>NC_092814.1:372736498-373343613 GCF_023375885.2 Dermacentor andersoni | reverse complement strand
CGACACCTAGCTGGCAATGAGCTGATATGCTACCTGGCAGTGACGTCATCTCTGAATTTCCTTGCTGAGGCTCCATTCTGCGCTTTTTTGGGACTCTGCAAGCTGAAAAAAACCAATGAAACCTCACATTGAAAACAACTACCAAATGGTCTGCCAACAAAAAATATGCCAATTTTATAAGCTTAGGGCCACCATTTAAAATTTTCTAAGTTGCTCATGTTACTGGATCCTTATCTAGTGCACCACCTGGCAATCACTTTTCCACACACTAGTGCCAGTGAAAGTAGCAACTTGACCAGGGTAAAATACGAAAACAAAAGTCTTACGTGTCTTGTGCTGCATGGAAAGCTGCAAGGGGGCGCGCGGAAGGTCATATTCGGAATCAGATTCCGAACTGTAGCGCAAAGGCTTAATTCTCTTCCGCTTTCCACCAGCATCAGATTCCGATAAATCGGACCTGAACAGGGCCTCTTCCAACTTTGCACGGCCACCTTCATATGTGCCTGAGGTATAGTGCATTGACAATAGTTAAAAGGCCGAAACTATGCACACAATTACATGTACCATTAACATAAATTAATTGAAACGCGGACAGTAAAGTGATGACAACGACTGCTACGTGCAATCGCTTTGGAGTCAGCTGTTTCTAAACATGCATGGAGCAGTTCAAAGTAAAAATTTTAGAGTGAAATAACCCACTGGCATGCACATATGCAGGTAAGTTTGCAAACCGAACAAAGCAATGCACTATAACTTCGCAACTGGCGTTTGAATTTATAGTCACAGTACACATAATAGTCAAGCGAATACTCACGGAATACACCTTTCACGCATCTGGAGAGGAATCCCGCATCTGGTTTTGTTGCGCGTCCAACCATTCTTGTGGCTCTGTCTGATGGCACTTTTGGCCGCAGACATTTGTCACCATTTACCCACGTTCAAGGCACAACCTCGACTTCCTCTGTAGCAGTAAACTCCACAATTGCATTCATCTGAAATGATGTCACTATGCGCACATTAAAACAAAGAACCCAACTATACATTTTAAAAAAAGGTACACTATTTCAGCTATCGCTCTAGACCATCCCAGACAGGCTGGGCCACATGCACGCTAATCGTTGTCAAGGCGGATTAGCTGCAGCGCGACAGGTTAAATAATAATAATTTATTTGCTCAAAGACATGAGCCCCCCACCCGGTGACATGCAAGGCTACAGAAAGGATAGACCCTAACGCACGTGCGCCTGCTAGCCCGTCAACGAAGGGTAATAAATAGTACAAATAACGGCAGCGCTTTGCATAAATATTAATATGAGGACCACTAAGCATAGATGCACTTACCATGCTCTGGCAAACTTCAAATTAAGTGACCGCGCCGACCACGCTCCGAGCTCAAGCTTGAATTGGGCGCCGGGACAGACGAAGTAAATATCTACGCATACAAAGGTAGCAAACGCACAGAAAAAAAGAAGCGCTACATATATATAGTCACTCATGGTGCTGGCGATGGCACTATCGCTTGTGCGCGACGGAGCATTGACCCTCGCTAGGCAACAAAAACAAATCTCAAAGGCTATGCTTTTGGTGCCCGCGTGCGCTGAAAGCGAGTATACGAAAGCTACAGTAAGTCACAGCCGCCATGTAGTAACAGTAATCTCAGAGGCTATAATTTTCTGCCCTTAAAGTGCCAAAAGCGTTAGCAGAAACCCAAAACGCGAAAATCGAACAATGCATATTCCCATAATAAGTAAATATTTCACTGTGTAATAATAAAATGCTTTAAAAATCTATTTAAATTTGCGTAGATGCACGTTGATGCGTTATAGCCCCTTTGCAAAGCAGAGCCTTGCAGTGATCCAATCCAAGCCAAGCCATCGTTGTCACGCCGTCTTTCATTGTGCGATTGTTTCAAGGGCAGCAGAACAGCGGACGAGTGTTGATTCGTTTGTCACTTTCCGTGCCTGCCGAAGTCTCCTGCTCCTGCAGCTAATAAGGTATGACAGCTACATCTTATTTCTTTTTTAATTCGTTTGGGTATTGAAATGTGCCGTCTGCACAGGTGCCAACATGCCTAGGCTGAAGGAGCAGCCTTACACGCGAAAGAGAGGGCCGCTGGAGACAAAGATGCTATTCGAGGACTTCGGATCTCGCACTGGCAGCCAGCAGTCAACGGCTCGAGAAGTCGCAAGTGCAGAACTGTGCAGTGGCGCATGTACTACTCACGCATGTGTTAACACGTGTGGTCGTGCTGTACCTGCAAACATTTGTGTGCCTTGCGATTCTGGCCGCTGCACCGAGGCGACATCAGAAGTTCAGGCCGCTGGTTGTGACACTACGCGCACTACGGACAATGTGCCTTGCTTCCTTGATGGATCCACTCTAAGCGACTCTTCGGATGGTTCACTTGGCTCGCCTGTGAGAGCGGCACAACAGGATCCCTTAGGAGAGGTGTACACACAAGTGAGCGTGGGTTCTCTGGTTAGCAGGACCCCGGAGCCTACATTTGATTTAGCTACCGCGGACTCTTCATCGGTGCCCTCTGATTTTGCTGAACGACTGCGCAGTTGGGCTATTAAGGAAAATGTTACGCATACAGCGGTCACATCACTGCTAAAGATGCTCAAGACGAGTAGCTTTGACCCCTCATCTCTCCCAAGTGACGCTCGCACTTTGCTCTCCACGCCCAGGGGTACACAACGTGCACATGCTTTAACTGAAATGGCTCCTGGGCAATACTGTCACTTTGGCTTGCAGTGCAGTCTAGAAAATGCCTTGTCGGAAGCATGTTTTAAGGGCAGCCATGTTTCTTTGTTGTTTCACATTGACGGACTGCCAATTTCTAAGAGTTCTAACATGCAGTTGTGGCCAATACAGTGCATGATTGGTGAGCATGGGAGAGTTTCCCTCTTTGTAGTCGTCATTTTTGCTGGGCCTTCAAAGCCTGTTTCAGCGAATGATTTTCTGAGCCCCCTTGTCAGTGAGCTGCAACAGCTTCTTTCGCATGGAATGGTTTTTCAGCACCGAGTAATTAAGGTTTCGTCAACTTGTTTTGTTTTAGATGCACCAGCATGGTCATTTGTTTTTCAAATTAAAGGACACACTGGGTATTCTGGGTGCCCAAAGTGCACAGTAGAGGGCGCATACAGCAACAACAGACTCAGCTTTCCAACAAGGTCCTCCACTTTGCGCACCGATGATTCATTCAGGCGTCAGACTGACCCTGACCATCACCTAGGCACCTCAGTTTTGATGTCGCTTCCCATAGACTCGACTACATGCACCTTTTATGTCTGGACAATATGAAAAAGTTGCTTAGTGCTTGGTTAGGTGGCCGTTTAGAGGTCCGTCTCGGACCTGCAGAACGCAGACGGTTGTCTGACATAAGCCTATCTTTAGCTCCTAATGTACCTAAAGAATTTTCCCGCAAACCTAGAAGTGTAGCAGAGGCTGAGCGTTGGAAGGCCACAGAATTCAGACTACTGCTTCTCTACACTGGGCCTGTAGTACTCATGCCTGTTCTACCTCCTGATCTTTACATGAACTTTCTTTCGCTGCACTGTGCAGTATACATTCTGGCAAGTCCTAGCCTGTACCAGCAGCATACTGATTATGCCGAGTCTCTTCTTAAGTACTTTGTTAAAACTTTTGCAAGATTGTATGGAAATGACCAGGTTTCCTACAATGTTCACTGTGCATTACATGTTGCAAATGATGTACGCAAGCACGGACCACTGGACATGTTCAGCGCATTTCCTTTTGAAAATAATATGCAGTTCCTCAAGCGGCTTCTAAAAAGCCACAAGGCTCCACTTGCCCAGCTGTACAACCGCTTAAAGGAGCGAGAGGGAAAGGCGGCGGCAACCTTTCCATCACTGAACGCGATTAAATTTACAAAAGAACATTCAGATGGGCCTCTCTTAGGTACCTGTGCACCACCCCAGTACAAACAGGCCACGTTTGCTAGCTTCATCCTCAGTGTAGATGTTCCTGATAACTGCTGCATAATAGATGGCTCTGTCGTGATTGTAGATAATTTCGCACACTTTAGAGCTACACAAGCACCCTGCATCATTGGTCGCGAATTCATGGTGAAGGAAAACTTCTATGATAAGCCATTTTCTTCTTGTACCATTGATGTTTATGTGGTTTCACAGCTTTCTGATGCTAAATGTTGGCCATTAAGGAATGTCCGTAAGCTTGTTAGGTTACCCTGGCATGGGAAATTTGTTGCAATTCCATTGCTGCATATGTCTTAATCGCAGGTGTTATACGTGTGCCACACGGGCGAGGTTAATGGCATTAAAAGTATAAGACCTAAGTTTCTTAATGCCATTATATTTCGATCGCTGCTACACGCGCATATTTAATGACATTAAGCATTGCGATGGCAATAGATGCAGTGAAACGGACAAGTTTGTTTGCAAATCGTAATACAATAAAAAACAGTCATCTAGGGAGCAGGTGTTTAATTAATTGGCATATTGTATGTAGTTTACTTCTGGAATGTCATTGTTGCACCCAGCCGTAAACTGAAGCCAAAGCTAGCTCGACGGCCAATCCATAGCGTAGCCAAACCATTGAAATTGGAAAAATAGCGCTCACAGCTTCAAAGCTCCCAAGCAGCGATCCTGAAGAATTTGACCGTGTGCTCCAGTTTGTTCTGGCGTATGTGCTTCTTCGAGTCGAGCATCGTTCAGAAATTCGAAGGCTTCAGTATGAGGCCAACAAGGCAAGGAGCCACCGCCGTGAAATCGAACAACTTCTCCTGGCTAATGCGCTCACGATTAGAGCTGTAGCCGTGAGTAGCGCCAAGATCGCCTGCTGATCTCTACGAAAATAAAAAGCTCCTTTTAAAAAAAGTGAAGAACGTATTAGTTGTTTTGATCTACAAGTTTGTTTAATATCTTGAGGATATGGTCACTACAGCCACGGCGGGAACATTGTAAACGAGAGTACGCATTCGATGGCCAAGTGAGTTTCAATAATTGTAAGGACGCACTACGCCGCAAGAGAGAGCTATTTTTTAAAGAAAGTCAAGAATATATTAATTGTTCTTCACCAATAGTTCGTTTAGTCACGTCAGAATTGGGAGACATTGGGAACGAGAGTACGCATTCGACGGCAAAGTGAGTTACGAGAACGCACTACGTCGCGAATGGCATTTAAGCTTTAATACTATTAAGCATGTCCGTGTGGCACCCCGCAAATTACATTAAAGTTTAAGGCATTAGCCAGTTAATGTCATTTTATGTGCCCGTGTGGCAGGGATATAAGAGTGCTATTGAAGTGATGTAGTCAAGAATAATTCCTTCATCTCATTTCTGTTGCTTTCGCAGTTTAATAATGCTAATTCATGTCTTTTTGCTCTCTTTTTTTTTTATTGCATGCTGCAAGCTCAAATCTCCAAGCAGGGTGGGCAATAAGAATGTTTGTTCTGCTGTTCTCTAGCTTCTGTTGTGCTATTGGAATTGCCAATTTTCTTTTTTATCAGTGTATTTATTTGTTCTTTGAACAGTATGCATATGCAAAAGGAGGACATTGAACAGTATGCAAAAGGAGGACTTTTCCAATGTTCCAACTTTTCCGGAACTTGATGCCGCATACATGGAACCAATCGATATCACTGTTGAAGGCGTTAAATTACTCATTAGTAACCTCAAAATATCTACTTCCGCCGGTATTGACAACATTAATTCTAAGATTTTAAAGAACACCATCGCTGCCTCAAGCAAGATCTTATGCCATATTTTTCAACAATCCCTAGCATCTGGAAAGTTACCCACCGATTGGTTAATAGGAAAAATAATACCAATTCACAAATGTGGAGATGTTCATACACCTGACAACTATCAGCCCGTATCTTTAACCTGCATATGTTGCAAAATGCTCGAGCACGTAATCACTTCCCACGTGTACAGCCACCTTGAAGCTCACAATTTTTTTTTTCTAATCAGCATGGTTTTAGGAAGGGGTTTTCTTGTGACACGCAATTGTTTGAACTAACGACTGACTTGCACTTTAACATGGGCTGGAACCTTCAAACTGACTGTATTTTTCTTGACTTTTCTAAAGCTTTTGACCGCGTGCCCCACTGTCGCCTAATTTCTAAATTATCTGCCCTACGACTTGACTCTTTAACATTATCATTATCCTGGATTCGTAATTTTCTTTCTTTTCGAGAACAGTTTACTGTTGTTAACAATTTCTCTTCCCCGCCTTCTTCTGTTAGCTCTGGTGCGCCACAAGACAGCGTCCTCGGCCCCTACTCTTCTTAATCTACATTAACGACTTACCCACCCAGATTACTTCCTGCATGCGCCTTTTTACCGATGACTGCGTAATCTACCGTCCTATTCACACGACTGCCGATGACTTGAAACTTCAAGCAGATCTTAACCTTATCGCTAACTGGTGTAACAAATGGCTCATGACACTAAACTTGACAAAGTGCGAGGTGATGTGCTTCAGCCGAAAATGTGTAAATTCTAAATATTCGCATCATCTTAATAACACTATGCTTTCCCACACTTCAACATATAAGTACCTTGGTGTTGTTCTTAGAGAGAATCTTTCATGGGCCCCACACATCACTTCTACATGCGCCAAAGCATCACGTTCTCTTGGCTCGCTACGACGCAACTTGCGAAATGCCCCGTCAAACATTCGAAAACTCGCTTTCCAAACATTCATTTTGCCACAGTTAGAATTCGCTTCCCCTATTTGGTCCCCTCATCAAAATTACCTAATAAATACGACGGAAATCATACAAGACAGAGCAGCCCGGTTCATATCCCGTAACTACAGTAGAAACTCAAGCATTACACAAATTAGACTAGACCTACTGTTGCCGCCATTAGATGTCCGCCGCAACATCGCTCTTCTGTGCTTATTCCACGAATATATTTACACTAATAAACGAACCCGGTTACAACTACAAATACCGCACTCTTTTTCACGCAGATTACATAATCAGTTCGGTTTCATGCGCATATACGGTAAAACAAATGCATTTAATTCGTCTGCACTACCACGTGTCATTCGTCTCTGGAATGACCTCCCTGATAACATACCCTCCATATCTAATCCCGACACGTTCCGCTCTCAGGTACTCATACTTTTCCAATTTAATACCGTTCACGAGTGACCAATCTAGTGTATGTTATCGTGCATTTTTGCCATGTTGTATATCATTTTCATAAATGGTATACCCTTGCTCTGTTAACAGTAACAAGTGTTCATGTGCCTTCAGATATTGCTTTGTATTCCTAGTGCCTTCAATATTGTGTAACACGGTAATCTCTTTTTAGCACTGTTCCTGTTGGAAATTCGTACGTTTTATACCTTTACTGTTTAAGATGCCCCCCTTACTTTATGCCCTGCCATAGGGCCTGTAAGGTTCTTTTGAATAAATAAATAAATATATGCTTTTTGGTCTTTATATGTATAAGGTGACAATAAAAGTTTAATTGTATTTGGAAGTTGGTGTAGGTTCATTTCTTGTTTATTTAACACAAGAATGCATTCAAGCACTCGACCAATGTAATATATATAATGGTCGGGTGCTGGAATGTGTCCCGGCCGCTATTGTCGCTTCAATGTATGTGTATATCTGGAATATCCCCGGACACACACACGCACACACACACACACACACACACACACACACACATATATATATATATATATATATATATATATATATGTGTGTGTGTGTGTGTGTGTGTGTGTGTGTGTGTGTGTGTGTGTGTGTGTGTGTGTGTGTGTGTGTGTAATATATATCCTGAACGTCCCCTGAATATCCATCCGTCGGACGTCGGACGTCGCCCGGATATCCGTGGTTACTTGGGTTGGTTCCATGAGCATCCACGGGGGGCGCTGCATGTAGCGACGGCCACGCGCTCCGAATGTCCTATTTCAATCCGTGAGTACTGTACACAGTTAAAGGCCTTAATTGTTCCTTGCTTTCGCTTTGGGAGGCACAAGCAGTTGTAATGAAGTGCTTTCATGAACATGCTCGTAAACGATAATGACTTTTTAAACATTGGATTCTCTTCCCCCAATGCTTCCCTTTTCTGGAACCTAAAAGCCATAATTCTAAAATTAAGTGTAAAAAATAAATAAAAAGCAAGACATGAAAACCTGCCTGCTTCATATCAACCTTTACAATACAGAATCACAGTGGTTTCTGTTTGCACACTTGCATTCACATGCTGTTAAATGTAAGCTATTAAAGCTGTTTAATATATATCTAAGCACCTAACCAAGCATGAGCTGTTGCTTTTTACAGTGAACACAGGTACCGTGCTTATTGCAAGTATGTATCATGTCACTGAGCAAATATGCAATTTAATTGTACCACTATTTTTTATCACGTGAATATATCTGTTGAGAGGCAAGACAAAAGGCAGTCACTTCTCACAACTAATCAGCTTTTTTTAAAACACATTTCTAACTTTTCAATGGCACTTACTACTATGTGTTTGTCTCCAGAGAGCATACTTGATTTTTACTTTCCCATCAAGGACATTACATAAATATACCATGTTAAGATGACTGCCTAGAGTACGTGAGAATTTTCATCTTGGTGTGACATACTGTATTTTCATTTTGTTGACATTTAGGCAAATGGTACACCGAATATACCCACATTCTAGTTTTCTCGTCCAAATTGCATGGCAATGTATTTTGATTCTTTGGCATGCGCTCCTCTGCACTTCGTGAAGTCGCGCTAGGCTGGCGCTTTGGCATCCTTGTGTCCTTGCAGTTGCCTTCTTGCGTTATATAAAGCGGGTTCCTGAAAAATATCGTGTGCAAAAGTCAACACGAGCACATAGAGTAAACAACATCAAGACAGTCAAGGTCATGGCACTAAAAGAATGTCTTAGCTCTTAGTCTTCCTACTGAAATGCATGCGAAACATCTAAATGACTGCAACAGTCAACTGCTAAACTAACTTCAATATTTAGATTTAAATAAAAATGAAATAACGGACAGTTCATCCTCGTTCGGCACCAATGTTAAAATACTCCTGCTAATCAATAGAATATTGGTCATTGTCAGATGTCATAGGTCTGTCATTGGCGTGTGTCGCAAATACCACTTGTGACACATCCTAAGCACGTGCCTAGTGTGCCCCCCCGCACCATGTCTGCTCAAGCCATAATTTGAGGATCATATCTGCAAACATGATGCTCAGTAGGGATGAAAATATGGTCCTCGAGTTCAATGGATATGACTGGACGTGCCTATAATAAAGGGCAACAAGGCCTGTTATGGCAAGCTTACCCACATTTCAATAGTAACACGAAAGGTCACTGCGGCCTGCATCTGGGCTTACTAAAAGGCATGAACTTATTTTCATTTATGAGGTGCGCAATGGAGTTCATTTTGACAGACTCGACTACTCCTGCAGTTTGAAACCTAGCATTTTGCATTGTTGAAGTGAAAGTTGCTGTTATAGACCGCAGTTATTAGTTTATTAGACCAACTCTTTTTTTGTGTACGACAGACGACTGGTAACCCAGAATTAAAGCAACGTGTTATTTTGATACTTTCTTTCTCCACTAAAAATATTGAAGCGATAAGCACATTTTAATCTGCCATGCAGTATCAAGATGCACACATTACGCTTGTAATCCCCAGCGGAAGGGTGATTTAGCTGTTCTTATGACAGAACTCTGAAACGCCAACTCGTATTAGCAAATGCACAAGCATGTCCAAAACAGTGAGCCTATGCAAAGCGCCCCTGCAATTGTAATTCCACAGAGCAGCCGTTATATTCGATGCCGATGCATAACTCGCTGCTTGAAAATTCACCGAGTTCGTAGACATAAGCACCCTCTCAGATTCGCACCGTGCTCGAAAACCGCAACAGGAGACATAAAATGAGACATATAACCACACCATTTCAATACATGAGCAAAAACAGTTCAGTTTTAGGGCTAAACACCATGAGAGCGATTTAGTGCGCGACGGCGACGGCTTCGAGCGACAAACGGGCCGTCGCTTGAACAGATCGCTCGGTTCTGGAAATCTAGAAATCGTTGCTCGTCTCCCGGAAGTGCTATGAGCGACTAGCCAATAGCGCGAAGCCGGAACTGGATGTAGTACATCGCTCAAATACTACCGACTGTCGCGCGAAACGACCAAACAATTGAATTTTTACACGTGCAAGGATAAGAACCTACTGCAAGACCTTCGGAAATATTTTATGCTACTTTTTACAGTAAAATACATGAATTTAAAATACTAAAGCACGCGTCACGCTAGTTTCGACGCGTGTTTGCAGCCCTCATACCGGCAACACCGGGGAGGCGTCGCTCATAATCGTCGCTCGGACGGAGTATGACTTGTAGGCGACGAGCGAACGCGACAGCCATCGCATCGCTTGTAGCTGTCGTGCGCAAGACCGCTTATATGGGGTTTATACTTTATTCAGCATAAAGCATGGGTTTATCATGCGTTTTGAGTAAGTTCAAGATAACACGCCCAACTGACCTCTTGCAGCATGCAGCTGAATGCCAGCGGCAAAGTTTGTACCTAGCACTGGTGCTGCACGTAACTTCAGTGGTCGCAGATTACCGATGGGCGAGACACCGTGAAGCGCGCGGCTTATTTATAACGAAAGCATGCCGCCAGCAAAATGACGCCTTCTGTTACGTGACTCCTTATTTCAACAGCATTCCGTACACAGTAGACTGCCAAACTGAATAAATTCAAACACACAAAACGCATGCTAAGCACGCTCCGCATAGGTGCGAAATCATGGGCTGGTGAACAAACCATTTTAAGCGTTCTCTCGCCTCGCGTCTTATTGAACATACCATGGTTCTGGCAGCGTTTGCGATTTTCATAGCTCTCACGGATAGCGGCAAGTGATAAAATCACATGCAGTTATCGCGACGACTGGCTTTTTCGATTGACATCGAGAAACACAGCGCGCGATGCCTACTCCGTTGTCAATTGCGTCGGCTAAGCGCCGCGATGACTTCCTGGCGATAACATCATGAACACAGAATGTGCACCTAAGTTGGAATTCGCTTACCGTGGAGGATTTGTTGTTATATCCAACGAATTAAGAACGACTGTCGTGTTTTCGAGGCGACGCGAGATGGCTGACACACGATCTTCCTTGGATGGCCTTCGTTGCTGCTCGCTGGACGGATCACGTTTCTCCAGTGCTGTGTTGTTCCGCAACGTTGAGCGCGCGTGCGGTGGAGCAACTCCGAGTGAAAAAGTAGAGCGCTCGCTACGCGTTCCTTTGAACTGTGGCTGCCTGTTCTCTTAGAAGCAAAACGGTGTGTTCTTTGCTCAGCGCGCGAGACTGATACATCGCCATGTTCGGGGCCAGCCTCCTACAGTAGAAGCAGAAGATTACGCTACATTTTGTTCTCTATTGCCGCAAGAGTAGAACGGGCATTCTACTCTCTCTCTGAAGGGGAGAGTGAAACGCACATTTAGCTCTCCTTGGTGACGGAGTGAACAATGCATTTCACTCCACTCGACATTTTGAGATAGTAAAACAGCGCTTTGAAGAGTAAATTTGAGAGGCTTTTAGAGTGTATCGCGGATACATCAATAAGTTTTTAGGTACGTAGTGCCTTCGGGCTGTACTTGTTGGCGATAAGGTATCCTCGCCGCTTACGGGATTATCTGACTGAGTTATTTGGAATGCTGGGCTGCCATAGTCGGAAGTTGGAATCCTTCTATAAGGTTTTTTTTTTTTTATTTGACGATAGTGAGCTTGAAATTCGCCTACTCCAGTGCACTACATATGCAGCCTTGGAATTACCCCCGACACCGGCAAAAGATGTTGAGAGCGAGTGGGGCTATACTAATCCAGGTACAACTAAATTAGGATGGTCCACTAAGCTTCAAAGAAGACACACCCTCACTAGAACAGGAATTGGCCTCCCTGGTGCAGTATGATTCCTTCAACGATTCCTTCAATAAGACCATGGCCCTCAGTCCCTAGAAGTTGCTCAGTACCTCAGTCAGACCTGTAACGCAGCAGAGGGTGCGAAAAATTTCTGGGTCCTGGCAGGCCGCCAGTGGAAACTGACCCTGTTAACATTTAATTGCTGAACTCTTTCAAGTGAGGCTAACTTAGCAGGACTCTGAGGAACTACCAGACATTGTTTGGGATATCATCAGCCTTACTGAGATTAGAAGAACTGGTGAGGCTTATACATTGCTGAATAACGGCCATGTCCTCTGCTATACAGGTCTGCCAGATAAGAAGCAATGCGGGATAGCATTCCTAATCCTTGAGAATATAGCGGGCAACATTGACGAATGCTACGGCAGGGTAGCTGTAGTCGTAATCAAACTTAATAAGATGTACAGATTAAAGGTAGTGCAAGCCTACTCTCCAACATCCAGTCACGATGATGAGGAAGTGGATCATTTTTATGAAGATGTTGAATTAGCGACGAGAAAAGTTCAACCTCCGTATACTGTAGTAATGGGCGACTTCAATGCAAAATTGGGGGAAAAGCAGGCTGGTAAACAAGCAGTTGGCAACTACGGCGTCGATTCTATGAAGGCTAGAGGAGAGATGCTGGTAGAATTCACAGAAAGGAATACGCTTCGAATAATGAACACCTTTCTCAGGAAGCGTAGCGACAGAAAGTGCACCTGGAAAAGCCCTAATGGTGAAACAAGAAATGAAATTGACTTCGTACATTCTGCCGATCGCAGCGTAGTGCAGGATGTAGAAGTAATAGGTAGGGTAAAGTGCAGTGATCATAGGTTAGTGAGGGCTAGGATTCGCCTTAATTTGAAGAGAGACAGAGTAAAATTGGTCAAGAATAAACAGATCAACCTAAAGGCAGTAAGGGTAAAAGCAGACAAATTCAGGCTTGTACTTGCAAACAAATATGCAGCCTTAAAACAGAGAAATGAAGATGACAGAAATAATGAATGAAACCGCAACTAGGCTGGCTTCAGAGGCAGCAATTGAAGTGGGAGGCAAGGCACCAAGGCAACCAGTAAGCAAGCTCTCCCAAGTAACAAAGGACCTAATAAAGAATCGAGAAAGAAAGTGTCCAACTGAACAGATAAGATAGAAGTCGCGGAACTGTCAAAACTGATCAACAAGGCGGAAATAAGTGATATTCGGAACTATAACTTGAGAAAGACTGCAGAAGCCGCAAAAATGGACGCAGCCTGAAATCAGTGAGAAAGAAACTTGGTATAGGAGAAACCGAGATGTATGCACTGAAAGATAAGCAGAGGAGTCAGGATACCGCCATTAGAAACAGTAATGTACAGGATACAGAAACTCCTCCTATAACTTGCGATGAGTTCAGAAGGGCCTTACAAGACATGAAAGGAGTAACAGTGGTAGGAGAAGATGGAAGAACAGTTGATTTAATCAGAGATGGAGGAGACATAATGCTTGGAAAACTGGCGGCTCTTTATACCAAGTGTCAATCGACTGCAAGGGTCCCAGGGAACTGGAAGAATGCAAACGTTATACTAATCTACGAAAATGGACACATTATCGAATTGTAAAATTATAGGCCCACTTGCTTACTCACAGCATTATATAAAATATATACCAAAATAATCACCAATAAAATAAGGGCAACACTGGACTTTAGTCAACCAAGGAAACAGCCTCTCTTCAGGAAGGGATATTCTCCAACGGATCACATCTATGTCATTAATCAGGTTATCGAGAAACTGCAGAATATAATAAGCCTTTCTATATGGCTTTCATAGATTACGAAAAGGCATTTCGTTCAGTAGAGATACCAGCAGCCATAGAGGCATTACATAATCAAGGAGTACAGGCTGATTACGTAAATACCTTGTAAAATATGTACAGAGATTCCACAGGTACCTTAATTCTACACAAGAAAAGTAGGAAGATACCTATAAAGAAAGGGGTCAGACATGGAGACACAATCTCTCCAATGCTATTCACTGCATGCTTGGAAGAGGTATTCTAGCTATTAAATTGGGAAGGTTTAGGAGTAAGGACCCACGGCGAATGCCTCAGTAACCTTCGGTTTGCCGATGAGATTGTTCTATTCAGCAACACTGCAGAAGAGTTACAACAAACGATTGCAGACCTTAAAGGGAAGCTGAAACGGTTTTCAATTTCTATGAATTGCTGGGATTGGGAAGAACAGACCTAATAATTTACGGTTCTGAAATTTTTTTTTTCGTTTTGTTAATTTAACGGGCGGAAATCGCTTTCTAAATCACCCGCGCGGACACGCCCCCATCGCTTCGCGGAGCGCCGGGTGAGGACGTTGGCAGAGGAGAGAACCGGCGAGAGTGACGTCATGGGCGGAGACTGAGCCAACCGAGCTGCGGACCGGCGTGCTGACATGCCTCTTTCCGTCTGCTGCCGCCGCTCACGTTTGCTTTACGATTTTCGTAAACTGTTCTTTCCTTCTGTGCTGCGTGAGTGCCTACAGCCAAGGGCGCCCAACATGCCCTCGTTCTGTGCAGCATTCGGCTGCGCGAACACAGGCGGGCGAGACGATGTGGTGTTTCACAAATTTCCGAAGGAAAAGAAGCTTGCAGCGCAGTGGGTACGTGCGGTGAGGAGAGATAAGTTCATGCCGACGAAATCAACTGTGCGGTGCTCGGACCATTTCCGCGACAGTGACTATCATCGGAGCTTGACAACGATGCGGGCAATCGGTATTCCAATTAAATCGGCGCGACTGAAGCCCGAACAACTTCAAGTACACAGCTTGGCAGAATTCGACGGTTCTTCTTTCCCAACTTTTTCCATACTAGCCAGACAAACTGGCGGTATGCTGCATACCTCAACTGCCTGTAAAAAAAAATTGCTTTTGCATCACTCTTTTTCCATTGGCCATATCATTTTCACACCTGTGTGTAAACTTCTTGCCTTGTCCAGCCGGTTCGACTCCTTTCTGGGCAAGTGCCACTTCCAGTACTGCCCTGCTGAGGCACACAGTCCTGAATTGTCTTGAACTTGTTACGCACTGCGTGCGCTTCTGTTTTTTCCTAATCTCTTGCACCTCCTGGCAGCACAAGCAGTTCTCTTCATCTTCCATCAATACGCAGCACATGCAGGTGCACCTAGTTTAATGAAAGCGTGATTAGGCCCACATTGATGCACTGGAGAAATACGAACATTTGCAGCCATTAACGTCTGGTAACACAGTTTTAGCGTAGCCGGATAGCCTTACGACAAATGCGAAAACGCGTTGTTGCTAGCGTTGCTATACTCCGTTTCATACATCAGGTGCAACGCTGTGGAGGCTTGAGATACTTCTTGCAGTGGCTGCGTTCGCACTTAGAAAAAGTTCGGTGTTTCTTGACCCGATTTTTCAGAAAGCTTTCCATATATAAGCTCAGCTCGGAATGAAAAAAAAAAAGAAGGAGAATTTACCCATAGAAACCATCCGTGTACTTATACGGCTGCTAACACGTTCTTTAAAAAAAAAATTCTTTTCGGTATTTTTTAATTGCAGCCCGTCGCGGCAGCTGCACGTGCATGCTCGCGCGAGCAAACGCCGCTGGCACGCTGCGAAGCATAGACGGAAACGCGCGCAGTAATAAATTTTGGTGACCGGACTTCGTGCGTAGCTTCCACAGCGTTGCACCTGAGGTATCAAATGGAGTGTAGGCTTGCCTAGTGACATTCGACGTGCGGTTCAGTTATCGTGTTTACCACACGGCGGTGCTAAAAGTGCCTAATATCTTTATGTCAACACTAGCATGGAGCACGCATACCGATTCTTGATCGAGCCACACTCGCAAAGTCGTCGAACCATAGTATGAATATTGCACATATAATACCTCTGGTCATCTCTGGATGTGTATGATAACCAACTTCCATGACTGTACCTCACAGCACTGCATGTGCGCGCTTTGAAACTCGGCACTTATGTTCGCGATCGCGTATCAACGCTGAAAAAACCACGGGACTTCAGACAAGCAGCGGCAAGGTGCTTGACATCGCGAAATGGCACCCGTGTAAATCTAATGAGAAGTTAGTGCTTCGGCATTCTTCCAGCAGCATGTTCCCAGTGACACTTTAGCGCATTTTTTCTCCCGTCATTGCAACGTGCAGCTACATGAAAAAAAAAAAAAACATGCGTACCAGCTAAGATTTCCAGCGCGCGAGAAGGTGCACACATCGCTCTCGCTGTTGGCACACTCAATATCGTCGTTGACTCTGTTGCCGCCATCGTTTTCCGTATCGGCTGTGGGTTCAAACATGTACGGGGACAATACAAGCTGTCGGAGACAGCGAGAACGTTCCATCTTGCAACTCAGCTATGAAGCCAGAACAGCAGAACCGCGTGCTACCAGAGAGAAAGGAATGGTGCTACGCTCTGAAACGGAGACATGCGGCGGCGCCGACTGGCGACTACCGCCAACGACGTCACAGCGGCCCCGACCAATCACGGGCAACAGCGGCGTTCGCGCGATGCCCTGAGGCGCTGGTGCGCGTTTTCTTGGAAAAACAGCCGCTTGCGTTTGTTTCCGCCCTTTTTGAACCAGATATTCGTGTTCAGGGGACTCAAAACTGTAGAATGCCGCAGAGAACTCATTTTTTTCGAAAAGTGTTTCAGCTTCCCTTTAACAGGAAGCGTGTAAGAGTGGGGTTGAAGATTAATATGCAGCAGACAAAGACAATGATGAATAGCAGGGGAAGGAAACAAGAGTTCAGGATCGCCAGTCAGCCTCCAGAGTCTGTGCAGGAGTACGTTTACCTAGGCCAATTAATCACAGGGAACCCTGCCCATGAGAAGAAAATTCATAGATGAATAAAAATTGCTTCGATCGCATACGGCAGACATTGTAAGCTCCTGACTGGAAGCTTACCAGTATCATTGAAAAGGAAGGGGTAAAATCAGTGCATTTTACCAGTGTTGACATATGGGGCAGAGACTTGGAGACTGACAAAGAAGCTTGAGAACAAGCTCAGGCCCGCGCAGAGACCGATGGAACGAATTGCAATTCATAACTTAAAGAGACAGAGGGAGAGCGATTTGGATCAGAGAGCAAATGGGTATACATGATATTCTAGTTGGCATAAAGAGAGAAAATGGTGCTGGGCAGGCCATGTAATGCGCCGGTTAGATAACCGTTGGACCATTAAAGTTACAGAATAGCTACCAAGAGAAGGGAAACGCAGTCGAGCACGGCAGAATACTAGGTGGAGCGATGAAAATAGGAAAATCGCGGGCGCTAGTTGGAATCGGTTGGCGCAGGACAGGGGTAATTGTAGATCGCAGGGATAGGCCTTCGTCCTGCAGTGGACATAAAACTGGCTGATAATGATGATGATAATGAAAGATCACAAGCAAAAAAAAAAAAAAAACACGCAGCATCACAATGCGTTGTCAGTTATTGTGTCGGCGAATTCCACACTCTAATGCTACGCGGGGAAAAGGAAACTATGTATGTGGCAGTTCAAGCGAAGTAAGGTGTTAGTGAACCGAGTTGATGGTGATGCGTGCGGCGTATGGTTAGAAACGATACAAAGGGTGCAGGACCTTCGTGGAGAGCACGGCGTACCTCTTCGGCGGAAAATTCGGCGTCGAGGAGGGTGTTGTCGGGACCGGTGTATTCGTGATGAGGAGTCAATGCACCCGTGGGAAGCGGTAGAGACCTCCGTATGAGGGTCTTGGTGACGTCTTCCGGTGGTGCGGTCCATTTGGCTTGACGGAGTATCTTCGCGAGCAAATGGCGCTGGTTAGTACGCGCGTTGGTGTCGTCGAGCAGGTGCTAAAGGAGGTTCCACGTCTTACCGTCAGGGATCTGCCCGTCGATCGAGTTACAGATCTCGTCCCACTGCTGTTTGGAAAGGGTGTGGCAGTGATCTTCTCTTGTTTAACTCGTATATGCATTTGCGGAGCCTGCGATTGAGACACTGGCTTTTCCAAAGGGCCAGAAGAGACTGTTTGGCCTCGAGCAGGTGGGCGAGACGTATGTACATCTTCTCAGTGGGCAGGTCCGCACTGATGCTTTTGGTGGCCTTAGCGACGTCGGCTTTGAGTTGAGCCGTCCACGTCTCGAGGTCCAGAGCGTCGTCGGGAGGGAGTCATTCTGCGCGAGTCTTACAGAAGAGGTCCCAATCGACCCACGTGGCGACTCGGTCATCCTGCCGGCGGTTGGGAAGTGTAAGGCCAGTAGGAAGTTGTCGCTACCGAGATCTATCGCAAGGTTGGACTTGCGGGCACCAGCGATATTCTTGATGAAGCAGAGATCCGGAGTGCTGTCTCTTTGCGTGGACGTGAAGGTGAGGGTGGGAAAAGCCTTATCCGTAATGAGGGTAAGATCGATGTCGTTCGCGTTCTGCCAGAGCTCGTTACCGTTGGGGGAGTCGTACGCATAGCCGCACGTGCAATGCGCAAGGTTAAAGTCGCCTGCAATCACTAGTGGGTCAGAGCCGGCGAGGCGGATGGCTTTCTGGAACAGGTGTTAGAACCGTTGTCTGTAGCTGCGGGGGTTACTGTACACGTCGAAGATGTACACACCTGGTCGAGACACGTTGCCAGATTGAATTTCTAGCATGACGTATTCGATTTCGGGCCTGTCGAGGTCGTACGCCAGGCAGCAGATCTTGTTAGAGACCAGCGTGGTGGTACCGCGTCTTCCCGAGGGTCCGGATAATCATGGTATGCGAAGAACGTGGCAGTTGGTATTACGGTTTCTTGTAACAGGATGACGTGGGGTTTGACTTCGCGGCTGCGGAGGTATTGCTGCAGGGAGGCTTTCTACAAGGCGAAGCTGCTGCAGTTCGACTGCCAGATGCGAAACGCGTCATTTAGCCATGCCATCTTGAATAATGTGGGGGTTGGCACGTGCACCCGGCGGGTGGAAAAGGGCCACGTGAGGGGGTGGACTGGGCGTGGGTGTGCGTAGTGAGACTGGCTTACCCTTGCCGATGGCTGGAGGGACCACGTGTCAGAGATAGTTTTCAACTTGGCCCAGCCGATTACCGTGGTCCGCGAGGATGGACTGCACGAGGGCCATGAACTCGTCGAAGCAGCGGATGCTCTCCTTAATGGCCGAGAGCGAGCTCTTAATATCGTGTAATTCGTGCTTTAGATCAGGCTGGTCGAGGGCGACCGCGCGGTTCTTAGGTGCACTCTCGCCATCGTAGTTACCGGTGCCTACGTGTTGCGGTATGGATGGCGCCACTGTATTGGCAGCATTGGCGGCGGCGGGTGTAGCGGCGCGCGCGATGCTGTCATTTTCCAGTTCAGCGATGGCGGCCGTGAGTTTGTGTATCATTTCTTTCATCAGCGCGTTTTCGTGTTTTGGGAATGCCATCTCAGATGCTTTCAGTATACTCGGTTAGCCTGTTAAGAATTACGCAACAGGCTAACCGAGTATACTGAAAGCTGCTGCCCCATACGTTGATAGGCTTCAGATCAAATCTGTCAACTTAAGACATTATGTGGCAAATTCAGCAAGATATCCTACATCCGGGCCCTATAAGAGCCACCCGTAGAATTCTAGGGCTGGACGTGACTAAAGCGTTCGACAATGTGTCACATGCTTCAATACTTACAAATCTAGCCCAAATGAATGTCGGGAAGCGCAATTATAGCTATATTACAAGCTTTCGCAGGGATAGCACTGCAGAAATACATTTTGGGGACATTAAAAGCGGACAATTTCGTTTAGGTACAAGGGGCACCCCTCAGGGTGCGGTCCTCTCCCCCTTCCTTTTTAATGTAACTATGCGAAACCTCCCTCCATTACTGGAAAGGATCCCGCATATCAAACACTCCATTTATGCCGATGATATCACCATCTGGACCAATAACGGTTCCGATGGAGAAATCACGGAAACATTACAAGCGGCCGCGGATACCGTACAAAATTTTGTGCGACGGAATGGTCTAGCTTGCTCGCCGACAAAATCGGAGCTTCTCGTCATCCGTGATAAATCAACCAAACACGCCACCGAAAAAGACGAGTCAGCTTGGAAGACGGCCCAGTTCCGCCCGTACTGACTGTAAGAGGTCTGAGCATGCTAATTCAACATAACACACATAATTCTGAGGCGATTGTCCGATTACAGACGACAGCCCGCCAAATATGTGGCCTAATCAGACGAGTAGCCACACGACACCGCGGTATGAAGGAGGCTGATATCTGCCATCTGACGCAGGTTTTCCTCATCAGTCGAATCGTGTATTCATTCCCTTACTACCACCTACGCCTTTCTGACAAGAAAAAGGTTAACAGCATCATTCGCACAGCTTAAAAAGCTGCCCTTGGTCTCCCGAGGTACGCAAACACTGAACGATTACTTGAGCTAGGTATATTCAAAACCCTATACGAACTCGTGGAGGCCCATACAACAGCCCAACGTGAACAACTCTCCAGCACCGCAACCGGCAGGGTCATTCTAAGTAAACTCGGGCTGAATCCCGTTATGAATTCAGCAGGAAGAACAACATTACTCGGTGCGGTCAAACGCCGTTTGGTTATAAAACCGTTACCCAAGAACATGCTCCCTGGGAGACACAAGAGGCGGTCTGCCAGAGCCAAGGCCCTTCAAGAAAGGTACAAAAGCAACCAGCACACCGCTTATGTCGATGCAGCAAAGCAAAATCACCAAACTTACGTAGTGAGCGTCATGACCGGAGAGGGAAGTATCCTCAACGCCGCGACCATAAAAACAGTGTCCACCGTGGGGAAGAGACTGCCATTGCTTTGGCCATCATGAATCCCTCCGTGCAAACTATCGTAAGCGACTCAAAAAGTGCAATAGTCAGCTTTTCGAGAGGCAGCATAGGCGTCTGTGCAGCGCGAGTCCTACGGGACTTTACAAATGAAAATGCGGTAGAACTCGTATGGGCCCTTCCCATTCAGGGAATCAAGGGAATGAGGAGGCGCACTGAGTAGCCCGAGGTCTAATCAACCGGGAGGTGTGCCCCTCAGACTCGGATCCCATGGATGAGGCACCGACCACATACCACGAGATAACAAACTACTACAAGCAAAAAAAGGCGAATCTACCCGCCTCCAAACGCAAGCCTCACGCGAGCGCAAGCCTCAATCCTGCGTCGAATCCAGACTAAGTCGTTCCCCAGCCCACATTGGCTGGCCATAATTACCAACGGGCAATGGAACTGAATATGTCAAAATTGCACAAACGAAACATTGGCTACCCAAAATCACATTCTTTGGGGGTGCGAGGGCGTACCCCCTCCCAGGTCGCTCCTGCCAGCTCCCTCACAACAGACGTGGGAGGAGCTGCTCAGAACGCCAGATGAAAAACTACAAAAAGCCTTCGTTGCCTGGGCTTAAATGGTCGCTCCTCGTGAGGGGCCATCCTAGGACTCGGGCGTGCCAGATAACTGAGCAGAATCTCAATAAAGTTGTTACCACCACCACCATCTCAGATGTGGTGTGTGTGTCGGGCTCTGGGAGTGAACCTGACCCTATCTGTGATGTAGCGTTTCCTCTTCCCCGGACGGTGTCCGCCCAAATGAGGGTGCCTTGCTTATTCTTATTGGAGTTGCCTGCAGGTGGAGGGGCCAGTGGGCTGAGCGATCCTTGGGAGACGGAGCGGGTCCCGGGGCGGGAGCCCGAAAGAGACCAGGGACGGCCCCGCGATGCATGGCTCCGCGTGGCGCACTGTAGGAACGGAGCCGAGGACCGCTCCGGGATCTCGATGCGCACTTGGAGCGGCTCCCGAAAAGGCCCCTGGACCGGGACCGGGATCGTTTGCCAACGCAATGGCTATCTCTCGGAAGTTGCGTGCATTCATCGTCATCGGCGCCGGCGTTGGACTTGGACGTTGTAGGACGATCGTCGTCGCCTCGCGTCGAACGCGCCGACTCCCATCGCTGTCGTCGCACTACGTAGGCAATGTGGTGGGCTCCGCCACACAGCTTACACTCTAGTGCACACTGATGCTCCCTATCGGGGTTCGGGGAACCACAGCCTCGGCAGTTAGCGTCCGCAGTGTTGGCGCAAACGTCCGCGCGATGGCCGAGCCCAACGCAGCCATAGCAGATATTTATCTGCCTGCGCTACAGCGTGCATTGCATCAGCACCGACTCATATCGTGCGAAATTGGGCACGCGATGTCCGTCGAAGGGGGCCACAATTACTGCGGTGTTACTGCCGATGCGCTGGGCGGTCAGGGCTAGTGGATTTTTGTCGTTGACGATCTTTGCATTAATGTCCGCCGAACGGTCTTGCACGGGGATCCCACGGATGACGCCTTTACACGAAAATTGCGGTGCCACTTCGTAGGTACTAACCTCGAAGATCTTCTCACGGATGCAGATTTGTTTTACCCGTACATAGCGGTTCGTGTTTCCTCTTTTTGGTGTGCTCGCGACTAAGATGTTCTTTTTGTTGTTAGGACAAAGCGTGTCCGAGTGTTGTGCCTGTAATGTAATGCTTTTAAATAAAAGCAACACATCGTAAATGCTAGCAGTAATATTTTTAAAGTTACTTTTAAAGTTTATTATTTTTAAAGTTAATTTAAAGTTATATTAGTTTAGATTATATGCTCGCGTATCAATTACAGACGCGTCATCTGCACGAGAAAAATTCGGGTAACACTGAATCTTATCATTTTTACTGCGAGGGACACATTGCAACGGCAATACTACTGCCTGGTGATCTGAAGTGCCGTCTGTGACCACACATGAGACGTCATCTTGTATATTTGAACCTACAAAAGATGGATAGAGAACTGCTTTTGAATCTTTGTGGATTCTAGTGAAATGCTTATCTACCTGTTATCCGCCAAAAATCAAAGCAATATCAGTGATTTCACAACGAATATTTGTGGTGGAGCGGGAAGGGAATGTGCTCCACTCGACATTTGGCAGGTTACTCTCACGGGTTAAGATTAGTTTATCTATCTGCTTCTTTAAATTTGGTGTACATCTTTTCTCTTAAGCATTCCAACTCTGCAACAGACGAGTTAGGAGTCTGTATGCGGCACCAAGAATGTATTTGACATTGTTAATAAAAAAGTTGCAGAAAACGCATTTTACTTCCGAGGTGTCGGGCATTATTAATATTTGGGGGGAATGTTTAAAAATGATGGCAACGCCTCCAGCTTTTCTGTCACAGTCTTTCTGTAGTTTATCGGGACAAATTGGCTATCATACATATCATCATATAACCAGGTTTCAGTCAAAACTGCAATATCGGTGTCCAGCGAGCGAAGGATGCCTTCAAGCTGCTCTACTTTGTTGACAACGCTGCGGCATTTAAGGATTAAGATGGTGAATGGTGATTGGCAACGGTTGTCATATTATTTGCTCCTTCATTTTAGCTTACAGCTTTTGTCGTTTTCCAGACAACACAGACAAACATTTCACCATCTATGCTGCATTTATCAAAAACTATTTTAACTTTGGAGGCTTCATCACATCCTTCTTGTGAGCATTGCCATAATTTTTTCCTTATCTCACGAACTTTCAAAGAAATGTCCTCTGTTATAGAAAGTGTTCTTGCAGCTTTTTTGTGCTCTTTCAGCATTGAAATTTTGTCGCAATAGTCCGAGAACCTTAAGAGCATGGGGCGTGCTTTTTCTTTTTTCTTTCCCAGCCGGTGACATCATTCCACATTATTAATAGTAAGTCCATGTCTTTCCTTGAAAACATCTTTTTTGACCACATTCAAGAGACTGTCGTTTGACTCCCCCGTCTTCTTCATTTGGGCCGTACACAATCTCATTGTTTCTTCTACCTCTGTTTACTAGCTCATCTACTTTACATACTAAACCGGAGACGTATTCCAAATCGGTTGCTGTTTTCTTGACATTAGAGACATCAGTTTGCAATAACATTGAAGTACTCGGTTGAGTTTCGGAGAGGAGCATGCGCTCTTTCAAATCAGCGATATCTGTTTCAATTGTACTCCGTTTAGACAGTACATCATTGATACAGGCACTTATGTTACTTTGGCCAGATAAAAGCTGCGACAACACTTACTCAATAACGGCACATGCCAGAAGATTCGTTTTGAAAGGTTACAAAGCTGTCACACCACTGCTTGCAGTCTATAGTCTACTATGCAAACAACTCTGTGGGCAACAAAGCATCACCAGGAATCGAATATCGGATCGGATACAGTACTAGTCGTCCACGTAATGTGCCTGCGCAAGCAAGAAGAAGCGTTCAGGCAGCATGCTGAAGCTGCTGCTGCTGCTGCTGCTGCTGCTGCTGCTGCTGCTGCTGCTGCTGCTGCATTGCCCACTGCCGGGGCGCTGGAACGACGGAGCTTTAATACTGTTGAAGCTTGGCGTCACCGATCCGATGGCGTCACCGGTCGGAGTTGCCGCGCTAGGAGCATCCACGGGAGTGCGCAGAAACACTAAAGAAGGAAGAACGTACGCAGGAAATTCACGCCCATCATACGCCTGGACGATAGGGCTGAACCATGACGAATTGACGGTAATCACCACATGTTCGAGTGGTGCAGGGCGCGCCATGCCCCTGTGACGAACGGCATGGCAAACCAAGAAATCCAGGAGCTGTGGAAACAAGAAGCGTTTAGGCAACATGTTCAAGGTACTGTTGCTGCATTACCCCCTCTACTGTAGAGGGTCTGTAGAAACAGTCGCTAAGGTGTGTTTCTTTTTGTCTACTTCCGCTCTATAGATATCCCATGGACGAATGTCGATACAGTCTCTATTTTTGCCAATTCTATGTTTGTAGACTGTAGGCGAAAGTCGATAAGGTTTCTATTTAATTTTACCTACTCCCGCTTTATAGATTGCATATATCGAAAGTTCATAACCTGTTTGTTCTATTTGTCCGCTTCTGCTCTATAGACTACCTATGCACAAATGTTGACACAGTCTTTATTTAATGTTTCCATTATTTGTCTATAAACTGTCCCGAATATTTTTCACTACTCCAAGCTTAGAAATTGTCTATTTTTTGTCCATACCGAGTCTATACCTTCTTCACACACACACACACACACACACACACACACAAAATAACTAATTAAGTTTTTATAGTAATCACATTATGGCACATATTGCAATTAGCAAATTCTAGCCGTGGAGCTCCTCAGGCTAGGCGAAATATCTTATGGCCCATATTGCAATTTACAAATTCAAACAGTGGATTTCGCGATGCGGATCCACTTGGAACGAATTTTCAAGATGACACCAGTTTCGAGATATAAGTTCCCGCACTTTACGTAGGACTACCATTTAATTGTTAACAAAACGTCATTTCATGCACTGAATCACAGGAGTAACTGGAACGGCAATGCATTTTTCCGCAAAGTTCGGGAATTTATATTTCGAAACTCGTGTATTCCTGAGAATTCGTTCCAAGTAGATCCGTTTTGCTAAATCCACTACTTGAATTTGTAAATTGCAATATGGGGCATAAGATAATTAGCTAAGAAGTTTAGTAATGGATTCTTGTTAATTAGTCGATTTTGTGTTTCAGATTTTAGTCCAAGTAGTATCCGCCGCTTCGAGTAGACCAGTTCCTAAACAAGAATAGAGCTTTACAAAATTTTAAAAATTTGAGATTATTCAATGAAACACACTGTATGTATATATATTGCCACCGTATTGCCGCTCGAGGCACGTACAGGCGCCGACAAAAGTGGTGCACTGCACGCAGATTGCTACTGCAGCGGTGTCGCTCGGTATTTTGGCGAGCTCAAGCACGAAACATTGACACGAGTCAAGCGACATGCCTGCAGATAATAAAGGGCACCCATTGGCTGTCTCGATCCCAGATGCTGCCTGTAGATGGCGTTGAGATGCAGTTTGACATTGCTCCGGCTCCCGCTGCGTGGAGTATACAACTTTTTTTCGGCGCCTGTACATTGCGCCTATTCGCGAGCTTGTTTCATGCCCAGAAAAACACTTTTATGTAGCACATTTTAAGCAACAGAAAGCTGTATCGGGAGTCTCTCACATTCCTCTATAATTTTCTCCCTGTGACTTTTCAATTAAGACTAATTACCTAATTAGGGGAACGCAAAAATAAACTAACTGCTTTAAATCGGCGGAAAACATTACATTTGTTCTCTCCAGCTACGTAGCATCTGTATATTTTAAATTTCGGCTCAATTTAGGTGAAGCATCCTGCATACTTCTTTGCAATTCAAATTATTCGCCACGGTTTCCTATATCACCACCGATGAAGGCCATAGAGCGACACGTCACCAAAGGTTATGTTAACATGAGCGAACATCCCATATACCGACGGTGGTAAGCCGTGAGATGAAGAAGAAGATAGCCGATACTGTAAAAGTCTTATTGCTTTAGGTTTACATGCCGTCTATAGATTGACTGCAGACAAAAGTCGTTCATCGGCGGCCCAACCCGTGTACGCGGTAGGCAAGCGCACATACCGGTGCATAATACGGAGATACGTTAGATATTAGCCACTGAAGTTGTATACTGCTGAGATTGCTTTCGAGCCTATGCTTAGATTTTAGCATACAAACAGTGCATATCTCCGCATTTATTGATCATATGACATGAACTACGTAGTCGCTCTCGGCAATCCCAAGACAGTCTTCACAGTTGTCAAAGCATGACCTTTGCGGCAGTAGAATAAAGAAAACAAAACGCCGATCCAATCCTGCTAACAGATGTTATGAACACCAATTTTAGCTACAAGCGGATTGGAAACAGGCATCAAGCTTACAGCACAGAGACTCGTAATGTTTGTAGCTGACAACGCAGACTTTGTGAGTGTGTGATGAACCGATGTCGCACATTTTGTGTGCGCCTTGTGTGTCTTCCGATACTCGGATACTTTTGACGTTGCCCTCATACCTCTGCTGCGTCAGTAATATCGGGTGGTTTTTCGTAGACTGATATCCGGCTCAATAAAGTCATCAAAGTTTCTCACTCACTTAATTAAGTGCCAAATCATCCGAACCCACCCAGTGCTTCGCAGGAGGTATTCTTGTAGGCCGAGCATATGCGTACACAATTACTGTACAGATTGATTTGACCTATGATTGGATCAGAAAACTTGCACCAACATGTGTGCAGGTATCCCATTTGGCAGTACGCTGGAAGATATGCCAGAAACGCATTGTATCACTTATCCTCGTTGGCAATGATGCAAGCGCCTGACGGGCCTTGTAACGGCTTTTGCAAACACTTAACTCATCAAAGTGTGCGTGTCAGTTCCATACGATAGCCCACAGCGTTTGTAATACAGCGCAGCAATGCCTTTCCTTTATCCATGAAAAATAAAACAGAGAAATAGAAAAGAAAAGCAACCCGTTTCGCGCGCATGGCGCGCAGAGAGAGAGAGAGAGAGACCCAGTAATGAAAAGGGAAAGGGCACTCGGACTTTTCGGAAAAGGGCACTCGCACCCTCGTCGCCCTGGGTGGCAGCTTGAGGGATTTTAGTGGCACACAACGGCGGCGCGCCATGTTTCCACGTCATTTTCAATTCTCAACGTCAGCGCCAGGCGCGTAACGCTTGTTTCAGCGGTGTGCGGTGTCTCCCTGTACCTTGGTGTCTGCCACAAGTCAACTACACGACAAGTACACGACAACTACACTGAACGTTAAGTTTTAGCAAGGATGTTTTCCGTCAATAGCTCATGATTAGGTGAGCGCATTTCGTAGAGCGAACCGGCTGCATATAGTGTAGGCGACTCGGGCATAGTTTCGATTTGTCGTTTGCGTGATATGATAACACGCTCTTGTTTTCGCTTCCATTATATGGAATTTTTTACGGTAAGCGAACAATCACGACTGTTGGTTTTAGCGTCATAGTTGATGTACGTAACAATGAAAATGCACCAAGATTTACCTTGATACTGAGCAGCCATTAAGAGGTGATACTCAGCAGCCATTGGTGTTGAGCAGCCAGTGTGGGTAATCACCGTCTAGTACTGCAACTAGTCCACTGTCGGTGAATATATTGTTTGAAGAGTTGAATATATTGTTTGAAGAGTTGCTTAAACACGCCGACATACCGGGGAAAAAGAATGTCAACAAACTACAAAAGGCTAACAAAAACGTATTTACAAACAGCGCATACGTCTGCAGCCTAAGTATATAGTCAGGGGAATTTCAGGGCTTTTTCTTTGCAAATACCTTCCACAGCGCGTTTTCGACAGGCTTCATGTCGTTTCTTTTCGGGGTGCACATGGAACATGTACTCAGAAAAAAAGAAAATGAAAGCTATGATTGACTGCGTTGTCTCATAAAAATGCGAATGCTGCTTACTTTGCCCCTCTCAACAATATGCATGGCAACGCAGATGATAAAATTGTGTACAAAAATAAGCTTTAAAATCTGAGACTTCCTGCACAAAGAACAGATAAGAACCGAAGAAGCCTTGTAGAAGGCTCCATCAACATTTCGGCTGTAGCAAAAGTAAGAGACGGCATGTGCTTTATTCGTGCTTTGCTTCACTGAAATTTTTAACTGGCGCTGATGACGATTAAAGAAAAAAAAAACGAGAAGCACGAACGCAAAATAAGTGCAACCCCGGCGGGACTCGAACCCGCAATCCTCGGTTTAGAATACCGATGCCTTGTCCATTGGGCTACGGGGGCTCTCGCGCTCAGACCGCAGCTTTGAGTTGGCCAATCCAGGGCAGAGCGTCGCCGCCCCTCGGCGCAACCGCGTGAACGCGCTCGTGCCACGGCTGCCTCCTTCGTCGTCGTCGTCGTCCACAGCTCGTTCCGATGCGGCTCGTCATGCCAGCGTTCCCATACTGCCCCTCCGTCTGCGAAGGCGCTGACGGCGCTGGCCCACTGTCACTTGGTGAGGTGATTTCGGTCTAAATGTCTTTGCCTCAGCATATCGCGAATCGAAAACTCGTATACAGCCGAGCTTAAATTTCGCGTTAGAGAATATCGTAATCGTAGTACATAATTACAGCGAAACTGGTAGCCTCTCATTCGTCTGCATTTTCTGTGTCCACATCCGTCAGCGAAAATGTTGGCCGATCGCGGCGGCGGTCTAGGGCCAGGAGCAGCGCTTCTTGCCCGCTTAAGGCAGAATCTTTAATGTCAGCTAAGTAAAACGAACCGTACATGCATTCTTTGGAATCAAGCACGCAACATACCGAACAGCGCACGTTTCAATAAAGAACAAGTATAAAAACGTCATCCGAACCACTTAATTGACCATAAGGCACTCCTGACAACAATACCAAGCACGTAGAGCTCCCCACATACGTTTCCCGGTGGAGATTGCTGTTTCGCCAGCTGCCACGCAGACGGCAGCTTTCGTCGTGTGGAGGGACGTCCCCAGCCTTTCGTATAAAAGAAGCAGCCTACCAACTAATTTCAATGTTGTTGCAGCACTACTGAAGGCGCCGGCGTGCTGTAAAAAAAATGATTACTCCCGTTACTACCATCCCTTGAAAAAGAGTTTATACTGTCTATAGAAATCTACAGACTTCTTTTAGACGACTTGGCCTTTCTATAGATTTGTTCTTTTGTTGATACAGTCCAGAGTTTGTCTCTAAACGAGAGGCGATAAGGTTTCTATTTCGTTTTGATGTGAGTCTTATTTATTTTTTCAGACAATTTTATTCATAGATACTGGCATCTTTTACAAGATCTTAGCAGGGTGGGAACATACAAGTACATTCATACAAACATACAGTTCAAGCAATCATGTCGATGCTTGAACGCTTCGCACATGCAAAAAGGACAGATTGCATGAAAAAAGGAGCAAAGAAACTATGTGCGATTGAGCCAAGAATGATTGTGCGCCTTAAAACAGAATAACGAATTTAATGTAATGACTTCATCAGGAAGTTTATTCCAATCAACTATTGTTCTTGTAAGATAAGAACATTTGAAGCAATGGCTATGCGGTGTTAACGGGTTCCCTGCTCGAAAGTGTTTATAGCGAGTAGCATAGCCAGTTCAGGGTGTTAAGATGTGCGAGGTATCAATACAATAGAGGCCATTCGTTAGCTGAAAAAATAATTTTATACGGGGAGCACGATTTTGTTCTCTAATCGAACAGAAGCCACAACGTTTATGGAGATCTCTTATAGAAATTGGACCATAAGAATTGTAGATAAATCGGAAAGCTTTCTTTTGAATTCTTTCTAATTTTTCTATATTTAATTTTGTGTAGGGGTCCCAAATGGTGATTGCATATAATAAAGTAGGACGAAGTATTGTATGATATGCCAGGAGGCGCACAGCTCGTGTCGAGTATTTTAACCACCTTCTGAGGGTGAACAATTGGCGAAGACAATTAATCGTTACAGTGTCAGTATGGCTTTAGCAGGGAAGATTGTGAGATATGTGTATGGCCGAGAAATTTATAGCGAGATACCACAGAAATATAAGTGTTCCGGGCAAAATAGTGGAAGAGAAGGGGCTTTTCCGTTAGTGTTATTATCATACAGACGGTCTTTTCATAGTTAACAGAGGTTTGCCATTGATGGCACCTTCCAATTATTTTGCCAAATTCGCTATTTAGCATGACTTAATCTTCCGGTGAGGCAATTTCATCCTATAGTATACAGTCATCCATGTAAAGTTTAATTTTGACAGATACATTACTGCCAATGTGATTTATATAAAGCAAGAATAATAGAGGATCCAGCACGGATCCCTGGGGAATGCCACAAGCAACAGGTAATGTGTCGGAGGAAGTCTCATTTATCCTAACTTATGGGGAGCTGTTGGTTAGGTATGCTTCTATCCATTTTAATTGCTCATTTTTGTGAGTAAATAATTAATTTGTGAGGTAATTAGCTGTGGGTTACATTGTCGAATGATTTATTTAAATCCATGAACATAGCGTCGCTTTGTTTTGTATTATTTATTGTTTTGCAAAATCTTGAATATATTCTAGTAATTGAGTGTTTGTGGTGAAGCCGTGCCGAAATCCACGTTGAGCTTTCGTCAATACGCAACGCTCATCAAAAGAACCAATTACATGCTTATAGATTAGGCGTTCGAAAATTTTGCATGTTGTCGAAGTCAGAGAAATTGATCGATATTTTTTATGCAATTCTTGTTTCCCTATTTATGTAAGTTTTATTATTGCTATTTTCGAGTCATCCGGAAGCATGCCATCCTAAAGCGCTTTACTAAACAAAATTTTCAAGTATATCGCACGCCAATCGCCATAGCGTTTTAAGAAGGAATTTGGCGTACTACCTGGGCCGGGGTTTTCTATTTGGCAATTTTTAACAGTAAGTGACATATACCATGCTCAGAAATAACAATATCCGGAATGGAAGGCCAATCTATATAAAAAGAAGGCTGATAACCTTCATCATATGTGAATAGACGACTGAAATGTTTGTTAAATACAGAACATACAACCTGCTCATCGTGGACATTATTACCGCCTATTATGGACATATAGGAACGGGAAGAAGAATGAGTCATCGTCCTCCAGAATTTCCGTGGAAACGTTTTCATAAAACTAGGAAGCTCTACATTAAAGTAATTCGGTTTGTCATTTATGATCATTTCTTTTAAATTATTTCACGCTTCCTCAATGACCATTTCCTAATTTGCACAAGTTTTCAGTTTTGCGGAACGTTTAAGCTATTTATGCTTGCGTTGCTAGCGCAACGTCTCCCGAGAGATCCAGGTATTCCGACCCGCAGCATTCTTTACAACCTTTAGAACAATGTGAGGGAGACAGTTGAATATAATGCCTTTAAATAAAAGCAACACATCGTACATGCTAGCAGTATTATATTTAAGGTTATCCAGATGAAATGCTCGCGTATCAATTACAAACGCGTCATCTGCACGAGAAAAATTCGGGTAACACTGAATCTTATCTCTTTTACTGCGAGGGGAACATTGCAACGACAATACTGCTGTTTGGTGATCTGAAATGTCGTCTTTGACCATGCACAAGACGTCATCTTGCTCTCATGTCATCTTACGTCAAGCTATTCCGAGACTGCCCCTCTGCGATCCGGTACCACTTCTGAGGTCGCTGACTGTTTCTTGCGCTCGATCGTCCTGCGCGACGGGGTTCTTCGCGTTCTTCTGAGTGACCGTGGCAAAGCGTTTATTTCCCATGTTCTCCAGGAATTTATTCGCACCGCTGATACCGTCCACAAATCTACTTCTACCTATCATCCGCAAACCAATGGCCTTACTCAGTGCGTCCACCGTACGCTGTCTGACATGATTTCCATGTATTTCCGTCCTCACCACACTGACTGGGGTAAAATTCTTCCTTTTCTGACATTCGCATATAATACTACTATTCAACGGACTACCGGCTACAGCCCTTTCTTCCTTGTGTATGGACGATCTCCTTCCACTATATTTGACAGAGAATTCTTTTTAGCATCTTCCTCGCCGATCGCGTCCCTTCCAGAAGATTTTTCTGCCCGAGTTGGACATTGCCGTCAAATCGCCCGGCAACGCACAGAAGCTACCCAAGCTGAGCGCAAACGTCGCTGCGACAGCAAACGCCTCGACCTCCGTTTTCACCCTGGAGACCGAGCCCTGCTTTGGACTCCAGTCCGCATTCCTGTCCTCTGTGAGAAGTTCCTTCAACGCCACATTGGCCCATACACCGTTGTGCAGCAAACATCTGCAATGAACTATCTCGTCCGCCCAATACACTCCGTCACTGGCCGGCACCGCCGGAATGCCGAAATTGTTCACGTCTCGCGGGTGAAGCCCTTCACTCCCCGTTTAGACAATCTCTAATCTGCGTAGACTGGCCACTTCCACGACGGTGGAAGTTATTGTAAGCACTATTCACGTACTTCTTCGTTTTCATTTGTGCATGGCCATCATCACCTTCCCTGTTCGACTTCTTCGCGCATCATCTGGGGCATCTTCGTTATATATATAATATATATATATATATATATATATATATATATATATATATATGGAATATGAACCTGGCAACGTTTAATGCTAGAACGTTATCTAGTGAGACGCGTCTAGCAGTGTTATTGGAAGAATTAGAGGGCAGTAAATGGGATATAATAGGGCTCAGTGAAGTTAGGCGGCCAAAAGAAGCATATATAGTGCTAAAAAGCGGGCACGTCCTGTGCTACCGGGGTTTAGCGCAGAGACGAGAATTAGAAGTCGGAGTCCTGATTAATAAGAATATAGCTGGTAACATACAGGAATTCTGCAGCCTTAACGAGAGCGCGGCATGTCTTGTTGTGAAACTTAATAAATAAGAGGTACAAAATGAAGGTTGTACAGGTCTACGCCCCTACATCTAGTCATGATGACCAGGAAGTCGAAAGCTTCTATGAAGACGTGGAATCGGCGATGGGTAAAGTCAAAACAAAATACACTATACTGATGGTCGACTTCAATGTCAGGGTAAGCAAGAAGCAGGCTGGAGACAAGGCAGTAGGGGAACATGGCATAGGCACAAGGAATAGCGGGGGAGAGTTATTAGTAGAGTTTGCGGAACAGAATAACATGCAGATAATGAATACCTTCTTCCGAAAGCGGGATAGCCGAACGTGGACGTGTAGGAGCCCGAACGGCGATATTAGAAATGAATAGATTTCATACTTTGCGCTAAACCTTGCATCATACAAGATGTGGACGTGCTCAGCAAGGTGCGCTGCAGTGACCATAGGGTGGTAAGAACTTGAATTAGCCTAGACCTGAGGAGGGAACGGAAGAAACTGGTACATAAGAAGCCGGTCAATGAATTAGCGGTAAGAGCGAAAATAGAGGAATTCCGGATCAACCTACAGAACAGGTATTCGGCTTTAACTCAGGAAGAGGACCTTAGTGTTGAAGCAATGAACGAGAATCTTAGGGGCATCATTAAGGAGTGTGCAATAGAAGTCGGTGGTAACTCCGTTAGACAGGGTACCAGTAAGCTATCGCAGGAGACGAAAGATCTGATCAAGAAACGCCAATGTACGAAAGCCTCGTACCCTACAGCTAGAATAGAACTGGCAGAACTTTCGAAGTTAACCAACAAGCGTAAGACAGCTGGCATAAGGAAGCATAATATGGATAGCATTGAACGTGCTCTCAGGAACGGAGAAAGGCTAAAAGCACTGAAGAAGAAACTAGGAATTGGAAAGAATCAGATGTATGCATTAAGAGACAATGCCGGCAATATCATTACTAATATGGATGAGATAGTTCAAGTGCCTGAGGAGTTCTATAGAGATTTATGCAGTACCAGTGTTACCCACGACGATAATGGAAGAGATAATAGTCTAGAAGAATTCGAAATCCCACAGGTAACGCCGGAATAAGTGAAGAAAGCATTGGGAGCTATGCAAAGGGGAAAGGCAGCTGGGGAGGATCAGGTAACAGCAGACTTGTTGAAGGATGTTGGGCAGATTGTTCTAGAGAAACTGGCCGCTCTGTATACGCAATGCCTCATGACTTCGGGCGTACCGGGATCTTGGAAAAACGCTAACATAATCCTAATCCATAAGAAAGGGAACGCCAAAGACTTCAGAAGTTATAGACCGATAAGCTTACTGTCCATTGCCTACAAAGTATTTACGAAGGTAATCACAAACAGGATCAGGAACTCCTTCGACTTCTGTCAACCAAAGGACCAGACAGGATTCCGTAAAGGCTACTCAACAATAGACCATATTCACACTATCACTCAGGTGATAGAAAAATGTGCGGAATATAACCAACCTTTATATATAGCTTTCGTTGAAAACGAGAAAGCGTTTGATTCAGTCGAAACCTCAGCAGTCATGGAGGCATTGCGGAATCAGGGTGTAGACGAGCCGTATGTAAAAATACTGAAAGATATCTATAGCGGCTCCACAGCCACCGTAGTCCTCCATAAAGAAAGCAACAAAATACCACTAAAGAAAGGCGTCAGACAAGGAGATACGATCTCTCATACGCTATTCACAGCGTGTTTACAGGAGGTATTCAGAGACCTGGATTGGGAAGAATTGGGGATAAGAGTTAATGGAGAATACCTTAGTAACTTGCGATTCGCTTATGATATTGCCTTACTTAGTAACTCAGGGGACCAACTGCAATGCATGCTCACTGACCTAGAGAGGCAAAGCCGAAGGGTGGGTCCAAAAATTATTCTGCAGAAAACTAAGGTAATGTTTAACAGTCTCGGAAGAGAACAGCAGTTTACGATAGGTAGTGAGGCACTGGAAGTGCTAAGGGAATACATCTACTTAGGACAGGTAGTGACGGCGGATCCGGGTCATGAGACTGAAATAATCAGAAGAATAAGAATGGGCTGCGGTGCGTTTGGCAGGCATTCTCAGATCATGAACCGCAGGTTGCCATTATCCCTCAAGAGAAAAGTTTATAACAGCTGTGTCTTACCAGTACTCACGTACGGGGCAGAAACCTGGAGGCTTACGAAAAGGGTTCTACTTAAATTGAGGACGACGCAACGAGCTATGGAAAGAAGAATGATAGGTGTAACGTTAAGGGATAAGAAAAGAGCAGATTGGGTGAGGGAACAAACGCGAGTTAATGATATCTTAGTTGAAATCAAGAAAAAGAAATGGGCATGGGCAGGACATGTAATGAGGAGGGAAGATAACCGATGGTCATTAAGGGTTACGGACTGGATCCCAAGGGAAGGGAAGCGTAGCAGGGGGCGGCAGAAAGTTAGGTGGGCGGATGAGATTAAGAAGTTTGCTGGGACGGCATGGCCGCAATTAGTACATGACCGGGGTTGTTGGAGAAGTATGGGAGAGGCCTTTGCCCTGCAGTGGGCGTAACCAGGCTGATGATGATGGATTTCGTTCAAATTATGATAGAAAAGCCCGCGAATCCTTCCTTATGTATAAGTTTGATACCGTAGCGTGAGGCATGAATGAATGTGTAGGAAAATTTAGTTGCCTCTCTTTGTAGCCCGTCACTTGTCCCTTCTTCTACTAGTACGTCACTATTCCCCTTTTTCTGTGTCTGTGTTTGCTTGATAAGATAACACATATTGAGCACATATTGACGTTTTGTTGTCACGTGGCGATTGGTTTTTGTAATTCATTTCGGTGCGTTTTTATGCTTTGTATTTTAGATGATATGTTTGCAATTGCCACCGGTCTATACACGTATCAGCTGTCCTTTGAACAATTCAGATGCATTTTTTTCGCCCATTTTATTCGTTTTTCATGTAAACGTATCTTCATTTGGTTGATATGCATATGTATATTAACTGTACTGACACCATGCAATGTATTCTGATGAAGGCAGGACCCCGGCCGAAACGTCAATAAACTGCTTTATACGCGCGTCTACTTCACTGTGAATATTTACCCAGAACTGGGTAAATATGGGTATATATATATATATATATATATATATGGTACTTGGCAGTTCCGAATATAACTCATAGCAGGCATTCTCTACCAAACGAAGCATGCTTGCAGTTCAGAGTGCTCCTGTTTTTTTTTTTTCTTGGTGCTTGATTTTCCCTCCGATACAGCCTTCGGCGTGGTGCAGCTCCGAGATACAAATCACCAGTATCCGTGCATATGCTCCCCGCAATGCCGGAACACCGCCCATGAGCGCATCTACTCGCCGGCCTGTTCGTGTAGCTGCGCCGTGCCGCAACAACACGAAGCCTCTTGTTGCATATCTTCGTAAGCGTCTGATTTCACTTAGCAATGCTCCTCTGCTCAGCAGTTTGAGAAGGGAGGTTTGAGAGGTTGTAATGTCTTCAGCTGCTGCTCTTGCCGATGTCTCAAGGAATGTAGACGTTGATCCTGGGCGTGTTTCCGTTATTTGTTTCACGAAACACTGTTGTATGTAAGGGTGGTATAAAAGTCACAAACAGGGATAAGGTGATTAAGAAAGGCTGAACAACTTTTCGATAGGAGGACCTGTTATAGTGAAAGGCCTTTGAAGAAGATAGGTCCTACTGTTCCAACGTTGGAGAGCCTTTCTGGCGTACCTTATCCATGCTTAAACTTTTATACCGCTGTGTGATACTCCATCTGTGAGCCCCCCTTCTTGTGGTTGGAAATAAAAGTGCCGTAATTATTGTTCCTTAATTCATGCTGGAAGTTACACTCACAAGGGGCCCTGCCAAACCTTGTCTAGTAAAGTGCATTGTAGCAGACACATGTAGCCTCGATCGCCATTTTACGAATACGCAGCATGCGAGTGGAGTTATCGGTAATCAAAGATTGCCTATTCATTTCTTCCGGGGTGCGACTTCATCAGGAAGTTTATTCCAATCAATTATTGTTCTTCTAATATAAGAGCATTTGAAGCAGTTGCTATGTGGTTATGTGGCTATGTGAAGCCTTCCACAAAGTGTGCGCTCGAGTCTGTGGAGGCAGTGACATTTCCCGCAACGCTCCGCCAAGAATACACGTCATCGTAACGCGGTGTTTCTATTCATGGATCGGAATTTCTTGGACATATATTCTTAGATGACAAACATAACTAACACTGCTCCACACGACAAAAGCGAGACACACGCTGGCGCCGATGTTCTAGCAATAGCGCACGCGTCGCTTCGCCGGACGGCGAGGTGAAGGCATGCAAAAGTCGCACGAGAATTTGACGCTTATACTAAACAAGAAAAGCACACAAGGACAAGCACAGTCTATTAGAAAGCAGTGCAAGCCTCCAATATTTGACAGAGGACTTCGATGAAGCTTGCATAATTTAGTATTCCCGTTTATAGGCTCCTACAAAAAGAGCTAGATAGTCTGTGCTTCCAGATAGAAAAAAAATCCGACTTTCACAATGTGACAGAGTATGACAGTGGCTAGAGTAACAATCCTCCAGGCGTCGTCAATGTTTCCCGAGGCACTGCAAGGGCCGATGAGCTCAAAGCACACAGTATAAGCATACAAGCCTAAGTATATACTCAGGTGAATTTGAGGGGTTTTTCTGTGCAAATAACTTCCAGATCGCGTGGCCGACTGGTCTGATCTCGTTTCTTTTCGGGGTGCACATGGAACATTTTCTCAGACAAAAAGAACACGAAAAGCTATGCCTGCGTTCTGTTTCGCAATATCCTTTTCGCTTTCAGAGAAATGTAATTTCTTAAGTTTCAATGTTCAAATTATTATTTCCCTAGTTTATACACCCAAACTAAACACCCGATTCATCGCCAATCGTCAACTTTGGATATGGACTACAAGAAATCAGGGCAACGACAACAAGGACAACAATCGGCGAAAAAGATGACTGGTTCTGACCTTCAAAGAAGCGGGAATCGTCATCTATAACTGAGGTGAACAAAACTAGCTCCCCGAAGGCGAACTACATTGAAGTTTCTTTACGAGACAGTTCAATCATTGAGTGTGTTGTCTCATAAAAATGCGAATGCTGCAGACTTTACCTCTCTCAACAATATGAATGGCGACGCCGATGATAAAAATTGTGTACAAAAATAAGCTTTAAGATCTCAGACTTCCTGCACAAAGAACTGATAAGAACCGAAGAAGCCATGTATAACGCTTCATCAACATTTCGGCTGTAGCAAAAGTAAGAGACGGCATGTGCTCTATTCGTGCTTTGCTTCACTGAAAATTTTTAGTGGCGCAGATGACGATTTATGAAAAAAAACGAGAAGCACGAACGCAAAATATGTGCAACCCCGGCGGGACTCGAACCCGCAATCCTCGGTTTAGAATACCGATGCCTTGTCCATTGGGCTACGGGGGCTCTCACGCTCAGACCGAAGCTTTGAGTTGGCCAATCCTGGCCAGAGCGTCGCCGCTCCTCGGCGCGACCGCGTGAACGCGCTCGTGCCACTTCTGCCTCCTTCGTCGTCGTCTTCGTCCACAGCTGGTTCCGACGGGGCTCGTCATGCCAGCGTTCGAATGCTGCCCCTCCGTTTGCGAAGGCGCTGACGGCGCTGGCCCACTGTCACTTGGTGAGGTGATTTCGGTCTCAAATTCTTTGCCTCGGCATATCGCGGATCGAAAACTCGTATACAGCCGAGCTCAAATTTCGCATTAGAAAATATCGTAATGTTCGTACACAATTACAGCGAATCTGGTAGCCTCTAAATCATCTCCATTTTCTGTGTCCGCGTCCGTCAGCAAAAATGTTGGCCGATCGCGGCGGCGGTGTTGGGCCAGGAGCAGTGCTTCTTGCCCCCTTAAGGCAGAGTCTTTATTTAGTCAGCTAAGTAAAACGAACCGTACATGCATTCTTTGGAATCAAGCACAAAACTTACCGAACAGCGAACGTTTCAATAAAGAACACCTATAAAAACATCATCCTAACCACTTAATTGACTATAAGGCACTCCTGAAAACAATACCAAGCACGTAGAGCTCCCCACATACTTTTCCCGGTGGAGATTACTGTTTCGTAAGCTGCCCCGCAGACGGCACCTTTCGACGTGTGGAGGGACGTCCCCAGCCTTTCGTATAAAAGAAGCAGCCTACCAACTGATTTCAATGTTGTTGCAGCACTACTGAAGGCGCCGGCGTGCTGTAAATAAAATCATTACTGCCGTTACTACCATCCCTTAAAAGAAGAGTTTATTCTGTCTATAGAAATCTACACATTTCTTATAGACGACTCTGCCTTTCTATGGATTTGCTCTTCTGTTGATACAAAGTCTAGAGTCTGTCTATAGACGAGAGTCGATAGGGTTTCTATTTCTTTTTGCCTGCTCTCATATTTATTTTTTCAGACAATTTTATTTTTACATACTGGGATCTTTTACAAGATTTTAGCAGGGTGGGAACATACAAGTACATTCATACAAACATACAGTTCAAGCAATCATGCCGATGCTTGAATTCAACATGCAAAAGGGACAGATTGCATGAAAAAAAGGAGCATGGGAACTATGCGCGATTGAGCCAAAAATGATTGTGCGCCTGAAAACAGAATAAAGAATTTAGTGTAATGACTTCATCAGGAAGTTTATTCCAATCAACTATTGTTCCTGTAAGATAAGAACATTTAAAGCAATTGCTATGCAGTGTTAACGGTTTCCCTGCTCGAAAGTGTTTATGACGAGTAACATAACCAGTTAAGGGTGGTATGATGTGCGAGGTATCAATATAATTGTGGCCACTCATTAGCTCAAAAATGAATATTAATTGGGAAGCACGATTTGTTCTCAAATCGAAGAGAAGCCACAACGTTTATCGAGATCTGTTATAGAAATCGGACCATAAGAATTGTAGATAAATCGGAAAGCTTTCTTTTGAATTCTTTCTAATTTTTCTATATTTATTTTGTGTAGGGGTCCCAAATGATGACTGCATATTCTAAAGTAAGACGAACTATTGTATGATATGCCAGGAGGCGCACAGCTGGTGTCGAGCATTTTAAACACCTTCTGAGGGTGAACAATTAGCGAAGACAATTAGCCATTACAGTGTCAGTATGTTTTGAGCAGGGAAGATAGTGAAATACGTGTATGGCCGAGATATTTATAGTGAGATACCACAGAAATATAAGTGTTCCGGGCAAAATAGTGGAAGAGAAGGGGCTTTTCTGTTTGTGTTATTATTGTACAGACGGTCTTTTCATAGTTAAGACATTTGCCATTGATGGCACCTTCCAATTATTTTGCCAAATTCGCAGTTTAGCGTGACGATCTTCGGGTGAGGCAATTTCATCGTATAGTGTACAGTCATCCAAGCAAAGTTTAATTTTGACAGATACATTACTGCCAATGTTATCTATATGAAGCAAGAATAATAGAGGACCCAGCACGGATCCCTGGGGAACGCCACAACCAACAGGTAATGTGTCGGAGGAAGTCTCGTTTATCCTAACTTATGGGGAGCTGTTGGTAAGGTATTTTTTTTTAATTGTTGGGTTTTACGTGCCAAAACCACTTTTTGATTATGAGGCACGCCGTAGTGGAGGACTCCGGAAATTTCGACCACCTGGGGTTCTTTAAAGTACACCTAAATCTAAGTACACGGGTTTTTCGCATTTCGCCCCCATCGAAATGGGGCTGCCGTGGCCGGGATTCGATCCCGCGACCTTGTGCTCAGCAGCCTAACACCATAGCCACTGAGCAACCACGGCGGGTTTGGTTAGGTATGCTTGTATTCATTTTTAATAGCTTATTTTTGTGAGTAAAAGCTAAAATTGTAAGGTAATTAGCTGTGGGTTACATTGTCGAATGCTTTACTGAAATCATAAATATAGCGTCGCTTTGTTTTGCATAATTTATTGTTTTGCAAAATCGTGAATATATTCTAGTAATTGAGTGTTTGTGGTAAAGCCCTGCCAAAATCCATGTTGAGCGTTCGTCAATACGCAACGCTCATAAAAAAAACAATTACATGCTTATAGATTAGGTGTTCGAAAATTTTGTATGTTGTCGAAGTCAGAGAAATTGGTCGATATCTTTTATGCAACTTTTGCTTCCCCATTTATGTAAGTCTTATTATTGCTGTTTTCGAGTCATCCGGAAGCATGCCATCCTGAAGCGATTTACTAAAAAAAATTTTCAAGGATATCGCACACCACTCGGCATAGCGTTTTAAGAAGGCATTTGGCATACCACCTGAACAGGGGTTTTCTTTTTGGCAATTTTTAACAGTGTGTGAGATACACCATTTTCAGAAATAACAATATCAGGAATGGAAGGACAATCTATGTAAAAGGAAGGCAGACAACCTCCATTTTTTGTGAATAGAATACTGAAATGATTGTTAAATGCAGAGCATACATCCTGCTCATCGTGGACCTTATTACCGCCTATTATGGACATATCGGAAAGGGAAGAAGAATGAGTCATCGTCCTCCAGAATCTCCGTGGAGACGTTTTCATAAAACTAGGAAGATGTACATTAAACTAATTCCGTTTGTCATTTATTATCGCTTCTTTTGAACATATTTGACGCTTTCTCAATGACCCTTTCATTATTTGTTCAAGTTTTCAGATTTGCGCAACTTTTAAGCCGTTTAAGCTTGCGTTGCTTGAGCAACGCATCGCGAGAGATCCAGGTATTCCGACCCGCAGCATTCTTTACAACCTTTAGAACAATGTGAGGGAGACAGTTGAATATAATGCCTTTAAATAAAAGCAACACATCGTACATGCTAGCAGTATTATATTTAAGGTTATCCAGATGAAATGCTCGCGTATCAATTACAAACGCGTCATCTGCACGAGAAAAATTCGGGTAACACTGAATCTTATCTCTTTTACTGCGAGGGGAACATTGCAACGACAATACTACTGCTTGGTGATCCGAAATGCCGTCTGTAACCATACATGAGACGTCATCTTGTATATTTGCACCTACAAAAAATGGATAGATAACTGCATTGGAATCTTTGTCGCTTCTAGTTAAATGCTTACCTACCTGCGATCCGCCAAAAAAAAGGAATATCAATGATTTCACTACGAATATTTGTGGTGGAGCGGGACAGGAATGTGCTCCAGTCGACATTCGGCAGGTTACTATCAGGGGTTAAGATTGCTTTATCCATCTGCATTCTTTTAATGAATGTACATGTTTTTTTTTGTTAAGCATTCCAAGTCTGCAACCGACGAGTTAGGGGCATGTATGCGGCACCAAGAATGTATTTGACATTGTTAATACAAAAGTTGCAGAAAAAGCTTTTTACTCCCGAGGTGTCGGGCATTCTTAACATTTGAAGGGAATGTTTAAAAAGAATGGCTACGCCTCCTCCTTTTCTGTCACAGTCTTTGCGCAATATTCTGTAGTTTATCGGGACAAATTGGCTATCATACATATTGTGACGCTCTTACGTGCATAGTGGATTCACGCCTCAACAAACAGTATGCGGGAGCACCGAACAGTGGAAAACGAAGAAGAAGACGGGTGGCTGGCTAGCTGAATCTCGACAGGCGTTCAACTGATCAAGGCCATCCGTCTTCTTTTTCGTTTTCCACTCTTCGGTGCCCCCGATGCCGTTCGGGCTCTGTTATGCGCCTGCAACTTTCGAGCGCTTCATGGACAACATCCTGTGTGGTTTGAAGTGGGAAGTATGCATGTGCTATCTAGACGATGTAGTGATTTTCGGGCGCACGTTCAGTGAGCACAACGCACGTCTCGATCTTGTGCTAGACTGCTTGGACAAAGCGGGTTTGGTGCTCAACTCGAAGAAGTGTCATTTTGGAGAGCGCCAAACACTCGTTCTGGGACACCTAGTGGATAAGGACGGTATAGGACCCGATCCAGCAAAGACTGCTACGGTGGAAGCTTTCAAGCAATCTCGTCATGTAAAAGAGCTACGCAGTTTCCTAGGGCTTTGCTCGTACTTCCGCCGGTTTATTCGTGGATTTGCCAACATCGCATATCCGCTGACATGCCTGCTCCAGAAGGGCGTTGCCTTTGAATGGACTCCTGAATGAGAAGCTAGTTTTCGTGAGCTGAAGTCTCGTCTGACGTCCCATCCCATTCTCCGACACTTCGACCATGCGGCTCCCACAGAAGTTTATACGGACGATAGCGGTATTGGCATCGGCGCTGTCCTTATTCAACGCGTCGACACCAAAGAACACGTCGTCGCCTATGCGAGTCGCTCTTTAAGTAAGTCCGAGCGTAACTACACCGTTACAGGGCAAGAATGTCTTGCAGTTATTTTCGCAGTACAGCGCTTCTGGTCGTACCTGTACGGGCGCCCCTTCACTGTGGTGACAGACTATCATTCTCTCTGCTGGCTGGTTAATCTCCGAGATCCGTCGGGCCGGCTTGCGCGTTGGAGACTTCGTTTACAGGAATATAACTTTACCGTTTCTTATTAGAGCGGCCGCCGACACCCCGACGCTGACTGCCTCTCGCGCATGCCGCTTCCAACGACGGACTGCGACGCGGACGATTTCGACTGCTATATCGCATCACTGGAGCCGGGATTTCCTGATATAAATACCTCCAAGGTCGAGCAACAAAAAGAGAGAACTTTAGAACCACTGCTCATTACTGCAAGGCAATCAGCACCATCCACTCGTTTCTGCGTTCGTGATGGGGTTCTTTACAAAAAGAACTATTCTGCTACAGGCCCACGATATCTCATGGTGGTCCCGGAGAGTCTCCGTGTCTCCGTCTTGCGCGCCATGCATGACGATCCAACATCTGGTCATTTGGGTTCTGTGCGAACTCTCTACCGCCTCCAAGAAAGGTTCTACTGGCCTAAAATGCGCCAGACGACCGCCCAGTACGTGTCCAGTTGCAGCGAGTGTCAACGTTACAAGCGTCCGACGAGTGCTCCTCCTGGTCAACTCCATCCAGTGCCAACCACCCCTCCCCCCCCCCACTTCCTTTGAGCAAGTTGGCATCGACCTTCTCGGTGCTTTCCCGCGTTCATCCGATGGTAATCGCTGGATTATCGTGTGTGCCGATCACTTGACACGCTACTGTGAGACAGCTGCAATACCATCGACTACTGCAACCGAAGTGTGTATTTTTCTGCTGTGTTTTGTCATTCTCTGACATGAACCTCCCAGAGTCGTCATCAGCGATCGTGGCCGGCAGTTCGCTGCAGACGTGGGCGAAGCGATGCTTCGTCTATGTGCTTCAAGGTTCGGACATTCCACCCCGTATCATCCATAAAACAAATGGCCTTACGGAACGCACAAATAGAAGTCTTACTAACATGCTGTCCATGTATGTCGCGTCAGAGCATAAGAACTGGGACAGCGTGCTACCTTTCATTACGTACGCATTTAACACCTCAAAGCATGAAGTTACGGGCTACAGTCCCTTCTTTCTTCCTTACGCTCGTCCGCTTCGTTATACACTAGACACTATCTTCCCGTTTTGCAGCCACGATAATCTTTCTATATCAGAGACAGTCTGTCTTGCTGAAGAAGCCCGACGACTTGCTGCTTTACGCACTCTTGTTTCACAAGACCGCTCGAAGGCACGCTGCGACCGCCGACGCCGACACGAGATATATGACCCTGGTGATTTAGTGTTGCTCTGGAAACCAACCAGGAAACGTGGATTATGTGAAAAACTGCTGGCCCACTATGTTGGACCCTATGTTATTACTGAGCGTGTCAGCGAATTAACCTACCGCATGGCACGTCTCACATCAAATGGCCGGCGGTCAGCAAAGACTGAACTTTCGAATGTCACCCGTTTAAAGCCCTTTATTTCTCCACAGCCTGTTTGACTTGCCCGGCGGGCTTCGTCTGCGCGGAGGGAAATGTGACGCTCTTACGTGCATAGTGGGTTCACGCCTCAACAAACAGTATGCGGGGGCACCGAAGAGTGGAAAACGAAGAAGACGGATGGCTGGCTAGCTGAATCTCGACGGGCGCTCAGCTGATCAAGGCCATCGCATCTAACGCTACCCGGCTTCAAAGTAACGCATTTTGTGGGCGTCACAATATCATCATATAACCAGGTTTCAGTCAACACTGCAATGTCGCGGTCCAGCGAGCGAAGGATGCCTTCAAGCTATTCTACTTTGTTAACAACGCTGCAGCAGTTAAGGATTAAGATGGTGAATGGTGATTGGCAACGGTTATCATATTCTTTGCTCTTTCATTGTAGCTTACAGCGTTTGTCGTTTTCCAGATCACACACAAACATTTCACCATCAATGCTGCATTTATCAACAACTATTTTAACTTTGGAGCCTTCATCACCTTGTTCTTGTGAGCATTGCCATAATTCATTTCTTATCTCACGAACTTTCAAAGAAGCGTCCTGTGTTATAGAAAGTGTTCTGCCAGCTTTTTTGTGCTCTTTCAGTATTCAACTTTTGCCGCGGTAGTCTGAGAACCTTAAGAGCACGGGCCGTGCTTTCTTTTTTCTTTCCTAGCCGGTGACATCTTTCCATATTATTAATAGTAAGTCCACGTCTTTCCTTGAAAACACATTTTCTTGACCACATTCAAGAGACTGTCGTTTGACTCCCCGTCTTCTTCATTTGGGCCGTACACGATCTCATTGTTTCTTCTACTTCTGTTTACTAGTTCATCCACTTTACATACCAAACCGGAGACGTTGTATTCCAAATCGGTTGCTGTTTGCTTGACATTAGTTACATCAGTTTGCAATAACATTAAAGTACTCGGATGCATTTCAGAGTTAGGTGCACGTTAAAGAACCCCAGGTGGTCAAAATTTCCGGAGTCCCTCACTACGGCATGCCTCATAATCAAAAAGTGGTTTTGGCACGTAAAACCCCGTAATTAATTAAGTACTCGGTCGAGTTTCGGAGATGAGCATGCGCTCTTTTAAATCAGCCATATCTGTTTCAATTGTAGTCCGTTCAGACAGTACATCATTGCTACAGGCACTTATTTTACTTTGGCTAGATAAAAGCTCCGACAACATTTAGTCAATAGCGGCACATGCCAGAAGATTCGTTTTGAAAGGTTGCAAAGCTGTCACACCACTGCTTACAGTCTGTAGTCTACTACGCAAATAACTCTGTGGGCAACAAAGCATCAGCAAGAATCGATTATCGGATCGGATACAGTACTAGTCGTCCACGTAATGTACCTGTGCAAGCAAGAAGAAGCCTTCGGGCAACATGCTGAACCTGCTGCTGCTGCATTGCCCACTGCCGGCGCGCTGGAACGACGGAGTTTTAATACTTTTGAAGCTTGGCGTCACCGATCCGATGGCATCACCTGTTGGAGTTGCCGCGCTACGAGCATCCACGGGAGTGCGCAGAATCACTAGAGAAGGAAGAACGTGCGCAGGAAATTCACGCCCATCTTACGCCTGGACGATAGGGCTGAACCATGAAGAATTGACGGTAATCACCACATGTTCGAGTGGTGCAGGCGCGCCATGCCCCTCTGACGAACGGCATGGCCAACCAAGAAATCCAGAAGCTGTGCAAACAAGAAGAAGCGTTTAGGCAACATGTACAAGCTGTTGTTGCTGCATTACCCCCTCCACTGTAGAGGGTCTGTAGAAACAGTCGCTAAGGTGTTTGTTTCTTTTTGTCTATTTCCGCTCTATAGATATCCCGTGGACGAATGTCGATACAGTCTCTATTTTTGCCAATTCTATGTTTGTAGACTGTAGGCGAAAGTCGATAAGGTTTCTACTTATTTTTACCTACTCCTGCTTTATAGATTGCATATAGCGAAAGTTCATAACCTGTTTGTTCTATTTGTCCGCTTCTGCTCTATAGACTACCTATGGACAAATGTTGACACAGTCTTTATTTATTGTTTCCATTATTTGTCTATAGTCTGTGTCGAATATTTTCACTACTCCAAGCTTATAAATCGTCTATAGACGAACGTTGATAAGCTGTTTGTTCTATTTGTCCACTTCTACTCTATAGACTACCTATGGACAAATGTTGACACAGTCTTTATTTATTGTTTCCATTATTTGTCTACAGAGTGTCTCGAATATTTTTCACTACTCCAAGCTTATAAATTGTCTATAGATGAACGTTGATAACGTTTCTATTTTTGTCTACTCCCATTATAAAGCCAGCCTATCGAAAAAATTGTTATGATCCCTTTTCCTTTTGTATACCTCCGCCCCACTGATTACCAGTAGAAAAAATTCGATGCAGTATCAATTTATCCTTATTGCTTTTTAGTCTATAGACTGTCTATGGACAAGAGTCGATAAGGTGCATATTTTTTGTCCATGCCGAGTGTATACCTTCTTCGCGTGCACACACACACACACACAGACACACACACACACATATATATATATATATATATATATAATATATATATGTATAGCACAATGGAATAAACTCGACGTACGTGAAAACGCGGTACAACAGCCGCGCAGTTTGACACTAAGAAAAAACGTGTGAACACTAAGAACATACGTGGTGTTTATTCTCTTGTGCTACACCAACGCAGCCAGCGTGCTTTGTTCGCCAGCGCCACACACCACATACATGGTGTGTCAGCGAAGAGTTTCGAATGTCTTTAAAAGTTGCCTGTGGCAGATATCACAATTCTAGTCCATGAGCTGGTCTACTCGAAGCGGCGGACAATACTTGCGCAAACAATTGAGATGCAAGATCGGCTAACGAATAAAAAAATACTAATTACGTTTTTATAGTAATCACATTATGGCACCTATTGCAATTTGCAAATTCTAGCCGTGGAGTTCCTAAGGCTAGGCTAAATATCTTATGGCCGATATTGTAATTTACAAATTTAACAGTGGATTTGGCAAGGCGGATCCACTTGGAACGAATTTTTAAGATGACACCAGTTTCGATATCTAAATATCCGCACTTTACATAGGACTACCATTTAATTGTTAAGAAAACGTCATTTCATGCACTGGAGCACAGGAGTAACTGGAACGCCAATGCATTTTTCCGCAAAGTTCGGGAATTTATATTTCGAAACTGGTGTCATCCTGAGAATTCGTTCCAAGTGGATCCGTTTTGCTAAATCCACTACTTGAATTTGTAAATTGCAATATGGGGCATAAGATAATTAGCTAAGAAGTTTAGTAATGGATTCTTGTTAATTAGTCGATTTTGTGTTTCAGATTTTAGTCCAAGTAGTATCCGCCGCTTCGAGTAGACCAGTTCCTAAACAAGAATAGAGCTTTACAAAATTTTAAAAATTTGAGATTATTCAATGAAACACACTGTATGTATATATATTGCCACCGTATTGCCGCTCGAGGCACGTACAGGCGCCGACAAAAGTGGTGTACTGCACGCAGATTGCTACTGCAGCGGTGTCGCTCGGTATTTTGGCGAGCTCAAGCACGAAACATTGACACGAGTCAAGCGACATGCCTGCAGATAATAAAGGGCACCCATTGGCTGTCTCGATCCCAGATGCTGCCTGTAGATGGCGTTGAGATGCAGTTTGACATTGCTCCGGCTCCCGCTGCGTGGAGTATACAACTTTTTTTCGGCGCCTGTACATTGCGCCTATTCGCGAGCTTGTTTCATGCCCAGAAAAACACTTTTATGTAGCACATTTTAAGCAACAGAAAGCTGTATCGGGAGTCTCTCACATTCCTCTATAATTTTCTCCCTGTGACTTTTCAATTAAGACTAATTACCTAATTAGGGGAACGCAAAAATAAACTAACTGCTTTAAATCGGCGGAAAACATTACCTTTGTTCTCTCCAGCTACGTAGCATCTGTATATTTTAAATTTAGGTGAAACACCCCGTACACTTCTTTGCAATTCGAATTATTTTCCACGGTTTCCTATATTACCGCCGATGAAGGCCATAGAGCGGCACGTCACCAAAGGTTATGTTAACATGAGCGAACATCCCATATACCGACGGTGGTAAGCCGTGAGATGAACAAGAAGATAGCCGATACTGTAAAAGTCCTATGGCTTTGGGTTTGCATGCCGTCTATAGATTGACTACAGACAAAAGTCGTTCATCGGCGGCCCAACCCGTGTACGCTGTAGGCAAGCGCACATACCGGTGCATAATACGGAGATACGTTAGATATTAGCCACTGAAGTTGTATACTGCTGAGATTGCTTTCGAGCCTATGCTTAGATTTTAGCATACAAACAGTGCATATCTCCGCATTTATTGATCATATGACATGAACTACGTAGTCGCTCTCGGCAATCCCAAGACAGTCTTCACAGTTGTCAAAGCATGACCTTTGCGGCAGTAGAATAAAGAAAACAAAACGCCGATCCAATCCTGCTAACAGATGTTATGAACACCAATTTTAGCTACAAGCGGATTGGAAACAGGCATCAAGCTTACAGCACAGAGACTCGTAATGTTTGTAGCTGACAACGCAGACTTTGTGAGTGTGTGATGAACCGATGTCGCACATTTTGTGTGCGCCTTGTGTGTCTTCCGATACTCGGATACTTTTGACGTTGCCCTCATACCTCTGCTGCGTCAGTAATATCGGGTGGTTTTTCGTAGACTGATATCCGGCTCAATAAAGTCATCAAAGTTTCTCACTCACTTAAGTGCCAAATCATCCGAACCCACCCAGTGCTTCGCAGGAGGTATTCTTGTAGGCCGAGCATATGCGTACACAATTACTGTATAGATTGATTTGACCTATGATTGGATCAGAAAACTTGCACCAACATGTGTGCAGGTATCCCATTTGGCAGTACGCTGGAAGATATGCCAGAAACGCATTGTATCACTTATCCTCGTTGGCAATGATGCAAGCGCCTGACGGGCCTTGTAACGGCTTTTGCAAACACTTAACTCATCAAAGTGTGCGTGTCAGTTCCATACGATAGCCCACAGCGTTTGTAATACAGCGCAGCAATGCCTTTCCTTTATCCATGAAAAATAAAACAGAGAAATAGAAAAGAAAAGCAACCCGTTTCGCGCGCATGGCGCGCAGAGAGAGAGAGAGAGAGACCCAGTAATGAAAAGGGAAAGGGCACTCGGACTTTTCGGAAAAGGGCACTCGCACCCTCGTCCCCCTGGGTGGCAGCTTGAGGGATTTTAGTGGCACACAACGGCGGCGCGCCATGTTTCCACGTCATTTTCAATTCTCAACGTCAGCGCCAGGCGCGTAACGCTTGTTTCAGCGGTGTGCGGTGTCTCCCTGTACCTTGGTGTCTGCCACAAGTCAACTACACGACAAGTACACGACAACTACACTGAACGTTAAGTTTTAGCAAGGATGTTTTCCGTCAATAGCTCATGATTAGGTGAGCGCATTTCGTAGAGCGAACCGGCTGCATATAGTGTAGGCGACTCGGGCATAGTTTCGATTTGTCGTTTGCGTGATATGATAACACGCTCTTGTTTTCGCTTCCATTATATGGAATTTTTTACGGTAAGCGAACAATCACGACTGTTGGTTTTAGCGTCATAGTTGATGTACGTAACAATGAAAATGCACCAAGATTTACCTTGATACTGAGCAGCCATTAAGAGGTGATACTCAGCAGCCATTGGTGTTGAGCAGCCAGTGTGGGTAATCACCGTCTAGTACTGCAACTAGTCCACTGTCGGTGAATATATTGTTTGAAGAGTTGCTTAAACACGCCGACATACCGGGGAAAAAGAATGTCAACAAACTACAAAAGGCTAACAAAAACGTATTTACAAACAGCGCATACGTCTGCAGCCTAAGTATATAGTCAGGGGAATTTCAGGGCTTTTTCTTTGCAAATACCTTCCACAGCGCGTTTTCGACAGGCTTCATGTCGTTTCTTTTCGGGGTGCACATGGAACATGTACTCAGAAAAAAAGAAAATGAAAGCTATGATTGACTGCGTTGTCTCATAAAAATGCGAATGCTGCTTACTTTGCCCCCTCTCAACAATATGCATGGCAACGCAGATGATAAAATTGTGTACAAAAATAAGCTTTAAAATCTGAGACTTCCTGCACAAAGAACAGATAAGAACCGAAGAAGCCTTGTAGAAGGCTCCATCAACATTTCGGCTGTAGCAAAAGTAAGAGACGGCATGTGCTTTATTCGTGCTTTGCTTCACTGAAATTTTTAACTGGCGCTGATGACGATTAAAGAAAAAAAAAAACGAGAAGCACGAACGCAAAATAAGTGGAACCCCGGCGGGACTCGAACCCGCAATCCTCGGTTTAGAATACCGATGCCTTGTCCATTGGGCTACGGGGGCTTTTTTTTTTTCTTTTTTTTTTTTTTTAAATTACCGGCTTGGCAAAAGAAAATACAATGTGAGTATTACATGGCCATAAAAAAACAACTAGTCAATGCCAGATCAGTGTGGTGTGATAAGAACGATGTAGGCTAGTCACTTTGTCCAAAGCACTTAGCCAATCAGGACGATCACTCAGTGCACAGAAAAATTCGCGTATATATAACACACTTTCAATGAAATATTCATGTGCTGGGGCCTGAACAATGCGCTCGTGTCTAATATCCATACGCGTTCGCCACACACTGTGCATGCACAGAAGCATTAACAGATCAACAGGCACTCCCTCTGGTTCCGCGCATGGCAGGAAGCGTATTCCGAAAGCACTTAAGGGCAATTCCTTTTTAAGGCTACGTTTTAGAATATCCCACAAAAACACTGCGTCATGACAGTCCAAAAAGATATGCTCAATCGTCTCCGGTTTTTTGCATATAAAGCAATTCACAGACCAAGGTACAAAAATGCCTTTGCTTTGCAGCCACGGTTTCACTGGGAGAGTGCCTGTATGTAGTTGAAAAAAGAAAGATTTAACAGAAGCTCTTACCGGCATTCGTTTAACTCTCTTAAGAACATCTCGTTCTGAACCTAAAATAAATACTGTACGGTACAACGGTACAGGCAAGAATACATCAACAAGATCTTTGTACAACTTCTTACTAGTAACAACGGCCAGGTATTCACTAGAAAATCTTGCTTTTAGTATTCGAAAAGACGCGACCACTTCACGCAAAAAAGCACTCAAAGGCATTGGCCCCGCATACATGGACGACACTACATAATCAGGCAATGAATCACGCAGTCTAGCTTGAATCATTGTTCTCAGAAAAGCATCCTTTTGATCACGCAAAAAAATAAACCTGCTTACAATCTGTTTGAGGAACAAATGTGACAACCCCAGCCCCCCATTCAACACTCTATGGAACAGATTACTACGACTTGTACGTTCCCATGTTGAGGCCCAAATGAACATCGCAAATACTCTATGTAGCTTTTGCACAGACATCCTCGTCAGACACAACGCTTGCATCACATAAAAGATTTTCGCTACTAAAAACAAGTTACACACTGTGGCTCTTGCAAACATTGAAAATTTATGCCCTCCCCATTTGCCGGTGTGGGTTTTCATTCGCACTACTTCATTGTCCCAATATTCTTTGCTATCTCGATAATGTTCGAGGGGGACACCTAAGTAGGTGCCTGGAGTTACCGTCCATTGCATGTTACAAAAAGTCTCAGGCTTGTATTGCCAATTCCCATGCCAAAAACCAAGACACTTCTTCCAGTTAATAGCACTTCCACTTGCAGTACAAAATTCTACAGCCTCTTGTACAACTGCTTTAACACTGTCATAGTCCGTACAAAACACTGCTACATCATCAGCATATGCTAAAACTCGAACTTCAGTTTTATGAAAAGTGTAACCCCGAATGTTTGGGCTCTTCAGCAGCCGCAAACAAAAGGGCTCGAGGTAGAGAGCGAAAAGCAGGGGGGATAAAGGACAGCCTTGTCTCACAGACGACAGCACAGGAATACCATCACTTAACTGCCTATTAATTATCAGCTTCGCTATACAACCATTGTACATCATTTTAACACCTTCTGTAATAACAGTTCCAACATTGATATGGTCTAGGATCAAGAACAGAACTTCGCGTACGACTTTATCGAACGCCTTGTGTAGATCCAATTGCAACATGGCCACGTGCCCATACATTCCGTCACAGCATTCAAGGACAGTTCTAGCTGTGTGAACATTGGTAAAGATTGACCTGCCTTTTATGCCGCATGTCTGATGTGGCCCTACAAGTGACTTAATAACACTTTGAAGGCGTCGAGCTAAAATCTTCATGAATATCTTATAGTCCACGTTTGTTAGACTGATGGGACGGTATGATTCAACAGACTAACTTAATCGGATCATTCGTTTTAGGAATTAGTACTACGTGGGACTCTCGGAAGGATGGAGGACTTGCTTTCATTTCATAGAATTCGCTAATCAGCCTTTCAAGTGCGACTGCCATTTCTGTTCTAAAGGCTTTATATAGAGATGCACCGAGACCGTCTGGCCCAGGCGACTTGTTTGAACTAAGCTCCAGAATCGCTGATTCAATTTCCTCAGCCGTAATACTGGCTTCTAGAGCGTGCACAAGGTCATCCTCTAATCTCGGCATCAGCGATAGGAATTCTGTTCTGAAGTAGTCAGTGTCCGGAGTATTAAGGCTGAAAATATCTGTGTAATGTTCGACAAATGCCTCTTTGATTATTTCTCTTCGATTTGTGATTTCGTTTTGATAGCATATTTCAGTTATCTCTTTCGACAAAGCGTGCCTTTTTTCATCACTGAGCGCGCGTTTGGTAGGCGTCTCTCCGGACCACAGATTCTCGTTACGCGCCCTTATCACTGCGCCACGGTACATTTCTTCGTCTATTGCCTCGAGCTTAGTTTTAGTCTCTTTAATTTCTTTTGTGAACAATCCCGGCTCGTAGCACTCCGTACTTAGCATAAAATCTAGGGCACTCTGCAGCTCTTTAACACGTTGTTTTTCTTTTCGCCGGAGCACACATGATCTATTAATAGCGGCTATTTTAATATCACATTTGAACTGCTCCCATACTTGCATAAAACTTCCGGAGTTACTTCGCAGCATGTTCGCTATATAATCCTTGACTTTAGTCACGTACTCTTCATCTTCCAGTAATTTATCATTAAACTTCCACAAGTCCCAATTAAATTTCACAGCTATTCTCTTCGTACCGATTGTAACCATGACTAGGCAGTGATCACTAAAAGAGACATAGATCGTCTGGTAGTCAGAACATAACAGCGAACATTCGACAGGAACATATATACGGTCCAATCTAGCATGACTGCCTGCCTGAAAGTGAGTGTACATTGCCTGGCCTTCATGCGTCGATATCAAGCCTACATCTTCAAGGTCGTGCTCACCTACAATTTCGGAAAGTAACTCGGCGCTCCGATCTCGAAAGGTACGGTTTGTTGTCCTATCCTCTGGTCTACAGACGCAATTGAAATCACCAAGCAAGATCACCCGCCTTTCAGTAAGCAGGACAGGCTTCACCTGTCGGAAGAAACTCTCCCTTTCAGCAATTGCATTCGGAGCGTATACACACACAGCTCTCCAAGCCACTCCATTCGATTTAAAATCACACATTACTAGACGCCCACTTTCACACGAGAACACAGTATCGACAGCCCCAATACAATTTCTTAAAAAAATAACGCAACCACCCGCTCTTCCAACAGCATGACATACGCAAACGCTGTATCTGCTACGATAGACCGCTACCATTCTGTCTATTTGTTCCTCGTCTTCAATTTTAGTTTCCTGAACCGCGAGCAAATCTATTTCATTTTCTAGCAGAAGGCGGCTCAGTTGCAGTTGCCTTCTACGCGCCGACAGGCCCCTTACATTAAGCGTAGCAACACGTAGGTTGGACGTGAGGTTGGTAGCCATCTAAGCAAAATGGTGACGCCGATAAGTCTACTCACACATCAAACAGGGTGAATCCACATCCATTAAGGCATTTGAGCTTAGTACTGACCCGATCAAAGACCGGGCTTCAACCGTTGTGGCAAAAGACGCCTCCGCTAAGGCGGAGGGAGAGCAGACGCAGTACTGCGTTCCGGTGGCAATTTCGGTTTGGGCTTGAAAGGTCCACGGCGCGTTGAAGGTGCCTTCGGCGGAGGCTCCTCGCCGCGTTCACCGACCAATCTCGGTTCCTGATTATCCGAATCCTCGTGAGCCCGCTTGACTGGTACACTTGACGCTGCGGGCATCTCGGTATCGGCGTCTTCCTGTTTGTCGCCCTGCTGCCCAGTCGTAACCAGGCTTACAGCAGTCACGCTATCCGCTTTTTCCGGAAGGAACGCTGGCTTTGATGCGACGGCCGGCTGGGTTAGGTCCTTACCGGCTTGGCTGGCAAGGGGTGCGGGTGCGGTTTCCTTGGATGTTGACTCCTTGATAGCATCATCTCCCCCACTTCCGCGGGTTGCTTCGACCGCGTCTGCTTCATCCATGATGTGTTCGGCCGCTTCATCACTTCGTGTCTGGCCCGCAACATTAGCGTAGCTGCGCACGCACTGGCTCTCATCGTGGCCGAAACGCCGGCATAGCCCGCAGCGTGGCACCCGACACTCACGGCGTATATGTCCTTTTCCACGGCACCGAAGGCAGAGCGGAGCCCTACCAGGAACATGGACGAGAGCAACGTCCTCACCAACGCGCAACTGATGGGGCAAGTCCTCGATGGTAACACCCACCTTCAGTTTCAGTGTAACCGACCGTGTTGTTGAAGCCTTGTCGACACAGCCTTTAACCTTCCATTTATCGCGGGTTATTTCGGTCACTTTTCCGAACGCTGCTAATGCCACGCGCACGTCGTCGTCTTGCACACCGTGGAGCAGCCAAAACAGCTTCAGCCTGACGCCTCGGTTGGTCGGGTCAATAACCACGCAGCGGTGGTCTTTCACATTGAAAGCTTCGGCCTGCAGAATCTTTGCCTTCGCTCCTTCGCTGTTGAAAGTAACGGCCCACAGGTGGTTCATCTGATATGCCCCAAGGGCAACCACATCCGGCAGCAATGACAGACGCGCTAAAGCGTCGCGAAAATGCTCGACGCGATATGGCCTGGCGGTGACATCACCATGCAAAAATACTGTGTTCAAAACACTCGAACCTGATGGCAGATGCGGGACAACCATTTCATAATCCTGGGCAAGCATTTCAGTGCTCCTGATACCGCGACCCGGCTGGGTCGCTAAAGCCGCTCCTTGAGAGCCCATGAAGCACACGTCCGTCACGCTCGGTGGCCGGAAGTCGACGGGCTACGGGGGCTCTCGCGCTCAGACCGCAGCTTTGAGTTGGCCAATCCAGGGCAGAGCGTCGCCGCCCCTCGGCGCAACCGCGTGAACGCGCTCGTGCCACGGCTGCCTCCTTCGTCGTCGTCGTCGTCCACAGCTCGTTCCGATGCGGCTCGTCATGCCAGCGTTCCCATACTGCCCCTCCGTCTGCGAAGGCGCTGACGGCGCTGGCCCACTGTCACTTGGTGAGGTGATTTCGGTCTAAATGTCTTTGCCTCAGCATATCGCGAATCGAAAACTCGTATACAGCCGAGCTTAAATTTCGCGTTAGAGAATATCGTAATCGTAGTACATAATTACAGCGAAACTGGTAGCCTCTCATTCGTCTGCATTTTCTGTGTCCACATCCGTCAGCGAAAATGTTGGCCGATCGCGGCGGCGGTCTAGGGCCAGGAGCAGCGCTTCTTGCCCGCTTAAGGCAGAATCTTTAATGTCAGCTAAGTAAAACGAACCGTACATGCATTCTTTGGAATCAAGCACGCAACATACCGAACAGCGCACGTTTCAATAAAGAACAAGTATAAAAACATCATCCGAACCACTTAATTGACCATAAGGCACTCCTGACAACAATACCAAGCACGTAGAGCTCCCCACATACGTTTCCCGGTGGAGATTGCTGTTTCGCCAGCTGCCACGCAGACGGCAGCTTTCGTCGTGTGGAGGGACGTCCCCAGCCTTTCGTATAAAAGAAGCAGCCTACCAACTAATTTCAATGTTGTTGCAGCACTACTGAAGGCGCCGGCGTGCTGTAAAAAAAATGATTACTCCCGTTACTACCATCCCTTGAAAAAGAGTTTATACTGTCTATAGAAATCTACAGACTTCTTTTAGACGACTTGGCCTTTCTATAGATTTGTTCTTTTGTTGATACAGTCCAGAGTTTGTCTCTAAACGAGAGGCGATAAGGTTTCTATTTCGTTTTGATGTGAGTCTTATTTATTTTTTCAGACAATTTTATTCATAGATACTGGCATCTTTTACAAGATCTTAGCAGGGTGGGAACATACAAGTACATTCATACAAACATACAGTTCAAGCAATCATGTCGATGCTTGAACGCTTCGCACATGCAAAAAGGACAGATTGCATGAAAAAAGGAGCAAAGAAACTATGTGCGATTGAGCCAAGAATGATTGTGCGCCTTAAAACAGAATAACGAATTTAATGTAATGACTTCATCAGGAAGTTTATTCCAATCAACTATTGTTCTTGTAAGATAAGAACATTTGAAGCAATGGCTATGCGGTGTTAACGGGTTCCCTGCTCGAAAGTGTTTATAGCGAGTAGCATAGCCAGTTCAGGGTGTTAAGATGTGCGAGGTATCAATACAATAGAGGCCATTCATTAGCTGAAAAAATAATTTTATACGGGGAGCACGATTTTGTTCTCTAATCGAACAGAAGCCACAACGTTTATGGAGATCTCTTATAGAAATTGGACCATAAGAATTGTAGATAAATCGGAAAGCTTTCTTTTGAATTCTTTCTAATTTTTCTATATTTAATTTTGTGTAGGGGTCCCAAATGGTGATTGCATATAATAAAGTAGGACGAAGTATTGTATGATATGCCAGGAGGCGCACAGCTCGTGTCGAGTATTTTAACCACCTTCTGAGGGTGAACAATTGGCGAAGACAATTAATCGTTACAGTGTCAGTATGGCTTTAGCAGGGAAGATTGTGAGATATGTGTATGGCCGAGAAATTTATAGCGAGATACCACAGAAATATAAGTGTTCCGGGCAAAATAGTGGAAGAGAAGGGGCTTTTCCGTTAGTGTTATTATCATACAGACGGTCTTTTCATAGTTAACAGAGGTTTGCCATTGATGGCACCTTCCAATTATTTTGCCAAATTCGCTATTTAGCATGACTTAATCTTCCGGTGAGGCAATTTCATCCTATAGTATACAGTCATCCATGTAAAGTTTAATTTTGACAGATACATTACTGCCAATGTGATTTATATAAAGCAAGAATAATAGAGGATCCAGCACGGATCCCTGGGGAATGCCACAAGCAACAGGTAATGTGTCGGAGGAAGTCTCATTTATCCTAACTTATGGGGAGCTGTTGGTTAGGTATGCTTCTATCCATTTTAATTGCTCATTTTTGTGAGTAAATAATTAATTTGTGAGGTAATTAGCTGTGGGTTACATTGTCGAATGATTTATTTAAATCCATGAACATAGCGTCGCTTTGTTTTGTATTATTTATTGTTTTGCAAAATCTTGAATATATTCTAGTAATTGAGTGTTTGTGGTGAAGCCGTGCCGAAATCCACGTTGAGCTTTCGTCAATACGCAACGCTCATCAAAAGAACCAATTACATGCTTATAGATTAGGCGTTCGAAAATTTTGCATGTTGTCGAAGTCAGAGAAATTGATCGATATTTTTTATGCAATTCTTGTTTCCCTATTTATGTAAGTTTTATGATTGCTATTTTCGAGTCATCCGGAAGCATGCCATCCTAAAGCGATTTACTAAACAAAATTTTCAAGTATATCGCACGCCAATCGCCATAGCGTTTTAAGAAGGAATTTGGCGTACTACCTGGGCCGGGGTTTTCTATTTGGCAATTTTTAACAGTAAGTGACATATACCATGCTCAGAAATAACAATATCCGGAATGGAAGGCCAATCTATATAAAAAGAAGGCTGATAACCTTCATCATATGTGAATAGACGACTGAAATGTTTGTTAAATACAGAACATACAACCTGCTCATCGTGGACATTATTACCGCCTATTATGGACATATAGGAACGGGAAGAAGAATGAGTCATCGTCCTCCAGAATTTCCGTGGAAACGTTTTCATAAAACTAGGAAGCTCTACATTAAAGTAATTCGGTTTGTCATTTATGATCATTTCTTTTAAATTATTTCACGCTTCCTCAATGACCATTTCCTAATTTGCACAAGTTTTCAGTTTTGCGGAACGTTTAAGCTATTTATGCTTGCGTTGCTGGCGCAACGTCTCCCGAGAGATCCAGGTATTCCGACCCGCAGCATTCTTTACAACCTTTAGAACAATGTGAGGGAGACAGTTGAATATAATGCCTTTAAATAAAAGCAACACATCGTACATGCTAGCAGTATTATATTTAAGGTTATCCAGATGAAATGCTCGCGTATCAATTACAAACGCGTCATCTGCACGAGAAAAATTCGGGTAACACTGAATCTTATCTCTTTTACTGCGAGGGGAACATTGCAACGACAATACTGCTGTTTGGTGATCTGAAATGTCGTCTTTGACCATGCACAAGACGTCATCTTGCTCTTATGTCATCTTACGTCAAGCTATTCCGAGACTGCCCCTCTGCGATCCGGTACCGCTTCTGAGGTCGCTGACTGTTTCTTGCGCTCGATCGTCCTGCGCGACGGGGTTCTTCGCGTTCTTCTGAGTGACCGTGGCAAAGCGTTTATTTCCCATGTTCTCCAGGGATTTATTCGCACCGCTGATACCGTCCACAAATCTACTTCTACCTATCATCCGCAAACCAATGGCCTTACTCAGTGCGTCCACCGTACGCTGTCTGACATGATTTCCATGTATTTCCGTCCTCACCACACTGACTGGGATAAAATTCTTCCTTTTCTGACATTCGCATATAATACTACTATTCAACGGACTACCGGCTACAGCCCTTTCTTCCTTGTGTATGGACGATCTCCTTCCACTATATTTGACAGAGAATTCTTTTTAGCATCTTCCTCGCCGATCGCGTCCCTTCCAGAAGATTTTTCTGCCCGAGTTGGACATTGCCGTCAAATCGCCCGGCAACGCACAGAAGCTACCCAAGCTGAGCGCAAACGTCGCTGCGACAGCAAACGCCTCGACCTCCGTTTTCACCCTGGAGACCGAGCCCTGCTTTGGACTCCAGTCCGCATTCCTGTCCTCTGTGAGAAGTTCCTTCAACGCCACATTGGCCCATACACCGTTGTGCAGCAAACATCTGCAATGAACTATCTCGTCCGCCCAGTACACTCCGTCACTGGCCGGCACCGCCGGAATGCCGAAATTGTTCACGTCTCGCGGGTGAAGCCCTTCACTCCCCGTTTAGACAATCTCTAATCTGCGTAGACTGGCCACTTCCACGACGGTGGAAGTTATTGTAAGCACTATTCACGTACTTCTTCGTTTTCATTTGTGCATGGCCATCATCACCTTCCCTGTTCGACTTCTTCGCGCATCATCTGGGGCATCTTCGTTATATATATAATATATATATATATATATATATATATATATATATATATATATATATATATATATATATATATATATATATATATATATATGGAATATGAACCTGGCAACGTTTAATGCTAGAACGTTATCTAGTGAGACGCGTCTAGCAGTGCTATTGGAAGAATTAGAGGGCAGTAAATGGGATATAATAGGGCTCAGTGAAGTTAGGCGGCCAAAAGAAGCATATATAGTGCTAAAAAGCGGGCACGTCCTGTGCTACCGGGGTTTAGCGCAGAGACGAGAATTAGAAGTCGGAGTCCTGATTAATAAGAATATAGCTGGTAACATACAGGAATTCTGCAGCCTTAACGAGAGCGCGGCATGTCTTGTTGTGAAACTTAATAAATAAGAGGTACAAAATGAAGGTTGTACAGGTCTACGCCCCTACATCTAGTCATGATGACCAGGAAGTCGAAAGCTTCTATGAAGACGTGGAATCGGCGATGGGTAAAGTCAAAACAAAATACACTATACTGATGGTCGACTTCAATGTCAGGGTAAGCAAGAAGCAGGCTGGAGACAAGGCAGTAGGGGAACATGGCATAGGCACAAGGAATAGCGGGGGAGAGTTATTAGTAGAGTTTGCGGAACAGAATAACATGCAGATAATGAATACCTTCTTCCGAAAGCGGGATAGCCGAACGTGGACGTGTAGGAGCCCGAACGGCGATATTAGAAATGAATAGATTTCATACTTTGCGCTAAACCTTGCATCATACAAGATGTGGACGTGCTCAGCAAGGTGCGCTGCAGTGACCATAGGGTGGTAAGAACTTGAATTAGCCTAGACCTGAGGAGGGAACGGAAGAAACTGGTACATAAGAAGCCGGTCAATGAATTAGCGGTAAGAGCGAAAATAGAGGAATTCCGGATCAACCTACAGAACAGGTATTCGGCTTTAACTCAGGAAGAGGACCTTAGTGTTGAAGCAATGAACGAGAATCTTAGGGGCATCATTAAGGAGTGTGCAATAGAAGTCGGTGGTAACTCCGTTAGACAGGGTACCAGTAAGCTATCGCAGGAGACGAAAGATCTGATCAAGAAACGCCAATGTACGAAAGCCTCGTACCCTACAGCTAGAATAGAACTGGCAGAACTTTCGAAGTTAACCAACAAGCGTAAGACAGCTGGCATAAGGAAGCATAATATGGATAGCATTGAACGTGCTCTCAGGAACGGAGAAAGGCTAAAAGCACTGAAGAAGAAACTAGGAATTGGAAAGAATCAGATGTATGCATTAAGAGACAATGCCGGCAATATCATTACTAATATGGATGAGATAGTTCAAGTGCCTGAGGAGTTCTATAGAGATTTATGCAGTACCAGTGTTACCCACGACGATAATGGAAGAGATAATAGTCTAGAAGAATTCGAAATCCCACAGGTAACGCCGGAATAAGTGAAGAAAGCATTGGGAGCTATGCAAAGGGGAAAGGCAGCTGGGGAGGATCAGGTAACAGCAGACTTGTTGAAGGATGTTGGGCAGATTGTTCTAGAGAAACTGGCCGCTCTGTATACGCAATGCCTCATGACTTCGGGCGTACCGGGATCTTGGAAAAACGCTAACATAATCCTAATCCATAAGAAAGGGAACGCCAAAGACTTCAGAAGTTATAGACCGATAAGCTTACTTTCCATTGCCTACAAAGTATTTACGAAGGTAATCACAAACAGGATCAGGAACTCCTTCGACTTCTGTCAACCAAAGGACCAGACAGGATTCCGTAAAGGCTACTCAACAATAGACCATATTCACACTATCACTCAGGTGATAGAAAAATGTGCGGAATATAACCAACCTTTATATATAGCTTTCGTTGAAAACGAGAAAGCGTTTGATTCAGTCGAAACCTCAGCAGTCATGGAGGCATTGCGGAATCAGGGTGTAGACGAGCCGTATGTAAAAATACTGAAAGATATCTATAGCGGCTCCACAGCCACCGTAGTCCTCCATAAAGAAAGCAACAAAATACCACTAAAGAAAGGCGTCAGACAAGGAGATACGATCTCTCATACGCTATTCACAGCGTGTTTACAGGAGGTATTCAGAGACCTGGATTGGGAAGAATTGGGGATAAGAGTTAATGGAGAATACCTTAGTAACTTGCGATTCGCTTATGATATTGCCTTACTTAGTAACTCAGGGGACCAACTGCAATGCATGCTCACTGACCTAGAGAGGCAAAGCCGAAGGGTGGGTCCAAAAATTATTCTGCAGAAAACTAAGGTAATGTTTAACAGTCTCGGAAGAGAACAGCAGTTTACGATAGGTAGTGAGGCACTGGAAGTGCTAAGGGAATACATCTACTTAGGACAGGTAGTGACGGCGGATCCGGGTCATGAGACTGAAATAATCAGAAGAATAAGAATGGGCTGCGGTGCGTTTGGCAGGCATTCTCAGATCATGAACCGCAGGTTGCCATTATCCCTCAAGAGAAAAGTTTATAACAGCTGTGTCTTACCAGTACTCACGTACGGGGCAGAAACCTGGAGGCTTACGAAAAGGGTTCTACTTAAATTGAGGACGACGCAACGAGCTATGGAAAGAAGAATGATAGGTGTAACGTTAAGGGATAAGAAAAGAGCAGATTGGGTGAGGGAACAAACGCGAGTTAATGATATCTTAGTTGAAATCAAGAAAAAGAAATGGGCATGGGCAGGACATGTAATGAGGAGGGAAGATAACCGATGGTCATTAAGGGTTACGGACTGGATCCCAAGGGAAGGGAAGCGTAGCAGGGGGCGGCAGAAAGTTAGGTGGGCGGATGAGATTAAGAAGTTTGCTGGGACGGCATGGCCGCAATTAGTACATGACCGGGGTTGTTGGAGAAGTATGGGAGAGGCCTTTGCCCTGCAGTGGGCGTAACCAGGCTGATGATGATGGATTTCGTTCAAATTATGATAGAAAAGCCCGCGAATCCTTCCTTATGTATAAGTTTGATACCGTAGCGTGAGGCATGAATGAATGTGTAGGAAAATTTAGTTGCCTCTCTTTGTAGCCCGTCACTTGTCCCTTCTTCTACTAGTACGTCACTATTCCCCTTTTTCTGTGTCTGTGTTTGCTTGATAAGATAACACATATTGAGCACATATTGACGTTTTGTTGTCACGTGGCGATTGGTTTTTGCAATTCATTTCGGTGCGTTTTTATGCTTTGTATTTTAGATGATATGTTTGCAATTGCCACCGGTCTATACACGTATCAGCTGTCCTTTGAACAATTCAGATGCATTTTTTTCGCCCATTTTATTCGTTTTTCATGTAAACGTATCTTCATTTGGTTGATATGCATATGTATATTAACTGTACTGACACCATGCAATGTATTCTGATGAAGGCAGGACCCCGGCCGAAACGTCAATAAACTGCTTCATACGCGCGTCTACTTCACTGTGAATATTTACCCAGAACTGGGTAAATATGGGTATATATATATATATATATATATATATATGGTACTTGGCAGTTCCGAATATAACTCATAGCAGGCATTCTCTACCAAACGAAGCATGCTTGCAGTTCAGAGTGCTCCTGTTTTTTTTTTTTCTTGGTGCTTGATTTTCCCTCCGATACAGCCTTCGGCGTGGTGCAGCTCCGAGATACAAATCACCAGTATCCGTGCATATGCTCCCCGCAATGCCGGAACACCGCCCATGAGCGCATCTACTCGCCGGCCTGTTCGTGTAGCTGCGCCGTGCCGCAACAACACGAAGCCTCTTGTTGCATATCTTCGTAAGCGTCTGATTTCACTTAGCAATGCTCCTCTGCTCAGCAGTTTGAGAAGGGAGGTTTGAGAGGTTGTAATGTCTTCAGCTGCTGCTCTTGCCGATGTCTCAAGGAATGTAGACGTTGATCCTGGGCGTGTTTCCGTTATTTGTTTCACGAAACACTGTTGTATGTAAGGGTGGTATAAAAGTCACAAACAGGGATAAGGTGATTAAGAAAGGCTGAACAACTTTTCGATAGGAGGACCTGTTATAGTGAAAGGCCTTTGAAGAAGATAGGTCCTACTGTTCCAACGTTGGAGAGCCTTTCTGGCGTACCTTATCCATGCTTAAACTTTTATACCGCTGTGTGATACTCCATCTGTGAGCCCCCCTTCTTGTGGTTGGAAATAAAAGTGCCGTAATTATTGTTCCTTAATTCATGCTGGAAGTTACACTCACAAGGGGCCCTGCCAAACCTTGTCTAGTAAAGTGCATTGTAGCAGACACATGTAGCCTCGATCGCCATTTTACGAATACGCAGCATGCGAGTGGAGTTATCGGTAATCAAAGATTGCCTATTCATTTCTTCCGGGGTGCGACTTCATCAGGAAGTTTATTCCAATCAATTATTGTTCTTCTAATATAAGAGCATTTGAAGCAGTTGCTATGTGGTTATGTGGCTATGTGAAGCCTTCCACAAAGTGTGCGCTCGAGTCTGTGGAGGCAGTGACATTTCCCGCAACGCTCCGCCAAGAATACACGTCATCGTAACGCGGTGTTTCTATTCATGGATCGGAATTTCTTGGACATATATTCTTAGATGACAAACATAACTAACACTGCTCCACACGACAAAAGCGAGACACACGCTGGCGCCGATGTTCTAGCAATAGCGCACGCGTCGCTTCGCCGGACGGCGAGGTGAAGGCATGCAAAAGTCGCACGAGAATTTGACGCTTATACTAAACAAGAAAAGCACACAAGGACAAGCACAGTCTATTAGAAAGCAGTGCAAGCCTCCAATATTTGACAGAGGACTTCGATGAAGCTTGCATAATTTAGTATTCCCGTTTATAGGCTCCTACAAAAAGAGCTAGATAGTCTGTGCTTCCAGATAGAAAAAAAATCCGACTTTCACAATGTGACAGAGTATGACAGTGGCTAGAGTAACAATCCTCCAGGCGTCGTCAATGTTTCCCGAGGCACTGCAAGGGCCGATGAGCTCAAAGCACACAGTATAAGCATACAAGCCTAAGTATATACTCAGGTGAATTTGAGGGGTTTTTCTGTGCAAATAACTTCCAGATCGCGTGGCCGACTGGTCTGATCTCGTTTCTTTTCGGGGTGCACATGGAACATTTTCTCAGACAAAAAGAACACGAAAAGCTATGCCTGCGTTCTGTTTCGCAATATCCTTTTCGCTTTCAGAGAAATGTAATTTCTTAAGTTTCAATGTTCAAATTATTATTTCCCTAGTTTATACACCCAAACTAAACACCCGATTCATCGCCAATCGTCAACTTTGGATATGGACTACAAGAAATCAGGGCAACGACAACAAGGACAACAATCGGCGAAAAAGATGACTGGTTCTGACCTTCAAAGAAGCGGGAATCGTCATCTATAACTGAGGTGAACAAAACTAGCTCCCCGAAGGCGAACTACATTGAAGTTTCTTTACGAGACAGTTCAATCATTGAGTGTGTTGTCTCATAAAAATGCGAATGCTGCAGACTTTACCTCTCTCAACAATATGAATGGCGACGCCGATGATAAAAATTGTGTACAAAAATAAGCTTTAAGATCTCAGACTTCCTGCACAAAGAACTGATAAGAACCGAAGAAGCCATGTATAACGCTTCATCAACATTTCGGCTGTAGCAAAAGTAAGAGACGGCATGTGCTCTATTCGTGCTTTGCTTCACTGAAAATTTTTAGTGGCGCAGATGACGATTTATGAAAAAAAACGAGAAGCACGAACGCAAAATATGTGCAACCCCGGCGGGACTCGAACCCGCAATCCTCGGTTTAGAATACCGATGCCTTGTCCATTGGGCTACGGGGGCTCTCACGCTCAGACCGAAGCTTTGAGTTGGCCAATCCTGGCCAGAGCGTCGCCGCTCCTCGGCGCGACCGCGTGAACGCGCTCGTGCCACTTCTGCCTCCTTCGTCGTCGTCTTCGTCCACAGCTGGTTCCGACGGGGCTCGTCATGCCAGCGTTCGAATGCTGCCCCTCCGTTTGCGAAGGCGCTGACGGCGCTGGCCCACTGTCACTTGGTGAGGTGATTTCGGTCTCAAATTCTTTGCCTCGGCATATCGCGGATCGAAAACTCGTATACAGCCGAGCTCAAATTTCGCATTAGAAAATATCGTAATGTTCGTACACAATTACAGCGAATCTGGTAGCCTCTAAATCATCTCCATTTTCTGTGTCCGCGTCCGTCAGCAAAAATGTTGGCCGATCGCGGCGGCGGTGTTGGGCCAGGAGCAGTGCTTCTTGCCCCCTTAAGGCAGAGTCTTTATTTAGTCAGCTAAGTAAAACGAACCGTACATGCATTCTTTGGAATCAAGCACAAAACTTACCGAACAGCGAACGTTTCAATAAAGAACACCTATAAAAACATCATCCTAACCACTTAATTGACTATAAGGCACTCCTGAAAACAATACCAAGCACGTAGAGCTCCCCACATACTTTTCCCGGTGGAGATTACTGTTTCGTAAGCTGCCCCGCAGACGGCACCTTTCGACGTGTGGAGGGACGTCCCCAGCCTTTCGTATAAAAGAAGCAGCCTACCAACTGATTTCAATGTTGTTGCAGCACTACTGAAGGCGCCGGCGTGCTGTAAATAAAATCATTACTGCCGTTACTACCATCCCTTAAAAGAAGAGTTTATTCTGTCTATAGAAATCTACACATTTCTTATAGACGACTCTGCCTTTCTATGGATTTGCTCTTCTGTTGATACAAAGTCTAGAGTCTGTCTATAGACGAGAGTCGATAGGGTTTCTATTTCTTTTTGCCTGCTCTCATATTTATTTTTTCAGACAATTTTATTTTTACATACTGGGATCTTTTACAAGATTTTAGCAGGGTGGGAACATACAAGTACATTCATACAAACATACAGTTCAAGCAATCATGCCGATGCTTGAATTCAACATGCAAAAGGGACAGATTGCATGAAAAAAAGGAGCATGGGAACTATGCGCGATTGAGCCAAAAATGATTGTGCGCCTGAAAACAGAATAAAGAATTTAGTGTAATGACTTCATCAGGAAGTTTATTCCAATCAACTATTGTTCCTGTAAGATAAGAACATTTAAAGCAATTGCTATGCAGTGTTAACGGTTTCCCTGCTCGAAAGTGTTTATGACGAGTAACATAACCAGTTAAGGGTGGTATGATGTGCGAGGTATCAATATAATTGTGGCCACTCATTAGCTCAAAAATGAATATTAATTGGGAAGCACGATTTGTTCTCAAATCGAAGAGAAGCCACAACGTTTATCGAGATCTGTTATAGAAATCGGACCATAAGAATTGTAGATAAATCGGAAAGCTTTCTTTTGAATTCTTTCTAATTTTTCTATATTTATTTTGTGTAGGGGTCCCAAATGATGACTGCATATTCTAAAGTAAGACGAACTATTGTATGATATGCCAGGAGGCGCACAGCTGGTGTCGAGCATTTTAAACACCTTCTGAGGGTGAACAATTAGCGAAGACAATTAGCCATTACAGTGTCAGTATGTTTTGAGCAGGGAAGATAGTGAAATACGTGTATGGCCGAGATATTTATAGTGAGATACCACAGAAATATAAGTGTTCCGGGCAAAATAGTGGAAGAGAAGGGGCTTTTCTGTTTGTGTTATTATTGTACAGACGGTCTTTTCATAGTTAAGACATTTGCCATTGATGGCACCTTCCAATTATTTTGCCAAATTCGCAGTTTAGCGTGACGATCTTCGGGTGAGGCAATTTCATCGTATAGTGTACAGTCATCCAAGCAAAGTTTAATTTTGACAGATACATTACTGCCAATGTTATCTATATGAAGCAAGAATAATAGAGGACCCAGCACGGATCCCTGGGGAACGCCACAACCAACAGGTAATGTGTCGGAGGAAGTCTCGTTTATCCTAACTTATGGGGAGCTGTTGGTAAGGTATTTTTTTTTAATTGTTGGGTTTTACGTGCCAAAACCACTTTTTGATTATGAGGCACGCCGTAGTGGAGGACTCCGGAAATTTCGACCACCTGGGGTTCTTTAAAGTACACCTAAATCTAAGTACACGGGTTTTTCGCATTTCGCCCCCATCGAAATGGGGCTGCCGTGGCCGGGATTCGATCCCGCGACCTTGTGCTCAGCAGCCTAACACCATAGCCACTGAGCAACCACGGCGGGTTTGGTTAGGTATGCTTGTATTCATTTTTAATAGCTTATTTTTGTGAGTAAAAGCTAAAATTGTAAGGTAATTAGCTGTGGGTTACATTGTCGAATGCTTTACTGAAATCATAAATATAGCGTCGCTTTGTTTTGCATAATTTATTGTTTTGCAAAATCGTGAATATATTCTAGTAATTGAGTGTTTGTGGTAAAGCCCTGCCAAAATCCATGTTGAGCGTTCGTCAATACGCAACGCTCATAAAAAAAACAATTACATGCTTATAGATTAGGTGTTCGAAAATTTTGTATGTTGTCGAAGTCAGAGAAATTGGTCGATATCTTTTATGCAACTTTTGCTTCCCCATTTATGTAAGTCTTATTATTGCTGTTTTCGAGTCATCCGGAAGCATGCCATCCTGAAGCGATTTACTAAAAAAAATTTTCAAGGATATCGCACACCACTCGGCATAGCGTTTTAAGAAGGCATTTGGCATACCACCTGAACAGGGGTTTTCTTTTTGGCAATTTTTAACAGTGTGTGAGATACACCATTTTCAGAAATAACAATATCAGGAATGGAAGGACAATCTATGTAAAAGGAAGGCAGACAACCTCCATTTTTTGTGAATAGAATACTGAAATGATTGTTAAATGCAGAGCATACATCCTGCTCATCGTGGACCTTATTACCGCCTATTATGGACATATCGGAAAGGGAAGAAGAATGAGTCATCGTCCTCCAGAATCTCCGTGGAGACGTTTTCATAAAACTAGGAAGATGTACATTAAACTAATTCCGTTTGTCATTTATTATCGCTTCTTTTGAACATATTTGACGCTTTCTCAATGACCCTTTCATTATTTGTTCAAGTTTTCAGATTTGCGCAACTTTTAAGCCGTTTAAGCTTGCGTTGCTTGAGCAACGCATCGCGAGAGATCCAGGTATTCCGACCCGCAGCATTCTTTACAACCTTTAGAACAATGTGAGGGAGACAGTTGAATATAATGCCTTTAAATAAAAGCAACACATCGTACATGCTAGCAGTATTATATTTAAGGTTATCCAGATGAAATGCTCGCGTATCAATTACAAACGCGTCATCTGCACGAGAAAAATTCGGGTAACACTGAATCTTATCTCTTTTACTGCGAGGGGAACATTGCAACGACAATACTACTGCTTGGTGATCCGAAATGCCGTCTGTAACCATACATGAGACGTCATCTTGTATATTTGCACCTACAAAAAATGGATAGATAACTGCATTGGAATCTTTGTCGCTTCTAGTTAAATGCTTACCTACCTGCGATCCGCCAAAAAAAAGGAATATCAATGATTTCACTACGAATATTTGTGGTGGAGCGGGACAGGAATGTGCTCCAGTCGACATTCGGCAGGTTACTATCAGGGGTTAAGATTGCTTTATCCATCTGCATTCTTTTAATGAATGTACATGTTTTTTTTTGTTAAGCATTCCAAGTCTGCAACCGACGAGTTAGGGGCATGTATGCGGCACCAAGAATGTATTTGACATTGTTAATACAAAAGTTGCAGAAAAAGCTTTTTACTCCCGAGGTGTCGGGCATTCTTAACATTTGAAGGGAATGTTTAAAAAGAATGGCTACGCCTCCTCCTTTTCTGTCACAGTCTTTGCGCAATATTCTGTAGTTTATCGGGACAAATTGGCTATCATACATATTGTGACGCTCTTACGTGCATAGTGGATTCACGCCTCAACAAACAGTATGCGGGAGCACCGAACAGTGGAAAACGAAGAAGAAGACGGGTGGCTGGCTAGCTGAATCTCGACAGGCGTTCAACTGATCAAGGCCATCCGTCTTCTTTTTCGTTTTCCACTCTTCGGTGCCCCCGATGCCGTTCGGGCTCTGTTATGCGCCTGCAACTTTCGAGCGCTTCATGGACAACATCCTGTGTGGTTTGAAGTGGGAAGTATGCATGTGCTATCTAGACGATGTAGTGATTTTCGGGCGCACGTTCAGTGAGCACAACGCACGTCTCGATCTTGTGCTAGACTGCTTGGACAAAGCGGGTTTGGTGCTCAACTCGAAGAAGTGTCATTTTGGAGAGCGCCAAACACTCGTTCTGGGACACCTAGTGGATAAGGACGGTATAGGACCCGATCCAGCAAAGACTGCTACGGTGGAAGCTTTCAAGCAATCTCGTCATGTAAAAGAGCTACGCAGTTTCCTAGGGCTTTGCTCGTACTTCCGCCGGTTTATTCGTGGATTTGCCAACATCGCATATCCGCTGACATGCCTGCTCCAGAAGGGCGTTGCCTTTGAATGGACTCCTGAATGAGAAGCTAGTTTTCGTGAGCTGAAGTCTCGTCTGACGTCCCATCCCATTCTCCGACACTTCGACCATGCGGCTCCCACAGAAGTTTATACGGACGATAGCGGTATTGGCATCGGCGCTGTCCTTATTCAACGCGTCGACACCAAAGAACACGTCGTCGCCTATGCGAGTCGCTCTTTAAGTAAGTCCGAGCGTAACTACACCGTTACAGGGCAAGAATGTCTTGCAGTTATTTTCGCAGTACAGCGCTTCTGGTCGTACCTGTACGGGCGCCCCTTCACTGTGGTGACAGACTATCATTCTCTCTGCTGGCTGGTTAATCTCCGAGATCCGTCGGGCCGGCTTGCGCGTTGGAGACTTCGTTTACAGGAATATAACTTTACCGTTTCTAATTAGAGCGGCCGCCGACACCCCGACGCTGACTGCCTCTCGCGCATGCCGCTTCCAACGACGGACTGCGACGCGGACGATTTCGACTGCTATATCGCATCACTGGAGCCGGGATTTCCTGATATAAATACCTCCAAGGTCGAGCAACAAAAAGAGAGAACTTTAGAACCACTGCTCATTACTGCAAGGCAATCAGCACCATCCACTCGTTTCTGCGTTCGTGATGGGGTTCTTTACAAAAAGAACTATTCTGCTACAGGCCCACGATATCTCATGGTGGTCCCGGAGAGTCTCCGTGTCTCCGTCTTGCGCGCCATGCATGACGATCCAACATCTGGTCATTTGGGTTCTGTGCGAACTCTCTACCGCCTCCAAGAAAGGTTCTACTGGCCTAAAATGCGCCAGACGACCGCCCAGTACGTGTCCAGTTGCAGCGAGTGTCAACGTTACAAGCGTCCGACGAGTGCTCCTCCTGGTCAACTCCATCCAGTGCCAACCACCCCTCCCCCCCCACCCCCCCCCCACTTCCTTTGAGCAAGTTGGCATCGACCTTCTCGGTGCTTTCCCGCGTTCATCCGATGGTAATCGCTGGATTATCGTGTGTGCCGATCACTTGACACGCTACTGTGAGACAGCTGCAATACCATCGACTACTGCAACCGAAGTGTGTATTTTTCTGCTGTGTTTTGTCATTCTCTGACATGAACCTCCCAGAGTCGTCATCAGCGATCGTGGCCGGCAGTTCGCTGCAGACGTGGGCGAAGCGATGCTTCGTCTATGTGCTTCAAGGTTCGGACATTCCACCCCGTATCATCCATAAAACAAATGGCCTTACGGAACGCACAAATAGAAGTCTTACTAACATGCTGTCCATGTATGTCGCGTCAGAGCATAAGAACTGGGACAGCGTGCTACCTTTCATTACGTACGCATTTAACACCTCAAAGCATGAAGTTACGGGCTACAGTCCCTTCTTTCTTCCTTACGCTCGTCCGCTTCGTTATACACTAGACACTATCTTCCCGTTTTGCAGCCACGATAATCTTTCTATATCAGAGACAGTCTGTCTTGCTGAAGAAGCCCGACGACTTGCTGCTTTACGCACTCTTGTTTCACAAGACCGCTCGAAGGCACGCTGCGACCGCCGACGCCGACACGAGATATATGACCCTGGTGATTTAGTGTTGCTCTGGAAACCAACCAGGAAACGTGGATTATGTGAAAAACTGCTGGCCCACTATGTTGGACCCTATGTTATTACTGAGCGTGTCAGCGAATTAACCTACCGCATGGCACGTCTCACATCATATGGCCGGCGGTCAGCAAAGACTGAACTTTCGAATGTCACCCGTTTAAAGCCCTTTATTTCTCCACAGCCTGTTTGACTTGCCCGGCGGGCTTCGTCTGCGCGGAGGGAAATGTGACGCTCTTACGTGCATAGTGGGTTCACGCCTCAACAAACAGTATGCGGGGGCACCGAAGAGTGGAAAACGAAGAAGACGGATGGCTGGCTAGCTGAATCTCGACGGGCGCTCAGCTGATCAAGGCCATCGCATCTAACGCTACCCGGCTTCAAAGTAACGCATTTTGTGGGCGTCACAATATCATCATATAACCAGGTTTCAGTCAACACTGCAATGTCGCGGTCCAGCGAGCGAAGGATGCCTTCAAGCTATTCTACTTTGTTAACAACGCTGCAGCAGTTAAGGATTAAGATGGTGAATGGTGATTGGCAACGGTTATCATATTCTTTGCTCTTTCATTGTAGCTTACAGCGTTTGTCGTTTTCCAGATCACACACAAACATTTCACCATCAATGCTGCATTTATCAACAACTATTTTAACTTTGGAGCCTTCATCACCTTGTTCTTGTGAGCATTGCCATAATTCATTTCTTATCTCACGAACTTTCAAAGAAGCGTCCTGTGTTATAGAAAGTGTTCTGCCAGCTTTTTTGTGCTCTTTCAGTATTCAACTTTTGCCGCGGTAGTCTGAGAACCTTAAGAGCACGGGCCGTGCTTTCTTTTTTCTTTCCTAGCCGGTGACATCTTTCCATATTATTAATAGTAAGTCCACGTCTTTCCTTGAAAACACATTTTCTTGACCACATTCAAGAGACTGTCGTTTGACTCCCCGTCTTCTTCATTTGGGCCGTACACGATCTCATTGTTTCTTCTACTTCTGTTTACTAGTTCATCCACTTTACATACCAAACCGGAGACGTTGTATTCCAAATCGGTTGCTGTTTGCTTGACATTAGTTACATCAGTTTGCAATAACATTAAAGTACTCGGATGCATTTCAGAGTTAGGTGCACGTTAAAGAACCCCAGGTGGTCAAAATTTCCGGAGTCCCTCACTACGGCATGCCTCATAATCAAAAAGTGGTTTTGGCACGTAAAACCCCGTAATTAATTAAGTACTCGGTCGAGTTTCGGAGATGAGCATGCGCTCTTTTAAATCAGCCATATCTGTTTCAATTGTAGTCCGTTCAGACAGTACATCATTGCTACAGGCACTTATTTTACTTTGGCTAGATAAAAGCTCCGACAACATTTAGTCAATAGCGGCACATGCCAGAAGATTCGTTTTGAAAGGTTGCAAAGCTGTCACACCACTGCTTACAGTCTGTAGTCTACTACGCAAATAACTCTGTGGGCAACAAAGCATCAGCAAGAATCGATTATCGGATCGGATACAGTACTAGTCGTCCACGTAATGTACCTGTGCAAGCAAGAAGAAGCCTTCGGGCAACATGCTGAACCTGCTGCTGCTGCATTGCCCACTGCCGGCGCGCTGGAACGACGGAGTTTTAATACTTTTGAAGCTTGGCGTCACCGATCCGATGGCATCACCTGTTGGAGTTGCCGCGCTACGAGCATCCACGGGAGTGCGCAGAATCACTAGAGAAGGAAGAACGTGCGCAGGAAATTCACGCCCATCTTACGCCTGGACGATAGGGCTGAACCATGAAGAATTGACGGTAATCACCACATGTTCGAGTGGTGCAGGCGCGCCATGCCCCTCTGACGAACGGCATGGCCAACCAAGAAATCCAGAAGCTGTGCAAACAAGAAGAAGCGTTTAGGCAACATGTACAAGCTGTTGTTGCTGCATTACCCCCTCCACTGTAGAGGGTCTGTAGAAACAGTCGCTAAGGTGTTTGTTTCTTTTTGTCTATTTCCGCTCTATAGATATCCCGTGGACGAATGTCGATACAGTCTCTATTTTTGCCAATTCTATGTTTGTAGACTGTAGGCGAAAGTCGATAAGGTTTCTACTTATTTTTACCTACTCCTGCTTTATAGATTGCATATAGCGAAAGTTCATAACCTGTTTGTTCTATTTGTCCGCTTCTGCTCTATAGACTACCTATGGACAAATGTTGACACAGTCTTTATTTATTGTTTCCATTATTTGTCTATAGTCTGTGTCGAATATTTTCACTACTCCAAGCTTATAAATCGTCTATAGACGAACGTTGATAAGCTGTTTGTTCTATTTGTCCACTTCTACTCTATAGACTACCTATGGACAAATGTTGACACAGTCTTTATTTATTGTTTCCATTATTTGTCTACAGAGTGTCTCGAATATTTTTCACTACTCCAAGCTTATAAATTGTCTATAGATGAACGTTGATAACGTTTCTATTTTTGTCTACTCCCATTATAAAGCCAGCCTATCGAAAAAATTGTTATGATCCCTTTTCCTTTTGTATACCTCCGCCCCACTGATTACCAGTAGAAAAAATTCGATGCAGTATCAATTTATCCTTATTGCTTTTTAGTCTATAGACTGTCTATGGACAAGAGTCGATAAGGTGCATATTTTTTGTCCATGCCGAGTGTATACCTTCTTCGCGTGCACACACACACACACACAGACACACACACACACACACACACATATATATATATATATATATATAATATATATATGTATAGCACAATGGAATAAACTCGACGTACGTGAAAACGCGGTACAACAGCCGCGCAGTTTGACACTAAGAAAAAACGTGTGAACACTAAGAACATACGTGGTGTTTATTCTCTTGTGCTACACCAACGCAGCCAGCGTGCTTTGTTCGCCAGCGCCACACACCACATACATGGTGTGTCAGCGAAGAGTTTCGAATGTCTTTAAAAGTTGCCTGTGGCAGATATCACAATTCTAGTCCATGAGCTGGTCTACTCGAAGCGGCGGACAATACTTGCGCAAACAATTGAGATGCAAGATCGGCTAACGAATAAAAAATTACTAATTACGTTTTTATAGTAATCACATTATGGCACCTATTGCAATTTGCAAATTCTAGCCGTGGAGTTCCTAAGGCTAGGCTAAATATCTTATGGCCGATATTGTAATTTACAAATTTAACAGTGGATTTGGCAAGGCGGATCCACTTGGAACGAATTTTTAAGATGACACCAGTTTCGATATCTAAATATCCGCACTTTACATAGGACTACCATTTAATTGTTAAGAAAACGTCATTTCATGCACTGGAGCACAGGAGTAACTGGAACGCCAATGCATTTTTCCGCAAAGTTCGGGAATTTATATTTCGAAACTGGTGTCATCCTGAGAATTCGTTCCAAGTGGATCCGTTTTGCTAAATCCACTACTTGAATTTGTAAATTGCAATATGGGGCATAAGATAATTAGCTAAGAAGTTTAGTAATGGATTCTTGTTAATTAGTCGATTTTGTGTTTCAGATTTTAGTCCAAGTAGTATCCGCCGCTTCGAGTAGACCAGTTCCTAAACAAGAATAGAGCTTTACAAAATTTTAAAAATTTGAGATTATTCAATGAAACACACTGTATGTATATATATTGCCACCGTATTGCCGCTCGAGGCACGTACAGGCGCCGACAAAAGTGGTGTACTGCACGCAGATTGCTACTGCAGCGGTGTCGCTCGGTATTTTGGCGAGCTCAAGCACGAAACATTGACACGAGTCAAGCGACATGCCTGCAGATAATAAAGGGCACCCATTGGCTGTCTCGATCCCAGATGCTGCCTGTAGATGGCGTTGAGATGCAGTTTGACATTGCTCCGGCTCCCGCTGCGTGGAGTATACAACTTTTTTTCGGCGCCTGTACATTGCGCCTATTCGCGAGCTTGTTTCATGCCCAGAAAAACACTTTTATGTAGCACATTTTAAGCAACAGAAAGCTGTATCGGGAGTCTCTCACATTCCTCTATAATTTTCTCCCTGTGACTTTTCAATTAAGACTAATTACCTAATTAGGGGAACGCAAAAATAAACTAACTGCTTTAAATCGGCGGAAAACATTACCTTTGTTCTCTCCAGCTACGTAGCATCTGTATATTTTAAATTTAGGTGAAACACCCCGTACACTTCTTTGCAATTCGAATTATTTTCCACGGTTTCCTATATTACCGCCGATGAAGGCCATAGAGCGGCACGTCACCAAAGGTTATGTTAACATGAGCGAACATCCCATATACCGACGGTGGTAAGCCGTGAGATGAACAAGAAGATAGCCGATACTGTAAAAGTCCTATGGCTTTGGGTTTGCATGCCGTCTATAGATTGACTACAGACAAAAGTCGTTCATCGGCGGCCCAACCCGTGTACGCTGTAGGCAAGCGCACATACCGGTGCATAATACGGAGATACGTTAGATATTAGCCACTGAAGTTGTATACTGCTGAGATTGCTTTCGAGCCTATGCTTAGATTTTAGCATACAAACAGTGCATATCTCCGCATTTATTGATCATATGACATGAACTACGTAGTCGCTCTCGGCAATCCCAAGACAGTCTTCACAGTTGTCAAAGCATGACCTTTGCGGCAGTAGAATAAAGAAAACAAAACGCCGATCCAATCCTGCTAACAGATGTTATGAACACCAATTTTAGCTACAAGCGGATTGGAAACAGGCATCAAGCTTACAGCACAGAGACTCGTAATGTTTGTAGCTGACAACGCAGACTTTGTGAGTGTGTGATGAACCGATGTCGCACATTTTGTGTGCGCCTTGTGTGTCTTCCGATACTCGGATACTTTTGACGTTGCCCTCATACCTCTGCTGCGTCAGTAATATCGGGTGGTTTTTCGTAGACTGATATCCGGCTCAATAAAGTCATCAAAGTTTCTCACTCACTTAAGTGCCAAATCATCCGAACCCACCCAGTGCTTCGCAGGAGGTATTCTTGTAGGCCGAGCATATGCGTACACAATTACTGTATAGATTGATTTGACCTATGATTGGATCAGAAAACTTGCACCAACATGTGTGCAGGTATCCCATTTGGCAGTACGCTGGAAGATATGCCAGAAACGCATTGTATCACTTATCCTCGTTGGCAATGATGCAAGCGCCTGACGGGCCTTGTAACGGCTTTTGCAAACACTTAACTCATCAAAGTGTGCGTGTCAGTTCCATACGATAGCCCACAGCGTTTGTAATACAGCGCAGCAATGCCTTTCCTTTATCCATGAAAAATAAAACAGAGAAATAGAAAAGAAAAGCAACCCGTTTCGCGCGCATGGCGCGCAGAGAGAGAGAGAGAGAGAGACCCAGTAATGAAAAGGGAAAGGGCACTCGGACTTTTCGGAAAAGGGCACTCGCACCCTCGTCCCCCTGGGTGGCAGCTTGAGGGATTTTAGTGGCACACAACGGCGGCGCGCCATGTTTCCACGTCATTTTCAATTCTCAACGTCAGCGCCAGGCGCGTAACGCTTGTTTCAGCGGTGTGCGGTGTCTCCCTGTACCTTGGTGTCTGCCACAAGTCAACTACACGACAAGTACACGACAACTACACTGAACGTTAAGTTTTAGCAAGGATGTTTTCCGTCAATAGCTCATGATTAGGTGAGCGCATTTCGTAGAGCGAACCGGCTGCATATAGTGTAGGCGACTCGGGCATAGTTTCGATTTGTCGTTTGCGTGATATGATAACACGCTCTTGTTTTCGCTTCCATTATATGGAATTTTTTACGGTAAGCGAACAATCACGACTGTTGGTTTTAGCGTCATAGTTGATGTACGTAACAATGAAAATGCACCAAGATTTACCTTGATACTGAGCAGCCATTAAGAGGTGATACTCAGCAGCCATTGGTGTTGAGCAGCCAGTGTGGGTAATCACCGTCTAGTACTGCAACTAGTCCACTGTCGGTGAATATATTGTTTGAAGAGTTGCTTAAACACGCCGACATACCGGGGAAAAAGAATGTCAACAAACTACAAAAGGCTAACAAAAACGTATTTACAAACAGCGCATACGTCTGCAGCCTAAGTATATAGTCAGGGGAATTTCAGGGCTTTTTCTTTGCAAATACCTTCCACAGCGCGTTTTCGACAGGCTTCATGTCGTTTCTTTTCGGGGTGCACATGGAACATGTACTCAGAAAAAAAGAAAATGAAAGCTATGATTGACTGCGTTGTCTCATAAAAATGCGAATGCTGCTTACTTTGCCCCCTCTCAACAATATGCATGGCAACGCAGATGATAAAATTGTGTACAAAAATAAGCTTTAAAATCTGAGACTTCCTGCACAAAGAACAGATAAGAACCGAAGAAGCCTTGTAGAAGGCTCCATCAACATTTCGGCTGTAGCAAAAGTAAGAGACGGCATGTGCTTTATTCGTGCTTTGCTTCACTGAAATTTTTAACTGGCGCTGATGACGATTAAAGAAAAAAAAAACGAGAAGCACGAACGCAAAATAAGTGCAACCCCGGCGGGACTCGAACCCGCAATCCTCGGTTTAGAATACCGATGCCTTGTCCATTGGGCTACGGGGCTTTTTTTTTTTTTCTTTTTTTTTTTTTTTTTTTTAATTACCGGCTTGGCAAAAGAAAATACAATGTGAGTATTACATGGCCATAAAAAAACAACTAGTCAATGCCAGATCAGTGTGGTGTGATAAGAACGATGTAGGCTAGTCACTTTGTCCAAAGCACTTAGCCAATCAGGACGATCACTCAGTGCACAGAAAAATTCGCGTATATATAACACACTTTCAATGAAATATTCATGTGCTGGGGCCTGAACAATGCGCTCGTGTCTAATATCCATACGCGTTCGCCACACACTGTGCATGCACAGAAGCATTAACAGATCAACAGGCACTCCCTCTGGTTCCGCGCATGGCAGGAAGCGTATTCCGAAAGCACTTAAGGGCAATTCCTTTTTAAGGCTACGTTTTAGAATATCCCACAAAAACACTGCGTCATGACAGTCCAAAAAGATATGCTCAATCGTCTCCGGTTTTTTGCATATAAAGCAATTCACAGACCAAGGTACAAAAATGCCTTTGCTTTGCAGCCACGGTTTCACTGGGAGAGTGCCTGTATGTAGTTGAAAAAAGAAAGATTTAACAGAAGCTCTTACCGGCATTCGTTTAACTCTCTTAAGAACATCTCGTTCTGAACCTAAAATAAATACTGTACGGTACAACGGTACAGGCAAGAATACATCAACAAGATCTTTGTACAACTTCTTACTAGTAACAACGGCCAGGTATTCACTAGAAAATCTTGCTTTTAGTATTCGAAAAGACGCGACCACTTCACGCAAAAAAGCACTCAAAGGCATTGGCCCCGCATACATGGACGACACTACATAATCAGGCAATGAATCACGCAGTCTAGCTTGAATCATTGTTCTCAGAAAAGCATCCTTTTGATCACGCAAAAAAATAAACCTGCTTACAATCTGTTTGAGGAACAAATGTGACAACCCCAGCCCCCCATTCAACACTCTATGGAACAGATTACTACGACTTGTACGTTCCCATGTTGAGGCCCAAATGAACATCGCAAATACTCTATGTAGCTTTTGCACAGACATCCTCGTCAGACACAACGCTTGCATCACATAAAAGATTTTCGCTACTAAAAACAAGTTACACACTGTGGCTCTTGCAAACATTGAAAATTTATGCCCTCCCCATTTGCCGGTGTGGGTTTTCATTCGCACTACTTCATTGTCCCAATATTCTTTGCTATCTCGATAATGTTCGAGGGGGACACCTAAGTAGGTGCCTGGAGTTACCGTCCATTGCATGTTACAAAAAGTCTCAGGCTTGTATTGCCAATTCCCATGCCAAAAACCAAGACACTTCTTCCAGTTAATAGCACTTCCACTTGCAGTACAAAATTCTACAGCCTCTTGTACAACTGCTTTAACACTGTCATAGTCCGTACAAAACACTGCTACATCATCAGCATATGCTAAAACTCGAACTTCAGTTTTATGAAAAGTGTAACCCCGAATGTTTGGGCTCTTCAGCAGCCGCAAACAAAAGGGCTCGAGGTAGAGAGCGAAAAGCAGGGGGGATAAAGGACAGCCTTGTCTCACAGACGACAGCACAGGAATACCATCACTTAACTGCCTATTAATTATCAGCTTCGCTATACAACCATTGTACATCATTTTAACACCTTCTGTAATAACAGTTCCAACATTGATATGGTCTAGGATCAAGAACAGAACTTCGCGTACGACTTTATCGAACGCCTTGTGTAGATCCAATTGCAACATGGCCACGTGCCCATACATTCCGTCACAGCATTCAAGGACAGTTCTAGCTGTGTGAACATTGGTAAAGATTGACCTGCCTTTTATGCCGCATGTCTGATGTGGCCCTACAAGTGACTTAATAACACTTTGAAGGCGTCGAGCTAAAATCTTCATGAATATCTTATAGTCCACGTTTGTTAGACTGATGGGACGGTATGATTCAACAGACTAACTTAATCGGATCATTCGTTTTAGGAATTAGTACTACGTGGGACTCTCGGAAGGATGGAGGACTTGCTTTCATTTCATAGAATTCGCTAATCAGCCTTTCAAGTGCGACTGCCATTTCTGTTCTAAAGGCTTTATATAGAGATGCACCGAGACCGTCTGGCCCAGGCGACTTGTTTGAACTAAGCTCCAGAATCGCTGATTCAATTTCCTCAGCCGTAATACTGGCTTCTAGAGCGTGCACAAGGTCATCCTCTAATCTCGGCATCAGCGATAGGAATTCTGTTCTGAAGTAGTCAGTGTCCGGAGTATTAAGGCTGAAAATATCTGTGGAATGTTCGACAAATGCCTCTTTGATTATTTCTCTTCGATTTGTGATTTCGTTTTGATAGCATATTTCAGTTATCTCTTTCGACAAAGCGTGCCTTTTTTCATCACTGAGCGCGCGTTTGGTAGGCGTCTCTCCGGACCACAGATTCTCGTTACGCGCCCTTATCACTGCGCCACGGTACATTTCTTCGTCTATTGCCTCGAGCTTAGTTTTAGTCTCTTTAATTTCTTTTGTGAACAATCCCGGCTCGTAGCACTCCGTACTTAGCATAAAATCTAGGGCACTCTGCAGCTCTTTAACACGTTGTTTTTCTTTTCGCCGGAGCACACATGATCTATTAATAGCGGCTATTTTAATATCACATTTGAACTGCTCCCATACTTGCATAAAACTTCCGGAGTTACTTCGCAGCATGTTCGCTATATAATCCTTGACTTTAGTCACGTACTCTTCATCTTCCAGTAATTTATCATTAAACTTCCACAAGTCCCAATTAAATTTCACAGCTATTCTCTTCGTACCGATTGTAACCATGACTAGGCAGTGATCACTAAAAGAGACATAGATCGTCTGGTAGTCAGAACATAACAGCGAACATTCGACAGGAACATATATACGGTCCAATCTAGCATGACTGCCTGCCTGAAAGTGAGTGTACATTGCCTGGCCTTCATGCGTCGATATCAAGCCTACATCTTCAAGGTCGTGCTCACCTACAATTTCGGAAAGTAACTCGGCGCTCCGATCTCGAAAGGTACGGTTTGTTGTCCTATCCTCTGGTCTACAGACGCAATTGAAATCACCAAGCAAGATCACCCGCCTTTCAGTAAGCAGGACAGGCTTCACCTGTCGGAAGAAACTCTCCCTTTCAGCAATTGCATTCGGAGCGTATACACACACAGCTCTCCAAGCCACTCCATTCGATTTAAAATCACACATTACTAGACGCCCACTTTCACACGAGAACACAGTATCGACAGCCCCAATACAATTTCTTAAAAAAATAACGCAACCACCCGCTCTTCCAACAGCATGACATACGCAAACGCTGTATCTGCTACGATAGACCGCTACCATTCTGTCTATTTGTTCCTCGTCTTCAATTTTAGTTTCCTGAACCGCGAGCAAATCTATTTCATTTTCTAGCAGAAGGCGGCTCAGTTGCAGTTGCCTTCTACGCGCCGACAGGCCCCTTACATTAAGCGTAGCAACACGTAGGTTGGACGTGAGGTTGGTAGCCATCTAAGCAAAATGGTGACGCCGATAAGTCTACTCACACATCAAACAGGGTGAATCCACATCCATTAAGGCATTTGAGCTTAGTACTGACCCGATCAAAGACCGGGCTTCAACCGTTGTGGCAAAAGACGCCTCCGCTAAGGCGGAGGGAGAGCAGACGCAGTACTGCGTTCCGGTGGCAATTTCGGTTTGGGCTTGAAAGGTCCACGGCGCGTTGAAGGTGCCTTCGGCGGAGGCTCCTCGCCGCGTTCACCGACCAATCTCGGTTCCTGATTATCCGAATCCTCGTGAGCCCGCTTGACTGGTACACTTGACGCTGCGGGCATCTCGGTATCGGCGTCTTCCTGTTTGTCGCCCTGCTGCCCAGTCGTAACCAGGCTTACAGCAGTCACGCTATCCGCTTTTTCCGGAAGGAACGCTGGCTTTGATGCGACGGCCGGCTGGGTTAGGTCCTTACCGGCTTGGCTGGCAAGGGGTGCGGGTGCGGTTTCCTTGGATGTTGACTCCTTGATAGCATCATCTCCCCCACTTCCGCGGGTTGCTTCGACCGCGTCTGCTTCATCCATGATGTGTTCGGCCGCTTCATCACTTCGTGTCTGGCCCGCAACATTAGCGTAGCTGCGCACGCACTGGCTCTCATCGTGGCCGAAACGCCGGCATAGCCCGCAGCGTGGCACCCGACACTCACGGCGTATATGTCCTTTTCCACGGCACCGAAGGCAGAGCGGAGCCCTACCAGGAACATGGACGAGAGCAACGTCCTCACCAACGCGCAACTGATGGGGCAAGTCCTCGATGGTAACACCCACCTTCAGTTTCAGTGTAACCGACCGTGTTGTTGAAGCCTTGTCGACACAGCCTTTAACCTTCCATTTATCGCGGGTTATTTCGGTCACTTTTCCGAACGCTGCTAATGCCACGCGCACGTCGTCGTCTTGCACACCGTGGAGCAGCCAAAACAGCTTCAGCCTGACGCCTCGGTTGGTCGGGTCAATAACCACGCAGCGGTGGTCTTTCACATTGAAAGCTTCGGCCTGCAGAATCTTTGCCTTCGCTCCTTCGCTGTTGAAAGTAACGGCCCACAGGTGGTTCATCTGATATGCCCCAAGGGCAACCACATCCGGCAGCAATGACAGACGCGCTAAAGCGTCGCGAAAATGCTCGACGCGATATGGCCTGGCGGTGACATCACCATGCAAAAATACTGTGTTCAAAACACTCGAACCTGATGGCAGATGCGGGACAACCATTTCATAATCCTGGGCAAGCATTTCAGTGCTCCTGATACCGCGACCCGGCTGGGTCGCTAAAGCCGCTCCTTGAGAGCCCATGAAGCACACGTCCGTCACGCTCGGTGGCCGGAAGTCGACGGGCTACGGGGGCTCTCGCGCTCAGACCGCAGCTTTGAGTTGGCCAATCCAGGGCAGAGCGTCGCCGCCCCTCGGCGCAACCGCGTGAACGCGCTCGTGCCACGGCTGCCTCCTTCGTCGTCGTCGTCGTCCACAGCTCGTTCCGATGCGGCTCGTCATGCCAGCGTTCCCATACTGCCCCTCCGTCTGCGAAGGCGCTGACGGCGCTGGCCCACTGTCACTTGGTGAGGTGATTTCGGTCTAAATGTCTTTGCCTCAGCATATCGCGAATCGAAAACTCGTATACAGCCGAGCTTAAATTTCGCGTTAGAGAATATCGTAATCGTAGTACATAATTACAGCGAAACTGGTAGCCTCTCATTCGTCTGCATTTTCTGTGTCCACATCCGTCAGCGAAAATGTTGGCCGATCGCGGCGGCGGTCTAGGGCCAGGAGCAGCGCTTCTTGCCCGCTTAAGGCAGAATCTTTAATGTCAGCTAAGTAAAACGAACCGTACATGCATTCTTTGGAATCAAGCACGCAACATACCGAACAGCGCACGTTTCAATAAAGAACAAGTATAAAAACATCATCCGAACCACTTAATTGACCATAAGGCACTCCTGACAACAATACCAAGCACGTAGAGCTCCCCACATACGTTTCCCGGTGGAGATTGCTGTTTCGCCAGCTGCCACGCAGACGGCAGCTTTCGTCGTGTGGAGGGACGTCCCCAGCCTTTCGTATAAAAGAAGCAGCCTACCAACTAATTTCAATGTTGTTGCAGCACTACTGAAGGCGCCGGCGTGCTGTAAAAAAAATGATTACTCCCGTTACTACCATCCCTTGAAAAAGAGTTTATACTGTCTATAGAAATCTACAGACTTCTTTTAGACGACTTGGCCTTTCTATAGATTTGTTCTTTTGTTGATACAGTCCAGAGTTTGTCTCTAAACGAGAGGCGATAAGGTTTCTATTTCGTTTTGATGTGAGTCTTATTTATTTTTTCAGACAATTTTATTCATAGATACTGGCATCTTTTACAAGATCTTAGCAGGGTGGGAACATACAAGTACATTCATACAAACATACAGTTCAAGCAATCATGTCGATGCTTGAACGCTTCGCACATGCAAAAAGGACAGATTGCATGAAAAAAGGAGCAAAGAAACTATGTGCGATTGAGCCAAGAATGATTGTGCGCCTTAAAACAGAATAACGAATTTAATGTAATGACTTCATCAGGAAGTTTATTCCAATCAACTATTGTTCTTGTAAGATAAGAACATTTGAAGCAATGGCTATGCGGTGTTAACGGGTTCCCTGCTCGAAAGTGTTTATAGCGAGTAGCATAGCCAGTTCAGGGTGTTAAGATGTGCGAGGTATCAATACAATAGAGGCCATTCATTAGCTGAAAAAATAATTTTATACGGGGAGCACGATTTTGTTCTCTAATCGAACAGAAGCCACAACGTTTATGGAGATCTCTTATAGAAATTGGACCATAAGAATTGTAGATAAATCGGAAAGCTTTCTTTTGAATTCTTTCTAATTTTTCTATATTTAATTTTGTGTAGGGGTCCCAAATGGTGATTGCATATAATAAAGTAGGACGAAGTATTGTATGATATGCCAGGAGGCGCACAGCTCGTGTCGAGTATTTTAACCACCTTCTGAGGGTGAACAATTGGCGAAGACAATTAATCGTTACAGTGTCAGTATGGCTTTAGCAGGGAAGATTGTGAGATATGTGTATGGCCGAGAAATTTATAGCGAGATACCACAGAAATATAAGTGTTCCGGGCAAAATAGTGGAAGAGAAGGGGCTTTTCCGTTAGTGTTATTATCATACAGACGGTCTTTTCATAGTTAACAGAGGTTTGCCATTGATGGCACCTTCCAATTATTTTGCCAAATTCGCTATTTAGCATGACTTAATCTTCCGGTGAGGCAATTTCATCCTATAGTATACAGTCATCCATGTAAAGTTTAATTTTGACAGATACATTACTGCCAATGTGATTTATATAAAGCAAGAATAATAGAGGATCCAGCACGGATCCCTGGGGAATGCCACAAGCAACAGGTAATGTGTCGGAGGAAGTCTCATTTATCCTAACTTATGGGGAGCTGTTGGTTAGGTATGCTTCTATCCATTTTAATTGCTCATTTTTGTGAGTAAATAATTAATTTGTGAGGTAATTAGCTGTGGGTTACATTGTCGAATGATTTATTTAAATCCATGAACATAGCGTCGCTTTGTTTTGTATTATTTATTGTTTTGCAAAATCTTGAATATATTCTAGTAATTGAGTGTTTGTGGTGAAGCCGTGCCGAAATCCACGTTGAGCTTTCGTCAATACGCAACGCTCATCAAAAGAACCAATTACATGCTTATAGATTAGGCGTTCGAAAATTTTGCATGTTGTCGAAGTCAGAGAAATTGATCGATATTTTTTATGCAATTCTTGTTTCCCTATTTATGTAAGTTTTATTATTGCTATTTTCGAGTCATCCGGAAGCATGCCATCCTAAAGCGATTTACTAAACAAAATTTTCAAGTATATCGCACGCCAATCGCCATAGCGTTTTAAGAAGGAATTTGGCGTACTACCTGGGCCGGGGTTTTCTATTTGGCAATTTTTAACAGTAAGTGACATATACCATGCTCAGAAATAACAATATCCGGAATGGAAGGCCAATCTATATAAAAAGAAGGCTGATAACCTTCATCATATGTGAATAGACGACTGAAATGTTTGTTAAATACAGAACATACAACCTGCTCATCGTGGACATTATTACCGCCTATTATGGACATATAGGAACGGGAAGAAGAATGAGTCATCGTCCTCCAGAATTTCCGTGGAAACGTTTTCATAAAACTAGGAAGCTCTACATTAAAGTAATTCGGTTTGTCATTTATGATCATTTCTTTTAAATTATTTCACGCTTCCTCAATGACCATTTCCTAATTTGCACAAGTTTTCAGTTTTGCGGAACGTTTAAGCTATTTATGCTTGCGTTGCTGGCGCAACGTCTCCCGAGAGATCCAGGTATTCCGACCCGCAGCATTCTTTACAACCTTTAGAACAATGTGAGGGAGACAGTTGAATATAATGCCTTTAAATAAAAGCAACACATCGTACATGCTAGCAGTATTATATTTAAGGTTATCCAGATGAAATGCTCGCGTATCAATTACAAACGCGTCATCTGCACGAGAAAAATTCGGGTAACACTGAATCTTATCTCTTTTACTGCGAGGGGAACATTGCAACGACAATACTGCTGTTTGGTGATCTGAAATGTCGTCTTTGACCATGCACAAGACGTCATCTTGCTCTTATGTCATCTTACGTCAAGCTATTCCGAGACTGCCCCTCTGCGATCCGGTACCGCTTCTGAGGTCGCTGACTGTTTCTTGCGCTCGATCGTCCTGCGCGACGGGGTTCTTCGCGTTCTTCTGAGTGACCGTGGCAAAGCGTTTATTTCCCATGTTCTCCAGGGATTTATTCGCACCGCTGATACCGTCCACAAATCTACTTCTACCTATCATCCGCAAACCAATGGCCTTACTCAGTGCGTCCACCGTACGCTGTCTGACATGATTTCCATGTATTTCCGTCCTCACCACACTGACTGGGATAAAATTCTTCCTTTTCTGACATTCGCATATAATACTACTATTCAACGGACTACCGGCTACAGCCCTTTCTTCCTTGTGTATGGACGATCTCCTTCCACTATATTTGACAGAGAATTCTTTTTAGCATCTTCCTCGCCGATCGCGTCCCTTCCAGAAGATTTTTCTGCCCGAGTTGGACATTGCCGTCAAATCGCCCGGCAACGCACAGAAGCTACCCAAGCTGAGCGCAAACGTCGCTGCGACAGCAAACGCCTCGACCTCCGTTTTCACCCTGGAGACCGAGCCCTGCTTTGGACTCCAGTCCGCATTCCTGTCCTCTGTGAGAAGTTCCTTCAACGCCACATTGGCCCATACACCGTTGTGCAGCAAACATCTGCAATGAACTATCTCGTCCGCCCAGTACACTCCGTCACTGGCCGGCACCGCCGGAATGCCGAAATTGTTCACGTCTCGCGGGTGAAGCCCTTCACTCCCCGTTTAGACAATCTCTAATCTGCGTAGACTGGCCACTTCCACGACGGTGGAAGTTATTGTAAGCACTATTCACGTACTTCTTCGTTTTCATTTGTGCATGGCCATCATCACCTTCCCTGTTCGACTTCTTCGCGCATCATCTGGGGCATCTTCGTTATATATATTATATATATATATATATATATATATATATATATATATATATATATATATATATATATATATATATATATATATATATATATATATATATATGGAATATGAACCTGGCAACGTTTAATGCTAGAACGTTATCTAGTGAGACGCGTCTAGCAGTGCTATTGGAAGAATTAGAGGGCAGTAAATGGGATATAATAGGGCTCAGTGAAGTTAGGCGGCCAAAAGAAGCATATATAGTGCTAAAAAGCGGGCACGTCCTGTGCTACCGGGGTTTAGCGCAGAGACGAGAATTAGAAGTCGGAGTCCTGATTAATAAGAATATAGCTGGTAACATACAGGAATTCTGCAGCCTTAACGAGAGCGCGGCATGTCTTGTTGTGAAACTTAATAAATAAGAGGTACAAAATGAAGGTTGTACAGGTCTACGCCCCTACATCTAGTCATGATGACCAGGAAGTCGAAAGCTTCTATGAAGACGTGGAATCGGCGATGGGTAAAGTCAAAACAAAATACACTATACTGATGGTCGACTTCAATGTCAGGGTAAGCAAGAAGCAGGCTGGAGACAAGGCAGTAGGGGAACATGGCATAGGCACAAGGAATAGCGGGGGAGAGTTATTAGTAGAGTTTGCGGAACAGAATAACATGCAGATAATGAATACCTTCTTCCGAAAGCGGGATAGCCGAACGTGGACGTGTAGGAGCCCGAACGGCGATATTAGAAATGAATAGATTTCATACTTTGCGCTAAACCTTGCATCATACAAGATGTGGACGTGCTCAGCAAGGTGCGCTGCAGTGACCATAGGGTGGTAAGAACTTGAATTAGCCTAGACCTGAGGAGGGAACGGAAGAAACTGGTACATAAGAAGCCGGTCAATGAATTAGCGGTAAGAGCGAAAATAGAGGAATTCCGGATCAACCTACAGAACAGGTATTCGGCTTTAACTCAGGAAGAGGACCTTAGTGTTGAAGCAATGAACGAGAATCTTAGGGGCATCATTAAGGAGTGTGCAATAGAAGTCGGTGGTAACTCCGTTAGACAGGGTACCAGTAAGCTATCGCAGGAGACGAAAGATCTGATCAAGAAACGCCAATGTACGAAAGCCTCGTACCCTACAGCTAGAATAGAACTGGCAGAACTTTCGAAGTTAACCAACAAGCGTAAGACAGCTGGCATAAGGAAGCATAATATGGATAGCATTGAACGTGCTCTCAGGAACGGAGAAAGGCTAAAAGCACTGAAGAAGAAACTAGGAATTGGAAAGAATCAGATGTATGCATTAAGAGACAATGCCGGCAATATCATTACTAATATGGATGAGATAGTTCAAGTGCCTGAGGAGTTCTATAGAGATTTATGCAGTACCAGTGTTACCCACGACGATAATGGAAGAGATAATAGTCTAGAAGAATTCGAAATCCCACAGGTAACGCCGGAATAAGTGAAGAAAGCATTGGGAGCTATGCAAAGGGGAAAGGCAGCTGGGGAGGATCAGGTAACAGCAGACTTGTTGAAGGATGTTGGGCAGATTGTTCTAGAGAAACTGGCCGCTCTGTATACGCAATGCCTCATGACTTCGGGCGTACCGGGATCTTGGAAAAACGCTAACATAATCCTAATCCATAAGAAAGGGAACGCCAAAGACTTCAGAAGTTATAGACCGATAAGCTTACTGTCCATTGCCTACAAAGTATTTACGAAGGTAATCACAAACAGGATCAGGAACTCCTTCGACTTCTGTCAACCAAAGGACCAGACAGGATTCCGTAAAGGCTACTCAACAATAGACCATATTCACACTATCACTCAGGTGATAGAAAAATGTGCGGAATATAACCAACCTTTATATATAGCTTTCGTTGAAAACGAGAAAGCGTTTGATTCAGTCGAAACCTCAGCAGTCATGGAGGCATTGCGGAATCAGGGTGTAGACGAGCCGTATGTAAAAATACTGAAAGATATCTATAGCGGCTCCACAGCCACCGTAGTCCTCCATAAAGAAAGCAACAAAATACCACTAAAGAAAGGCGTCAGACAAGGAGATACGATCTCTCATACGCTATTCACAGCGTGTTTACAGGAGGTATTCAGAGACCTGGATTGGGAAGAATTGGGGATAAGAGTTAATGGAGAATACCTTAGTAACTTGCGATTCGCTTATGATATTGCCTTACTTAGTAACTCAGGGGACCAACTGCAATGCATGCTCACTGACCTAGAGAGGCAAAGCCGAAGGGTGGGTCCAAAAATTATTCTGCAGAAAACTAAGGTAATGTTTAACAGTCTCGGAAGAGAACAGCAGTTTACGATAGGTAGTGAGGCACTGGAAGTGCTAAGGGAATACATCTACTTAGGACAGGTAGTGACGGCGGATCCGGGTCATGAGACTGAAATAATCAGAAGAATAAGAATGGGCTGCGGTGCGTTTGGCAGGCATTCTCAGATCATGAACCGCAGGTTGCCATTATCCCTCAAGAGAAAAGTTTATAACAGCTGTGTCTTACCAGTACTCACGTACGGGGCAGAAACCTGGAGGCTTACGAAAAGGGTTCTACTTAAATTGAGGACGACGCAACGAGCTATGGAAAGAAGAATGATAGGTGTAACGTTAAGGGATAAGAAAAGAGCAGATTGGGTGAGGGAACAAACGCGAGTTAATGATATCTTAGTTGAAATCAAGAAAAAGAAATGGGCATGGGCAGGACATGTAATGAGGAGGGAAGATAACCGATGGTCATTAAGGGTTACGGACTGGATCCCAAGGGAAGGGAAGCGTAGCAGGGGGCGGCAGAAAGTTAGGTGGGCGGATGAGATTAAGAAGTTTGCTGGGACGGCATGGCCGCAATTAGTACATGACCGGGGTTGTTGGAGAAGTATGGGAGAGGCCTTTGCCCTGCAGTGGGCGTAACCAGGCTGATGATGATGGATTTCGTTCAAATTATGATAGAAAAGCCCGCGAATCCTTCCTTATGTATAAGTTTGATACCGTAGCGTGAGGCATGAATGAATGTGTAGGAAAATTTAGTTGCCTCTCTTTGTAGCCCGTCACTTGTCCCTTCTTCTACTAGTACGTCACTATTCCCCTTTTTCTGTGTCTGTGTTTGCTTGATAAGATAACACATATTGAGCACATATTGACGTTTTGTTGTCACGTGGCGATTGGTTTTTGTAATTCATTTCGGTGCGTTTTTATGCTTTGTATTTTAGATGATATGTTTGCAATTGCCACCGGTCTATACACGTATCAGCTGTCCTTTGAACAATTCAGATGCATTTTTTTCGCCCATTTTATTCGTTTTTCATGTAAACGTATCTTCATTTGGTTGATATGCATATGTATATTAACTGTACTGACACCATGCAATGTATTCTGATGAAGGCAGGACCCCGGCCGAAACGTCAATAAACTGCTTTATACGCGCGTCTACTTCACTGTGAATATTTACCCAGAACTGGGTAAATATGGGTATATATATATATATATATATATATATGGTACTTGGCAGTTCCGAATATAACTCATAGCAGGCATTCTCTACCAAACGAAGCATGCTTGCAGTTCAGAGTGCTCCTGTTTTTTTTTTTTCTTGGTGCTTGATTTTCCCTCCGATACAGCCTTCGGCGTGGTGCAGCTCCGAGATACAAATCACCAGTATCCGTGCATATGCTCCCCGCAATGCCGGAACACCGCCCATGAGCGCATCTACTCGCCGGCCTGTTCGTGTAGCTGCGCCGTGCCGCAACAACACGAAGCCTCTTGTTGCATATCTTCGTAAGCGTCTGATTTCACTTAGCAATGCTCCTCTGCTCAGCAGTTTGAGAAGGGAGGTTTGAGAGGTTGTAATGTCTTCAGCTGCTGCTCTTGCCGATGTCTCAAGGAATGTAGACGTTGATCCTGGGCGTGTTTCCGTTATTTGTTTCACGAAACACTGTTGTATGTAAGGGTGGTATAAAAGTCACAAACAGGGATAAGGTGATTAAGAAAGGCTGAACAACTTTTCGATAGGAGGACCTGTTATAGTGAAAGGCCTTTGAAGAAGATAGGTCCTACTGTTCCAACGTTGGAGAGCCTTTCTGGCGTACCTTATCCATGCTTAAACTTTTATACCGCTGTGTGATACTCCATCTGTGAGCCCCCCTTCTTGTGGTTGGAAATAAAAGTGCCGTAATTATTGTTCCTTAATTCATGCTGGAAGTTACACTCACAAGGGGCCCTGCCAAACCTTGTCTAGTAAAGTGCATTGTAGCAGACACATGTAGCCTCGATCGCCATTTTACGAATACGCAGCATGCGAGTGGAGTTATCGGTAATCAAAGATTGCCTATTCATTTCTTCCGGGGTGCGACTTCATCAGGAAGTTTATTCCAATCAATTATTGTTCTTCTAATATAAGAGCATTTGAAGCAGTTGCTATGTGGTTATGTGGCTATGTGAAGCCTTCCACAAAGTGTGCGCTCGAGTCTGTGGAGGCAGTGACATTTCCCGCAACGCTCCGCCAAGAATACACGTCATCGTAACGCGGTGTTTCTATTCATGGATCGGAATTTCTTGGACATATATTCTTAGATGACAAACATAACTAACACTGCTCCACACGACAAAAGCGAGACACACGCTGGCGCCGATGTTCTAGCAATAGCGCACGCGTCGCTTCGCCGGACGGCGAGGTGAAGGCATGCAAAAGTCGCACGAGAATTTGACGCTTATACTAAACAAGAAAAGCACACAAGGACAAGCACAGTCTATTAGAAAGCAGTGCAAGCCTCCAATATTTGACAGAGGACTTCGATGAAGCTTGCATAATTTAGTATTCCCGTTTATAGGCTCCTACAAAAAGAGCTAGATAGTCTGTGCTTCCAGATAGAAAAAAAATCCGACTTTCACAATGTGACAGAGTATGACAGTGGCTAGAGTAACAATCCTCCAGGCGTCGTCAATGTTTCCCGAGGCACTGCAAGGGCCGATGAGCTCAAAGCACACAGTATAAGCATACAAGCCTAAGTATATACTCAGGTGAATTTGAGGGGTTTTTCTGTGCAAATAACTTCCAGATCGCGTGGCCGACTGGTCTGATCTCGTTTCTTTTCGGGGTGCACATGGAACATTTTCTCAGACAAAAAGAACACGAAAAGCTATGCCTGCGTTCTGTTTCGCAATATCCTTTTCGCTTTCAGAGAAATGTAATTTCTTAAGTTTCAATGTTCAAATTATTATTTCCCTAGTTTATACACCCAAACTAAACACCCGATTCATCGCCAATCGTCAACTTTGGATATGGACTACAAGAAATCAGGGCAACGACAACAAGGACAACAATCGGCGAAAAAGATGACTGGTTCTGACCTTCAAAGAAGCGGGAATCGTCATCTATAACTGAGGTGAACAAAACTAGCTCCCCGAAGGCGAACTACATTGAAGTTTCTTTACGAGACAGTTCAATCATTGAGTGTGTTGTCTCATAAAAATGCGAATGCTGCAGACTTTACCTCTCTCAACAATATGAATGGCGACGCCGATGATAAAAATTGTGTACAAAAATAAGCTTTAAGATCTCAGACTTCCTGCACAAAGAACTGATAAGAACCGAAGAAGCCATGTATAACGCTTCATCAACATTTCGGCTGTAGCAAAAGTAAGAGACGGCATGTGCTCTATTCGTGCTTTGCTTCACTGAAAATTTTTAGTGGCGCAGATGACGATTTATGAAAAAAAACGAGAAGCACGAACGCAAAATATGTGCAACCCCGGCGGGACTCGAACCCGCAATCCTCGGTTTAGAATACCGATGCCTTGTCCATTGGGCTACGGGGGCTCTCACGCTCAGACCGAAGCTTTGAGTTGGCCAATCCTGGCCAGAGCGTCGCCGCTCCTCGGCGCGACCGCGTGAACGCGCTCGTGCCACTTCTGCCTCCTTCGTCGTCGTCTTCGTCCACAGCTGGTTCCGACGGGGCTCGTCATGCCAGCGTTCGAATGCTGCCCCTCCGTTTGCGAAGGCGCTGACGGCGCTGGCCCACTGTCACTTGGTGAGGTGATTTCGGTCTCAAATTCTTTGCCTCGGCATATCGCGGATCGAAAACTCGTATACAGCCGAGCTCAAATTTCGCATTAGAAAATATCGTAATGTTCGTACACAATTACAGCGAATCTGGTAGCCTCTAAATCATCTCCATTTTCTGTGTCCGCGTCCGTCAGCAAAAATGTTGGCCGATCGCGGCGGCGGTGTTGGGCCAGGAGCAGTGCTTCTTGCCCCCTTAAGGCAGAGTCTTTATTTAGTCAGCTAAGTAAAACGAACCGTACATGCATTCTTTGGAATCAAGCACAAAACTTACCGAACAGCGAACGTTTCAATAAAGAACACCTATAAAAACATCATCCTAACCACTTAATTGACTATAAGGCACTCCTGAAAACAATACCAAGCACGTAGAGCTCCCCACATACTTTTCCCGGTGGAGATTACTGTTTCGTAAGCTGCCCCGCAGACGGCACCTTTCGACGTGTGGAGGGACGTCCCCAGCCTTTCGTATAAAAGAAGCAGCCTACCAACTGATTTCAATGTTGTTGCAGCACTACTGAAGGCGCCGGCGTGCTGTAAATAAAATCATTACTGCCGTTACTACCATCCCTTAAAAGAAGAGTTTATTCTGTCTATAGAAATCTACACATTTCTTATAGACGACTCTGCCTTTCTATGGATTTGCTCTTCTGTTGATACAAAGTCTAGAGTCTGTCTATAGACGAGAGTCGATAGGGTTTCTATTTCTTTTTGCCTGCTCTCATATTTATTTTTTCAGACAATTTTATTTTTACATACTGGGATCTTTTACAAGATTTTAGCAGGGTGGGAACATACAAGTACATTCATACAAACATACAGTTCAAGCAATCATGCCGATGCTTGAATTCAACATGCAAAAGGGACAGATTGCATGAAAAAAAGGAGCATGGGAACTATGCGCGATTGAGCCAAAAATGATTGTGCGCCTGAAAACAGAATAAAGAATTTAGTGTAATGACTTCATCAGGAAGTTTATTCCAATCAACTATTGTTCCTGTAAGATAAGAACATTTAAAGCAATTGCTATGCAGTGTTAACGGTTTCCCTGCTCGAAAGTGTTTATGACGAGTAACATAACCAGTTAAGGGTGGTATGATGTGCGAGGTATCAATATAATTGTGGCCACTCATTAGCTCAAAAATGAATATTAATTGGGAAGCACGATTTGTTCTCAAATCGAAGAGAAGCCACAACGTTTATCGAGATCTGTTATAGAAATCGGACCATAAGAATTGTAGATAAATCGGAAAGCTTTCTTTTGAATTCTTTCTAATTTTTCTATATTTATTTTGTGTAGGGGCCCCAAATGATGACTGCATATTCTAAAGTAAGACGAACTATTGTATGATATGCCAGGAGGCGCACAGCTGGTGTCGAGCATTTTAAACACCTTCTGAGGGTGAACAATTAGCGAAGACAATTAGCCATTACAGTGTCAGTATGTTTTGAGCAGGGAAGATAGTGAAATACGTGTATGGCCGAGATATTTATAGTGAGATACCACAGAAATATAAGTGTTCCGGGCAAAATAGTGGAAGAGAAGGGGCTTTTCTGTTTGTGTTATTATTGTACAGACGGTCTTTTCATAGTTAAGACATTTGCCATTGATGGCACCTTCCAATTATTTTGCCAAATTCGCAGTTTAGCGTGACGATCTTCGGGTGAGGCAATTTCATCGTATAGTGTACAGTCATCCAAGCAAAGTTTAATTTTGACAGATACATTACTGCCAATGTTATCTATATGAAGCAAGAATAATAGAGGACCCAGCACGGATCCCTGGGGAACGCCACAACCAACAGGTAATGTGTCGGAGGAAGTCTCGTTTATCCTAACTTATGGGGAGCTGTTGGTAAGGTATTTTTTTTTAATTGTTGGGTTTTACGTGCCAAAACCACTTTTTGATTATGAGGCACGCCGTAGTGGAGGACTCCGGAAATTTCGACCACCTGGGGTTCTTTAAAGTACACCTAAATCTAAGTACACGGGTTTTTCGCATTTCGCCCCCATCGAAATGGGGCTGCCGTGGCCGGGATTCGATCCCGCGACCTTGTGCTCAGCAGCCTAACACCATAGCCACTGAGCAACCACGGCGGGTTTGGTTAGGTATGCTTGTATTCATTTTTAATAGCTTATTTTTGTGAGTAAAAGCTAAAATTGTAAGGTAATTAGCTGTGGGTTACATTGTCGAATGCTTTACTGAAATCATAAATATAGCGTCGCTTTGTTTTGCATAATTTATTGTTTTGCAAAATCGTGAATATATTCTAGTAATTGAGTGTTTGTGGTAAAGCCCTGCCAAAATCCATGTTGAGCGTTCGTCAATACGCAACGCTCATAAAAAAAACAATTACATGCTTATAGATTAGGTGTTCGAAAATTTTGTATGTTGTCGAAGTCAGAGAAATTGGTCGATATCTTTTATGCAACTTTTGCTTCCCCATTTATGTAAGTCTTATTATTGCTGTTTTCGAGTCATCCGGAAGCATGCCATCCTGAAGCGATTTACTAAAAAAAATTTTCAAGGATATCGCACACCACTCGGCATAGCGTTTTAAGAAGGCATTTGGCATACCACCTGAACAGGGGTTTTCTTTTTGGCAATTTTTAACAGTGTGTGAGATACACCATTTTCAGAAATAACAATATCAGGAATGGAAGGACAATCTATGTAAAAGGAAGGCAGACAACCTCCATTTTTTGTGAATAGAATACTGAAATGATTGTTAAATGCAGAGCATACATCCTGCTCATCGTGGACCTTATTACCGCCTATTATGGACATATCGGAAAGGGAAGAAGAATGAGTCATCGTCCTCCAGAATCTCCGTGGAGACGTTTTCATAAAACTAGGAAGATGTACATTAAACTAATTCCGTTTGTCATTTATTATCGCTTCTTTTGAACATATTTGACGCTTTCTCAATGACCCTTTCATTATTTGTTCAAGTTTTCAGATTTGCGCAACTTTTAAGCCGTTTAAGCTTGCGTTGCTTGAGCAACGCATCGCGAGAGATCCAGGTATTCCGACCCGCAGCATTCTTTACAACCTTTAGAACAATGTGAGGGAGACAGTTGAATATAATGCCTTTAAATAAAAGCAACACATCGTACATGCTAGCAGTATTATATTTAAGGTTATCCAGATGAAATGCTCGCGTATCAATTACAAACGCGTCATCTGCACGAGAAAAATTCGGGTAACACTGAATCTTATCTCTTTTACTGCGAGGGGAACATTGCAACGACAATACTACTGCTTGGTGATCCGAAATGCCGTCTGTAACCATACATGAGACGTCATCTTGTATATTTGCACCTACAAAAAATGGATAGATAACTGCATTGGAATCTTTGTCGCTTCTAGTTAAATGCTTACCTACCTGCGATCCGCCAAAAAAAAGGAATATCAATGATTTCACTACGAATATTTGTGGTGGAGCGGGACAGGAATGTGCTCCAGTCGACATTCGGCAGGTTACTATCAGGGGTTAAGATTGCTTTATCCATCTGCATTCTTTTAATGAATGTACATGTTTTTTTTTGTTAAGCATTCCAAGTCTGCAACCGACGAGTTAGGGGCATGTATGCGGCACCAAGAATGTATTTGACATTGTTAATACAAAAGTTGCAGAAAAAGCTTTTTACTCCCGAGGTGTCGGGCATTCTTAACATTTGAAGGGAATGTTTAAAAAGAATGGCTACGCCTCCTCCTTTTCTGTCACAGTCTTTGCGCAATATTCTGTAGTTTATCGGGACAAATTGGCTATCATACATATTGTGACGCTCTTACGTGCATAGTGGATTCACGCCTCAACAAACAGTATGCGGGAGCACCGAACAGTGGAAAACGAAGAAGAAGACGGGTGGCTGGCTAGCTGAATCTCGACAGGCGTTCAACTGATCAAGGCCATCCGTCTTCTTTTTCGTTTTCCACTCTTCGGTGCCCCCGATGCCGTTCGGGCTCTGTTATGCGCCTGCAACTTTCGAGCGCTTCATGGACAACATCCTGTGTGGTTTGAAGTGGGAAGTATGCATGTGCTATCTAGACGATGTAGTGATTTTCGGGCGCACGTTCAGTGAGCACAACGCACGTCTCGATCTTGTGCTAGACTGCTTGGACAAAGCGGGTTTGGTGCTCAACTCGAAGAAGTGTCATTTTGGAGAGCGCCAAACACTCGTTCTGGGACACCTAGTGGATAAGGACGGTATAGGACCCGATCCAGCAAAGACTGCTACGGTGGAAGCTTTCAAGCAATCTCGTCATGTAAAAGAGCTACGCAGTTTCCTAGGGCTTTGCTCGTACTTCCGCCGGTTTATTCGTGGATTTGCCAACATCGCATATCCGCTGACATGCCTGCTCCAGAAGGGCGTTGCCTTTGAATGGACTCCTGAATGAGAAGCTAGTTTTCGTGAGCTGAAGTCTCGTCTGACGTCCCATCCCATTCTCCGACACTTCGACCATGCGGCTCCCACAGAAGTTTATACGGACGATAGCGGTATTGGCATCGGCGCTGTCCTTATTCAACGCGTCGACACCAAAGAACACGTCGTCGCCTATGCGAGTCGCTCTTTAAGTAAGTCCGAGCGTAACTACACCGTTACAGGGCAAGAATGTCTTGCAGTTATTTTCGCAGTACAGCGCTTCTGGTCGTACCTGTACGGGCGCCCCTTCACTGTGGTGACAGACTATCATTCTCTCTGCTGGCTGGTTAATCTCCGAGATCCGTCGGGCCGGCTTGCGCGTTGGAGACTTCGTTTACAGGAATATAACTTTACCGTTTCTAATTAGAGCGGCCGCCGACACCCCGACGCTGACTGCCTCTCGCGCATGCCGCTTCCAACGACGGACTGCGACGCGGACGATTTCGACTGCTATATCGCATCACTGGAGCCGGGATTTCCTGATATAAATACCTCCAAGGTCGAGCAACAAAAAGAGAGAACTTTAGAACCACTGCTCATTACTGCAAGGCAATCAGCACCATCCACTCGTTTCTGCGTTCGTGATGGGGTTCTTTACAAAAAGAACTATTCTGCTACAGGCCCACGATATCTCATGGTGGTCCCGGAGAGTCTCCGTGTCTCCGTCTTGCGCGCCATGCATGACGATCCAACATCTGGTCATTTGGGTTCTGTGCGAACTCTCTACCGCCTCCAAGAAAGGTTCTACTGGCCTAAAATGCGCCAGACGACCGCCCAGTACGTGTCCAGTTGCAGCGAGTGTCAACGTTACAAGCGTCCGACGAGTGCTCCTCCTGGTCAACTCCATCCAGTGCCAACCACCCCTCCCCCCCCCCCCCCCCCACTTCCTTTGAGCAAGTTGGCATCGACCTTCTCGGTGCTTTCCCGCGTTCATCCGATGGTAATCGCTGGATTATCGTGTGTGCCGATCACTTGACACGCTACTGTGAGACAGCTGCAATACCATCGACTACTGCAACCGAAGTGTGTATTTTTCTGCTGTGTTTTGTCATTCTCTGACATGAACCTCCCAGAGTCGTCATCAGCGATCGTGGCCGGCAGTTCGCTGCAGACGTGGGCGAAGAGATGCTTCGTCTATGTGCTTCAAGGTTCGGACATTCCACCCCGTATCATCCATAAAACAAATGGCCTTACGGAACGCACAAATAGAAGTCTTACTAACATGCTGTCCATGTATGTCGCGTCAGATCATAAGAACTGGGACAGCGTGCTACCTTTCATTACGTACGCATTTAACACCTCAAAGCATGAAGTTACGGGCTACAGTCCCTTCTTTCTTCCTTACGCTCGTCCGCCTCGTTATACACTAGACACTATCTTCCCGTTTTGCAGCCACGATAATCTTTCTATATCAGAGACAGTCTGTCTTGCTGAAGAAGCCCGACGACTTGCTGCTTTACGCACTCTTGTTTCACAAGACCGCTCGAAGGCACGCTGCGACCGCCGACGCCGACACGAGATATATGACCCTGGTGATTTAGTGTTGCTCTGGAAACCAACCAGGAAACGTGGATTATGTGAAAAACTGCTGGCCCACTATGTTGGACCCTATGTTATTACTGAGCGTGTCAGCGAATTAACCTACCGCATGGCACGTCTCACATCAAATGGCCGGCGGTCAGCAAAGGCTGAACTTTCGAATGTCACCCGTTTAAAGCCCTTTATTTCTCCACAGCCTGTTTGACTTGCCCGGCGGGCTTCGTCTGCGCGGAGGGAAATGTGACGCTCTTACGTGCATAGTGGGTTCACGCCTCAACAAACAGTATGCGGGGGCACCGAAGAGTGGAAAACGAAGAAGACGGATGGCTGGCTAGCTGAATCTCGACGGGCGCTCAGCTGATCAAGGCCATCGCATCTAACGCTACCCGGCTTCAAAGTAACGCATTTTGTGGGCGTCACAATATCATCATATAACCAGGTTTCAGTCAACACTGCAATGTCGCGGTCCAGCGAGCGAAGGATGCCTTCAAGCTATTCTACTTTGTTAACAACGCTGCAGCAGTTAAGGATTAAGATGGTGAATGGTGATTGGCAACGGTTATCATATTCTTTGCTCTTTCATTGTAGCTTACAGCGTTTGTCGTTTTCCAGATCACACACAAACATTTCACCATCAATGCTGCATTTATCAACAACTATTTTAACTTTGGAGCCTTCATCACCTTGTTCTTGTGAGCATTGCCATAATTCATTTCTTATCTCACGAACTTTCAAAGAAGCGTCCTGTGTTATAGAAAGTGTTCTGCCAGCTTTTTTGTGCTCTTTCAGTATTCAACTTTTGCCGCGGTAGTCTGAGAACCTTAAGAGCACGGGCCGTGCTTTCTTTTTTCTTTCCTAGCCGGTGACATCTTTCCATATTATTAATAGTAAGTCCACGTCTTTCCTTGAAAACACATTTTCTTGACCACATTCAAGAGACTGTCGTTTGACTCCCCGTCTTCTTCATTTGGGCCGTACACGATCTCATTGTTTCTTCTACTTCTGTTTACTAGTTCATCCACTTTACATACCAAACCGGAGACGTTGTATTCCAAATCGGTTGCTGTTTGCTTGACATTAGTTACATCAGTTTGCAATAACATTAAAGTACTCGGATGCATTTCAGAGTTAGGTGCACGTTAAAGAACCCCAGGTGGTCAAAATTTCCGGAGTCCCTCACTACGGCATGCCTCATAATCAAAAAGTGGTTTTGGCACGTAAAACCCCGTAATTAATTAAGTACTCGGTCGAGTTTCGGAGATGAGCATGCGCTCTTTTAAATCAGCCATATCTGTTTCAATTGTAGTCCGTTCAGACAGTACATCATTGCTACAGGCACTTATTTTACTTTGGCTAGATAAAAGCTCCGACAACATTTAGTCAATAGCGGCACATGCCAGAAGATTCGTTTTGAAAGGTTGCAAAGCTGTCACACCACTGCTTACAGTCTGTAGTCTACTACGCAAATAACTCTGTGGGCAACAAAGCATCAGCAAGAATCGATTATCGGATCGGATACAGTACTAGTCGTCCACGTAATGTACCTGTGCAAGCAAGAAGAAGCCTTCGGGCAACATGCTGAACCTGCTGCTGCTGCATTGCCCACTGCCGGCGCGCTGGAACGACGGAGTTTTAATACTTTTGAAGCTTGGCGTCACCGATCCGATGGCATCACCTGTTGGAGTTGCCGCGCTACGAGCATCCACGGGAGTGCGCAGAATCACTAGAGAAGGAAGAACGTGCGCAGGAAATTCACGCCCATCTTACGCCTGGACGATAGGGCTGAACCATGAAGAATTGACGGTAATCACCACATGTTCGAGTGGTGCAGGCGCGCCATGCCCCTCTGACGAACGGCATGGCCAACCAAGAAATCCAGAAGCTGTGCAAACAAGAAGAAGCGTTTAGGCAACATGTACAAGCTGTTGTTGCTGCATTACCCCCTCCACTGTAGAGGGTCTGTAGAAACAGTCGCTAAGGTGTTTGTTTCTTTTTGTCTACTTCCGCTTTATAGATATCCCATGGACGAATGTCCATAAGGTTTCTATTTATTTTTACCTACTCCCGCTTTATAGATTGCATATAGCGAAAGTTCATAACCTGTTTGTTCTATTTGTCCGCTTCTGCTCTATAGACTACCTATGGACAAATGTTGACACAGTCTTTATTTATTGTTTCCATTATTTGTCTATAGTCTGTGTCGAATATTTTCACTACTCCAAGCTTATAAATCGTCTATAGACGAACGTTGATAAGCTGTTTGTTCTATTTGTCCACTTCTACTCTATAGACTACCTATGGACAAATGTTGACACAGTCTTTATTTATTGTTTCCATTATTTGTCTACAGAGTGTCTCGAATATTTTTCACTACTCCAAGCTTATAAATTGTCTATAGATGAACGTTGATAACGCTTCTATTTTTGTCTACTCCCATTATAAAGCCAGCCTATCGAAAAAATTGTTATGATCCCTTTTCCTTTTGTATACCTCCGCCCCACTGATTACCAGTAGAAAAAATTCGATGCAGTATCAATTTATCCTTATTGCTTTTTAGTCTATAGACTGTCTATGGACAAGAGTCGATAAGGTGCATATTTTTTGTCCATGCCGAGTGTATACCTTCTTCGCGTGCACACACACACACACACAGACACACACACACACACACACACATATATATATATATATATATATATATATATATATATATATATATATATATGTATAGCACAATGGAATAAACTCGACGTACGTGAAAACGCGGTACAACAGCCGCGCAGTTTGACACTAAGAAAAAACGTGTGAACACTAAGAACATACGTGGTGTTTATTCTCTTGTGCTACACCAACGCAGCCAGCGTGCTTTGTTCGCCAGCGCCACACACCACATACATGGTGTGTCAGCGAAGAGTTTCGAATATCTTTAAAAGTTGCCTGTGGCAGATATCACAATTCTAGTCCATGAGCTGGTCTACTCGAAGCGGCGGACAATACTTGCGCAAACAATTGAGATGCAAGATCGGCTAACGAATAAAAAATTACTAATTACGTTTTTATAGTAATCACATTATGGCACATATTGCAATTTGCAAATTCTAGCCGTGGAGTTCCTAAGGCTAGGCTAAATATCTTATGGCCGATATTGTAATTTACAAATTTAACAGTGGATTTGGCAAGGCGGATCCACTTGGAACGAATTTTTAAGATGACACCAGTTTCGATATCTAAATATCCGCACTTTACATAGGACTACCATTTAATTGTTAAGAAAACGTCATTTCATGCACTGGAGCACAGGAGTAACTGGAACGCCAATGCATTTTTCCGCAAAGTTCGGGAATTTATATTTCGAAACTGGTGTCATCCTGAGAATTCGTTCCAAGTGGATCCGTTTTGCTAAATCCACTACTTGAATTTGTAAATTGCAATATGGGGCATAAGATAATTAGCTAAGAAGTTTAGTAATGGATTCTTGTTAATTAGTCGATTTTGTGTTTCAGATTTTAGTCCAAGTAGTATCCGCCGCTTCGTATAGACCAGCTCCTAAACTAGAATAGAGCTGTACAAAATTTTAAAATTTTGAAATTATTCCATGAAACACACTGTATGTATATATATTGCCACGGGACTGCCGCTCGAGGCACGTACATTGCGCCTATTCGCGAGCTTGTTTCACGCCCAGAAAAACACTTTTATGTAGCACATTTTGAGCAACAGGAAGCTGTATCGGGAGCGTCTCACATTGCTCTATAATTTTCTCCTTGTGACTTTTCAATTAAGACTAATTACCTAATTAGGGGAACGCAAAAATAAACTGAGTGCTTTAAATCGACGGAAAACATTACCTTTGTTCTCTCCAGCTACGTAGCATCCGTATATTTTAAATTTCGGCTCAATTTAGGTGAAGCATCCTGCATACTTCTTTGCAATTCAAATTATTCGCCACGGTTTCCTATATCACCACCGATGAAGGCCATAGAGCGACACGTCACCAAAGGTTATGTTAACATGAGCGAACATCCCATATACCGACGGTGGTAAGCCGTGAGATGAAGAAGAAGATAGCCGATACTGTAAAAGTCTTATTGCTTTAGGTTTACATGCCGTCTATAGATTGACTGCAGACAAAAGTCGTTCATCGGCGGCCCAACCCGTGTACGCTGTAGGCAAGCGCACATACCGGTACATAATACGGAGACACGTTAGATATTAGCCACTGAAGTTGTATACTGCTGAGATTGCTTTAGAGCCTGTGAGTAGATTTTAGGATACACATAGTGCATATCTCCACATTTATTAATCATATCACATGAGCTACTTAGTCGCTTTCGGCAATCCCAAGACAGTCTTCACAGTTGTCAAAGCATGACCTTTGCGGCAGTATAATAAAGAAAACAAAGCGCCGAACCAATGCTGTTAACAGATGTTATGAACACCAATTTTAGCTACAAGCGGATTGGAAACAGGCATCAAGCTTACAGCACAGAGACTCGTAATGTTTGTAGCTGACAACACAGACTTTGTGATTGTGTGACGAGCCGATGTCGCACATTTTGTGTGCGCCTTGTGTGTCTTCCGATACTCAGATACTTTTCACGTTGCCCTCATATCTCTGCTGCGTCAGTAATATGGGGTGGTTTTTCGTAGGCTGATATCCGGCTCAATAAAGTCATCAAAGTTTCTCACTCACCTAATTAAGTGCCAAATCATCCGAACCCACCCAGTGCTTCGCAGGAGGTATTCTTGTAGACCGAGCATATGCGTACACAATTACTGTATAGATTGATTTGACCTATAATTGCATCAGAACACTTGCACCAACATGTGTGCAGGTATCCCATTTGGCAGAACGCTGGAAGATATGCCAGAAATGCATTGTATTACTCATCCTCGTCGGCAATGATGCAAGCGCCTGACGGGCCTTGTAACGGCTTTTGCAAACACTTAACTCATCAAAGTGTGCGTTTCAGTTCCATACGATAGCCCACAGCGTTTGTAATACAGCGCAGCAATGCCTTTCCTTTATCCATGAAAAATAAAACAGAAAAATGGAAAAGAAAAGCAACCCATTTCGCGCGCATGGCGCGCAGAGAGAGAGAGAGAGAGAGAGACCCAGTAATGAAAAGAGAAAGGGTAGTAATGGAAAGCGAAAGGGCACTCGGACTTTTCGGAAAAGGGCACTCGCACCCTCGTCGCCCTGGGTGGCAGCTTGAGGGATTTTAGTGGCACGCAACGGCGGCGCGCCGTATTTCCACGTCATTTTCAATTCTCAACGTCAGCGCCAGGCGCGTAACGCTTGTTTTAGCGGTGTGCGGTGTCTCCCTGTACCTTGGTGTCTGTCACACGTCAACTACACGACAACTACACTGAACGTTAAGTTTTAGCAAGGACGTTTTCCGTCAATAGCTCATGATTAGGTGAGCGCATTTCGTAGAGCGAACCGGCTGCATGTAGTGTAGGCGACTCGGGCATAGTGTCGATTTGTCGTTTACGTGATTTGATAACACGCTCTTGTTTTCGCTTCCATTATATGGAATGTTTTACGGCAAGCGATCAATCACGACTGTTGATTTTAGCGTCATAGTTGATGTACGTAACAATGAAAATGCACCAAGATTTACCTTGATACTGAGCAGCCATTAAGAGTTGATACTGAGCAGCCATTGGTGTTGAGCAGCCAGTGTGGGTAATCACCGTCTAGTACTGTAACTAGTCCACCGTCGGTGAATATTGCCACGGCCTCGACACAGCTGACAACCACTCGGTGCGATTCGGTGCCACATGCTAGGCATGGTGGGTGGCTCCCAGAAGAAGAGAACGACGAAGGTGCCAGGACAGCGATATATAAAAAGATCTATAGCGTCGACCGAAGTCTCTTGTGGCTTTGTCTGTGACAAACTGGTGGAGGTGCGGGGTACGCGTCTATGTACTCTGACCGCCAGGAACTGGAAGCGGACAACCTACGCAAAAGCCGACGGCTTCAAAGACTGCCTCCGGAATACGGCCCGCAAGATCTGCCGAGGATGTCCACCACAACCCCAAGCCAGACACAGGAGACATATGGTACGGGACAGCCTCCTGCGTCGCTGGTTCTCCACACCCCACGCTGGCCGCGGCCGTTCCATGGTGAGCCTTTTGAGGACGTGGAAGACTGGCTCGATGACTTCGATCGTGTGGCAGACGTCAATTATTGGGACGAGCAGAAAAAGCTAAGGAACGTTTACTTCGCCCTAGAGGACTCTGCCCGAACATTGTTCGCTAACCACGAGCCATCCATCACCACCTGGTAGGAATTTCATCGGCAGATACGCGATACGTACAGCAGCCCCGCAAGAAAAGAGCGAGCAGAGCAAGCTTTTCAGAATAGGGTTCAAAGGTCGAACGAAAGCGTAGCCATGTTCGTAGAGGACACGTCGCGGCTTTTCAAGCGTGCTGACCCTGGCATGACAGAAGCGAAGAAAGTACGCCTGCTGATGCGTGCAGTGAAAGAACAGCTGTTTGCTGGACTGATGCGAAGGCCTCAAGCTACCGTAGCTGAGTTCGTCAGTGAGGCGACAACAATGGAGCGAGCCCTTCAGCAACGCTCCTCGGTCTACGATCGCCAAATCAGCCTGGGATCAGCATCTTCTCTCTCGTTGCCCTATGACACCGATGCGCTTCGAGAGCTTGTACGTAGTGTCGTGCGTGAGGAGCTCGCTCGACTACAGGGAGTGCGAGTTCAACCGACCGTAACGTCCCTCACAGATATCGTCCGCGAAGAAGTCGGCCAGGCGGCACAGCCATTCGTGCAAACCAGACCTGAAGCCACCCCCGTACTGACTTATGCGCAAGCAGTGAGGCTACCTGCGCAACCCGGGAACCATCGTAACCCGCCTTCTTCTGAAGAACCGCTGTGCCACCTCCAGGGCCAAGCTTCACGTACAAATATGTACGGGTCCACGAGCCCAAGGACCCGATCTCCGTCTCCACAGAGGTGCCAGTCACGATCACCACCTCCTCGACGATCGGCGTCACCTAGCCGCTACACTACGTTCTCCGCTTCCGTGGGCAACCGGCCCACAAGCCCAAGTCGGGGAAACTAAGAACAGCGACCTCCGGGGGTGGGGCCGCTGTCCAACGCACTTCGAAAGATCCTCCGCTGCGACACCCCGACGACGGCGTCGACGACGACGACGACGATAACGACGACGACAACCACGACTGCGTACCTTCGACACCTTCCTTCGAAAACCGTGAACCTGTTTCAGCCGACATACTCGTTTCTGTAGATAACCAACCGGTAACCGCTCTTGTCGATACTGGAGCCGATTATTCTGTCATGAGCGGACAGCTGGTTACTGGACTTCGCAAGGTGACGACACCGTGGCCAGGACCTAAGCTCCGTACAGCCGGCGGTCATGTTCTCACGCCGATCGGCAAATGCACTGCGAGGGTACAAATTTGTGAGGTCACATTTGTCGGTTCATTTATTATACTGGCAGAGTGCTCTAGGCAGGTCATACTCGGCATGGACTTTCTTTGGGAGTACGGCGCAGTCATAAACCTTCGCAAGTTGCTTGTCACTTTTTCCAGCGAACACGCAACTCATTCAAATGACTCCCACCCACAGTCCACGGTGTTACGCGTTTCGGGTGAATGCGCTACTTTACCACCCCGGAGTAGTGCGTTGATCACTGTAGAAACAGACGATGATCCTCCCCATCTCGGAATCGCTGAAGGCAATCTGTCAGTCTTGTTGGTTCGACAGGTTTGCGTAGCCCGCGGCATCTTGCAGCTGTCGTCACGGACTGCTCAGATTTTAGTGACTAATTTCAGTCGTGAATACCAGCACTTCGCCCCACGAACTGCCATCGCCTATTTGGAGCCAGTCAGTGACTTTCCCGCTTCTTTAACTGTAGGACACAATGATGGAGATTCTAACTGTGAGGTACCAGCCAACAGCAATATTGATGTGAATTCTAGATTATCAGGTGAACAACAGGCTAGCATTCGAAGCCTTTTACAGTCTTTTGCGGACTGTTTCGCTTCAAGATCGAAGGTCAACCAAACGCCTATTGCGAAACACAGAATTATTACAAATCCCAATGAAAGACCCGTGCGCCAACGTGCCTACCGTGTTTCTCGTAAAAAGCAAGACGCCATCCGAAATCAAGTCCAACAAATGCTTACCGACGATATCATACAGCCTTCCACCAGTCCATGGGCATCGCCTGTGGTTCTGGGGAAAAAGAAAGACGGCACACTGCGTTTTTGCGTTGACTATCGCAAGCTTAACAACGTTACGAAGAAGGATGTTTATCCCCTTCCCCGCATCGACGACTCTTTGGACCGCCTTCGACATGCTCGATACTTCTCGTCGATGGATCTTCGCAGCGGCTACTGGCAAATAGAGGTTGATGAGCGTGACCGTGAGAAAACCGCATTTATTACGCCTGACGGACTTTACGAATTCAAGGTCCTTCCTTTCGGATTGTGCTTTGCGCCTGCTACTTTTCAGCGCATGATGGACACGGTTCTATCAGGTCTCAAGTGGCAGTCATGCCTTGTCTATTTAGATGATATCGTTGTGTTTTCAGAAACTTTTGAGCAGCACCTCCAGCGCTTACAAGCAGTTCTTGACGCAATTCGTACTGCTGGCCTGTCTTTAAAGCCTGAAAAATGCCATTTCGGGTATGACGAACTCAAATTTTTAGGCCATGTCGTCAGCTACGAGGGCATTCGACCAGACCCCGACAAAACCATTGCTGTTGCTTCGTTTCCAACACCTTCGAACAAACACGAACTCCGCCGTTTTCTAGGGCTTTGCGCATATTATCGACGCTTCGTGGCAAACTTTTCACGGATAGCCGAACCCTTGCAGCGGCTGACTAAGGAGTCGGGCCACTTGGGATTCGCACGGACGTTTTCACGCATATGCCAAAAGTACTTCTGGCCTAACCTTCGTCGTGACGTAAAGCAATACGTGAAGACATGCCGCGACTGCCAGAGACGCAAGACACCACCCGTGCGTCCCGCTGGTCTTCTCCATCCCGTGGATCCTCCGCGGATCCCTTTTCAGCAGGTTGGAATAGATTTGCTTGGACCATTCCCCACGTCGAGGGCTGGTAACCGTTGGATTGCTGTTGCCACAGACTACCTTACACGTTACATTGAAACTCGAGCTCTCCCACGAGGCACTGCTAATGATATTGCAACCTTCTTTGTACATGGTATCGTACTCCGCCACGGTGCTCCAAGAGTGGTTATAACCGACCGGGGCACAGCATTTACAGCGCAGCTCACAGAAGATATCATGCTTCTCAGTGGTACCGTTCACCGCAAAGCCACTGCTTACCATCCCCAGACGAATGGGCTCACAGAAAAACTAAACAAAACGATCGCTGATATGATTTCCATGTATGTTGACGTCGACCACAATAACTGGGACGACGTTCTCCCATATGTTACGTTTGCATATAATACTGCTGTTCAAGGAACTACCGGTTTCACCCCTTTTCGCTTGGTGCACGGCCGGGAAGCTGTCACAACGTTGGACGCAATGCTCTTACCCACCTACTGTTCTAATGTTGTCAATGATGCTGCCGAATTCGCTCGATGCGCCGAAGAGGCACGCCAGCTCGCACGAATGCGTATCCGCTACCAACAACACAACGACGCCGACCGATACAATCTTCGTCACCGCGACATCACTTATCAACCCGGCGACAAAGTATGGGTGTGGACACCGATCCGCCAGCGTGGTCGGTCGGAGAAACTTTTGCGCCGCTACTTTGGACCTTATCGGATCGTTCAACGACTCGGCGACGTCACATACGAAGTGATTCCTGAAGGAGAAGGCACCACTCGCCGTCCTCGACGCCCAAGCCTGTCCGATGTCGTTCACGTCTCTAGATTGAAGTTATACCACTCCCGCTGAACGCAAAGTCCCACACCTCTCTCACCATCTACGTCCCTCTTAACAGCATCCCCGTGGCAATCTCCAGTGCATCAACGTTCCGCATCGAGACGATGCTTGTAGGGAGGGGGGTAATGCCACGGCCTCGACACAGCTGACAACCACTCGGTGCGATTCGGTGCCACATGCTAGGCATGGTGGGTGGCTCCCAGAAGAAGAGAACGACGAAGGTGCCAGGACAGCGATATATAAAAAGATCTATAGCGTCGACCGAAGTCTCTTGTGGCTTTGTCTGTGACAATATATTGTTTGAAGAACACGCCGACATACCGGGGAGAAAGAATGTCAGAAAACTACAAAAAGCTAACAAAAAAGTATTTAGGAACTCCGCAGTCGTCTGCAGCCTAAGTATATAGTGAGGGGAATTTCAGGGCTTTTTCTTTGCAAATAACTTCAACAGCGCGTTTCCGACAGGCCTCATCTCCTTTCTTTTCGGGGTGCACATGGAACATGTATACAGAAAAAAAGAAAATGAAGAAAGCTATGATTGCGTTGTGTTCCGCCATTCCCTTTTCGCTTTCAGAGAAATGTCATTTCTAAAGTTGCAATTTTCAAATTATTATTTCCCTAGTGTTTATAGGGGTGGAAGAAGACGAAGACGCAAAGTGCGGATGTGTGTCGCGTCGGCTCCGCAGATTTTGAATGATTCTCGGCGTACATTCGAAGAATTCACCGACGCCTTATTATCGAGAAGGAAGTGCAAGTTCCACGGACCACCCTGATATCATTCTCAAGTAGGTGGACCGTTTATTTTCGGCACATCGACCATTTTATATAGCGCCACGCCGACACGGCCGCTAAGCCTGACCCAACGAAGCTGGTGGCTGGAGCCCCGGTGGCTGGAGCCCCGCCTCTTTTCGGGTTAGAGCTGCAAGATGGCAGCGGTGAGCGTCGAAGGGGATGATATAACGAGAGAAGAGTATGAGGACGAAGCAGGTTGGCGTGTTGTGAAGAGAGGATGATGTGCCAATGAGCGGACAAAATCTCACGGAACCAAGGATCAGGCAGCGCGCTTCTCCAGCGAGAACGCATTCAATAATAGGTGGAACAAGGGACAAAAAGCAAGACAAATCATGGCGGCAAGCAGGATGCCCAGTTTGCCGAAGGTGGAGTACACGATAATAGTGCGCCCACGTGACAGCTTCAAGGTCACCGACTATGGGATCAATCGCCTAGAATGCTGCGTCGCCAACGCCGCGGGAATCCCCAGGAAGGAATCGGAAGGTGACACGGTGTGTGCCAACTACAAACAGAACATTCTAGTGATCAGCACGCCATCGGAGGAGCGTGCCGAAAAATACAGGACTATCACTCGACTGAGGATGGGAGACAAGGAGTTCGAAGCCAACGCGTACGAGTCGGCTCCGGAGGATACATCTAAGGGAGTGATAAGAGGAGTAACGCACGAGGTGTCTCCTAGAGAAATAGTGGAGATGCTTGTAACACCAAGGAATCCGACGGTACTCATGGCCAAAAGAATGGGAAACACCACGAACGTCATCATCCTTTTCGACGGGCATCACGTCCCAAACTACGTGAGATACGGAAGGGCACTGGTCAAGTGCTCACTATACCGGAAGCAAATAGACATATGCTACCAGTGCGGACGCCTCGGACACAGAGCCGATGTCTGCCCAAACCCGAACAGCAGGATATGCAGAGGCTGCGGCATGGAGAACCCGCCACAGGACCACGAGTGCGAAGCGAAGTGCCAGCTCTGCGGCAAAGACCACCCTACGGCGGATCGCCGATGTAATGCCAGATACAAGTTACCGTATTTGGTAAAGAGGCGCCGCTGGGAGCGAGTCAGACGAGAGGGAGAAGAAACGATGTACCACGAAAGGGAAGCTGAAAGACTGTACAAACCAGGACGGGAAGACTGGAGACAGCGGTCGGAACATCGGACAAGGGACGGATCAGGACTAGATTTCCCCAAGCTCCAGGCAAGGGAAAGGGGCCGCTCGACGTCGAACAGAACCAGATCAAGATCGCGGTCCAGATCGAGATCCAGACCCAAGACCAGTAATACCGAATCTCTCAGAGCACAGGGGGGAGGAAGATCCCAGAGCCCAAAAGGAAAGAGCAACGTCAACGGCGCCGCGGGACCCTTACAGGTGAGCTGGGCGGACGCGGCTTCCGGGGCGCGTGCGGAGGCAGAGGCTGCTTTTCAAAATAGAGTTAAGACGCTAGAGAAAGAATTGGCGCAAATCAGGCAGAGCAATGTTGCGTTTATGGATGAAATTAAAAAACTCAGGCAAGAGAACGACCGTTTGAGGAGCGGGACAGTGCCACGCAACGAGGAAAGCTCGCGAGTTATAAGGGAGGAAAAAGAGACAGCAATGGAAGAGGACGTAGCCCCCACCGCCATTAAACGTAAAACCGAGAGCGCTCCGATTGAAACCGGATTGAAGAAACCCAAGCAAGCCACGACGCTCCAAGGAAGACAGGAGGAATTTGAACAAAAAATCGAAACTAGCATCAAACAGAACGAAACAAAATTTGAAACTAAACTAGAACAACTGGAAGTGAGGCTTGAGGCGAATATAGAGGCAAAGATGGAGGCGCTAGGAAAGGCGATAGTACAGCAAGTGCAACAAATGATGGCTGACTTCGAAGCCAAACTAGCAATATGGAGACCGCAAACAAGTAGGGGGGGGACCGGTTAAGACGGCCATTAAGCCGTACACTAGGCCCCCCGTACCCGCCGAGGGATTGGAGAACCTGTAACGCCGCCATGGACAGACGAATTAGATACACGATTTGGCAATGGAATTGTAGAGGATACGATCGAAAACGATGCATTTTGCAACAACACCTTAAAGACAAAGAAAACCCGGATATTATAATGATGCAGGAAACAAATGGGCTGGCAAAATTGTCGGGTTACAAGTCCTTTGGGAGTGCCGAAGGGGAGACGAAGGCGCTAACGACGTTGGTAAAGCGAAATCGCTCGGTCGTTCAACACGACACGGAAGTTAAGTCAATCGATCACATTCTTTTAGAACTCATACCCATGCGGAAAACGAAGGACAGCCTCTTTGTATTAAATATTTATAGCAGTCCAAAGTGCAGACACCATAAATTTCGATCGCTCTTTAAAAAAACCCTAGCCATAGCGGACAACCGAGCGGTAGTGATCGGAGGCGATTTTAACGCCCAACACGCGGCATGGGGTTACAAAATCGAAACTCAAAAAGGCAGGAACCTATGGCTAGACGCGCAACAGGAAGGCCTGACCCTCGTGACCGACCCATCGGTTCCCACGAGAATAGGTACCAGCGTTTGCGCGGATACTACGCCAGATTTAACATTCACCAAGAACATACGGGACGCGCAGTGGACAAATACCCAACACGACTTTGGGAGCGATCACAATATACTAGAAATAACGGTAAGGGCAGGACCGCGCAAGACAAAGGGTAGACCACATAAGATTGTCGACTGGGACAAATTCAGGAAAATAAGGGAGGAGGCCGATGACACGACACAAGGTATTGAGGAATGGACCGAAAAACTAAAGGAAGATGTGGCGGCAGCTACGAAAACGGTCCCGCCGGAGGCGCATCTAGAGAACGTAGACAGTAAGCTTCTACACATGTGGGAAGCTAAGGCAGGGTTGCAACGGAGATGGAAAAAACAAAAACACAACCGGATGCTTCGTAGAAAGATAGCCAAATTGAACAGGGACATAGAAAAGTACGCCCAGCAGCTATGCAAACAACAGTGGGAGGAAAAATGCAACAACATGGACAGTCAGATAGGAATGGAAAAAACGTGGAACATCCTTCGATATTTGTTAGACCCGGACGGGACAAAGTCGGCACATAGGCAAAATATAAATCGGCTAATACAAACGTACCGAGGGACAGAGCAGGATTTCCTCAAGGAAATCGAGAAAAGATACATCTCGCAAGCGCTGCCCGTCATACACCCTGACTACACAGGGCAGGTAAATGACGAATTAGACAGCAAAATCGGCGAGTCAGAGGTCAGGGCAGCCCTGCAGAAACTCAATACCAAGTCGGCACCCGGACTAGACGGTGTAACGAATAAAACGCAAAGGAACTTGGACGATGAGTCTATAGCTAAGTTAACCGAATATATTAACGAATGCTGGGAGGCAGGGCAGATTCCGCAGCAATTGAAGACGGCACAAATCGTGTTAATACCTAAACCGGGCAAGCTACTGCAAATTGAGAACTTGAGACCCATATCTCTCACTTCTTGCGTGGGGAAACTCATGGAGCACGTGGTCCTAGCGAGGATAACCACCTACCTCGAAGACTGCGACGCGCTCCCGGCCACGATGATAAGATTCAGGAGAAACATCTCAGCGCAGGACGCTCTGTTACAACTAAAACATCAGATCATAGACGATTCGGGCAGATCGACAAAGGCAATTCTCGGGTTGGACCTAAAAAAGGCCTTCGATAACGTAACACATGCAACGATACTAGATAGAGTAGGCGAACTAGCACTGGGAAAACGCACGTACGATTATGTACGCAATTTTTTAACTGGTAGAAAGGCAAAGATCACGATAGCGGACCTAGTTTCGGAGGATATCGAGATAAGCAGCGCAGGTACGCCACAGGGCTCGGTCTTATCACCGATGCTATTCAATCTGGCGCTAATCGGGCTGCCAGTCAAGCTGCAAGAAATCGAGGGTCTAAATCATACCTTATACGCAGACGATATCACCCTATGGGTGAGAAACGGAAGTGACGGGCAGATAGAACAAACGCTTCAAACAGCGGTCGAAACAATCGAAAAATATCTAGAGAGGACAGGGCTAACATGCTCGGCAGAGAAATCGGAGATGTTACTGTACAGACCGACTCGCAGAGGTCGCAAACCAGGCAACTACAGGGAAGAGCTCACCCATAGAGAGGAGATACAGTTAAAGACGGCCGATGGGAAACCCATACCCAAGGTCGATAGGATCAGGGTATTGGGGCTCCTCATTGAAGCCAAGGGCAACAACGGAGAAACCATCAGAAGACTGGAGGGAACTGTAGCGCAAATCATGAGGCTAATCAGAAGGATAACAAATAAACATAGCGGGATGAAAGAGGAAAACACGATCAGGTTAATACAGGCCTTCGTAATAAGTAGAATAGTGTACGTAGCACCGTACTTAAAATGGCAGGTCGCGGAAAAGATCAAACTAGAATGCCTCATTCGGAAAATATACAAACTAGCCATAGGACTACCGATCAGCACCAGCACGGACAAGTTGCTGCAATTAGGCCTACACAACACTATAGACGAGCTCATTGAAGCGCAACGTACCGCACAATATGAACGCCTCTCTAAGACTAGAGCAGGCAGACACATTCTAGAGAGATTAGACATAGGTTACCACACACAGCATGGTGTCAAGGTGGACATCCCGAGAGATATGAAGGAAAGATTGGTAATACCTCCCTTACCAAAGAACATGCACCCAGAATACAATAAGGACAGAAGAAAGAACAGAGCGAAGCAAATACAGAAGAAATTCGGCAGCGACAAGGACGCAGTGTTCGTAGACGCGGCTCGATACAGTCGCAGACGGGGGTTTACGGCAGCCGTTATCGATAGGGAGAAACGGTGCAAGACGTGCGCGACGATACGCACCACAAGTAACGAGATACCTGAAGAAGTAGCCATAGCACTCGCAGCAGCTCAGACTAACGCAACCGTGATAGTCAGCGACTCTCAGACGGCAATAAGAAACTTTGCCAACGGCCGAATCTCCCCGGAGGCACTACGAATTCTTCTTGCAGGAGGCCAAAATTACAAAAGAAAGATATACATCACCTGGACACCCGCTCACACCCTCGCGGAGGACGGCAACAACGAGGCGGCACACGACGCGGCTCGAGGGCTTACGGACCGAGCCGCAGTCGCAAGTGACGCCCCGACACCCTCCGGACGTGACGGTGCGGTAAATGAGTGGGAGTGGGAGCACAGAATGACAACGTATAATGACATTACGAAACATTATACGTTACAGAGGCGCATATTCCCGCGACCTCACGCAAAATTGACAAAAAAGCAGTCTGTCGCATGGCGGCAGTTACAAACTAGGACGTATCCGAATCCTGCGCTCTCGCACATCATATATCCGGATGTACATCCTACGGACAAATGCAAATTATGTGAATCCAGAGCCACTCTGGAGCATATATTATGGGAATGCCGAGGGATAAATAACAATAAAGAAAACGAGGCCTCTAGCAGCAGCCTTCGCACGCGCTGGGAAGCCGCGCAGCTCAGCCCCGCCCTCAAAGATCACCTATGGGCCGTCCAGCGGGCCGAGGATGCCGCCAGGACCCAAGAACTCCTGGCCGTCACCTAGGCGGGGCCTTTGGCCCTCCCCACCAACTCGCAGGGCACACAATGAAGTTCTTTCCTCCTCCTCCTCCTCCTAGTGTTTATACGCCCAAACTAAAGACGCGATTCACCACCAATCGTCAACTTTGGATATGGGCTACAAAAACTCAGGTCAACGACGACAACAACAAGAATAGGCGAACAAGATGAGTGGTTCTGATATTGGAAGCGGTAATTCTCATCTATAACTGAGGTGAACAAAACTAGCTCCCCGAAGGCGAACTACATTGAAGCTTCTTTACGAAACAGTTCAATCATTGACTGCGTTCTCTCATAAAAATGCGAATGCTGCTTACTTTACCCCTCTCAACAATATGCATGGCGACGCAGATGATAAAATTCTGTACAAAAATAAGCTTTAAAATCTAAGACTTCCTGCACAAAGAACGGATAAGAACCGAAGAAGCCATGTAGAAGGGTCCATCAACATTTCGGCTGTAGCAAAAGAGACGGCAATGTGCGCTATTCGTGCTTTGCTTCACTAAAAATTTTACCTGGTGCAGATGACGATTAAAGAAAAAAAAAAGAACGAGAAGCACGAACGCAAAATAAGTGCAACCCCGGCGGGACTCGAACCCGCAATCCTCGGTTTAGAATACCGATGCCTTGTCCATTGGGCTACGGGGGCTCTCACGCTCAGACCGCAGCTTTGAGTTGGCCAATCCTGGCCAGAGCGTCGCCGACCCTCGGCGCAACCGCGTGAACGCGCTCGTGCCACTGCTGCCTCCTTCGTCGTCGTCTTCGTCCACAGCTGGGTCCGACGGGGCTCGTCATGCCAGCGTTCGAATGCTGCCCCTCCGTCGGCGAAGGCGCTGACGGCGCTGGCCCACTGTCACTTGGTGAGGTGATTTCGGTCTCAAGTTCTTTGCCTCGGCATATAGCGAATCGAAAACTCGTATACAGCCGAGCTCAAATTTCGCATTAGAGAATATCGTAATCGTCGTACATAATTACAGCGAATCTGGTAGCCTCTAATTCGTCTGCATTTTCTGTGTCCGCGTCCGTCAGCAAAAATGTTGGCCGATCGCGGCGGCGGTGTAGGGCCAGGAGCAGTGCTTCTCGCCCCCTTAAGGCAGAATCTTTATTTAGTCAGCAAAGTAAAAATAACCGTACATGCATTCTTTGGAATGAAGCACGCAACATGCCGAGCAGCGCACGTTTCAATAAAGAACAAATATAAAAACATAGTCCGAACCACTTAATTGACTATAAGCCACTCCTGAAAACAATACCAAGCACGTAGAGCTCCCCACATACTTTTCCCGGTAAAGATTACTGTTTTGCAAGCATCCACGCAGACGGCAACTTTCGACGTGTGGAGTGACGTCCCCAGCCTTTCGTATAAAAGAAGCAGCCCACCAACTGATTTCAATGTTGTTGCAGCACTACTGAAGGCGCCGGCCTGCTGTAGAAAAAATCATTACTCCCGTTACTACCACACTTAAAAAAGTTTATACTGTCTATAGAAATCTACAGACTTCTTATAGACGACTTTGCCTTTCTATAGATTTGTTCTTTTGATGATAAAAAGTCTAGAGTTTGTCTCTAGACGACAGGCGATAAGGTTTCTATTTCTTTTTGCCTGCTCCCATCTTATTTATTTTTTCAGACAATTTTATTTATAGATACTGGAGTCTTTATAAGATCTTAGCAGGGTGGCAACATACAAGTACATTCATACAAACATACAGTTCAAGCAATCATGCCGATGCTTGAATTCAACATGCAAAAAGGACAGATTGCATGAAAAGAAAAGGAGCAAAGAAACTATGTGTGATTGAGCGAAGAATGATTGCGCCTGAAAACGGAATAAATAATTTAGTGTAATGACTTCATCAGAAAGTTTATTCTAATGAACCATTGTTCTTGTAATATAAGAGCATTTGAAGCAGTTGCTATGGGGTGTAAACGGTTTCCCTGCCATAGAGTGTTTATGAGGAGTAACATAACCAGTTAAGGGTGTTAAGATGTGCGAGGTATCATTATAATAGTGGCCATTCATTAGCTGAAAAAAATTATTTTCTACGGGAAGCACGCTTTTGTTCTCTAATCGAAGAGAAGCCATAACGTTTAAAGAGATCTGTTATAGAAATTGGTCAATAAGAATTGTAGATAAATCGGAAAGCTTTATTTTGAATTATTTCTAATTTTTGAATGCCAAATGATCATTGCATATACTAAAGTTGGACGAAGTACTATATGATATGGCAGGAGGGGCACAGTTGGTGTCGAGTATTTTAGCGACCTTCTGACAGCGAACAAATAGCGAAGACAATTAGTCATTACAGTGCCAGTATGGTTTGAGCAGGGAAGATTGTGAGATATGTGTATGGCCGAGATATTTATAGCGAGATACCTCAGAAATATAAGTGTTCCGGGCAAAATAGTGGAAGATAAGGGGCTTTTCCGTTAGTGTTATTATCATACAGACGGTCTTTTCATAGTTAACAGACATTTGGCATTGATGGCACCTTCCAATTATTTTGCCAAAGTCGCTATTTAGCATGACTTTATCTTCGCGTGAGGCAATTTCATCATATAGTACACAGTCATCCACGTAAAGTTTAATTTTGACAGATACATTACTGCCAATGTCATTTATATAAAGCAAGAATAATAGAGGACCCAGCAGGGATCCCTGGGGAACGCCACAAGCAACAGGTAATCTGTCGGAGGAAGTCTCCTTTATCCTAACTTATGGGGAGCTGTTGGTTAGATATATTTGTATTCATTTTAATAGCTCATTTTCGTGAGTAAAAAACTTAATTTGTAAGGTAATTAGCTGTGGGTTACATTGTCGAATGCTTTACTTAAATCCATGAACATAGCGTCGCTTTGTTTTGTATTATTTATTGTTTTGCAAAATCTTGAATATATTCTAGTAATTGAGTGTTTGTAGTGTAGCCCTGCCGAAATCCATGTTGAGCGTTCGTCAATACGCAACGCTCATCAAAATACCAATTATATGCTTATAGATTAGGTGTTCGAAAATTTTGCATGTTGTCGAAGTCAGAGAAATTGGTCGATATTTTTTATGCAATTCTTGTTTCCCTATTTATGTAAGAGTTTTATTATTGCTGTTTTCGAGTCATCCGGAAGCATGCCATCCTGTCGCGATTTACTAAAGAAAATTTTCAAGGATTTCGCAAACCACTCGGCATAGCGTTTTAAGAAGCATTTGGTATACCACCTGAACCGGGGTTTTCTTTTCGGCAATTATTAACAGTAAGTGGCATATACCATGTTCAGAAAGAACAATATCAGGAATCGAAGGCCAATCCATGTAAAAACAAGGCAGACAACCTTCATCCTTTGTGAATAGAATACTGAAATGATTGTTAAATGCAGAACATACAACCTGGTCATCGTGGACCTTATTACCGCCTAATATTGACATATCTGAAAGGGAAGAAGAGTGAGTCATCGTCCTCTAGAATCTCCGTGGAGGCATTTTCATAAAACTAGGAAGATGTACATTAAAGTAATTCCGTTTGTCATTTATTATCATTTCTTTTAAATTATTTCACGCTTCCCCAGTGACCCTTTCTTTATTTGTTCAAGTTTTCAGGTTTGCGCAACTTTTAAGCCGTTTAATCTTGCGTCGCTTGAGCAACGTCTCGTCAGAGATTCAGGGATTCCGACCCGCAGCCTTCTTCGCAATCTTTAGAACAAACTGTGGCACACAGTTGAATATAATGCCTTTAAATAAAAGCAACACATCGCACATGCCAGCAGTAATGTTTTTAAAGTTATTTTGAAAGTTTAATATTTTTAAAGTTTATTTAAAGTTACATTAGTTTAGATTAATTGCTCGCATATCAAAACAGACGCGTCATCTGCACGATAAAAATTCGGGTAACACTGAATCTTATCATTTTTACTGCGAGCGGAACATTGCAATAGCAATACTACTGCTTGGTGATCTGAAATGCCGTCTGTGACCACACATGAGACGTCGTCTTGTATATTTGAACTTAGAAAAAATGGATAGAGAACTGCTTTTGAATCTTTGTCGATTCTAGTGAAATGCTGAACTACCTGTAATCCGCCAAAAATAAACGCAATAACAATAATTTCACTAGGAATATTTGTGGTGGAGCGGGACGGGAATGTGCTTCACTCGACATTCGGCAGGTTACTCTCACGGGTTAAGGTTAGTTTATCTATCTGCTTGTTTTAATTATGTGTACATGGTTTTTCTTCAGCATTCCAAGTCTGCAACAGACGAGTTAGGAGCCTGTATGCGGCACCAAGAATGTATTTGACATTGTTAATTAAAAAGTTGCAGAAAATGTTTTTTACTCCCGAGGTGTCGGTCATTCTTAGCACTTGAGGGGAATGTTTAAAAAGGATGGCTACGCCTCCACATTTTCTGTCAGTCTTTGCGCAATATTCTTTACTTTATCGAGACAAATTGGCTATCATACATATCATCATATAACCAGGTTTCAGTCAACACTGCAATATCGGGGTCCAGGGAGCGAAGGATGCCTTTAAGGTGCTCTACTTTCTTGACAACGCTGCGGTAGTTAAGGATTAAGATGGTGAATGGTGATTGGCAACGGTTATCATATTATTTGCTCCTTCATTTTAGCTTACAGCGTTTGTCGTTTTCCAGATAACACAGCCAAATATTTCACCATCTATGCTGCATTTCTGAAAAAAATATTTTAACTTTGGAGCCTTCATCGCATCCTTCTTGTAAGCATTGCCATATTTTTTTTCTTATCTGACGAACGTTCAAAGAAATGTCCTCTGTTATAGAAAGTGTTCTCCCAGCTTTTATGTGCTCTTTCAGCACTGAACTTTTTTCGCGATAGCCCGAGAACCTTAAGAGCACGGGGCGTGCTTTCTCTTTTTTCTTTCCTAGCCGGTGACATCTTTTCATATTATTAATAATCAGTCCATGTCTTTTCTTCAAAACACCTTTTTTTGACCATATTCAAGAGACTGTCGTTTGACTCCCCGTCTTCTTCATTTGGGCCGTACACAATCTCATTGTTTCTTCTACCTCTGTCTACTAGCTCATCTAATTTACATACCAAACCGGAGACGTTGTATTCCAAATCGGTTGCTGTTTTCTTGACATTAGTTACATCAGTTTTCAATAACATGAAAGCACTCGGTTGAGTTTCGGAGATGAGCATGCGCTCTTTTAAATCAGCGATATCTGTTTCAATTGTAGTCCGTTCAGACAGTGGATCATTGATACAGGCACTTATTTTACTTTGGCTAGATAAAAGCTGCGACTACATTTAGTCAATAGCGGCACATGCCAGAAGATTCGTTTTGAAAGGTTACAAAGCTGTCACACCACTGCTTACAGTCTATAGTCTACTACGCAAACAACTCTCCGGGCAACAAAGCATCACCAGGAATCGATTATCGGATCGGATACAGTACTAGTCGTCCACGTAATGTACCTGTGCAAGCAAGAAGAAGCGTGCAGGCGACATGCTGAAGCTGCTGCTGCTGCATTGCCCACTGCCGGCGCGCTGGAACGACGGAGCTTTAATATTGTTGAAGCTTGGCGTCACCGATCCGATGGCGTCACCGGTAGGAGTTGCCGCGCTAGGAGCATCCACGGGAGTTCGCAGAATCACCAGAGAAGGAAGAACGTGCGCAGGAAATTCACGCTCATCATTCGCCTGTACGATAGGGCTGAACCATGACGAATTGACGGTAATCACCACATGTTCGAGTGGTGCAGGCGCGCCATGCCCCTCTGACGAACGGCATGGCCAACCAAGAAATCAAGGAGCTGCGCAAACAAGAAGAATCGTTTAGGCAACATGTTCAAGCTGCTGTTGCTGCATTACCCCCTCCACTGTAGAGGGTCTGTAGAAACAGTCGCTAAGGTGTTTGTTTCTTTTTGTCTATTTCCGCTCTATAGATATCCCGTGGACGAATGTCGATACAGTCTCTATTTTTGCCAATTCTATGTTTGTAGACTGTAGGCGAAAGTCGATAAGGTTTCTACTTATTTTTACCTACTCCTGCTTTATAGATTGCATATAGCGAAAGTTCATAACCTGTTTGTTCCATTTGTCCGCTTCTGCTCTATAGACTACCTATGCACAAATGTTGCCACAGTCTTTATTTATTGTTTCCATTATTTGTCTATAGACTGTGTCGAATATTTTTCACTACTCGAAGCTTATAAATCGTCTATAGACGAACGTTGATAAGGTTTCTATTTTTGTCTGGCCCCATTATAAAGCCAACCTATCGAAAAATTGTTATGATCCTTTTTCCTTTTGTATACCTCCGCCCCACTGATTACCTGTAGAAAACATTAGATGCAATCTCGATTTGTCCTTATTGATTCTTAATCTATAGACTGTCTATGGACAAGAGTCAATAAGGTGTATATTTTTTGTCCATACCGAGTCTAGACCTTCGTCGCGCGCGCGCGCGCACGCACACGCACACACAAACGCACACACAGACACAGACACACACACACACACACACACACACACACACACACACACACACACACACATATATATATATATATATATATATATATATATATAGCACAAAGGAATAAACTCGACGTACGTGAAAACACGGTACAACAGCCGAGCAGTTTGGCACTAAGAAAGAACGTGTTTTCACGTACGTAGAGTTTATTCTCTTGTGCTACACCAACGCAGCCAGCGTGCTTTCTTCGCCGCCGCCACACACCACATACATGGTGTGTCAGCGAAGACTTTCGAACAGCTTTAAAAGTTGCATGTGGCAGATATCACAATTCTAGTTCATGAGCTGGTCTACTGGAAGCGGCGGACAATACTTGCGCAAAAAATTTAGATGCGAAATCGACTAACGAATAAAAAATAACTAATTAAGTTTTTATAGTAATCACATTATGGCACATATTGCAATTAGCAAATTCTAGCCGTGGAGCTCCTCAGGCTAGACGAAATATCTTATGGCCCATATTGCAAATTACAAATTGAAACAGTGGATTTCGCAATGCGGATCCACTTGGAACGAATTTTCAAGATGACACCAGTTTCGAGATATAAATTCCCGCACTTTACGTAGGACTACCATTTAATTGTTAACAAAACGTCATTTCATGCACTGAATTACAGGAGTAACTGGAACGCCAATGCATTTTTCCGCAAAGTTCGGGAATTTATATTTCGAAACTGGTGTCATCCTCATAATTCATTCCAAGTGGATCCGCCTTGCGAAATCCACTGCTTGAATTTGTAAATTGCAATATGGGCCATAAGATAATTAGCTAAAAAGTTTAGTAAGGGATTGTTGTTAATTAGTAAATTTTGTGTTTCAAATTTTAGTCCAAGTAGTATCCGCCGCTTCGAGTAGACCAGCTCATAAACAAGAATCGAGCTTTAAAAAATTTTAAAATTGAAAAATATTCCATGAAACACACTGTATGTAGATATATTGCCACGGGACTGCCGCTCGTGTACATTACGCCTATTCGCGAGCTTGTTTCACGCCCAGAAAAACACTATTATGTAGCACATTTTGAGCGACAGAAAGCTGTATCGGGAGTCTCTCACATTCTTCTATAATTTTCTCCCTGTGACTTTTCAATTAAGACTAATTACCTAATTAGGGGAACGCAAAAAATAAACTGAGTGCTTCAAATCGATGGCAAACATTACCTTTGTTCTCTCCAGCTACGTAGCGTCTGTATATATTAAAGTGCCGCTCAATTTAGGTGAAGCACCCTGCATACTTCTTTGCAATTCGAATTATTTTCCACGGTTTCCTATATCACCACCGGTGAAGGCCATAGAGTGGCACGTCACCAAAGGCCATGTTAACTTGTTCGAACATTCCGTATACCGACGGTGGTAAGGCGTGAGATGAACAAGAAGATAGCCGGTACTGTAAAAGTCCTATTTCTTTAGGTTTACATGCCGTCTATAAATTGACTGCAGACAAAAGTCGTTCTTCGGCGGTCCAACCCGTGTATGCTGTAGGCAAGTGCACATACCGGTGGATAATACGGAGATACGTTAGATATTAGGCACTGGATGCTGAGATTGCTTTAGAGCCTATGCGTAGATTTTAGCATACACATGTGCATATCTCCGCATTTATTGATCCTATGACATGAGCTACGTAGTCACTCTCGGCAATCCCAAGAAAGTATTCACAGTTGTCAAAGCATGACCTTTACCCGCCGTGGTTGCTCAGTGGCTATGGTGTTGGGCTGCTGAGCACGAGGTCGCGGGATCGAATCCCGGCTACGGCGGCCGCATTTCGATGGGGGCGAAATGCGAAAACACCCGTGTGCTTAGATTTAGGTGCACGTTAAAGAACCCCAGGTGGTCGAAATTTCCGGAGTCCTCCACTACGGCGTGCCTCATAATCAGAAAGTGGTTTTGGCACGTAAAACCCCATAATTTTAAAGCATGACCTTTGCGGCAGTAGAATAAAGAAAACAAAACGCCGAACCAATGCTGTTAACAGATGTTATGAACACCAATTTTAGCTACAAGCGGATTGGAAACAGGCATCAAGCTTACAGCACAGAGACTCGTAATGTTTGTAGCTGACAACACAGACTTTGTGATTGTGTGACGAACCGATGTCGCACATTTTGTGTGCGCCTTGTGTGTCTTCCGATACTCAGATACTTTTCACGTTGCCCTCATATCTCTGCTGCGTCAGTAATACCGGGTGGTTTTCCGTAGACTGATATCCGGCTCAATAAAGTCATCAAAGTTTCTCACTAACTTAATTAAGTGCCAAATCATCTGAACCCACCCAGTGCTTCGCAGGAGGTATTCTTGTAGGCCGAGCATGTGCGTACACAACTACTGTATAGATTGATTTGACCTATAATTGCATCAGAACACTTGCACCAACATGTGTGCAGGTATCCCATTTGGAAGTACGCTGGAAGATATGCCAGAAACGCATTGTATCACTTATCCTCGTTGGCAATGATGCAAGCGCCTGACGGGCCTTGTAACGGCTTTTGCAAACACTTAACTCATCAAAGTGTGCGTGTCAGTTCCATACGATAGCCCACAGCGTTTGTAATACAGCGCAGCAATGCCTTTCCTTTATCCATGAAAAATAAAACAGAGAAATGGAAAAGAAAAGCAACCCGTTTCGCGCGCATGGCGCGCAGAGAGAGAGAGAGAGAGAGAGAGAGAGAGACCCAGTAATGAAAAGGGAAAGGGCACTCGGACTTTTCGGAAAAGGGCACTCGCACCCTCGTCGCCCTGGGTGGCAGCTTGAGGGATTTTAGTGGCACGCAACGGCGGCGCGCCATGTTTCCACGTCATTTTCAATTCTCAACGTCAGCGCCAGGCGCGTAACGCTTGTTTCAGCGGTGTGCGGTGTCTCCCTGTACCTTGGTGTCTGTCACACGTCAACTACACGACAACTACACTGAACGTTAAGCTTTAGCAAGGATGTTTTCCGTCAATAGCTCATGATTAGGTGAGCGCATTTCGTAGAGCGAACCGGCTGCATATAGTGTAGGCGACTCGGGCATAGTGTCGATTTGTCGTTTACGTGATTTGATAACACGCTCTTGTTTTCGCTTCCATTATGTGGAATGTTTTACTGTAAGCGATCAATCACGACTGTTGATTTTAGCGTTATAGTTGATGTACGTAACAATGAAAATCCACCAAGATTTACCTTGATACTGAGCAGCCATTGGTGTTGAGCAGCCAGTGTGGGTAATCACCGTCTAGTACTGTAACTAGTCCACCGTCGGTGAATATATTGCTTGAAGAGTTGCTTAAACACGCCGACATACCGGGGAAAAAGAATGTAAAAAAACTACAAAAGGCTAACAAAAAAGTATTTACGAACAGCGCATTCGTCTGCAGCCTAAGTATATAGTGAGGGGAATTCCAGGTCTTTTCCTTTGCAAATCACTTCCACAGCGCGTTTCCGACTGGCCTCATCTCGTTTCTTTTCGGGGTGCACATGGAACACGTATTCAGAAAAAAAGAAAATGATGAAAGCTATGATTGCGTTGTGTTTCGCAATTCCCTTTTCGCTTTCAGAGAAATGTAATTTCTGAAGTCGCAATGTTCAAATTATTATTTCCCTAGTGTTTATACACCCAAACTAAACACGCGATTCACCACCAATCGTCAACTTAGGAACAAACTTAGGAACTTAGGAAAAAGTACTTAGGAACAGCGCATTCGTCCGCAGCCTAAGTATATACTCAGGTGAATTTGAGGGGTTTTTCCGTGCAAATAACTACCACAGCGCGTGGCCTACTGGTCTGATCTCGTTTCTTTTCGGGGCGCACATGGAACATTTTCTCAAACAAAAAGAACACGAAAAGCTCTGCCTGCGTTATGTATCGCAATATCCTTTTCGCTTTCAAAAAAATGTAATTTCTAAAGTTTCAATGTTAAAATTATTATTTCCCTAGTTTATACACCCCAAATTAAATACCCGATTCATCGCTAATCGTCAACTTTGGATATGGGCTACAAAAACTCAGGTCAACGACGACAACAACAAGAATAGGCGAACAAGATGAGTGGTTCTGAGATTGGAAGAAGCGGGAATCGTCATCTATAACTGAGGTGAACCAAACTAGCTCCCCGAAGGCGAACTACATTTAAGTTTCTTTACGAGACAGTTCAATCATTGACTGCGTTGTCTCATAAAAATGCGAATGCTGCTTACTTTACCCCTCTCAACAATATGCATGGCGACGCAGATGATAAAATCGTGTACAAAAATAAGCTTTCAAATCTGAGACTTCCTGCACAAAGAACAGATAAGAACCGAGGAAGCGATGTAGAAGGCTCCATCAACATTTCGGCTGTAGCAGAACCAAGAGACGGCATGTGCTCTATTCGTGCTTTGCTTCACTGAAAATTTTAACTGGCGCAGATGACGATTAAAGAAAAAAAAACGAGAAGCACGAACGCAAAATTTGTGCAACCCCGGCGGGACTGGAACCCGCAATCCTCGGTTTAGAATACCGATGCCTTGTCCATTGGGCTACGGGGGCTCTGACGCTCAGACCGCAGCTTTGAGTTGGCCAATCCTGGCCAGAGCGTCGCCGCCCCTCGGCGCAACCGCGTGAACGCGCTCGTGCCACTGCTGCCTCCTTCGTCGTCGTCTTCTTCCGCCGCTGGTTCCGATGCTACTCGTCATGGGAGCGTTACCACACTGCCCCTCCGTCTGCGAAGGCGCTCACGGCGCTGGCCCACTGTCAGTTTTTGAGGTGATTTCGGTATCAAATTCCTTGCCTCAATATATCGCGAATCGAAAACACGTATGGAGCTGCGCTCAAAGATCTCGCTAGAAAATATCGTACTCGTCGTACAAAATTACAGCTAGGTCGTTAGCCTCTAGTTGGTTTGTATTTTGCGTGTCTACGTCCGTCAGCAAAAAACGTTGGCCGATCCAGGGGACGGTGCAGGGCCATGAGCAGTGCTTCGTGCCCCCCTTAAGGCAGAATCTTTAATTAGTCAGCTAAGTAAAACGAACCGTACATGCATTCTTTGGAATCAAGCAAACAACATACCGAACACCGCACGTTTCAATAAAGAACAAGTATAAAAACATAGTCCGAACCACTTGATTGACTATAAGGCACTCCTGAAAACAATACCAAGCACGTAGAGCTCCACACATACGATTCCCGGTGAAGATTACTGTTTGGCAAGCTGCCAAGCAGACGGCAGCTTTCGACGTGTGGAGGGACGTCCCCAGCCTTTCGTATAAAAGAACCAGCCTACCAACTGATTTCAATGTTGTTGCAGCACTACTGAAGGCGCCGGCGTGCTGTAAATAAAATCATTACTCCCGTTACTACCATACCTTAAAAAAAGAGTTCATACTGTCTATAGAAATCTACACACTTCTTATAGACGACTCTGCCTTTCTATAGATTTGCTCTTCTGTTGATACAAAGTCTAGGGTCTGTCTATAGATGAGAGTCGATAGGGTTTCCATTTCTTTTTGCCTGCTCCCATCTTATTTATTTTTTCAGACAATTTTGTTTATACATACTGGGATCTTTTACAAGATCTTAGCAGGGTGGGAACATACAAGTACATTAATACAAACTGACAGCTCAAGCAATCATGCCGATGCTTGAATTCAACATGCAAAACGGACAGATTGCTTGAAAAAAAGGAGCAAAGAAACCACGTGTGATTGAGCCAAGAATGATTGCGCGCCTGAAAACGGAATAAATAATTTAGTGTAACGACTTCGTCAGGAAGTTTATTCCAATCAACTATGGTTCTTGTAAGATAAGAACATTTCAAGCAATTGCTATGCGGTGTTAACGGGTTCCCTGCCAGAGAGTGTTTATGACGAGTAACATAAGCAGTTCAGGGTGTTTAGGTGTGCGAGGTATCATTATAATAGTGGCCATTCATTAGCTGAAAAATAATTTTATACGGGAAGAGCGATTTTGTTCTCTAATCGAAGAGCAGCCACAACGTTTAAGGAGATCTGTTATAGAAATTGGCCCATAAGAATTGTAGATAAATCGGAAAGGTTTCTTTTGAATTTTTTCTAATTTTTCTACATTTAATTTTGTTTACGGGTGCCAAATGATCATTGCATATTCTAAAGTAGCATGAACTATTGTGTGATATGCCAGGAGGCGCACAGCTGGTGTCGAGTATTTTAACCACCTTCTAACGGTGAACAATTAGCGAAGACAATTAGTTGTTACAGTGTCAGTATGGCTTGAGCAGGGAAGATTGTGAGATATATGTATGGCCGAGATATTTATAGTGAGATACCACAGAAATATAAGTGTTCCGGACAAAATAGTGAAAGAGAAGGGGCTTTTCCGTTAGTGTTATTATCATACAGACGGTCTTTTCATAGTTAACAGAGGTTTGCCATTGATGGCACCTTCCAATCATTTTGCCAAATTCGCTATTTAGCATGACTTGATCTTCGGGCGAGGCAATTTCATCATACAGTATGCAGTCATACACGTAAATTTTAATTTTGACAGAGACATTACCGCCAATGTCATTTATATAAAGCAAGAATAATAGAGGACCCAGCAGGGATCCCTGGGGAACGCCACAAGCAACAGGTAATTTGTCAGAGGAAGTCTCGTTTATCCTAACTTATTGGGAGCTGTTGGTTAGCTTTGCTTGAATCCATTTCAATAGACTATTATTTCTGAGTAGCAAAACTTAATTTGTAAGATAATTAGCTGTGGGTTACATTGTCGAATGCTTTACTTAAATCCATGAACATAGCGTTGCTTTGTTTTGTATTATTTATTGTTTTGCAAAATCTTGAATATATTCTAGTAATTGAGCGTTTGTGGTGAAGCCCTGCCGAAATCCATGTTGAGCTTGCGTCAATACGCAACCCTCATCAAAAAAACCAATTACATGCTTATAGATTAGGTGTTCGAAAATTTTGCATGTTGTCGAAGTCAGAGAAATTGGTTGATATTTTTTATGCAATTCATGTTTCCCTGTTTATGTAAGAGTTTTATTATCTGTTTTCGAGTCATCCGGAAGCGTGCCATCCTAAAGCGATTTACTAAACAAAATTTTCAAGTATATCGCACGCCACTCGCCATAGCGTTTTAAGAAGCCATTTGGCATACTACCTGGACCGGGGTTTTCTTTTTGGCAATTTTTAACAGTAAGTGACATATATCATGCTCGGAAATAACAATATCAAGAATGGAAGGCCAATCCTTACAAAAAGAAGACTGATAACCTTCATCCTATGTGAATAGACGACTGAAATGATTGCTAAATACAGAACATCCAATCTCTTCATCGTGGACATTATTACCGCCTATTATGGACATATAGGAACGGGAAGAAGAATGAGTCATCGTCCTCCAGAATCTCCGTGGAAACGCTTTCAGAAAACTAGGAAGCTCTACATTAAAGTAATTCCGTTTGTCATTTATGATCATTTGTTTTAAATTATTTCACGCTTCTTCAATGACCATTTCTTAATTTGTACAAGTTTTCAGTTTTGCGGAACTTTTAAGCCATTTATACTTGCGTTGCTGGCACAACGTCTCCCGAGAAATCCAAGGATTCCGATGCGTAGCCTCCATCGCAATGTTTGGAACAAGCTGTGGCAGACAGTTGAATATTGACACGTGTACTTATATTGATCGGGCGACCACGTTTCGCCGCCTAACAAATCTTATCGCACAGCGCGGGACGCGTCTGCATGTATCCGAAGTTTCTAGAAAGTTATCGATGCTTCTATCCGCTGTCTGTTGTCGCCGAGCCTTGTCTTATCTGATTTCATCGCGTGACTCGAATGTTGTAGAACTTTGTGGAAGGCGTGCGGGTCCCAACGATTAGTCTGGAACATTCGATGACTGCTGTATAAAAGCCGACGCACCTGACCCGCTGATCAGATTTCCGACGATCGCCGACCGTGTTCGCCGCTATCGTTGTGCTATAAGTGTAGCCTGTTTTTGTGGGCACAGGTTCGCCCAATAAAAGCTAGTTTTGTATTCCACCGTATTGCTGCTTTTCTTCACCGTCACTACCACGTGACATCTGGTGGAGGTGCTTTTCCTTTCATGTACCGGACGCCCCCGACAAGCCGTGATCCAAGCCCGGACCGCAAAGAGAACACCAACGTAGTCCCGGAGCATCGAGCAAGCCGCCGTCTTCAACAGCTGCCCCCGGAGCACGGACTTCTACCTGAGAAGACCAAGAAGATTGTGGACAAGGCAACCCCAATGGCAGCCCCAGCGTCCCCCACCGTGCTGCAGCAGCCCAGGGAACCTCCGACGTTCCGCGGATCAACATTCGAGGACCCGGAAACCTGGCTCGAGACGTATGAGAGGGTCGCTACGTTTAACGGTTGAGACAGCGACGACAAGCTGCGGCATGTCTATTTCGCACTGGAAGACGCCGCCAGGACCTGGTTCGAGAATCGAGAAGCCACCTTAACGACGTGGGACCTGTTCCGAAGCGGCTTCTTGCAAACGTTTACAAGCGTCGTGCGAAAAGAGCGAGCCCAAGCACTACTAGAAACCAGAGTGCAGCGGCCAAACGAGACGATCGCGATCTTCACGGAGGAGATGGCCCGCCTTTTCCGGCACGACGACCCGGAAATGTCAGAGGAGAAAAAAGTCCGCTTCCTGATGCGGGGCGTTAAACAAGAACTTTTCGCAGGACTTATTCGTAACCCGCCGAAGACCGTAGCTGAGTTTTCTGCAGAAGCATCGACGATCGAGAAAACTCTGGAGATGCGCACCCGGCAATATAACCGCCAGGGGCTCACGCCGCAGTACTCCATCCAAGGACTGGATTCCGGCGACCTTCAGGAGACAATCAGGACCATTGTGCGTGAAGAACTGCGCAAGGTCCTGCCTTCGTCGCAGCCCCAAGTGGCTTCGATCGCCGACATTGTGAAAGAAGAGGTGCACCGATCGCTTGGAGTTCCCGAGCTGCAACCACAATTACCGCAGCCGCAGCCAGAAGCGATGACATACGCCGCCGTCGCACGCCGTCAAGGTCCCCCTCCGCGACCACGCCAGGGCCCTGCAACGACGCCATTCCGTCGTCCGCCGCCGCCGCCGCCAGCACGACCACCCGTCGCCCAGCGCACCTACGCGAGGAAGACGGACATTTGGCGAGCCCCCGACCACCGCCCGCTCTGCTATCACTGCGGAGAAGCCGGCCATGTTTATCGCCGATGCCCATACCGGGAGATGGGACTGCGAGGTTTCGCCGTCAACGCTCCGCGCCCGCAGCAAGGTGAACGCCCTCGCGATATCGCCGACTACCTCGCCGCTACTCAGTGGAGCTCTCGACGACCGTCGCGTTCGCCATCACCAGGCCGCTACCTCTCGCCGCAGCGCCGACCATACACTGGCCCAGCCCGGGGCCGGTCAGCGAGCCCATATCCGGAAAACTAAAAGCAGCAACCGATGGAGGTGCGGTTGCTGTTCGTCGAACTGACGAAGATCCTCCGCCGCCGACGAAGACGCCGAAGAAACCATCTCGACGACATAATAACGACACGCCGCCGTCCCGAGGAAGTCAGGAAGCCAAGACTACACCGACGAAAGACGACTTGACGACGCGACGTACCAGCTTCAGTTCAACACGACGCAGCCGTGATCCGACGCCAAGACCCAACTGCAACGCAAGACAAAGAACCACCGACCTCGACGTGCTTCTAGATGGCCACGCAGTCACCGCCTTAGTCGACACAGGCGCCGATTACTCAGTCATGAGTGGACACATCGCCGTCCAGTTGAAGAAGGTTAAGACTGCATGGGAAGGCCCTCAAATTCGGACCGCTGGAGGACACCTGATTACGCCGACAGGAATGTGCACGGCAAGAATTACCATCCACGACCGGACTTACCCTGTCACCTTCGTTATCCTCCAACAGTGTTCACGAGACGTCATTCTCGGCATGGACTTCCTCAACCAACACGGCGCAGTCATCGACCTGAAGTCGAAGTCAATAACGCTGTCGGAAGATAATGCGATACCGCCGGAGAGCCCTCGTAGTCACCACGCCTTGAGTGTGCTCGAACATCAAGTGAGCATCCCGCCTCGCTCCAGCATTTTTATTTCGGTCGGCACCGAAACACCCGCTGACGTAGAAGGCGTCATCGAAGGCGACCAACGTCTACTGCTAGACCGTGAAATTTGCGTCGCAAGAGGGATCGCTCGACTGCACGGAGGACACACGAAAGTGTTGCTGACAAACTTCAGCCAGGAGTTCAAGCACATCAACAAGGGCACGACGATCGCATACATCGAGGAAATTCTGGAAAAGAGCAATGCGTTTGTCCTCTTGGATTCTGCCGCATCTACCCCGACGACCGTAGTTCCCGAGCCAGACTTCGACATAAATCCAAGTCTCCCCACGATTAAGCAACAGCAGCTCAGAAGTCTACTTCGACGATACAAAGAGTGCTTTTCGACGTCATCAAGGATGCGACAAACCCCAGTCGCAAAGCATCGCATAATAACCGAAGAGGGCGCTCGACCTCTCCGCCAGAGCCCATACCGAGTTTCGACGCGAGAACGTGAAGCTATAAGGCACCAAGTCGACGAAATGCTGCGCGACGACATCATCCAGCCGTCCAAAAGCCCGTGGGCATCTCCTGTAGTCTTGGTGAAAAAAAAGGACGGAACCCTGCGTTTCTGCGTCGATTATCGTCGTCTGAACAAGATCACGAAGAAGGACGTATACCCCCTCCCACGGATAGACGACGCACTGGATCGGCTCTGCAACGCTAAATACTTCTCGTCAATGGACCTCAAGTCTGGCTATTGGCAAATAGAAGTCGACGAAAGAGATCGCGAAAAGACGGCCTTCGTCACCCCAGACGGCCTCTACGAGTTCAAGGTTATGCCATTCGGACTGTGCTCGGCTCCTGCAACGTTCCAGCGCGTGATGGACACAGTTTTAGCAGGATTGAAGTGGCAGACCTGTCTCGTTTACTTGGATGACGTCGTCGTCTTCGCCGAAAATTTCGACGACCACCTGAGGCGGCTTCCAACAGTACTAGAGGCCATCAAGTCATCAGGGCTCACTCTGAAGCCGGAAAAGTGTCGATTCGCTTACGATGAGCTTTTGTTCCTAGGCCACGTCATCAGCAAATCAGGAGTACGCCCCGACCCACAGAAGACAGCTGCCATCGCAAAGTTCCCGCAGCCCACCGACAAGAAGGCAGTGCGCAGATTCCTTGGCATGTGTGCCTACTATAGGCGCTTTGTCAAGGACTTTTCACGCATCGCGGAGCCGCTAACACATCTAACCAAATGTGATGTCGAGTTCAAATGGGAAACGCCGCAGGCCAAGGCATTTCAAGAACTCAAACGACGCATGCAGTCGCCGCCGGTACTTGCACACTTCGACGAGGACGCCGATACCGAAATCCACACTGACGCCAGTAGCCTAGGCCTCGGTGCCGTCCTAGTCCAGAGGAAAGAAGGACTTGAACGGGTGATATCGTATGCTAGCCGGTCGCTGTCAAAAGCGGAAAGCAATTATTCTACGACTGAAAAGGAATGCCTCGCCATCATTTGGGCTACAGCTAAATTCCGCCCTTACCTCTATGGCAGGCCATTCAAAGTCGTCAGCGACCACCACGCGTTGTGTTGGCTAGCTAACTTAAAGGACCCTTCAGGACGGCTGGCGCGGTGGAGCCTCAGACTACAAGAATATGACGTCACGGTAATATACAAGTCCGGAAGGAAACACTCCGACGCAGACTGCTTATCACGCGCCCCCATCGATCCCCCGCCGCAAGACGACGAGGACGACGACGCCTTCCTTGGGATAATCAGCGCGAAAGACTTCACTAAACAGCAACGAGCAGACCCGGAGCTAAAAGGCCTCGTGGAGTATTTGGAAGGGAACACCGACGTTGTCCCTAGTGCATTTAAGCGCGGGTTGTCTTCGTTTACGCTACAAAACAACCTGCTCGTGAAGAAGAACTTCTCACCAGTCCGCGCCAGCTACCTTCTTGTTGTACCGTCAGCGCTGCGTCCAGAAATACTGCACGCCCTACACGACGATCCAACCGCTGGGCACCTCGGGTTCTCCCGGACGCTGTCGCGAATACAGGAAAGGTATTACTGGCCGCGTCTGACCGCCGAAGTCGCCCGTTACGTCAAGACATGCCGAGACTGTCAACGACGCAAGACACCACCGACAAGGCCAGCAGGATTACTACAGCCGATCGAACCTCCTCGCCGACCATTCCAGCAGATTGGGATGGATTTGTTGGGGCCGTTTCCGACGTCAACATCTGGGAATAAGTAGATCGTCGTGGCAACGGACTATCTCACCCGCTTTGCTGAAACTAAAGCTCTACCAAAAGGCAGCGCAGCCGAAGTGGCGAAATTTTTCGTCGAGAACATCCTGCTGCGACATGGTGCCCCAGAAATCCTCATCACCGACAGAGGAACGGCTTTTACAGCAGAGCTCACCCAAGCCATTCTGCTGTACAGCCAGACAAGTCACAGGAGGACGACTGCCTACCATCCGCAGACGAATGGCCTCACGGAGCGCCTGAACAAGACCCTCGCCGACATGCTAGCAATGTACGTCGACGTCGAACACAAGACCTGGGATGCCGTCCTGCCGTACGCAACATTCGCTTACAACACGGCGGTGCAAGAAACAACACAGATCACGCCGTTTAAGCTGGTTTACGGCAGGAATCCGACGACGACGCTCGACGCCATGCTGCCGCACGTCACTGACGAGGAAAATCTTGACGTCGCTAGCTATCTCCAGCGCGCCGAAGAAGCCCGACAGCTCGCCCGTCTGCGGATCAAGAACCAGCAGAGGACCGACAGCCGACATTACAACCTCCGACGACGCTTTGTCGAGTACCAGCCCGGTGACCGTGTTTGGGTTTGGACCCCTATACGCCGACGAGGACTGAGCGAGAAGCTCTTGCGTCGCTATTTCGGACCGTACAAGATCATCCGACGTATTGGCGCACTGGACTATGAGGTCTTGCCAGACGGCATTTCGCTGTCACAGCGGCGCCGCTCACGGCCTGAAATTGTCCACGTTGTGCGACTCAAGCCGTACCACCAGCGTTGACGAACTTTGGGACTTCGCGTAACTGACCTTCGGACTTGATTGCTTTTCGTTGTTTTGTTACTTATGTTTAATAAGCGTCCTTTTGTGTTTCGCTCTCTTATATTTGTAGCATCGGGACGATGCTTTTTAAGAGGGGGGTATTGACACGTGTACTTATATTGATCGGGCGACCACGTTTCGCCGCCTAACAAATCTTATCGTACAGCGCGGGACGCGTCTGCATGTATCCGAAGTTTCTAGAAAGTTATCGATGCTTCTATCCGCTGTCTGTTGTCGCCGAGCCTTGTCTTATCTGATTTCATCGCGTGACTCGAATGTTGTAGAACTTTGTGGAAGGCGTGCGGGTCCCAACGATTAGTCTGGAACATTCGATGACTGCTGTATAAAAGCCGACGCACCTGACCCGCTGATCAGATTTCCGACGATCGCCGACCGTGTTCGCCGCTATCGTTGTGCTATAAGTGTAGCCTGTTTTTGTGGGCACAGGTTCGCCCAATAAAAGCTAGTTTTGTATTCCACCGTATTGCTGCTTTTCTTCACCGTCACTACCACGTGACAATATAATGCCTTTCAATAAAAGCCGGACATCGTACATGCTAGCAGTGTTCTTTTTAAAGTTATCCAGATAAAATGCTCGCGTAACAATTACAGACGCGTCATCTGCACGAGAAAAATTCTGGTAATACTCAATCTTATCATTTTTACGGCGAGGGGCACACTGCAACGGCAATACTGCTGTTTGGTGATCTGAAATATCGTCTTTGACCATGCACAAGACGTCATCTTGCTCTTACGTCATCTTACGTCAAGCTATTCCGAGACTGCCCCTCTGCGATCCGGTACCGCTTCTGAGGTCGCTGACTGTTTCTTGCGCTCCATCGTCCTGCGCGACGGGGCTCTTCGCGTTCTTCTGAGGGACCGTGGCAAAGCGTTTATTTCCCATGTTCTCCAGGAATTTCTTCCCACCGCTGATACCGTCCACAAATCTACTTCTACCTATCATCCGAAAACCAATGGCCTTACTGAGTGCTTCCACCGTACGCTGTCTGACATGATTTCCATGTATTTCCGTCCTGACCACACTGACTGGGATAAAATTCCTTCTTTTCTGACATTCGCATATAATACTGCTATTCAACGGACTACCGGCTACAGCCCTTTCTTCCTTGTGTATGGACGATCTCCTTCCACTATATTTGACAGAGAATTCTTTTTAGCATCTTCCTCGCCGATCGCGTCCCTTCCAGAAGATTTTTCTTCCCGAGTTGGACATTGCCGTCAAATCGCCCGGCAACGCACAGAAGCTACCCAAGCTGAGCGCAAACGTCGCTGCGACAACAAACGCCTCGACCACCGTTTTCACCCTGGAGACGAAGCCCTGCTTTGGACTCCCGTCCGCATTCCTGTCCTCTGTGAGAAGTTCCTTCAACGCCACATTGGCCCATACACCGTTGTGCAGCAAACATCTGCAGAGAACTATCTCGTCCGCCCAGTACACTCCGTCACTGGCCGGCGCCGCCGGAATGCGAAATTGTTCACGTCTCGCGGATGAAACCCTTCACTCCCTGTTTAGACAATCTCTAATCTGCGTAGGCTGGCCGCTTCCACGACGGTGGAAGTTATTGCAGGCACTATGCACGTACTTCTTCGTTTTCATTTGTGCATGGCCGTCATCATCTGCCCTGTTCGACTTCTTCCCGCATCATCTGCGGCAACTTCGTTTTCCACACACACACACACACACACACACATATATATATATATATATATATATATATATATATATATATATATATATATATATATATATGGAATATGAACCTGGCAACGTTTAATGCTAGAACGTTATCTAGTGAGACGAGTCTAGCAGTGCTATTGGAGGAATTAGAGGGCAGTAAATGGGATATAGTAGGGCTCAGTGAAGTTAGGAGGCCAAAAGAAGCATATAGAGTGCTAAAAAGCGGGCACGTTCTGTGCTACCGGGGTTTAGCGGAGAGACGAGAATTAGGAGTCGGATTCCTGATTAATAAGAATATAGACATACAGGAATTCTACAGCCTTAACGAGAGCGCGGCATGTCTTGTTGTGAAACTTAATAAGAGGTACAAAATGAAGGTAGTACAGATCAACGCCCCTACATCCAGTCATGATGACCATGAAGTCGAAAGCTTCTATGAAGACGTGGAATCGGCGATGGGTAATGTCAAAACAAAATACACTATACTGATGGGCGACTTCAATGCCAAGGTAGGCAACAAGCAGTCTGGAGACAAAGCAGTGGGGGAACATGGCATAGGCACTAGGAATAGCGGGGGAGGGTTATTAGTAGAGTTTGCGGAACAGAATAATATGGAGATAATGAATACCTTCTTCCGAAAGCGGGATAGCCGAACGTGGACGTGTAGGAGCCCGAACGGCGATATTAGAAATGAATAGATTTCATACTTTGCGCTAAACCTTGCATCATACAAGATGTGGACGTGCTCCGCAAGGTGCGCTGCAGTGACCATAGGGTGGTAAGAACTCGAATTAGCCTAGACCTGAGGAGGGAACGGAAGAAACTGGTACATAAGAAGCCGGTCAATGAATTAGCGGTAAGAGCGAAAATAGAGGAATTCCGGATCAACCTACAGAACAGGTATTCGGCTTTAACTCAGGAAGAGGACCTTAGTGTTGAAGCAATGAACGAGAATCTTAGGGGCATCATTAAGGAGTGTGCAATAGAAGTCGGTGGTAACTCCGTTAAACAGGGTACCAGTAAGCTATCGCAGGAGACGAAAGATCTGATCAAGAAACGCCAATGTACGAAAGCCTCTAACCCTACAGCTAGAATAGAACTGGCAGAACATTCGAAGTTAACCAACAAGCGTAAGACAGCTGGCATAAGGAAGTATAATATGGATAGTATTGAACGTGCTCTCAGGAACGGAGGAAGGCTAAAAGCAGTGAAGAAGAAACTAGGAATTGGAAAGAATCAGATGTATGCATTAAGAGACAATGCCGGCAATATCATTACTAATATGGATGAGATAGTTCAAGTGCCTGAGGAGTTCTATAGAGATTTATACAGTACCAGTGGCACCCACGACGATAATGGAAGAGATAATAGTCTAGAGGAATTCCAAATCCCACAGGTAACGCCGGAATAAGTGAAGAAAGCATTGGGAGCTATGCAAAGGGGAAAGGCAGCTGGGGAGGATCAGGTAACAGCAGACTTGTTGAAGGATGTTGGGCAGATTGTTCTAGAGAAACTGGCCGCCCTGTATACGCAATGCCTCATGACTTCGAGCGTACCGGAATCTTGGAAAAACGCTAACACAATCCTAATCCATAAGAAATGGAACGCCAAAGACTTGAAAAGTTATAGACCGATCAGCTTACTGTCCGTTGCCTACAATGTATTTACGAAGGTAATCACAAACAGGATCAGGAACACCTTAGACTTCTGTCAACCAAAGGACCAGGCAGAATTCCGTAAAGGCTACTCAACAATAGACCATATTCACACTATCAATCAGGTGAGAGAAAAATGTGCGGAATATAACCAACCTTTATATATAGCTTTCATTGATTACGAGAAAGCGTTTGATTCAGTCGAAACCTCAGCAGTCATGGAGGCATTGCGGAATCAGGGTGTAGACGAGCCGTATGTAAAAATACTGAAAGATATCTATAGCGGCTCCATAAAGAAAGCAACAAAATACCAATAAAGAGAGGCGTCAGACAGGGAGATACGATCTCTCCAACGCTATTCACAGCGTGTTTGCAGGAGGTATTCAGAGACGTGGATGGGGAAGAATTGGGGACAAGAGTTAATGGAGAATACCTTAGTAACTTGCGATTCGCTGATGATATTGCCTTGCTTAGTAACTCAGGGGACCAACTACAATGCATGCTCACTGACCTCGAGAGGCAAAGCCGAAGGGTGGGTCTAAAAATTATTCTGCAGAAAACTAAGGTAATGTTTAACAGTCTCGGAAGAGAACAGCAGTTTACGATAGGTAGTGAGGCACTGGAAGTGCTAAGGGAATACATCTACTTAGGACAGGTAGTGACTGCGGATCCGGATCATGAGACTGAAATAATCAGAAGAATAAGAATGGGCTGTGGTGCGTTCGGCAGGCATTCTCACATCATGAACCGCAGGTTGCCATTATCCCTCAAGAGAAAAGTTTATAACAGCTGTGCCTTACCAGTACTCACGTACGGGGCAGAAACCTGGAGGCTTACGAAAAGGGTTCTACTTAAATTGAGGACGACGCAACGAGCTATGGAAAGAAGAATGATAGGTGTAACGTTAAGGGATAAGAAAAGAGCAGATTGCGTGAGGGAACAAACGCGAGTTAATGATATCTTAGTTGAAATCAAGAAAAAGAAATGGGCATGGGCAGGACACGTAATGAGGAGGAAAGATAACCGATGGTCATTAAGAGTTACGGAATGGATTCCAAGGTAAGGGAAGCGTAGCAGAGGGCGGCCGAAAGTTAGGTGGGTGGATGAGATTAAGAAGTTTACAGGGACAACATGGCCACAATTAGTTCATGACAGGGGTAGTTGGAGAAGTATGGGAGAGGCCTTTGCCCTGCAGTGGGCGTAACCAGGTTGATATATATATATATATATATATATATATATATATATATATATATGCAGTGAAGTAGACGCGCGTATAAAGCGGTTTATTGACGATTCGGCCGGGGTCCGGTCTTCAGCAGAATACATTGCATGGTGTCAGTACAGTTAATATACATGTGCATATCAACCAAATGAAGATGTGTTTACATGAAAAACGAATAAAATGGGCGAACAAAATGCATCTGAATCGTTAAAAGGACAGCTGATACGTGTATAGACCGATGGCGATTGCAAATATATCTTCTAAAATACAAAGCATAAAAACACACCGAAATGAATTGCAAACACCAGAACCAGACACAGAAAAAGGGGAATAGTGACGTACTAGTAGAAGAAGGGACAAGTGACGGTCTACAAAGACAGGCAACTCAATTTTCCTACACATTCATTCAGTCCTCGAAAGCGGAATTGAAACGCTGTGCTCTCCTTGATGTGCTGTGCGAGCAGCGTTATCGGCGGAATCATTGCCATTGATTCCACAGTGACCAGGTATCCATTGAAAAACGACCTCGTGACCTTTTTGTTGGACATCATGGTAAAGTTTCACAACTTCGTATGTCAATTGGTCATGACATCCGTGTCGGAGAACTGACTGCGTGCCCTGTAGTGCTGGTTTTGAATCGCAGAACACAGCCCATTTTCTAGGTCTTTCAGAATCAATGAATTCCAGTGCTCGACGCAGGGCCGTTAGTTCTGCCGCCGTTGAGGTCGTGACATGCGATGTCTTGAACCGCAGTGTCATTCCTCGCGTTGGTATAACCACGGCACCAGAAGAACTGCACGACGTAGTCGATTCATCGGTATAGATGTGCACGTGGTTGCTGTACTTTTCGTGCAGAAGAAGTAAGCTCAGCTGTTTTAGAGCAGGGGCCGGTAGATCTGTCTTCTTCTGTAGTCCCGGAATCATTAAATGTACTTGTGGACGGCTCAAACACCACGGAGGAAACGCTGGCTTGGCCGCAGGTGCGTACCCTGAAGTAAACGACGCACGATGTGCACTGACAATACTGCTAAATGTCGAGCAGGGCCTTTCAGCAGTGAGGCTCGCCAAATGGTGGGAAGGGGTCCTAGCATAATGCCTGAGATGCATACGCATTGTCTCAACGGTAATGTGCGTCGTGATTGGGTAATCCTGCGCAAGGGCAATGGTTTCAGCCGTTGATGCACTGCGTGATAAGCCAAGACATATGTTAAGGGCTTGGGCTTGAATACTCTGAATCGTACGCAGGTTAGTCTTGCTGGTGTTGGATATTGCAGGCAGGCTGTATCGCAGGAATCCAACGAACAACGCCATGTAAAGCTGTAACATAGCCTGTATAGATACTCCCCAACTTTTTCCTGCAAGGAACCTGAACAGGTGACAGATAGCAGTCAGCCGCTTTTTCGCGTAATTGACGTGCGGAGTCCAAGACAGGTCTCTGTCAATTATGACTCCCAAGAATCTGTGACTTCTGCTGTATGGTATAAGTTGTCCGTTAATAGATACGCCGTAAACAGACATCGGCTTCCTCGTGAATGCCACCATTGCGCACTTTCCGCACGAAATTTCAAGTCCTTGTTCACGAAGGTAGCAAGATGTCATTGTGGCTGCCTTCTGAAGCCGAGCGCGAAGCTGAAGTCGTGTCACACCTGATGCCCAAATGCAGATGTCGTCCGCATAGATGGAAAGTCCTACCGTGCTTGGCAGGTTGTAAACTAATCCACTGAGGGTGAGATTGAAAAGAGTTGGGCTAAGCACTCCTCCTTGAGGGACTCCTCGGCTACCGTAATGCTCGGATGTCGGGCCATTTTCTGTGTGCACGTAGAATGGTCTCCTCTGTAAGTAGTTGCACACCCACATATACATCTTACCACCAAGTCCGACGGCTTCTAACGTGCTAAGGATGGCTTCATGGGTGACATTATCATAAGCTCCTTTAACATCTAGAAACAGAGCAGCAGATAGTCGCTTACAGGCCTTTTGGTGTTGCACATAGGTTATCAAGTCAACAACACTGCCTGTTGACGAATGGCCCCGTCTGAATCCGGCCATAGCATCTGGATAAATTTCATAGTATTCTAAGTACCATTCCAGACGTGTTAAAATCATTCTTTCCATTGTTTTTCCGACACAGCTGGCTAGTGCGATCGGACGGTATGAGGAAATGTCCAAAGGCGACTTGCCAGCTTTGAGAAGTGGAATGAGGCGAGTTGACTTCCACTCTTGCGGAACTGTACCCGTCTGCCAGGAGTCGTTGTACAGGAGCAAGAGTGCCTTCCGAGCTTGGTCTCCTAGGTTACACAGGGCACGGTATGTAATGCCGTCAGGTCCTGGCGCTGAAGAACGCCTGCACAAAGCCAGCGCAGCTTCTAGTTCTTCCATAGAAAAAGGGCATTCCATGCTGGGATCGCGTGAAAACAGTGGGTGGTCGAGCGTTCCCGTACCCGTTCCATCGGAATTTGCCTCGCCAGCAATCTTTCTGCAGAAAGATTCAGCGACGTCAATATCACTACATTGTAGATAAAGTGCCAGAGATTTAAACGGGTGGCGCTGACCAGAGGTTCTGCGAAGTCCACGAACAGTCCGCCATATAAGCGACAATGGCTTTCGCGGATCCAGGGACTCGCAAAAGGATACCCATTGTCGCGAAGCCAGCTTGTTCATTTGACGCTGTATTTTCTTTTGTGTTCTTCTAGCCAATCTCAAGTCATGATTGGACTTCGTGCGTCTGTATCTTCGCTCCGCACGACGGCGAATTGCTCGAAGTTTTGCTAGTTCGATGTCGAAATCGGTGCGGGAAGAACTCCTCGAAAGCAAATGCGTGGTCGTTTGTATGGCATCCTTTATCGCGCCCTGTAGGTTACACGAGGTGCCGTCAGGACAACAGTCTTCCATTATTATTTTGTATTTAGGCCAATCGGTGCACTGGATGGTTCTGGAGGACTTGGAGCTAGTCAAACCTTCGATCTTCAAATAGGTTGGGATGTGGTCGCTGCCCCGTGTTTCTAAATCCGAAAACCAGTGCACTCTTCTCGAAAGCGAACGTGAAACGAAGGTTAAGTCCAAGCAGCTGCTATACGCTGATCCACGCAGATAAGTAGGGCTTCCATCATTTGACAAGCAAAATTCGCGTTCAGAGGCAAAGGACACCAACGCTCTGCCTCTAGAATTAACTTTGGAGCTTCCCCATAGCTAATGGTGGGCGTTAAAGTCACCAGTGAGCACCCACGGCTGTGGAGTCGATGTTAAAATTCCCCGTAGGCGCTCGCAATCTAGACGGCTTGCTGGAGATAAATAGGCCCCAAGTATTGTGAACGTGAGCTTTTTCTTTTTCACTGTTAAGCAAACGTATTGATTTGCTTCGTCAGGAGGCACTGGGTGATGTACATAAGTCAAGTCACGGCGTATAAACACAACAACCTTGCTGCACTCTCCGTGGGTAGAGGACATAAAGCACTCATACCCGGACAGTCTGATAGGAGCTGACAGGTTGGGCTCGCAAATCACGATAATGGGGAACTGGTGCGTAAAGACAAATTGTCTAAAGTCGGGCATGCGTGACTTAAGCCCTCTGGCGTTCCACTGAAGGACAGATGCATTCTTGACTTCCTCTTGAAACGACGGCATCTCTCGGGCCGTGGTTTTACCCTAGAGCCGCAAGCACCGGACTCAAGGTGTCCAGCACCTGCAGTGCGCTCTGTGCCGACGGGGTTTTCATGCTGCTCAGTAGAATGCGCATGGCGTCCATAAGTGACTTCAGCATCACTATGACTTGGCGATCCTCAGTCGTCGGCCCATCCGCGCTTCGTGGGGTCATTGAGGGCGGCGCATTTTGATGTGACTCCGAGGCAGGTTGTGTTCGTGGAAGTGTAGGCCACTCTTCAGGAGGCGAGAGTGTTGCCCCAGTCTTCGTGTTCGCAATGTCGCTCTTTGTGGAAGTTGGCGTTGATACGGTAACCGCTTTGCTGGAAGATGGTGTATATCTTTCAGTAGACGTGACTCTTCGTGCTGCTCTTCGGTGCCGATGTCGTCGTCGCCTGAGAGTAGCGGCAGCCTCTCTGTGTGTTGAATGGTCCCGTACCATTCGTTTAAGTATTGCTCGCTCGTTCCTCACCCTCGGACAATCATTCGATGAGGCCTCATGAGTACCATGGCAGTTAGGGCACTTTAACACAGTTGCGCGACAGGCATCTGCTGAATGAGATTCGGCGCAACGTGGGCACACGAGGTTATTCCTACAGACACCTTTTACGTGCCCCATCTTGCAGCATTTGTAGCATTGCAGGGGCTTCGGTACGTATGGGCGGACTGCATGGCGGACGTGGCCAACTTTGACGTGTGAGGGAAGGCTGTCTCCATCAAACCACAGCTTCAGGCAACGGGTGTTGCCAAGTCTTGCGATGTGCGTGATAAGAGTGCCTTCTGTAGTTGGCTTTATTAATATCGGTAAGTCGTCGGTTGGTATAGAAATATCGACATCATAAATGACGCCGATAGTGCCACTGCAGCCAGTAGGAATCATGGATCGGACTTGCACTTTGTCGATCTCCGTTACGTGCCGCAGGTTTTGCAGTGCACTGCGGTGTAGAACATCTACTGCAAGGACATTCTTCCGTGCGTTTATTCTCACGTCCTTTATCTCGTTTGGCGCGATTCCCTCAAGAAACGCAGAAAGGACTTGCCTGTTTAGGAGTCGCAGATTTGACACTGGGTCCACAGGCATGAAGAGCATAGTGTACGGCCAGCGCTGTGGTGTTGTCTTCACGGTGGAGACACTTGGTGACGATGACCTCCGTAGCAGTCTTCTTTTTGTGGTTCGGCTCATGACAAGCGTGAAATCGTCGTCCGACGAGTCGACGCCGTCCGAGTACAACTCGGTTGCCTCGCTGTCCGTGTCACTTGACGCATTGCCACGTTTCCTGGACGCGACCCCACGTGATGGCTTGGCTCCAGGAAGGTCTTCGAGGGCTTCTTCGTCCATGGCCGCAACACGGGAGCCGCAGCTCCCACAGTTTGGAAAGAAACAAAGCGAGACAAAGGTACAAGCGTTCTATGATAGAAACACTTCCGTGGAATTAGAGAATGAACCGCATTGTCAGGCACCTTTTTCTTCTTGACGAGACCTAGCACTGTGCTTTTGATCAGAGATTTATATTGCTCAGTGGGGTCATGATGAAGGCGTATATAAAACGTCGCGTCTGGTAGCTGTCTGTGGGCCTCTGCGGCGTAATCGGACTTGTTCATTATGACAACGGCACCACCTTTGTCAGCAGGCTTAATGACGAAGTCATTGCGAGATGACAGAGTATTTAGTGCTTTTATATCATTGGTGGACAAGTTACGGCGAAAGGGTGTTTGGTTTTGATACAATTGCAGAACGTCTCGTTGTACTGCTTTGATATACATGTCCAAAAATCTATCGCGTTGTGTAGGAGGGACCCAGTGCTTGCCAGAGGGTAACGCGTGTTTCGAATCGCTTGAATTGGAGCGGTCATGGAAGTATTCGCGCAAGCGTAAGTTACGGGCGAAATCATCCAAATCTTTCGGTAGCTGAAATTCATAATGTCCACCTGTTGCTGGACAAAAATTAAGACCACGACGTAGAACACTGCACTCCTGAGCTGTTAGCAGAATGTCTGAAATATTAACAATATTATTCTGCTCCTGATGGGGGTCTCAAATCGTGTCATGCATTCACCTCAAATTCTCGGTTACTAAAGCTCTGTTCGCGATTATATTGACGCCTTAGACGTTCTAGAACATTGCCCTACCACTTTAACTTGACTTTCTGGTAACCTTTAGTGTCCCTTTAAACTGGCTCTCTTAACTGTACTACACGTAGAGACAAAGAAACAGCGCGCGCATTAGATCCCATAGATGAGATGAATATTTACAATTATTATTAGAGTTATAATTATATTCGAGTGCTGATTGCCGTGCTATTGTTTGCTAACGAAGCTTTCCCTCAAGTCTAAATATTTTAAGGCAGTTTGTCGTGTGCGTATCATGGCCACGCACGCTTATATCGCCTTCCGTTTCTCTACCACGGGATGCGCTTTAAAACCACGGCGCTGTAATTTTGCTTCAGAGACTTTCCTTCCCTCCCTTCTTCTCCACCCTTAAACTGGCTCTCTTAACTACTACACACAGAACAAAGCAACAGCGCGCGCATTAGATCCCATAGATGAGATGAATATTTACAATTAGTATTAGGGTTATAATTATATTCGAGTGCTGATTGCTGTGCTATCGTTTGTTACCGAAGCTTTCCCTCAAGTCTAAATATTTTAAGGCAGTTTGTCGTGTGCGTATCATGGCTACGCACGCTTATATCGCATTCCGTTTCTCTACCACGGGTGCGCTTTAAAACCACGGCGCTGCAGTTTTTGCTTTTCTCTTCTTTCTTCTTCTCCGCCCTTAAACTGGCTCTCTTAACTGTACTACACGCAGAGACAAAGAAACAGCGCGCGCATGCGATCCCATAGATGAGATGAATATATATATATATATATAGAAAACTATCAGTCATAGCTCTCGTAGTATAGCCCTCTGGGCCGTTTCCTTTTTTTTTCGGAAGTAGTCCTATTAGGGTTATTATAATTACACGAAGGTATTTCGCCCTCATCAGCAGCAGTCCTTGGTATAGTTATTCTGGCGGCTAGCTTCCCACGCTATGCGTGCCGCCATCGCACCTGGTTAAGCTTTTCCTAGACGCTAGAGTTATGCTTTGTCCGCGCAACCTTGAGCGATGGGAAAGCGCGTTTCCCCCTCTTGGCCGGCGGAGAAGGGAGGCTTCGTTCCGGCCGCGAAGCTCTCCACATCTCTGTAAGGTGCCTTGTGGATGTCTCGTGCTGAAGATGCCCTCTCGGTGAGCGCATATTTCACCCCTCATCTTTTAAGAGGTTCAATACATACAAGCATTTGTCTAGCAAACCAGATTTTTTTTTCAAGGGAATTTTCCACGTCTCAGTAATTTCTCTCGTCGTATTCGAGTGCTGATTGCCATGTTATAGTTTGTTAACGAAGCTTTCCCTCAAGTCTAAATATTTTAAGGCAGTTTTCCTAGCCTCTAAAGCAGCTCGAGTTCGCTCTTCTCCTCGAGCGGCCATTTTTCCTAGAAAGTATGCCTTCCAACTACTCCGCCCTTAAACTGGCTCTCTCAACTACTACACGCAGAGACAAAGCAACAGCGCGCGCATTAGATCCCATAGATGAGATGAATATTTACAATTAGTATTAGGGTTATAATTATATTCGAGTGCTGATTGCCGTGCTATCGTTTGCTAACGAAGCTTTCCCTCAAGTCTAAGTATTCTAAGGCAGTTTGTCGTGTGCGTATCATGGCTACGCACGCTTATATCGCATTCCGTTTCTCTACCACGGGTGCGCTTTAAAACCACGGCGCTGCAGTTTTTGCGTTTCTCTTCTTTCTTCTTCTCCGCCCTTAAACTGGCTCTCTTAACTGTACTACACGCAGAGACAAAGAAACAGCGCGCGCATTAGATCCCATAGATGAGATGAATATTTACAACTATTATTAGAGTTATAATTATATTCGAGTGCTGATTGCCGTGCTATCGTTTGCTAACGAAGCTCTCCCTCAAGTCTAAATATTTTAAGGCAGTTTGTCGTGTGCGTATCATGGCTACGCACGCTTATATCGCATTCCGTTTCTCTACCACGGGTGCGCTTTAAAACCACGGCGCTGCAGTTTTTGCGTTTCTCTTCTTTCTTCTTCTCCGCCCTTAAACTGGCTCTCTTAACTGTACTACACGCAGAGACAAAGAAACAGCGCGCGCATTAGATCCCATAGATGAGATGAATATTTACAACTATTATTAGAGTTATAATTATATTCGAGTGCTGATTGCCGTGCTATCGTTTGCTAACGAAGCTTTCCCTCAAGTCTAAATATTTTAAGGCAGTTTGTCGTGTGCGTATCATGGCTACGCACGCTTATATCGCATTCCGTTTCTCTACCACGGGTGCGCTTTAAAACCACGGCGCTGCAGTTTTTTTGCTTTTCTCTTCTTTCTTCTTCTCCGCCCTTAAACTGGCTCTCTTAACTGTACTACACGTAGAGACAAAGAAACAGCGCGCGCATTAGATCCCATAGATGAGATGAATATTTACAATTATTATTAGAGTTATAATTATATTCGAGTGCTGATTGCCGTGCTATCGTTTGCTAACGAAGCTTTCCCTCAAGTCTAAATATTTTACGGCAGTTCGTCGTGTGCGTATCATGGCCACGCACGCTTATATCGCCTTCCGTTTCTCTACCACGGGATGCGCTTTAAAACCACGGCGCTGTAATTTTGCTTCAGAGACTTTCCTTCCCTCCCTTCTTCTCCACCCTTAAACTGGCTCTCTTAACTACTACACACAGAACAAAGCAACAGCGCGCGCATTAGATCCCATAGATGAGATGAATATTTACAATTAGTATTAGGGTTATAATTATATTCGAGTGCTGATTGCTGTGCTATCGTTTGTTACCGAAGCTTTCCCTCAAGTCTAAATATTTTAAGGCAGTTTGTCGTGTGCGTATCATGGCTACGCACGCTTATATCGCATTCTGTTTCTCTACCACGGGTGCGCTTTAAAACCACGGCGCTGCAGTTTTTGCTTTTCTCTTCTTTCTTCTTCTCCGCCCTTAAACTGGCTCTCTTAACTGTACTACACGCAGAGACAAAGAAACAGCGCGCGCATGCGATCCCATAGATGAGATGAATATATATATATATATATATATATATATATATATATATATATATATATAGAAAACTATCAGTCATAGCTCTCGTAGTATAGCCCTCTGGGCCGTTTCCTTTTTTTTTCGAAAGTAGTCCTATTAGGGTTATTATAATTACACGAAGGTATTTCGCCCTCATCAGCAGCAGTCCTTGGTATAGTTATTCTGGCGGCTAGCTTCCCACGCTATGCGTGCCGCCATCGCACCTGGTTAAGCTTTTCCTAGACGCTAGAGTTATGCTTTGTCCGCGCAACCTTGAGCGATCGGAAAGCGCGTTTCCCCCTCTTGGCCGGCGGAGAAGGGAGGCTTCGTTCCGGCCGCGAAGCTCTCCACATCTCTGTAAGGTGCCTTGTGGATGTCTCGTGCTGAAGATGCCCTCTCGCTGAGCGCATATTTCACCCCTCATCTTTTAAGAGGTTCAATACATACAAGCATTTGTCTAGCAAACCAGATTTTTTTTTCAAGGGAATTTTCCACGTCTCAGTAATTTCTCTCGTCGTATTCGAGTGCTGATTGCCGTGTTATAGTTTGTTAACGAAGCTTTCCCTCAAGTCTAAATATTTTAAGGCAGTTTTCCTAGCCTCTAAAGCCGCTCGAGTTCGCTCTTCTCCTTGAGCGGCCATTTTTCCTAGAAAGTATGCCTTCCAACTACTCCGCCCTTAAACTGGCTCTCTCAACTACTACACGCAGAGACAAAGCAACAGCGCGCGCATTAGATCCCATAGATGAGATAAATATTTACAATTAGTATTAGGGTTATAATTATATTCGAGTGCTGATTGCCGTGCTATCGTTTGCTAACGAAGCTTTCCCTCAAGTCTAAGTATTCTAAGGCAGTTTGTCGTGTGCGTATCATGGCTACGCACGCTTATATCGCATTCCGTTTCTCTACCACGGGTGCGCTTTAAAACCACGGCGCTGCAGTTTTTGCGTTTCTCTTCTTTCTTCTTCTCCGCCCTTAAACTGGCTCTCTTAACTGTACTACACGCAGAGACAAAGAAACAGCGCGCGCATTAGATCCCATAGATGAGATGAATATTTACAACTATTATTAGAGTTATAATTATATTCGAGTGCTGATTGCCGTGCTATCGTTTGCTAACGAAGCTTTCCCTCAAGTCTAAGTATTCTAAGGCAGTTTGTCGTGTGCGTATCATGGCTACGCACGCTTATATCGCATTCCGTTTCTCTACCACGGGTGCGCTTTAAAACCACGGCGCTGCAGTTTTTGCGTTTCTCTTCTTTCTTCTTCTCCGCCCTTAAACTGGCTCTCTTAACTGTACTACACGTAGAGACAAAGAAACAGCGCGCGCATTAGATCCCATAGATGAGATGAATATTTACAATTATTATTAGAGTTATAATTATATTCGAGTGCTGATTGCCGTGCTATCGTTTGCTAACGAAGCTTTCCCTCAAGTCTAAATATTTTAAGGCAGTTTGTCGTGTGCGTATCATGGCCACGCACGCTTATATCGCCTTCCGTTTCTCTACCACGGGATGCGCTTTAAAACCACGGCGCTGTAATTTCGCTTCAGAGACTTTCCTTCCCTCCCTTCTTCTCCACCCTTAAACTGGCTCTCTTAACTACTACACACAGAACAAAGCAACAGCGCGCGCATTAGATCCCATAGATGAGATGAATATTTACAATTAGTATTAGGGTTATAATTATATTCGAGTGCTGATTGCTGTGCTATCGTTTGTTACCGAAGCTTTCCCTCAAGTCTAAATATTTTAAGGCAGTTTGTCGTGTGCGTATCTTGGTACGCACGCTTATATCGCATTCCGTTTCTCTACCACGGGTGCGCTTTAAAACCACGGCGCTGCAGTTTTTGCTTTTCTCTTCTTTCTTCTTCTCCGCCCTTAAACTGGCTCTCTTAACTGTACTACACGCAGAGACAAAGAAACAGCGCGCGCATGCGATCCCATAGATGAGATGAATATATATATATATATATAGAAAACTATCAGTCATAGCTCTCGTAGTATAGCCCTCTGGGCCGTTTCCTTTTTTTTTCGAAAGTAGTCCTATTAGGGTTATTATAATTACACGAAGGTATTTCGCCCTCATCAGCAGCAGTCCTTGGTATAGTTATTCTGGCGGCTAGCTTCCCACGCTATGCGTGCCGCCATCGCACCTGGTTAAGCTTTTCCTAGACGCTGGAGTTATGCTTTGTCCGCGCAACCTTGAGCGATCGGAAAGCGCGTTTCCCCCTCTTGGCCGGCGGAGAAGGGAGGCTTCGTTCCGGCCGCGAAGCTCTCCACATCTCTGTAAGGTGCCTTGTGGATGTCTCGTGCTGAAGATGCCCTCTCGGTGAGCGCATATTTCACCCCTCATCTTTTAAGAGGTTCAATACATACAAGCATTTGTCTAGCAAACCAGATTTTTTTTTCAAGGGAATTTTCCACGTCTCAGTAATTTCTCTCGTCGTATTCGAGTGCTGATTGCCGTGTTATAGTTTGTTAACGAAGCTTTCCCTCAAGTCTAAATATTTTAAGGCAGTTTTCCTAGCCTCTAAAGCAGCTCGAGTTCGCTCTTCTCCTCGAGCGGCCATTTTTCCTAGAAAGTATGCCTTCCAACCACTCGGAACCGACTATCGCGGACAACGTGAGTCTCTTTCCACGTAAGTGTGAGGCTCGGAGCAGGAGCTGTGGCGCTTGAAAGTAGCCTGGGGCCTGACGAACCAACCGACTGAGCTATCTTTCCGGGCAACATCGAAGGGTCACGAGTTCAAATCACCTGTTATGTTCATTTTTTTTCCGCCCCTTTTTCTTTCTTTTTTTTCTTTCTTTTAATGTCTTTTCCTTTATTTTATCACTGTACGGGAACCCTCCTTAAAAAAAAAAAGGAAGATATATATCTTCAAATATGTATGGCCTCACACTCACATGTGCAGGTCATAAATACCAGGTTCTCTAGCCGAGTGCCATCCATGCGGTATAACCGAGCTCAGATTGGTCCACCTTGACTGACCAAGTAGGGCACCACTGTAGGTTAAATGAGGCGTACAACTCCTGCGGGACCCGCCGTGGTTGCTCAGTGGTTATGGTGTTAGACTGCTGAGCACGAGGTCGCGGGATCGGACCCCGACCACGGCGGCCGCATTTCGATGGGGGCGAAATGCGAAAACACCCGTGTACCTAGAATTAGGTGCACGTTAAAGAACCCCAGGTGGTCGAAATTTTCGGAGTCCTCCACTACGGCGTGCATAATCAGAAAGTGGTTTTGTCACGTAAAACCCCATAAATTCATTTTTAATTTAACTCCTACGGGGACGGTAGAGTATCCGTCTCCAGTGCAAGAGGACCGTGATTCAAATCCCGGTGCCGCGCTATTCTCCACCGGAAAATACAAAAAAAAACGTGTGTTGAGAAAATTGCACAAACAGGCCTGGAGTGCGGCCTGATCCCGGTGACCAGAACCGGTAACGCACTCTCTCACCAGAGCAGGATTGGCCACCCTGGTGCAGTACTTGGCCACAACCTCCTATATGAATACAACAATCGAACCCCGGCCCTCAGTCCCCAGCAGCCGCGAAGCAACTGACCACGGCGGCGGTCAGATCTGTGACGCTGCAGAGGGTGCTAAGAATACCTGGCTCCGGACAGGCCGCCATTGGAATCTGAACCTGGCAACGTTTAACGTTAGAACGCTATCTAGTGAGGCGAGTCTAGCAGTGTTATTGGAGGAATTAGAGGGTAGTAAATGGGATATAATAGGGCTCAGTGAGGTTAGGAGGACAAAAGAAGCATATACAGTGCTAAAAAGCGGGCATGTACTGTGTTACCGGGGCTTAGCGGAGAGACGAGAACTAGGAGTCGGATTCCTGATTAATAAGGAAATAGCTGGTAACATACAGGAATTCTATAGCATTAACGAGAGGGTGGCATGTCTTGTTGTGAAACTTAATAAGAGGTACAAAATGAAGGTTGTACAGGTCTACGCTCCTACATCTAGTCATGACGACCAGGAAGTCGAAAGCTTTTATGAAGACGTAGAATCGGCCATGGGTAAAGTCAAAACAAAATACACTATACTGATGGGCGACTTCAATGCCAGGGTAGGCAAGAAGCAGGCTGGAGACAAGTCAGTGGGGGAATATGGCATAGGCTCTAGGAATAGCAGAGGAGAATTATTAGTAGAGTTTGCAGAACAGAATAATGTGCGTATAATGAATACCTTTTTCCGCAAGCGGGTTAGCCGAAAGTGGACGTGGAGGAGCCCGAATGGTGAGACTAGAAATGAAATCGACTTCATACTCTGCGCGAACCCTGGCATCATTCAAGATGTAGACGTGCTCGGCAAGGTACGCTGCAGTGACCACAGGATGGTAAGAACTCGAATTAGCCTAGACTTGAGGAGGGAACGAAAGAAACTGGTACACAAGACGCCAATCAATGAGTTAGCGGTAAGAGGGAAACTAGAGGAATTCCGGATCAAACTACAGAACAGGTATTCGGCTTTAACTCAGGAAGAGGACCTTAGTGTTGAAGCAATGAACGACAATCTCATGGGCATCATTAAGGAGTGCGCAATAGAAGTCGGTGGTAACGCCGTTAGACAGGAAACCAGTAAGCTATCGCAGGAGACGAAAGATCTGATCAAGAAACGCCAATGTATGAAAGCCTCTAATCCTACAGCTAGAATAGAACTGGCAGAACTTTCTAAGTTAATGAACAAGCCTACGACAGCTGACTTAAGGAAGTATAGTATGGATAGAATTGCACATGCTCTCAGGAACGGAGGAAGCCTAAAAACAGTGAAGAAGAAACTAGGAATAGGCAAGAATCAGATGTGTGCGTTAAGAGACAAAGCCGGCAATATCGTTACTAATATGGACGAGATAGTTCAAGTGGCTGAGGAGTTCTATAGGGATTTATACAGTACCAGTGGCACCCACGACGATAGTGGAAGAGAGAATAGCCTAGAGGAATTCGAAATCCCACAGGTAACGCCAGAAGAAGTAAAGAAAGCCTTAGGAGCTATGCAAAGGGGGAAGGCAGCTGGGGAGGATCAGGTAACAGCAGATTTGTTGAAGGATGGTGGTCAGATTGTTCTAGAGAAACTGGCCACTCTGTAGACGCAATGCCTCATAACCTCGAGCGTACCGGAATCTTGGAAGAACGCTAACATAATCCTAATCCATAAGAAAGGGGACGCCAAAGACTTGAAAAATTATAGACCGATCAGCTTACTGTCCGTTGCCTACAAAGTATTTACTAAGGTAATCGCAAATAGAATCAGGAACACCTTAGACTTCTGTCAACCAAAGGACCAGGCAGGATTCCGTAAAGGCTACTCAACAATAGACCATATTCACACTATCAATCAAGTGATAGAGAAATGTGCAGAATATAACCAACCCTTATATATAGCTTTCATTGATTACGAGAAAGCGTTTGATTCAGTCGAAACCTCAGCAGTCATGGAGGCATTACGGAATCAGGGTGTAGATGAGCCATATGTAAAAATACTGGAAGATATCTATAGCGGCTCCACAGCCACCGTAGTCCTCCACAAAGAAAGCAACAAAATCACTATAAAGAAAGGCGTCAGACAGGGAGATACGATATCTCCAATGCTATTCACAGCATGTTTACAGGAGGTATTCAGAGGCCTGGAGTGGGAAGAATTGGGGATAAAAGTTGATGGAGAATACCTTAGCAACTTGCGATTCGCTGATGATATTGCCTTGCTTAGTAACTCAGGAGACCAATTGCAATGCATGCTCACTGACCTGGAGAGGCAAAGCAGAAGGGTGGGTCTGAAAATTAATCTGCAGAAAACTAAAGTACTGTTTAACAGTCTCGGAAGAGAACAGCAGTTTACGATAGGTAGCGAAACACTGGAAGTGGTAAGGGAATACATCTACTTAGGGCAGGTAGTGACCACGGATCCGGATCATGAGACTGAAATAACCAGAAGAATAAGAATGGGTTGGGGTGCGTTTGGCAGGCATTCTCAAATCATGAACAGTAGGCTGCCACTATCCCTCAAAAGGAAAGTGTACAACAGCTGTGTGTTACCAGTACTCACATATGGGGCAGAAACCTGGAGGCTTACGAAAAGGGTTCTGCTGAAATTGAGAACGACGCAACGAGCTATGGAAAGAAGAATGATGGGTGTAACGTTAAGGGATAAGAAAAGAGCAGATTGGGTGAGGCAACAAACGCGGGTAAACGACATCTTAGTTGAAATCAAGAAAAAGAAATGGGCATGGGCCGGACATGTAATGAGGAGGGAAGATAACCGATGGTCACTAAGAGCTACGGACTGGATTCCAAGAGAAGGGAAGTGTAGCAGGGGGCGGCAGAGAGTTAGGTGGGCAGATGACATTAAGACGTTTGCAGGGACAACATGGCCACAATTAGTACATGACCGGGGTAGTTGGAGAAGTATGGGAGAGGCCTTTGCCCTGCAGTGGGCGTAACTAGGCTGATGATGATGATGATGATGATGATGATGATGATGATGATGATGATGATGGGCAAACCTACTAACAGAGGATGACGAGGAAGTGCCGGAGTGTACTTCTAGAGGTTTGGTTTGAAAATGGGCAGAGTTGAATACCTTGTCCTGGCTTCCAGAAGGGCACACAACATCGTCACAGGACAATTTCTTGGCTTTCAATGCGTAGATTTCATTCCGTTTTTTGGTTGCGAATGCCTCTAATGCGAGGGATTGGCTAGAGGACAAGTTTAAGCTCGCAGCAATTTGACTTTCTTGGTTCATGAATTTCACACTGGAAGATAGTGATATAACACGACACGGGTGAGTTGTAGTGAAGCATTTATTAGTAGGTTATCCCATTTAGCTATATTGCGCTCAGACATGTCCGACAGAGCTGGTTTTACAACACTACGGAGACCCTTTGGTGCAACCGCGGCAGCTAGGTAGGTATTTAGCGTATCTACATGTAGAGCATTGCGAATTCTTTTTTCTGTAACCTTAGCCTTAGAAATTCATTTGAACAGAGGTAAGAAATATTGTTACCCGGAGACCCAGCCTTTAGTCAATTCGCCGGTCCATCATCCACGGTTTTCGTGTGGGCTCTGCGAAACTCGTAGCGGGGACCTTTCGGGGTGGAACCTGTAGCGTCCTGTGCTGAAGGCGACTGTTCAGCTGACGGAGCTATCGCTGCGGCGTTCTTTGGGCGATTCTTTGAAGCAGCCTTCTTGCGGTTCTTTGAAGCAGCCTTCTTGCGAAGCACCTGTGTCTTTAGATTGTGGGGTGACGATTCCTTTTGAGAGGGACTACCATTGGTTGTCTGTCCTATCAATAGCGCCGGGTCAGAAGACGGGCCTTTAAGGCTCGGTTCCTTAGTGCAGGGCTGAGGCGGATTGCTGGGTACAATGTCTAACCAAGAATGGTACATAGCACTGGACGGCTTGTAACAGAGGTGCCGAATGTGACAGGCCATGAGTGAGACGCCTTCGAAGTTCGGGTGTAAACCATCAGCTGCGAGCACGCGGTGCGGGGGCAGCCATTCGAACCCATGGTCCAGGAAAAATACTAGTCGAGAACGACTGCAGAATTTTTTCAGCAGGGTGTTCAAATAACACGCTTCTTGCTTTGAATGTACGCTGTGCAAAAAACGGTACATCGGACAAACAGAAGGGCCTTTCAGATTCCGCTTTAACAATCATAAATCCCACGCTAACACGTTGCCCAACCTGCCCATCTCAAGACACGTGCATCTTCCTGACCACTCATTTGATAAACTGAGAGTCACGTTACTTGAATCTGGATGTCGTTCAAATTATGATAGAGAAGCCCGCGAATCCTTTGTTATCTATAAGTTTGATACCGTCGCGTGTGGCATGAATGAATCTGTAGGAAAATTGAGTTGCCTGTCTTTGTAGACCGTCACTTGTCCCTTCTTCTACTAGTACGTCACTATTCCCCTTTTTCTGCGTCTGTGTGTGCTTGATAACGTAGCACATATTGAGCACATATTGACATTTTGTTGTCACGTGGCGATTGGTTTTTGCAATTCATTTCGGTGCGTTTTTATGCTTTGTATTTTAGATTATATATTTGCAATCGCCATCGGTCTATACACGTATCAGCTGTCCTTTGAACGGTTCAGATGCATTTTGTTCGCCCATTTTATTCGTTTTTCATGTAAACATATCTTCATTTGGTTGATATGCACATGTATACTAACTGTACTAACACCATGCAATGTATTCTGATGAAGGCAGGACCCCGGCCGAAACGTCAATAAACTGCTTCATACGCGCGTCTACTTCACTGTGAATATTTACCCAGAACTGGGTAAATATGGGTATATATATATATATATATATATATATATATATATATATATATATATATATATATATATATGGTACTTGGCAGTTCCGAATATAACTCATGACAGGAATTCTCTACCAAACCAAGCATACTTGCAGTTCAGAGTGGTGCTGTTTTTTTTTTGTTTTTTTTTCTTGGTGCTTGTTTCCTCCCCCCCCCCCCCCCCTCGATAGAGCCTACGGCGTGGTGCAGCTCCGAGATACGAATCACTAGCATCCCTGCATATGCTCCCCGCAATGACGGAACACCGTCCATGAGCGCATCTACTCGCGGGCCTGTTCGTGTAGCTGCGCCGCGCCGCAACAACACGAAGTCTCTTGTTGCATATCTTCGTAAGCGTCTGATTTCACTTAGCAATGTTCCTCCGCTCAGCAGTTTGAGAGGGGAGCGGTGAGGTTGTAATGTCTTCAGCTGCTGCTCTTGCCGATGTTTCAAGGAATGTAGACGTTGTTCTTGGGCGTGTTTCCATTATTTGTTTCACGAAACACTGTGTTATGTAAAGGTGGTATAAAAGTCACAAAAAGGGATAAGGTGATTCAGAAAGGCTGAACAACTTTTCGATAGGAGGACCTGTTATAGTGAAAGACCTTTGAAGATGATAGGTCCTACTGTTCCAACGTTGGAGAGCCTTTCTGGCGTACCTTATCCTTGCTTAAACTTTTATACCGCTGTGTGATACTCCATCGGTAAGCCCCCTTCTTGTGGTTGGAAATAAAAGCGCCTTAATTATTGGTCCTTAATTCATGCTGGAAGCTACACTCACAAGGGGCCCTGCCACACCTTATCTAGTAAAGTGCATTGTAGCAGACACATGTAGCCTGGATCACCATTTCACGAATCCGCAGCATGAGAGCGGAGTTATCGGAAATCAAAGATTACCTATTCATTTCTTCGGGGGTACGACGAAGCCTTCCACAAAGTGCGCGCCGGAGTCTGTGGAGGCAGTGACGTTTCCCGCAACGCTCCGCCAAGAATATACGTCATCGTAACGCGGTGTTTCTATTCATGGATCGGAATTTCTTGGACATTTATTCTTAGATGACAAACATAACTAACACTGCTACACACGACAAAAGCGAGACACATGCTGGCGCAGATGTTCAAGCAATACCGCACGCGTCGCTTCGCCGGAGGGCGAGGTGAAGGCATGCAAAAGTGGCACGACAGGATGACGCTTATACTAAACAAGAAAAGCACACAAGGACAAGCACAGTCTATTAGAAAGCAGTGTAAGCCTCCTATATTTGACAGAGGACTTCGATGAAGCTTGCATAATTTATTTTCCCGTTTATAGGCTCCTACAGAAAGGGCTAGATAGTCTGTGCGCCAGATAGAAAAAAAAAATTCACACTTTTACAATTTGACAGCGTATGGCAGTGGCTAGAATAAAAATCTTCCAGGCGTCGTCAATGTTTCCCGAGGCGCTGCAAGGGCCGATGAGCTCAAAGCACATAGTACAAGTATACAAGCCTAAGTATATACTAAAGTGAATTTGAGGAGTTTTTCTGTGCAAATAACTTCCACAGCGCGTGGCCGACTGGTCTGATCTCCTTTCTTTTCGGGGTGCACATGGAACGTTTTCTCAGACAAAAAGAACACGAAAAGCTATGCCTGCGTTATGTTTCGCAATATCCTTTTCGCTTTCAGAGAAATGTAATTTCTAAAGTTTCAATGTTCAAATTATTATTTCCATAGTTTATACACCCAAATTAAACACGCGATTCATCAGCAATCGTCAACTTTGGATATGGGCTACAACAAATCAGGGCAACGACAACAAGGACAAGAATCGGCGAAAAAGATGACTGGTTCTGAGTTTCGAAGAAGCGGGAATCGTCATCTATAACTGAGGTGAACAAAACTAGCGCCCCGAAAGCGAACTACATTGAAGCTTCTTTACGAGACAGTTCAATCATTTACTGTGTTGTCTCATACAAATGCGAATGCTGCAGACTTTACCCCTCTCGATAATATGAATGGCGACGCCGATGATAAAAATTGTGTACAAAAATAAGCTTTAAAATCTGAGACTTCCTGCACAAAGAACAGATAAGAACCGAAGAAGCCATGTAGAAGGCTGTAGCAAAAGTAAGAGATGGCATCTGCTCTTATTTGTGCGCTGCTTCACTAAAAATTTTAAGTGGCGCAGATGACGATTAAAGAAAAAAAAAACGAGAAGCACGAACGCAAAATAAGTGCAACCCCGGCGGGACTCGAACCCGCAATCCTCGGTTTAGAATACCGATGCCTTGTCCATTGGGCTACGGGGGCTTTTTTTTTTTTCTTTTTTTTTTTCTTTCATGGTATTTATTATAGTTGCATTCAACCAGACGTTCATCAGTTCTGCATTGTCAGAGAATGGAGGGCACAATAAAAGTCACACACAGAAAAGGCAGCGTTCATACTGTGAGTAGAAACGTTCTTGTCACTTTAGAAGGGTGGCAAGGATAAGCACCTCTCCAAAATAGGGTACCAGTCCGGTTGTACACCGAGTCCATCATAAACCTGCTTTAGGTGTAGTGTCACTTGGATGAAATTTGCCCTTGTAGGTACAACCCTTTCGGCGTTTCTGTCCATCATTCGCGTTTTCCACAAACTGTGCATTCCCATGACAAAAAACATATCGAAAGGTGCACTATTATCAGAGGTTGGCAGCAGGTATCGCACAGTATGAGCGTTAATTTCAAAGTCTTTCTTTAAAGTCCGTTGGAGGACATCCCAAAATAGAATGGCGTCAGTGCAGCTAATAAAACAATGTTCAATTGTCTCTGGTACATCACAAAGGCGACAGTTAACAGTAGAGCCAAAGATACCCTTTTTTTGTAGCCATGTTTTAACCGGTATGGTTTCACTATGAACTTTATAAAAGAATGTTTTGCAGCAAGGGGATAAATACATTTTGCGAACTCGCTTTAGCACATCGTGGCCTGGCAATTTAATGTATATTGATCGGTAAAGTGGAGGCGGAAATAGCATGGATAGTAAGTCTTTGTACAACGTTTTGCGCGACACAGAATACAAGTATTCAGTGGAAAACCGAACTGTCAGGAAACGAACCGCCAAGTAAACTTGTTGCATGAACCCCCACAAGCATAAGCGCGAAGAAAAACTTGAAGAAACAACTAAATCAGGTAACGCATTAACAAGTGTGACTTGCATGTATGAACGAATTACAGGATGGGAAGTATCGCGAAAAAAGAAGAAACGAGACACTATCTGCCGCACATAAAGATGTACTAAGCCCAGCCCACCTACACTAACAGGCCTAAAAATATTGTCTCGCCTCATGGGCTCAAAAGTTGAAGACCATACGAAGGTTGCAAAGATACGGTGAAAGCGTTGGATGTATAGCCTAGCACAATGGATAACTTGCAATACATAGAAAATTTTTGTTGCCAAGAACTTATTGCAAGCTTCGGCTTTCCCAAAAATAGAAAGTCGTTGTGGAACGAATGTCTGGGCGTAACTTTGTAGTACCGAAACCCGTTCTTTCCAATAGTGTGCGCTTAATTTAAATGCGTCTAGCGGCACGCCAAGATACTTTGGCGGGACATCAGTCCACTTAACGCCTGCAAACTGTTCTGGTGTATAGCACCATGAGCCAAACCATAAGCCTAAACTTTTTGAGGAGTTCATTCGCGCTCCTGATACGCTGCCAAATTCTTCTATTTTCGATACTACTTTTTCAACACTGGACTTATCCGTGCAGAAGAACGCTAGATCGTCTGCATAAGCTAAGACTTTAACTTCATTACCCAGTATATTGAAGCCATGGATGTGACTCGACTGAATTACGCTTAAGCATAGCGGTTCCAGGTAAAGAGCGAATAGTAGTGGGGACATCGGGCATCCTTGTTTTACTGATGAGCAAATAGAAATGGGTTCGGAGAGTTGGCCATTAATAACTAAACGAGTAGTACAACAGGTGTAGCAAAGCCTAACGCCTTTAAGCACAATGGAGCCAACATTGACATGCTCCAGAAGGGAAAATAAATAGGAGTGACTGACACGATCAAAAGCTTTAGCAAGGTCTACCTGGAGCATTGCAAGCTGCTCAGTGGAACCATAACAGTATTGAAGAAGGGTACGGGCGATATGTATGTTAGTTTGAATTGATCGGCCCCTGATTCCACACGTCTGATGTGAACCAATTAGAATTGACATCGCAAATTGCAATCTATTGGATAGAACTTTTGCGAAAATTTTGTAATCCACGTTTGACAATGTGATTGGTCGATAGCCTTCTACGGAACGCAGTTTCTCTTTATCTGAACTTTTGGGAATTAAAACTGTGTGGGTTTTGCAAAAAGACTGCGGAAGGGCGTCAACCTCTAAACTTGTAATAAGAATATCCAATAATATGGGGCTGATAATTGATTTGAAAGCTTTGTAAAATTCACTTGATAGTCCATCGGGGCCGGGTGTTTTCGACAAAGGCAACTGATCAATAGCTAGCTCAATTTCTTGAATCGTAAGGCTTCCACTGATGACTGCACAGTCATCATCCTGTAATGGTTTGACAAGAGATACAAAACTCTCTAAAACTTTTGCATCGTGATCGTCCGGAGGTGCACTAAACAACATAGTGTAGAAAGTTTCGAACTTAGAAATTATGTCATTAGTATTTGTTAGAAGACTACCTTCGGAGTATATTTCCGGAATTACTTTGGAAATACCGTGACGTCGCTCGTCAAGTAAAGCTTGGCGTGTTGGTTGCTCAGATTGCAGAGCACGCCTGTTTCGAGATCGAATTCGCGCACCTCTGTAACGTAGTGCGTCATACTTTTGTAACTCACATTTAATGTTTTCTATGTCGACAATGTAAGTGCCTGGCATTTCGCATTCACTCTCATAAAGGCTACATAGGCTCTTAAGAAGCGTTTTTTTCTTCATTCTTTCTGTAGAATGATTTCACCGATCCAATTTCTATAGCCACTGTACGAACCTCTTGTTTAAAGAGTTCCCAAGCAGCAAATAATGGCAAGTCACTAGAAAGGGAATTGGTTAGAGCCATGCGCACGCGATTAATAAATTCCTGATCATTTAGGAGCTCAGAGTTAAGCTTCCAGAGTGCCCACTGTGGTCGGAAATTAGTTACAGATTTTTCACCAATGTTTGCGATAACCATACAATGATCAGAGAATGAAACGGGGATAGTAATGCAGGATAGTCCTCGTGAGAGGAGTGATGAAGAAACATAAATCCGATCTAGGCGGGCGTAGGAATTACCTTGAATTCTTGTATAAGAGCGAGCTCCCTGTCCCGACACTCCTACATCAACGAGCCCTGAATTTTCTATTATGTTAGACAAAACTTCACCACTCCTGTCCAGCTGAGGGTTAAAGCTGCTTCGATCGTTCGGATCACATACACAACTGAAATCTCCCATTAAAACAATGCAGCGATCACAGTCCAATAGACTAGACAGAGTATCAAATAAAAGAGTTCGTTTTGCAGCGTCATTAAATGCATAGACGTTGACTATGCGCCATGGCACACCCTGCAACACAAAATCACAACATATATATCGACCTTCAGTGTCGACATGATAACTAAATGCTGAATAAAGTAGGCTCTTTTTTCAGAAACAGGAAACAGCCCGCGGATAAGCCAAGAGCGTGTGAAACGCAAACATTATACTCAGACAGAAAAGGTCGCAAAGCCCTTTCTGTCTCGTCGTCACTCTCAATCTTCGTCTCCTGCACGGCGACGAAGTCGAAGCGCCTCCTAGACAAAAGCCGGCGAAGCTGCGCCTGTTTCTGCAAAGACCTAAGGCCTCGTACGTTCAGGGTTGCGAATAGAAGTTGCTGGGACAGGGCCATGGTGACTACCAACTATTTGGACCTAATGATCTATGTGATCAGTCCTAGAGGGCAACGGTGAGGCTCCCTCCGAAACCCCACCTGGCCTTCTGGACCGTGATCGTCGGCACTTTCCTGAGTGTTTCGATGTTTTGCGGCGACGTGCTTTTCTTGTGGTACTGGTCGTCTCGCTGTCTGTGCTTGATTCCGATCTGTTAGTCGCACGGCGCTTCGGAACTGAAGTATCCGCGTTACTTCGTCTGTCCTCTGCCGGCTCAGCGCACGTGTCGAGATGCTTGGGTGCATCAGATGAGTCACCTCCGGCTGCCTCATTCGCTTGCTGGGCAGAAGCTGGCTCCGTGGTAGCGGGTGCTCCTTTGGGTTGTTCCTTCGGTTGGTCATCTTTCTCTTCGCTACTTTCTTTTTTCACGGGCAGTTCTGCGATGCCATTGTGACTGTCTTTAACAGGCAGAGGGGCCTTACTGGCACAGCGGGTCTCCGCAGAAGAGGGCACGTCTCCCGTCGCGTCAAGAACCTCCGTAACGTCCATTATGTGTTCTTGCAAGCTTTCATCCGGAGGCTTTGTTCTGTGTCGTAACTTATCGGCGTATGTTACGACACATTCTTCAGCTGTGTGGCCAAAGCGCCGGCAAGTTTCACAACGTGGGGTTCTGCAGTTTCGACGAATGTGCCCCACCTTGTTACAGCGCAGACAAAGTGGGGGCCGGCCTGGAATTAATACGAGACTCTGCACTCCACAAACAGGTAGTAGATGTGGAACGTCTCCCACGCTCACTCCATCGGCAAGAGTCAACACCACGTCCCGATTTAACGTACGCATTTGTTCCATCTCCGATACTCTCCAGCTTTCTGCTGATATAGACTTGACTTTCCCGTAAGCCTGGAGCGCATCTCGAATGTAGTCATCTTCCAAACGCTCAGGAAGCCACAAAAGCTTCATTTTAACTTCCGTGGGCTCAGGATCAATGACGACGCAGCGTCTACCTTTTATGGATAATTCCCCGCATGCGACTAGCTTTGATTTTGCCATCCCTGATTTGCACGTCACCATCCACACGTGCGACATCTGAAATTGTCCGATGGAACTTCTTTCGTTCAGGTCAATAACGTTCCGAAGGGCGTCTCTGAAGTCTTGGGCTCTGTACGGTCGACCACTTAAGTCAGCATGCAGGAAAACGGAGTCCACAACCAGCTTACCGGTAGGAAGACGGGGTAACACAACACGGTATTCATTGCTGCTGGCTGAAGCCTGAGCAGCACCTCGGCCAGGGGCCGATAAATCCTTTGAAGCGGAGAACATGAGAAAAGCGACCGTTCGGAACGCCGGGGGCTCTCACGCTCAGACCGCAGCTTGAGTTGGCCAATCCTGGCCAGAGCGTCGCCGCTCCTCGGCGCGACCGCGCGGACGCGCTCGTGCCGCTGCTGCCTCCTTCGTCGTCGTCTTCGTCCACAGCTGGTTCCGACGGGGCTCGTCATGCCAGCGTTCCCATACTGCCCCTCCGTCTGCGAAGGCGCTGACGGCGCTGGCCCTCTGTCACTTGGTGAGGTGATTTCGGACTCAAGTTCTTTGCCTCGGCATATCGCGAATCGAAAACTCGTATACAGCCAAGCTCAAATTTCGCATTAGAGAATATCGTAACCGTCGTGCATAATCACAGCGAATCTGGTAGCCTCTAATTCGTCTGCATTTTCGGTGTCCGCGTCCGTCAGCAAAAATGTTGGCCGATCGCGGCGGTGGTGTAGGGCCAGGAGCAGTGCTTCCTGCCCGCTTAAGGCAGAATCTTTAATTAGTCAGCTAAGTAAAACGAACCGTACATGCATTCTTTGGAATCAAGCACGCAATATACCGAGCAGCGCACGTTTCAATAATGAACAAATATAAAAACATCATCCGAATCACTTAATTGATTATAAGGCCCTCCTGACTACAATACGAAGCACGTAGCGCTCCCCACACTCCTAAAATTTTCACACCCTTATGGGTGTAATGTGGGTGTATATATTTTTTCACCCTTGTAAACAACTTCGAAACACTTTTTTTAACGGAAAAGGGTGTTCAATAAGAAAGCACCCTTGGAACACCCCAGTCTTTCTCATTCACACTCTAATTATAAGGGAGTAAGTGAACAAGCTTACAGTACATGATAAATGAACATTGGCAATTACCGCGTTGATATTGGCTATACATGAAACGCGCGCTACCTGCGCTTGAATCAGGTAGCTGGAATGATTAGATCGGGGCATCTAGGCAGCAGCACACTGACTCCGAACAGCGGTCAAAAATGAAGTTTCCCACGAATGTTGATATCCAACGGATGACACTAACGTGCTGACTTTGCATAGCCAGATATCTGCAAAAGGCTTCGCATGATCAATGGCAAAATATTTACAATGCTATCACTGAATACTTAAAGGTGTGCAACCAGTTAGACTGGGAATGGTTAGCAGTGAGGGCTAACGGTAAATAGCTCACGAACTAACGGTTTGTAGATGACATCGGCATACTCAGCAACGCTGGAGACTATTTGCTAGAAACGTTTGAGGACCTTAGCGAAGAAAGTGTAAGAGTCTGATTGAAAGTTAGTATGCAGAAGAGAAAAGTAATGTTCCACAACCTGGTGAGAGAACGAAATGTCATGGTCGGCAGTCAGCCTCTAGAACCTGCGCAGAAATACGTTTATTGAGGTTAATTACTCGCAGGGGCCTTTGATCAAGGAAATTAACAAAAATACAATGTTACTTGGAGGGCTTCCGGCAGGCATTACTATATCATGACCATGGAGCTTACTGCTAATCATTGCTTTCTACAGTTACTAACGTATGGGGCCGAAACTTGGAAGTTACCAAAGAAGCTTGGGAAGACGTTGAGGACCGCGCAAGGGGCGATGGAATGAAAAATATTAGGCACGACGATAATAGACTGTGAGACAGCGATGGGGATTAGAGAGCGAACGGGGATAGCTGATATTCTGGTTGACATTAAGAGGAAGAAATCGTGCTGGGCAGACATTGCAATGCATAAGGGAGAGAACTGCTGATCTATGGGAGTTGCAGAATGGGCGCTAAGGGAAGGGAAGCACAGGACGGCAGAGAATAAGGTGGGCGTGATGGTACTAGGAAAGTTGAAGACACGTGGAACCAGTTAGCACAAGACAGGGTATTGGAGATCGCTAAAGAAGCTTTCGTCCTGCGATTGACATCAAAATAGGCTGATGATGATGATGATGATGATGATGTCACGACATCCATGCCAGCTTCGCGGCATGTCATTCATGTTATGTCATGCGTGCGCGTCATGCACGTTCTGATAGCTCTATTTGCGTCGACTGCGGGGGGGGGGGAGGGGGGGCGAGTAACAGCGTAGCCAAGGGAGGCACGCCGGGCACTTGTAACGCTCACTAACAGTAAATTTTTTGCTACTGCTACTATGGCCCTGGCCCTGCTCCTTGCCCCTCCACGGTCAATTGGGACCACCCCCCCCCCCTCACAGGAAACATTTTCTGGCTACGCCACTGTGGGGAGGGGGTGTAAGATTGCTCTAGACCCCCTACCCCTAACTTGTCAATGGAAATGGGGGAGGGGAGATGCCGCAGGGCCGCAAAGCTTAAGCAGCCCAATTACCGGCTGCATTTCCTTTTGGACGTGAATACTGCTCTAATGTCATTGCACAGTGGGATTCATGGCGGTTCGAGGGCATGCGACAATAAAAAAACCACATACAGCCATCAGCAAGTCTTAGCTTGAGCAGATCTTCGGGAGCTGGGCAAGACTCTCATAAAAAGAAAAGCTTCGCACCCGTCTTACATGCATCGCCAACTCTGGGTCACCGCCGACTGCACCTTTCCGGTAAAAAAAAAAAAAAAACGACACAGGAACTCATCTGGGATTTGTCTGAGTATGCGTAATCATTGTCACTCTTCCTCATCTACACGCAGTCCATGTCGTTATCAATGTTATGAGACTTGATCCGACGAGTATAAGCGACAGTGCTGCGGCTGCACGAGCTGCTGTGTTCGGCGGCGCCAAGTGAAAGGCGCAAGCAAAGTACTGCAGGTTGCGGGGCCAGGTGCGCTGGTGACATTCGTTCATTTTGAGCCATTCTCGGTCTTTAGCACTTCTAATCTGCGTCGAACCATTATCAACCATTCTTCGGCGGCGGCTGCTTGTGGCACGGCCGCGCGAACCGTATTGACACGTGTACTTATATTTATCGGGCGACCACGTTTGGCCGCCTAACAAATCTTATCGCACAGCGCGGGACGCGCTTGCATGTATCCGAAGTTTCTGGAAAGTTATCGATGCTTCTATCCACAGTCTGTTGTCGACGAACCTTCTGTTATCTGATTTATTCGCCTGACTCGAATGGTGTAGAACTTTGTGGAAGGCACGCGGGTCCCAACGATTAGTCTGGAACATTCGACGATCCTGTATAAAAGCCGACGCGCTTGACCCGCTGATCAGATTTCCGACGATCGCCGACTGTGTTCGCCGCTTTCGTTGTGCTATAAGTGTAGCCTGTTTTGTGGGCACAAGTTCGCCCAATAAAAGTTAGTTTTCTCGTTCACAGTATTGCTACTGTGTTCTTCTACGTCACCACCACGTGACATCTGGTGGAGGTGCTTTACGTTCATGTACCGGACGCCCCCGACAAGCCGTAATTCAAGCCCGGAGCGCAAAGACAACACCAGCGCCGTCCCGGAACATCGAGCAAGCCGCCGTCTTCAACAATTGCCCCCGGAGCACGGACTTCTACCTGAGACCAAGAAGATTGTGTCCAAGGCAACTCCAATGGCAGCCCCAGCGTCCCCCATCGTGCTGCAGCAGCCCAGGGAACCACCGACGTTCCGCGGTTCAACTTTCGAGGACCCGGAAAGCTGGCTTGAAAGGTACGAGAGAGTCGCTACCTTTAACAACTGGAACAGCGACGACAAACTGCGATATGTCTTCTTCGCTTTGGAAGACGCGGCCAGGACGTGGTTCGAGAACCGAGAAGCCACCTTAACGACCTGGGAACTTTTCCGAAGCGGCTTCCTGCAGACGTTCGCAAGCGTCGTACGCCGAGAACGAGCCCAAGCGCTATTAGAAACCCGGGTGCAGCTACCTAATGAGACGACCGCCATCTACACGGAAGAAATGAGCCGTCTCTTCCGCCACGCCGACCCTGAAATGCCCGAGGAGAAGAAAGTCCGCCTGCTGATGCGTGGTGTGAAGGAGGAACTTTTTGCCGGAATGGTACGAAGCCCACCGAAGACCGTGGACGAGTTTCTTCGCGAGGCCACCAGCATCGAGAAGACACTCGAGATCCGAAACCGGCAATTCGACCGCCGCACAAACTCGACGAACTACGCCGGAGTTCAATCACTGGCCACCGACGACCTGCGCGAGGCTATCCGAGCGGTCGTGCGGGAGGAGCTACAAAAGCTGTTCCCACCATCACAGCCTCAAGTGGCTTCGATTGCCGACGCCGTGCGTGAAGAGCTCCAACAACAACTTGGAGTAGCCCCTGTATCGCCCCAGCCTGAGCCGCAAGCGATGACCTACGCCGCCGTCGCACGCCGTCAAGGTCCCCCTCCGCGACCGCGCCAGGGCCCTGTCACGCCGCAGTTCCGTCGTCCGCCGCCGCCAGCGCCAGCACGACCACCCGTCGCCCAGCGGACCTACGCGAGGAAGACGGACATTTGGCGCGCTCCTGACCACCGCCCGCTCTGCTACCACTGCGGAGAAGCGGGGCACATCTACCGCCGATGCCCATACCGGGAGATGGGACTGCGAGGTTTCGCCGTTAACGCGCCGCGGCCACAGATTGGCGAACGACCTCGCGATATCGCCGACTACCTCGCCGCCACTCAGTGGAGCCCTCGACGAGCTTCCCGTTCGCCGTCACCAGGCCGCTACCTGTCGCCGCAGCGCCGACCATACACTGGCCCAGCCCGGGGCCGGTCCGTCAGCCCATATCCGGAAAACTAAAAGCAGCAACCGATGGAGGTGCGGTTGCTGTTCGTCGAACTGACGAAGATCCTCCGCCGCCGACGAAGACGACGAAGAGACCATTTCGACGACATAACGACACGCCGCCGTCCCGACGAAGTCTGGAAGCCAAAACTACACCGACGAAAGACGACTTGACGACGCGACGTTCCAACTTCAGTTCAACACGACGCAGCCGTGATCCAACGCCAAGTCCTAACTGCAATGCCAGACAAAGAACAACCGACCTCGACGTGCTTCTCGACGGCCACGCAGTCACTGCCTTAGTCGACACAGGGGCCGATTACTCCGTAATGAGTGGACACATCGCTGTCCAGTTGAAGAAGGTTAAGACTGCATGGGAAGGCCCTCAAATTCGGACCGCTGGAGGACACCTGATTACGCCGACAGGAATGTGCACGGCAAGAATTACCATTCACGACCGGACTTACCCTGTCACCTTCGTTATCCTCCAACAGTGTTCACGAGACGTCATTCTCGGCATGGACTTCCTCAACCAACACTGCGCAGTCATCGACCTGAAGTCGAAGTCAATAACGCTGTCGGAAGATCATGCAATACCGCCGGAGAGCCCTCGTAGTCACCACGCCTTGAGTGTGCTTGAAGATCAAGTGAGCATCCCGCCTCGCTCCAGCATTGTTATTTTGGTCGGCACCGAAACACCCGCTGACGTAGAAGGCGTCATCGAAGGCGACCAACGTCTACTGCTCGACCGTGAAATTTGCGTCGCAAGAGTGATCGCTCGACTGCACGGAGGAAACACGAAAGTGTTGCTGACAAACTTCAGCAAGGAGTTCAAGCACATCAACAAGGGCACGACGATCGCATACATCGAGGAAATTGTGGAAACCAGCGATGCCTTTGTCCTCTCGGATTCTATCGCATCTACCCCGACAACCGCAGTTCCCGAGCCAGACTTCGACATAAGTCCAAGTCTCCCCGTGATTAAGCAGCAACAGCTCAGAAGTCTGCTTCGACGATACAAAGGCTGCTTTGCGACGTCATCGAGGATTCGACAAACACCAGTCGCAAAGCATCGCATAATAACCGAAGAATGCGCTCGACCACTACGCCAGAGCCCTTACCGAGTTTCGACGCGGGAACGTGAAGCTATAAGAGAACAAGTCGACGAAATGCTGCGCGACGACATCATCCAGCCGTCGAAAAGCCCGTGGGCATCCCCTGTTGTCCTGGTAAAGAAAAAGGACTGAACCCTACGTTTCTGTGTCGATTATCGTCGACTGAACAAGATCACGAAGAAGGATGTATACCCCCTCCCACGGATAGACGACGCATTAGATCGGCTCTGCAACGCTAAATACTTCTCGTCGATGGACCTCAAGTCTGGCTATTGGCAAATTGAAGTCGACGAAAGAGATCGCGAAAAGACCGCCTTCATCACCCCAGACGGCCTCTACGAGTTCAAGGTTATGCCATTTGGACTGTGCTCGGCGCCTGCAACGTTCCAGCGCGTGATGGACACGGTTTTAGCAGGATTGAAGTGGCAGACCTGTCTCGTTTACTTGGATGACGTCGTTGTCTTCGCCGAAAATTTCGACGAACACCTTAGGCGGCTCGCAACAGTACTCGAGGCCATCAAGTCATCAGGGCTCACTCTGAAGCCAGAAAAGTGCCGCTTCGCCTACGATGAGCTTCTGTTCCTAGGCCACGTCATCAGCAAGTCTGGAGTCCGCCCCGACCCGCAGAAGACAGCTGCCATCGCAAAGTTCCCGCAGCCCACCGACAAGAAGGCAGTGCGTAGATTTCTTGGCATGTGTGCCTACTACAGGCGATTTGTCAAGGACTTTTCCCGCATCGCTGAGCCGCTGACACAGCTAACTAAATGTGACATCGAGTTCAAGTGGGAAACGCCGCAGGCCGACTCATTTGAAGAACTCAAACGACGCATGCAGTCGCCGCCCGTACTTGCGCACTTCGACGAGCTCGCCGATACCGAAATCCACACTGACGCCAGTAGCCTAGGCCTCGGTGCCGTCCTAGTCCAGAGAAAAGATGGACATGAACACGTGATAGCTTACGCTAGCCGGTCGTTGTCAAAAGCGGAAGGCAATTATTCCACAACGGAAAAGGAATGCCTCGCCATCGTTTGGGCTACAGCGAAATTTCGCCCCTACCTATATGGCAGGCCATTCAGAGTGGTCAGCGACCATCACGCGTTGTGTTGGCTAGCTAACTTAAAGGACCCTTCAGGACGGCTGGCACGGTGGAGCCTCAGACTACAAGAATACGACATCACTGTAACATACAAGTCCGGTCGAAAACACTCAGATGCCGATTGCCTATCACGCGCCCCCATTGACCCGCCGCCGCAAGATAACGAGGACGACGACGCCTTCCTTGGAATAATAAGCGCGGAAGACTTCGCTGATCAACAACGAGGGGACCCGGAGCTAAAAGCCCTTGTCGAGTATTTGGAAGGGCACACCGACGTTGTCCCTAGGGCATTTAAGCGTGGATTATCTTCGTTCACGCTTCAAAACAACCTACTCGTGAAGAAAAACTTTTCACCAGTCCGTGCCAACTACCTTCTTGTTGTTCCGTCGGCGCTGCGTCCAGAAGTACTGCACGCCTTACACGACGATCCCACTGCTGGGCACCTCGGATTCTCCCGGACGCTGTCGAGGATACATGAAAGGTATTACTGGCCGCGTCTTACCGCCGACGTCGCCCGTTACGTCAAGACATGCCGAGACTGTCAACGACGCAAGACACCACCGACAAGGCCAGCAGGGTTACTACAGCCGATTGAACCTCCTCGTCGACCATTCGAGCAGATTGGGATGGATTTGTTGGGGCCGTTTCCGACGTCAACATCCGGGAATAAGTGGATCGTCGTGGCGACGGACTATCTCACCCGATTCGCTGAAACAAAAGCTCTACCGAAAGGCAGCGCAGCCGAGGTGGCGAAATTTTTCGTCGAGAACATCCTGCTGCGACATGGCGCCCCAGAAGTCCTCATCACCGACAGAGGAACGGCTTTTACAGCAGAGCTCACCCAAGCCATTCTGCAATATAGCCAGACAAGCCACAGGAGGACAACTGCCTACCATCCGCAAACTAATGGTCTCACGGAGCGCCTGAATAAGACCCTCGCCGACATGCTAGCGATGTACGTCGACGTTGAGCACAAGACGTGGGACGCGGTCCTGCCGTATGTAACCTTCGCTTACAACACGGCGGTGCAAGAAACAACACAGATCACGCCGTTTAAGCTGGTTTACGGCAGGAACCCGACGACGACGCTCGACGCCATGCTGCCCCACGTCATTGACGAAGAGAATGTTGACGTCGCTAGCTATCTCCAGCGCGCCGAAGAAGCCCGACAGCTCGCCCGCCTCCGGATCAAGAGCCAGCAGAGGACCGACAGCCGACGCTACAACCTCCGACGACGCTTTATCGAGTACCAGCCCGGTGACCGTGTTTGGGTTTGGACCCCTATACGCCGACGAGGACTGAGCGAGAAGCTCTTGCGTCGCTATTTCGGACCGTACAAGATCATCCGACGTATTGGCGTACTGGACTATGAGGTCGTGCCAGACGGCATTTCGCTGTCACAGCGGCGTCGCTCACGACCTGAAATTGTCCACGTTGTGCGATACAAGCCGTACCACCAGCGTTGACGAACTTTGGGACTTCGCGTAACTGACTTTTAGACTTGATTTCTTTTCGTTGTTTTGTTACTTATGTTTAATAAGTGTCCTTTTGTGTGTCGCTCTCTTATATTTGTAGCATCGGGACGATGCTTTTTAAGAGGGGGGTATTGACACGTGTACTTATATTTATCGGGCGACCACGTTTGGCCGCCTAACAAATCTTATCGCACAGCGCGGGACGCGCTTGCATGTATCCGAAGTTTCTGGAAAGTTATCGATGCTTCTATCCACAGTCTGTTGTCGACGAACCTTCTGTTATCTGATTTATTCGCCTGACTCGAATGGTGTAGAACTTTGTGGAAGGCACGCGGGTCCCAACGATTAGTCTGGAACATTCGACGATCCTGTATAAAAGCCGACGCGCTTGACCCGCTGATCAGATTTCCGACGATCGCCGACTGTGTTCGCCGCTTTCGTTGTGCTATAAGTGTAGCCTGTTTTGTGGGCACAAGTTCGCCCAATAAAAGTTAGTTTTCTCGTTCACAGTATTGCTACTGTGTTCTTCTACGTCACCACCACGTGACAGTATCTTGAAAGCGAACTGCAATGCGGACAAAGTGTGCCCACTGCTAAAAACTTCACGCGCTGTGTTCTCACCGTTTACTTCGCTTTGAAAACAGACGCGGGTACACCTATCTTGAAAGTGATATGCGAAAAGCGCACAGTGCGGCATGAGCTGAGGGATTCGTGAGCGCTGTGTTCTCGCCGCTTCGGTCGCATTGAAGCGAGAGCTAGCACGAAGGTGAATTCACTCGCTGCTGCGGGCTCTATTTTGAAAGATATCGTGCTGTACGGACTGACAGATGGATGATTTTTTTTTTTGTTGGGTAAATATAGAAATGCTTACGTTATAAAAAAATCGCAGGGTTCGCGAATTTCGCGATAACAACCAACACCAACCTACTCCCCCGCCCACCCGCTGAGCGATGGCGTCTTGGTCGCCCCCTCTGCAACCGTGGGAAAAGGGACACTACGCCTCCATCTCAGTTGAAGAAACGATGATGAAACGTTAACAACGACCAGAACGGCATTTCCTAACGCGTTGTCCTATGGCCTCCGAGACTTGCATGCGAAAGTGGCGTGCACGAATCTGGGAGGCAAAAAAATAATGCCAAGCGACACAGTAAAAAAATGTAAAAAAAGAACTGATTTTAACCCTACTGTTTGGGGAAAAAAATAAAAAATTAGACAGCGGCAACACACTCCACTAAAGCCACCACCGCCGGCATAACGTCGGAACCAACAGTTGGCAACATTCATTCGCGCTTTTCCGCTACACCGCTGCTTCGTCTCCGCAACGAGAGCCGCCACCTTCTCCCGCCTAAAGTTTTGTTTTATTGCAAGTCCGCGCACGCAGCTCATCGGTGGATGCACGGCTGCACGGCGTCGCATTGCGACCTGCGGCATTTTCTCGTGTTCGCACAATCGGTGTGAGACATTTCGCATGTGAAATGTTTGATAGAAGTGCCTCACGTCCAAGTGAACCAGCCAGACGGGTTCGCAAGCGTCGACGGGTTTCCGGCATGCGGATTTCAGGTACGTGCAAATGAGTTTCGCCCTCCTAATGAGCTCCGGAGCAAAGCGTGCAATATTTCATGTGATAGATGCAGTGTTCATCATCATAGTGTGAATTTAATGAGAGCAGCATTCCGGGCAAGTTGGTAAACCATTACTCAAATGATATTGCGCAACAAAGCTCATCCGTGAAATATATGATGCGCAGATGATCGCAAAATCGGTTGATGAGTGTTGTAACTTCCCTTCTCTGGCTCTCACAGAAAAAGAGCTAAGTTTCTTGGAGGTGGCATCACATGACTCGTAACTATGTTACATAAATGCGCAGATCATTTTCACGTAAGATCATGCGCGGTCTACACTGCTTCACATGTACAAAATCTGTTTCAGTGGCGCAATAAACTTAGTTGAAAGTTTGCGCTTGGTGTGTCGTCCTCTGTTACGTCCGTGTCGTTTGTTATTGCGCAATATCATTTGAGTAAGGGTGTGAATTTCGAGCGGCAAACGAGAACTGCGGCACTTAGCGCACACCGCGGCTGCTAAGTCAGCTTGGAAATTGTTTTACGTTACCGTAATATGTTGCTGTCAGTCTAACCTGCGGCTTGTGGACAGCTAGACCATTGAATTTTGCTCGTGGCAGCGATAGGTATGTAAATGGCAGCGGTAATAATTTTCGAGACCAGACAGTTGTTTCGCTCGATGTTTGGTCGTGTTCATGGCGTTAGGAAGGCTAGAAAACTAACTGGCTTGATCGTGCTTAGTTCCAACTACAAGGGGCGCAACGTTGGCGCTGTATGTGTTTGTTTTCCGTGCCGCAAGTACCACTTTCGTGCTTTTGTTGCATGAGAGTGGTAGCTGCTACATGCCGCCTGGGCAGAATACAATAAAAGCAATTTCCTCACTTTCATACGTATGCAATGTGACGTAACAAAATTTCCAGCGTTTTACTCGGGGCGGAAATATCCAGTATAGTTTAGTAGGGAACTCAAATTCTATCTTAGCTTAGTAGGCGTGAAACAAGTGAAACTCTCATTCCTTTTTGAATTGTTCGCCCAAACCGCACCGACCGCAGACGCGTCGTCGGGTATTTGACAGTAGTTTCGCTACGTGAGTTGTTTTATGCGAAAATATTGCTCGGTTAAGTATCCTGTTAATTTAGGCCGATGCTCGTTCATCTTACTTTTAAGCGATTATTATCCCCGAGCACCGGACGATGCCAAACTTGTTGTGAGGTGTAGCAAACGCGGGAAATTTAAAGTGGCGTGGCTGCAAGTTCCTGTTCTTACGTTTCTTGCATTCAAAGCCAACAGACACAGTATCACTGATTTATTTTCATTTCTGCCGTACTTGATCAATATAATGTGACAACTGTATTTGCTCTTTAATGTTCTCCATTCATTGTTTATTCAGCTTGGCTGCCAGAAAATGCTTGAATTTTTTTCAGTATCCAAGTGACGGAATATTTCACTGATGGCCGTGTGTGAAACACACAAGATGAGAAAACTGATATCAAAACGATGAGATGTTTCTTTTATAGAGTTTGAACTCAACTTTTGGGGAGGATGTCGGTTGACCTAGGGCGTGGTGACAGCACACCCGACATGGCCAAAGTGCAGCCTGCCAGTTGAGTGCCCCCGAATGGACCATCAACATCGGAAAATGAAGCAGAGCCAGGTAGGGGCAATTTTCACTTTGGAACAGAATACTGACAGCTGCCTTTCTTTTAAAGATATAAAGAACATATTTATAAAACAATCCTTTCTCTTTGTGCAGCCAACATAGAATTGTTTTTTGCTTGTTATACAGATCTTCAGAAAGCAGTTCTTCTGAACCCTTTTTGCATACACAGATAAATAAAGAGGAGTGCACTTTCTGAAGCAATTGATGCAATGAAATGGGCATTGGGCACACATAGAGATGCAAAATAACCAGCAACTTTAAAGCGGTAAAGAAAAACAGGTTCGAAAGATCTTCTAGCATCCTAAACCGCCTTGGCATACGAAACTAAATATAACGGCAACAGAGGTGCTTGCAGAGAGATGTTTGCAAGATATAGACATTGTCTAAGAAATTTTTGTACTTAATGGGAGCTTCTTGGTGCCATGGCAGTGCAGTAAAAGCTCAAGATGATGTCCTGCATCTAATAAAGCACTTTTAGATTTTAAAATTATATTCTGGGCTTTTACATGCCAAAGTCACACCCTGAAGTTTCGGGCACCTGGCCTTCTTTAATGTATGCCAGATTATAAGTGCATAAGCGCTATTGCATTTTACCCCCATTGGAGGGCAGCTGCCATGGCCTAGATTGAAGCTGTGACCAGCATGACTGAGCAGCATGGCATCATAGTAACTGGGCTATAACACCTGGTCAGGATGAGAAATACTGCTTAGAACTACCAACTTCTTGGCTCACAAGCACTTTGCACTAAGTTAGAGTAGGGAGTACTAACAGCGACCGTTTATGTGCCAATGTCTTTTTAGGCTGTAGACTCCATTATTAAGGTGCGAAGCTTCAATTAGTCAAAAGCAGCCTAAATTACAGAACTGGCTCAAAACACGAACCATGTATAGTTGGATTTGGACATGAAAATGGAGTCCATTCATGTCGCCGAAAATGGAGGTGGCAGTCACAATATTTCATGCATTTTGCCTAAAACATAGTCAATAATAATTATTCAATTTCTAAAATATTCATCTCAAAAGTGATTTTTTTTTTCAAGCATGAACGAAGGAGCCAAATGGTGTTCAGGTGCACGAGTGGTTAGTTGCACGGCACTTAAAAAAATTATGGGGTTTTACGTGCCAAAACCACTTTCTGATTATGAGGCACGCCGTAGTGGGGGACTCCGGAAATTTCGACCACCTGAGGTTCTTTAACGTGCACCTAAATGTAAGTACACGGGTGTTTTCGCATTTCTTTCCCATCGAAATGCGGCCGCCGTGGCCGGGATTTGATCCCGCGACCTCGTGCTCAGCAGCCGAACACCATAGCCACTGAGCAACCACGGCGGGTTGCACGGCACTTCTTCGATGTATTCACAGGCTTCTTTCAAGCTTGAAAAAGAATTTTGTATTGCACCTATTGAGCAGTAGAAGGCTGGATTGGGAATTTTTCAGGATGCTCTCCAATTTTCGCACTGGCACTTTTGCTTTGAATATATTTGAGCAGGTAAATGATCGTTAATAACTAATTACCTAATTAGGAAAAATGCAAAAATTGATTTCACTTTCTCAAAACGATGGCAAACGACATTACTTTCGTTCTGTCTAGTTACGTGGCACTTGTACATATTTAAAGCTTGCACAAGTCACACAGACCGCCTGGTACTTACTAGGCATATATAGAAGCGGCTAAGTTGTGTGAGCCAGCCATGTGTAGCGAATCATGAGAAAGAGCCATGTCTCGTTGACTTAAGGGCACGATGAGATTTACATGCTCGTCACCTTGTATCAGTGTGTGCTAGGCCTGTTCGTAGTTTAGCTGCTACATAAAAAATATGTCTCCGCATGTAAGCTCATATGCATCTTTCGAGTATATTGCCTCATGTTTGCAAAATAAACCGTCCTCGCGCTTCCTTTATTGTGTCTTCATCTGTTGCTGTGATAAATTTTTAACATGCAACTGCACAAATTTTCATCTAGCTTTCGTATTTTCTCGTTGTTTGGTGGCTTTATTTGAGAACAAGTTGTTTTATTTAAACCCTGTTGCACACAGCAGTACACAACAGTGCTGTCTAGAGTGGGAATTGCTTTTTTTATTCAGATTGACATTAATACACCTTGCCTGGGCAATATAAGGCTTTCTACGTAACACGGCCTTGAAATAATGTTTTATATTGCATTCCAGCATCATTCAAAAGCTCTTTACTTACCAGATGAGAATATGTATAAGTGTTGGAAGTAACAGCATTGAAAGAAGCCAGCAGATAATGAGGCCAAGCAAAGCATACAGAAACATGTTTTAAGTTTTTTATATGAAGTATAGAAATGATAAATTCAAGGGAAATGAAAGTGGATGAAAAGCCATCCACCTGTGGGTGGGCAACGGACCCATAACGTTGACATTACGCATGTGATATACTAACCACTGTGGTACTACGGCCGCGTTCGAGCGTCGACAATCTGAGGGGCCATTGTGGACGGTTGAATGTTGCCTTGGTAGCACAGTGGTTAGTGCATCTAATGCCTAATGCAAAGGTTGTACGTTCGTTCACCACCCATGGCTGCTTTTTTTTCGACCATTTTCATTTCCCTTTATCATTTCTACAATTAAATGGAAAATTATAAATAAGCTACCACGTGCCTCCCTGGCATCTTCCAGGTGTGATTAAGCAAAATTTTGACCTTCAATTCCCTTTCTTCTCGTTTGGAGGAACAGTAGCTTCATTTTAAAAATAGTGAATTCACCTTGTACAGCATCTCAAGGTGGTCTCAAAGAAATCTTATCACAGCATGCATATTACTAAGTGAAGTTTTTGTTAAGATGATGATATAGCAGGGGACCTAATTAGTAGCCTTTGTGTACAGAGATATGACTAGTCTAATAAATAAGAGGGTTTTAAGAAGCACCTCTAACATGGTCCGATCATGTGTTTGAAAATACTGTAATCTAACGTGATTTCAGGCATAACTGTTGCCCTTGAAAAATATTTGGCTCATCTGCATAGGCATTGTTTTTAGAAAGCATCAATGCTGCTTTGATTGAAGTAGCCTCATGGAACATGAAGCATCGCTTCTTGTTGAGTCTAGGAAATATTATCTGCATATCTGAGGTGCTTGTGTCATATGCTCGAATGCTGTTTAAAGGCTGCTAATAAGAAAATTACTTCACTAGCCTTCTAGAGATTGCTGAGATTGCTTCAGTAGTCTATGCTACTCGATCACAACCAATTTACCAGAATGATCTTTCATCACAGTTGGCTTTGCAATGTTTATGCAAAATACCACAATTGCCTACTAGACATGTGGCTGCACTAAAACTTGGAATTTATGACCAGTAAGATTTATGGGTCAGCGAACTTTAATTTATTACTCCAGAACAAAATGCCAGGCACTTCGGTTATTTCTGCCATAGAGTTTCTTACCGTAATTTCTAGTGGGAACTCTGGTGCTGAAGTCGTTGTACCACCATGGGTATGATAGGAAGCACATGGATTTGTCTGATCTTCATGCTTGTGCATTCAGACGTTCTTGTGGCTTTGTATATTATACGCTATATAAATTTTCTTGTCGTGAATTTCAGCGCAGTCTATACTCTTCGAAGTGCAGAACACGCCGCCAAAACGCATAATTGCTATTAATTGCAATGATTGAGCTTGTACAGGTGGCCGAATTGAAACGCGCCGAGCGTCTCAGGGCACTGGTATGCCCGCGATAAATTCATCAGTGCGTTGCACTGGCTTGTCGTTACATGCCTCCGTGGCTTAATGGTTTCAATATCAGACTTCTGTTCTAGAGTTCCTGTGTTCGAGTCCTGTCGTCGGACGATTTTAGTGATGTTTATTTATTTATTGCACAGCATATTGTTTAAAATGACTAGTTTGCAAAGTCACAAAGCCGTTTGAAGCCAAATAGACGAAGTTTAGGCAAATCCATGTACTTCCCATAATTCCCATGCTGGTACAACCGTTCTTGTTTCATCTCCTGTAGACACTAGCGTCAGAGTTCCCTCTAGTAATTATTGTATGAAATTCTATGATTTCTGCACCTCGCTCGTGCAGAAGCGGCACCACACTTGTTACGTAAACATGCACTACCTTTCGGCCAAGTGCAGGGAATGCTGTCAGCTCGCCCCGTACAAAGCCTGCACTAAGTAAAACAAATCACAACGTGCAGTTGCTACCATGTTGAACTGGCAGAACGAGTAGTGAAATGCAGCACCTCCTAATCTAGTCAGAAAGTGCAGGTTAATCGAGTGGAAGTTATATAGTAACAGAAGTTGAGTGATTCTGCGTTACATTCACGAAATATACTTCATGATACCTTTCCATTTATTTTTTTAGTTATTAAGGCTCCCTTTTGCATTGTTGGACAAAACTACAGAATGCCAACATATTTTCTAGCATTCACTGGTAGCAAACATGTCAGAACTTGTTCTAGTTTCTGGATTACCGCTTTACCCGTTAACGCTTAAGTTTTTTCCAGAAAAATGTACAAGATTTTCCAAATTTTTATGCACTTATTTTTTCGGTGTCATTCTCATTCTAAAAATATATTACTTCATTGATCTCTGGTTAGAAATAACACAAAAATAAAAGCTGCTCTTGTGGGCAGCTTTCATTCAATACTGACTGTAACTCATATTTGACAGTCAGAGCAGCATAACATTGGGCAGAAAGAGTGCTACTCGTCATTGGCGACATTGGTAATACCTCCAGTCACTAGTACAGCTCGGGATCAAGGGTTAAAGGTTGCGACTTCGTTGCTGCCCAATTTTAATTCTGCAGCTGTTACACTTGCGTGTAGCGTGTGCATGCATTAAAATGACTTCATGCTAGAGCAAAGCAACTGTACTGCAGAGAGGCATCAGTCATCTTTATATTTTAGCTTTGTAAAGATGCGCTAAGTTTATCTTTTGCAGTATAGACTTGGCGCTCTTTGGCCAAAGATGCCCTTGTGCTATTAAAACCTATCCATTAATTATCTTTTTGCAGTAGCAGGTGCTTATTCTTTTTTCAGGATCGGTGCGCCAGTTTTAATTTCTTTTCCTTGAATGGTGCAATTGCCACTCACAGGACTGCATGTCATTTGAGGTGTTCCTTTTTCAATCAAGAATGTTGAGGTTGTCATTGTGAAACTCGACTTCTTACCTCAAACGAGCTTGTACAAACTGACCAAGCTGATAATTCTACCTGATTATATATGAAATATGTTGCGGTTATGAACCCTCATAATGAATGACACACAGTACAAAAATATTAGGTAGTAAAACCATTTCATGAAATTTTTCGTGTTTTTCGCGTTCGTGTTGTCCACTTCTCTACTCTTGTGTTCTGTCATTGCGCCTCACCTCTTTTTTTGCATATTAAATATCGTATAAACTTAAGCATGCTTTTTTACCACAATGCAGAGAGAAAAAACTTTCGGTAACACCATACATTCAGTATGGTGGCCCAGACGTGTATGCAAGCTACCTCCTTCATGTGGACCAAGAACTACTCTTCAGTATCTCGCAGACTTCCATGCGAAGCCCTCAACATTCTCGTCTCAGTGGAATGGCTGCTCATCTATCAGCATGTCCATCACCAAGACTGCCAGTTGTAAAGCTTCTTACCCCCTTTAAGGAAGCTTAATGATTTCTCTATTGACTTTTCACGGTTGGCCGCAGGATCTGACCATTTTTGATGTTTCTAACATTTTTACCTGGCACAAAGCGGTGCTATAGCTTTTTATACCAGTGTTCAATGTAGTTAAGTGATGCTCACTCTAATGCCTCTCTGGTTTTGTTAGTGTTTAGGAAATTTGAATCGCTGATGAGGTAACGGCATTTGAATTTGTCGTCGTGGCTGGTTTGAATGAGCTGCTAGGAAATAAGACGCAAAACTTCCCACACGCCAGTTGTAGCCTTTTTGTTTTCATGACTACAGTATACACGTTTCAAAATATTGAAAGTGGGAAAAGAGCCTCAAGAACATAAGCATTCTATAATTGTCATGTCCGAGTAAAAAAGATCTTTTTCAAACGAGAAGCGCATATTCATTTGAGCTTCAAAGTACAGTCATTCATTACTAGTCACTGTATATGAAATCATGCTGACAGCTTACAGCTCTGCAGTGACTAATGCCTCATACATCTTGGGAGCGCATTGCTCGCAATGCCCTCAGCTAATTTGATAAGAGAATAGCTTGCACCCAGATATGCCACACAGTTGATGGCTTTTTTGTCGTCTTCATGTTACTACTATGTATTCAATATTCATTTAGATGTAAAGAACGCTACAGGCATTGAAATACCAAATTGCACTTGCGTTTCAGGGGGCAAAGTGTCCAGCATCCCCCTCACAAAACGTGTTCTAGGGTCTACCTTGCCTCTATAGGTAAATGGACACCAGATGCTCTGTGTACAATGTCATCGGTGTACTTGTCTGGAGTGCTTGAAAGATGTGCTACGGGCTCTACTGGCACTGTCTGCTGATAATGCATGGTTCTAGAAAGCTTGCAGCTGAGCATCTGCCACCGCACTGAAGGAACTGTCCTAATTTATTTTGTTGATGTGGTTGAAACTTAAGGAGCTGCAATGAAACGTTGTGGCTATGGCAGTGCTTCCGAACTAAAGCACAAATTACACAACTCGACTCGCACAGTGCACTCTGAAAGTTTTGTTACGTGGTATCTGTGTTTGCTACCTGATCTTATGGCACCTTTACGAGCAGTCGCAGGTGATCGCAGCTGCTGAAACTTTGTCAACTGGCAAGGTGAAAAAAGAATGCTCTACCATCAGTGTAGCTGCACATTTCGAGATGCAAGCTATCTTGAACCAGGTGTTCTGCAGGCGGTAGCTGTGCAGCCAAAATATGGTGTTTGAGCCTATAGGCAACTGCGTTCACAACTGCACACAAGTGGGCTGTCACAATAGAAAGTTGAGAGCAAGCAGCATTTTTACCGCTGTTCAAAACATTAGTGCAAGTCATTTTTTCACAAAGGCTGGTAATCATGGATAGGTATTGAGAACAGGGCGTTTTTGACAGACAAGGGGTCATGTGTCTAAAGTTTAATTAGAACCAGTAATCTATGAGATGGAATTATAAAAGGTATACCTTTTGTTCCTCAGTGGTGTATCTTGCAGAGACATGACCGTTTCCGGCAGTTTAGACTCGAGTTTTTATGTCGATTTAGTGTGTATATTGCAATTAAGAGTCAGTGCTCTGTCCTGCCCAGTTTTATGCTGTTTTCGTGATATTTGCAATATTTTGCAGTTCAGCAGAGCGAAGTATTGTCTTTACTATTACTAGTTTTCATGTTCAACTTTTGTGCAGTGCTCACTTGTTGTTATTACTCATGTTTTGTTCACATAGACACACTCAGACTTGTTCTTTCCTATGTGGCCGGTTATTTTCGTACTTTATGATAAGGTGCAGTGCTTGTAGAATGAAAACACGTGATAGTTTGTAGTGAGGTTATCGAAAAATCTTCTCTGCTAAAAATTTTATTGAACAAGCCTGTGCCATTATTCGGTGCTTATGTCTTTGTATTGGCATGGTTTTACTGCGTATCTTTCTTTTTATTTTTAAAATGTGCAGAGTTTATTATGTAACCATTTCACTTTAATGAAATAATAAATACTTCTGATATTTCGTAACAAATTTTACAATTATTCTCTTCAGTGAGGCAACCGTAGACTAGCTGATTTTTATTCTGATAGTTTAACTTACAATGCCTGTGGGATAATCAGTGCAAGCACAGGGTGCAAAATAAACTAAATTATTGGGTATAAGCAAGTCGCAGGCAGTAAATGGATCATACAGAAATTTGCAAAAATAGTGCATGCTTATATATTAAACAGCATGCAGAGCTAGACATTGTTTTCTTTGTACATGCTGAAACATTATTATAAGCGGAAGCGCTTTGTTGCACTTTGTTCTTTGGCGTTCAGTGCTACTTTTAAGTCATTATATATCTGAAGGTACTAGTAGAAGCATCCCGTGTAGATAAATGACAACTTTGATGAATAAAGGTATAGAAGTTGTGCTTAAAACGGCAAAAACTGTGCTTGACAGGGAAACGTATGCTTCTGTAGTACTGCACTGCTTACTGTCGCCAATCCATGCATTGCGTGCGCTCTATCGCATTCACTGAGCTACAGCAACGAGCTGTGGGGGATTTCCCTCCTGGTCGAGCTGGTGTTGCTGCGACAATTTGTGACCAAGAAAAGAGGAGGTTTTAAAATTTTTAAGAAATGCATATAACATCATGCTTTCGGTTCTTTGCTTTACCTATGGAGTCCAGATTCTTGTAGGTCAACAGCTATGGTCTAGGCTGCGCGTATTCAAAGACGGCGAAAACATAGAAAGTTTGCTTGCTTTTTTCGAGAAGGTTCACGCGGAGGTTTAGCTTAACTGTCAACATTGGTCTTTTGACCTGCATGGCTTGCTTCCCATTAACGTGTTTTGCCTCTTGCCTCGCCTTTCTGATGAGGAGTTTAGGAATTACGACCTGGCTAAGATACCTTTATTCCAGCGTTTCGGTATTCCGCTTGAGAGCGAGCGGTATGGTCAAGGGAGTGAACCGAAAGTTCCTTCTTTTCAGGCAACTTAGTGACAAGCCGCAGTTGGGGCCGCGTCAGTGAGTGGAGAGCACAGGAAGTGCAACGTAGTAGAACCCTCAGAGGTAGAGCAGGTGGAGCGCGAGGCCGTCGCCTGTCTACAAACAGGGCCCATTCCGGAAAGCGTTCCTTGCGATGAGGCTGCTTCCAGCAGCCATGTGAAGCTTACAGAAGTGCTAGAACCCTTCTTCATGCCTCTGTATATGGACGAAATGCCAGAGTCGTCTAAGGTAGACCCAGATATAGGGTGGCTGATCAAAGTAAGGACGTGACGGCTCGAGATGCCAGAAGCACTTTCGGGGAGGAGCTGCCTAAGCAAGAGGTTTTCAGCGTTAGCACAGGTAAATTGGCTCGACAGTACAGGGAACCGGAGATTGCTGTGGGCTGGAGCTTCGGAGAGTGCGCAATTGAGGCGTCCAACAAAACCGAGTCAGCGGTCATCCCGGAGAGCGCTCCTTGTGGGGAGGAGGCTTGTTCCAACTGGATACGGCCCTCGTGCCTCAGCACCTGAGCGACTCTCTGGCAGTGTCGAATGTACACAGCAAATACGTCGCAGAACCATGGACTGTGGCGATTCCGGAGGGTATACCTTGCGGAGACGTTCCGGAGTCGTCAAAAGTAGAGCGGAATGCCATGGCGACCGAGGAGAACAGGAACCCAATGCTTGGGGGTTTCAGGTGCACTATACGAGACCGCGTGGTAAGTAAGTGTTTTCAGGCAGCATCGTGAGGTAAACAGAGCTAAGTGTTCGGCGCTGAGAACACTCGAGAAAGACGCCACACCACATCGCGTAGGAGAAGGCAACAGGCCATCGCGCAGAACTGTAAAGGGTTCATTGTGGTGCTTCAGAAAACGGAGGCATCGCCAGATTGCGAGAGAATAGGACGCGCCTCCGCGAGCAAGGGTGCGGATGAAATTTTCGACTTGGCCGAGACACGCGCGTGACAGTGGAACAGGCATTGAGGTGGAATGCGCCACGAGAGCAAGAACAAGGAGGCAATGGCTATTCTTCCCGCTTTCACGACCTCCCCTTCAAGGACTAGAAAGCAAGCTGCCGAGATACTAAGTGGCAAGTGCCTGTAGAGGGCAGTGTATGCCTGACACCCTTCGTTGTCCTCGGCGTAGAACAACGGTTCTCGCACTGCGACCCCATCGAGCGCGCATTAGGATGAAGCAATTTATAGATTGGGCACACCCATCAGCTCTTGTTTGCATGTGGAACATGATCCGTTTTTTTGTTAGTTAAGAACGGGTTGCTTTTATATTCAAAGGATTCGTGTTAGGGTCAGAGGTTCTTTGTATCGTTGTACGGGCCAGTTGCACGAATAAAAGTGGGAAGCAGGTTTTCCGACGGTGGTGGCTAGTAGTCGCGCTGATTTTGTAGGTAAGCATTGAGATTGAAGGTTTCCAGAGACAGACCTAAGTGTCGTAATTTAATGCTTACAGTGTAGAGCGTGTATCAGTTACCATTGCAGAAATTTTCTTTGCTGTAACGCGTTTGGAGAAGCAAACATTTTTCTTCAATGTTTTTTACACGCATATCGAGTGTAGCTTTGTTTTCTTTTGGGTTTTAAATGTCACTGTAGTAATTAGTTTAAGAGTTGAAGCGATCAGCAGAGCTCAGTACGTTTTGCATTAGAGGCGTAGGTACTGGCTGCTTGCATTAACCGAGCGAGGAACTCGAAACGCGACATACGTTCCTATGACCATTTTCGATCGCAGTCACGAGTTCCGTGATTCAAAAATGAACCTATGTTTTCTGTTGCGACTTGTGAATCACGCACCACGTAAGCGAATTGTTAACTCGAAAAGGCAGAGTTAGGTGGGAAAGGTAGGAAGCGTAACCCGTTACCGACAGAGGATCCAGATTAAAAAACAAGAACAAAAGACTCGTTCCTATCCGTACCGTGGGACACGATTTATAGCCGTCCTGAAGCTGTCCCGCTATGAGAAGGGCAAACTTAACGGTAATGCCGATGATCTGAGTCACTGCCCCTAGTGGAGAGAAAGCCTAATGGCCATTCTGCATTCCGTGTCATCTTTATGTTATTTCTTTGCCATACGTTTTTTTTTTTTGTTGTTATCGCATAGGCGTAGTCGATTATGAGCTGATTTTGGTGATCCCTTCAAGGAGATTTTTAGGAAATGGCTCTTTTTGGTGCTTTTGGAAGGAGGAAGCGCGAAAGGGACAGGAAAACAGTTTTTCTTAAAGCCTGGTGTGTCGCAGTGGAGGGTGGCATTGTGCTTGCTTACTTTGTGGTTGTGGGGTTGTGTTATGACTGTAGTAGACAACATGATGCTTGTCACCTTCAAGAGTGGAATGCGAGATCCACGCTAGCAAGATAGTTGGAAGACAGGTCCAAATCGACGCTGAACCCTGCTAACTTTACTGTAACGAGTTCCTCTCACCAGGAAAGAAGCGCCACAAAGGGAAGAGAGAGTTGCCGCTCTGGGGAAGGCAGAGACGACGCGAAGAGCTCATGGGCGTTTCCTGGAAGAAAGCTGCCACGAAATGGCGTTTGCGCTATGCGGGGAAGCAGCTGGGTAATCCAGTTTAGAGTAAAAAATATCCGCTTCCATTACCATGGCCAGACCCTCCCTCCAACTTTGCGCTCGCTGGAAATTTGTGGCGTAGCCGGTCCGATAAACCGTCTGGGACTGTGTTTGTTCTTTTTGATTGGCGGTCGTGGTGGTGGGTTCTGACCTGTGTGTGATTGGCTTCCAGCCGGAGGGAGGGCTTGAACAAAGATGTTGTAATGACTGTGCGGAGAGGAAAAAAAGCTACTCTGGGCCATGGAAACGAGGCTCATCCAAACGCTCGTTGTTAACACGACTCTTTTCTGCTTTATCTATTCAAAGATGTAAATAAAGTTTCTACAAGTGCTAAACCGATTGGTTTTTGTTTTCACAACTTCCGAGCTTTAGATTTCTTCAACCTGAAGCCTCCGCCACGTCACCACATGGAGCCGGGTTCCACATTACCTAGAGCCGGAACAACTGGTGATCAGTAGTGACATCTAAAGCTACGAGCGGTAACAACGGTCGGCCAGCGAGAGAGCAGCTGTCTCGAGATATAGATCACGTGTGAGTGAGAGTTTGGCCTTTCCTTTGATGTAAGGTCGGTTCTTAAAGAGGGCTAGATTTTAGAACATTTAGATAGCTTTGTTGAAAGCCTAGAGGTTAAGTACTTTCGGATTGTTGCTTTGGAGGTAGCCGGTACTCAAAAGGATCATGGATTCGTAGAGGCTGCAGAAGCCGGACCTGTTGCTGTTGTGCGAGGAATTAGGGATTGAGACAAAGGGCTTGGCACGAAAAAAACCCATGATCAGATAGGAAATGACTGATTTGGTAGCCCATGATGAGAAGCTCAGGAAAGAATGGAGCCTCATCGAAGAAAAAATTATGCAGATCCCACGCAACGTTACTAGACTAGCTTCAGTTGTAAAACTCCCCGCCCGCGCGCTTACAGCCGCTGTCGCCACTTCTGTGACAGCCGCCAGAGGGCAACGCTGTTCCATCGGGCTCCACTGCAGACGCCTCGTCACAGCCTTGAGCTCACGCGGACGGGCAGTTTGCGCCTGTTTCACGCTCGCTGGCGTTCTCCCTTGTCCGAATTAGTGATACCACGAGAAAGCGATATCCACCTACAGCAATAAGATTTATCGCGCCAGTTCGTTAACACTGAAAGAAGGGTAAACTGCACGAAAGGAAGAAACGCATACAGCGAAGCGCAGAAGCTGCGTTTCTAAATGTCGTGTGTTTCTTCCTGTCGTCTTAACGTTTCGCGCAGTTTAGGCTCACGAGCCTGAATATCTGGCCAAAGTGTGTGATTGTAGGATGATCTTCATCGCCACCGAAGCTTCTCACCACGCCAAAGAAGCGCTACAAAAAGAAAGATGAGGTCGGTCTTTCTACACACAAGCAAAAAAAAGAAGAAAAAAAAAAGAAAGAAGTCGGATTTTTCATTCCGTGAAGATCCTTAATCAGCGAAGCTGAAACGTGCGGCCCCTGTGTTTATCACTGGGTTAATGCCGAGGGTTCATTAAAGTATTTCTCACTTATGAAGTTACACACACAATCGGCTGCGACAGAGAGAACGACGTCACTGACGGTATGCCCGCAGTCCGCAGTTGTCGCTTGCGTTCGATGTCTCGAGTTTGCTCGGCGGCGTGGTTAGCAGCCTTCGCCTGCGATTTGCCGCTTGTGATTCTTCGAAATTAAATTCCTTCAAAATTAAATCCTTCCGTTACGTAAGACCATGAGTGGCTCATACCCCCGTAAACGCGGCCTCCCCATTACGACGACAGAAGTGAAGTGAAATTCTACGCTGGAAAGATGAACGGCCACGCAGTCAGCTGTGGAAGACGACGACCAACGCGGGAGCAGTGGCACGAGCGCGTGCGTTGATTTCGCAGAGAGTTCCCGGTCGGCACGAGGAATCGCTGTTTCACGCCGAGCGAAGCGTCGCATTGCTGGGAGCACAGAAAAAGTGGTGCGCCGAACTGTCGACATCGTTCCGATAACGGCCTATGCAGCCAGGTACGCAGCACGTCGGCATCGTCTGCTGATATTCTTAAGAAACTCGGCGAAGGCTACAGTTCCACGGATGACATGCTCGCTGAAATTCGCTGCCAACAACAAACGACAGAATACACCAACGCTGCACCGCGTACTTAGTCCGGCCCGCCCGCGTAGCCGGCTAGTGAGGAAGTGAAGCTGGGCGCGACTGCAGCACCACGAAGGCGCGGGCGGGTGGCGGTTCCGCGCAACGGCGCCGAGTTTTAAAACTGAAGCTAGTCTAGTAACGTTGGACCCCACGCACTGTGGGAATCGATGTAAGCGAAGCTTTCTGCACTGGTTGCTTCGATTGACTATAATTAGCGGTGATGTAAACAGCGAAAGCTTTATTTCTTCAATGTTTAGTCTAACACGAGAGTGTGGAGTTGATGTTAAACCTTACCGTGTGTGCACCATTCCTCTTTGTCTGCGTAGTACACAGAACACACAGGGAGTGGTGTTTGCTTGAGGGGTTGTTGTGTGCCATATTTCATGACCCTTGAGAGGGCTGATCATTGTCATTGCCTCACATGGCACATCGCATCGCGACAGAAGTATTAAACTTGAGTTGGATTATGGGGCTGTACTTTCCAAAACCACAATAAGATTCTGAGGCACGCCGTAGTGGCACACTCCGGATTAATTTTTGCACTGTGATGTTCTTTGACGAGTCCCAAAATCTAAGTGCTCGTGCATTTTTTATTTCGCCCCCGTCGAAATGCGGCTGCCGCGTTCGGTATCAAATCCGCGACCTCTAGCAATGCCATAGCCGCTAGGCTACCATGACGGGCACAGAAATGTTGATTTGACGGTCGACCGATTCCGTAGTGTCACCTGGACCCTGCGGTGCTCTTTAAATAATGCGGCTCTGCTTCTGCACACCGTGCGTAATTTGTCCGCTTGGCATATTTGCATGGCGTTTATTTTTCCAGAAATTCCAGGAACGCACTGTACCGTACCTTGAACTTAAACTTACCCAGTTGTCGAGCAACCGCTCTCGGGTTTCCTTGTCTTCTCACGTCACCTCTCCCCCCCTTGCATAGGAAGCACTACTACTCCTCCGTCCTCTCTACAGTTCCATCTAAATCCCCTCTGGACTCGCACATTAGTAGAGAGGGAAGCGGTGCAGTTTCTGCAATGCTTTTGTGGGGAGTCACGGATACTTCAGCTGTCAAGAGGCTAATGTGTTGTGAGGCCCAGGAAGCTCGAGGGTATTGTACACATTCGACGCAGTGGGCTCCAAACGAGTTTCTCGCGTCGCCTTTCCTCACTGACTGGCTCCTGTAATCTATACACAGGCTCTGAGCCCCCCCCCCTTCCGACGCGGTGTGCCAGACAGCAGCAGCCACAGCAGCAGCAGCAGTGGGAAAGTCGAAGGAAGAGGCAAAGAACGCTTCGCTTTAAAGAAGCAGGGCAGCTCATATAGCAGCAAGAGCGGTTAAGGGGGAAAGGCAGCAGAAAGAGCGGGAAGGCAGGAAAAAAGACAGGAGCAGGAGGCAAGAACGTTGGAGCGCGAGATTGAGTTTCGCAAGTTGGAACTTGAGTTGAGTAATTGGTCTGACAGTCTTCCCCAGCAAATGGTACCTCTTCTCAACAATAAGGCAGAATTCGAAATGTCTAGGTACATGACAGGATGCCGCTAGGGGGCCGTGACGAGCGGACGTGTATCACGTCGGCTCTGTCTTCCTGCAGTGATTTCTAGCGGCAAATGTTGACGGATCGACCAGAGCTGGTTATAATCATCAATCGGAAGCTGCGAGGACTCTGCGGACACCAGCGTTTGGTCCGTAAGTGGATTTTTCGCCACCTTAGAGCCACACGTCTGCCAGCCGTGGTGCCGACGCGCTAACACGAACGCCGGCCACTGGGCCTAACGTGGGCTAAGGCTTACCGAAGCCCCCGGTGCCGCCGCGTCAGCTGTGCGGCAGCCAACAGAAGGAATGAATATCACCGTGGAAGGTCGCAGCGCCGAACAGGGCGAGCTCGACGCCCCGGATTGGATCACAGTACTCAACAAATGCAACCTCGAGGAGAAATGGGCACGGAACGCCAAGCGCGTCTCAGAAGACACCCCACCACCATCAGCGAAGCGCGACGGCAAACAGCACGCGGAGAAATCGATCGCCTCGAACCAAGTCAAGCTTCCCGAAAATGGATGGAGAATCATTTTCCGCCCCAAGGGAGGCATGGTAGTCAAACAGTACGATGGACCAACCCTGACCGAAGCCATACATGTAGCTGCGAAGATTGAATGGAACAAGGCGTGCCAGCTTGTAAAGAACGAGAAGCAAGGAATTTTGGTCTTCTTCACCCCCAGCACGGAGGCAAGAGACAAGCTCCTACGCCTCACAAACCTGGAGATTGAAGGAAAAGTGCACGAAGTCACCGTTCACCTGGCAGTACCCGACGACTTCTCGAGAGGCGTCATCCACGGCATAGGACTACAGACCTCACTGCAAAAGATCACGCAGGGGATAGCAGAACATGAGGAGAACCCCAAGGTGCTGGCGATCAGGCGACTAGGACAGAGCAAGACCATCATGCTCACATTCGCCACCAAGGAGGTACCGAGGAAAATCAAATGTCTAGGTGCCATCCTGAACTGTTATTTGTACAAAAAAAAGTACGACGTATGCTATAAGTGCGGAGCCCTGGGACATCGTTCCGACGTTTGCGAGAGCAAGGAAGAGAAATGCAGAGGCTGCGGCATCCCCAACCCAAGCGAGGGACACGACTGCAACCCCACCTGCAAGCTGTGCGGCCAACCGCACCCCACTGGCGCCAGAATCTGCAAGGGGATCTTCAGAACGCCATACATCGTTAAGAAACGACAATGGGAGAAGCTGCAGCAACAGGAGGAGGCGGAGAAGAAACTACCAGAGCATCGCAGCCGGCGGGACGCTAGCAAGACGCGGGCCACGAGCAAGGAGCGCCGCCGGTCAGCATCCTTTCCGAGGCTACCACAGCAGGCCACCCCCACCCCGCCAAAGAAGCAAGGGACAACAACCATCAAAAAGGTAGGCTGGGAAGCGGGGAATTCCCATGACTCTGACATAGTGAGGGAGCTCAAAGAGCAAATGCAACAACAACACGAAATGATGAAACAGCAACAGGAACAATGGAAACTTTACCAGGAGCAAACAGTGGCTCAGATGCAGGAGCTCCGTAATCACGTTATCGAGTTGCAAAGGGAGAACACTGAGCTCAAGGCTCAACTCATTAGACAACCGGCAGCGCGTCAGGATGCCATGGCCGATACGTCGTCCGAATCAGAGCAAGAGGTATCTGCACCACCAAAGAAAAAGCGAGTTAAAAATACCGCTTCGGGCCTTGAAATCGCAGAGGGCAGGGCAGAAAAACTTGAGGTAGACATGCAGCAACTCAAAGAGGTAGTACAGCAGGCGGCCATAGCTACCCAGCGTAACGCGGAGAGGATAGACCAACTCTCAGCCCAGCTCAGCCAACTAGTCATCCCAATGGGAACTCGCCTTGATCAACTGGCAGAACAGCAAAACCAACTCTTTCTGCGGTTGAACCATGGCCAGACTCAACACTAGGGCAAACACAATATGGCAATGGAACTGTAGGGGCTTTATAAAAAAAAGAAACGTTCTCCAAGCCTACCTTGCGGGATGCGATGGTCCCGACATCATCGCGCTGCAAGAGTGTGGGAAAAACGCTAAACTCAGCGGATACAAAACATACCCAGGCCAGTCGCCAAACACTCAGACTGCTACCCTGGTGAAGAGAAATATCACCGTCATACAGCATGAGGTAGGATGCACGCAGATTGACTATGTGTTAACGGAGATTCTACCGCAGAGGCGGAAAGAACGCAGCCTGCTAGTCATAAACGTCTACAGCTCTCCTAAGCTAAGGAAAGGCTGTGGCTTCAGGGAGCTCTTTGCCAAAGCGCAAGCATTAGCACGGGGTAAGCAGCGTCTCGTAATCGTAGGGGATTTTAATGCTCCCCACCAAGCATGGGGCTACCACTACTCCCAGATAAAGGGAAGGGAATTATGGGACGCTATGATGAAATGCAATTTAACACTCCTCAACGATCCACTCGCACCGACAAGGCAGGGGAACAGCGTGTCATTCGACACCTCCCCCGACCTGGCCATGGTCGGAGCGGACGTTGAGGCTACTTGGCACAACACGAGAGAGAACCTGGGCAGTGACCACAGAATCATAGAGATCGTTGTCCAAAACGGAGTAAACATCAAACGGGAGAGAAAAATCCTAAAATCTATCAACTGGCAGTCCTTCCGAACCAATGGAGCGGATTGTGGGGCGATCACCGACATAGTTGAATGGACCAATGGCATTAAGCGGGCGTGCAAAGAGGCTGAGGAGGAAGTAGAATTAGATGAGGAACAAAACTGGGTTGATAGCCACATGAGACAGCTGTGGCGGAAAAAAAACGAAGCAGAAACCGAGCTAGCCCAAAAAAGGGGCAACCGTAACCTGAGAAGAAGAATAGCAGCTCTCAACAAGGAAATTGAGAGCCATGCCCAAACCCTAAATAGACAACACTGGAGCGACATCTGCGATAGACTAGACGGTCAATTAAGCTCCGTCACCACCTGGAAACTATTGAGACACCTCTTAGACCCAGACAACACCAAAGCTGAGACCAGGAGACAAATGCAACGACTAACCCACAATTTCCAGGGGTCGGAGGAGGATATGATAAACCAGATCAAAGACAGGTACATAGGAGAAACAAACACCGAAACATTGCCCGACTACAGTGGCGAAAACAACGAAGAGCTGGACCAACCAATCACCTTAAGAGAGGTCCAAGCTGCATTAAACAGGCTCAGCGGAAAAACCGCGGCTGGCCCAGATGGGGTCACCAATAAGATGCTTCGAAACCTCGATGACCACTCCCTCCAGCAACTGACAGCATTCTTTCAAAAGTGTTGGGAACGGGGGGAGATACCCGGGGAGTGGAAGACAGCAAATCTAGTCCTCATCCCCAAATCAGGAAAGGAACTCAAACTTGAGAACCTTAGGCCAATCTCGTTAACCTCCTGTGTAGCCAAGCTCATGGAACACGTCATACAGACTAGGCTCAACGATTACTTGGAAAGTAAGGAACTCTACCCAGACAGCATGATTGGTTTCAGACAACAACTGTCCACAACTGACGTCATGCTACAACTCAAAGAACAAGTATTGGAACGGAAGACTAGCGACTCGAGAGTCATAGTCGGACTGGACGTCAGCAAAGCATTTGACAACGTCAAACACAGAGCGATCCTGTCGCACCTCAGTCACCTAAATGTTGGAAGCAAGCTATACAACTATATCAAAAGCTTCCTCACGGACCGAACGGTGAACATAGAAATCGGGGGCACAATAAGAAAAAACATTAAGCTAGGCAACAAGGGAACACCGCAGGGATCAGTGCTCTCCCCTACCTTGTTCAATATTGCAATGATCGGGCTGCCAACACGACTCAGAAAGATAGAAGGCCTCTGCCACACACTCTATGCTGACGACCTCACCCTTTGGGTCGACAGAGGGGGGAGCGATGGCCAAATAGAAGGCACCCTACAAAGGGCAATATGGGAAACGGAATGCTATCTGAGACCCATAGGGCTAAAATGCTCGCCGGAAAAATCGGAGATGCTCATCATGGGCAAGCAGCAGGTCAATATCCAGCTCCTGGTCAACAACACCCCGGTACCAAGGGTGGACAAGATCAGGATACTGGGTATGTGGATACAACAAAATGGGAAAAACACCGAAACAATTAACCGACTAGCCGCCACGACCAACCAAACATGCAGGCTTCTCAGGAGGATAGCAAACAAAAACGCGGGGATGAAAGAGGCAAACCTACTTCGGCTCGTTCATTCTTTCATCATTAGCAGAATCACCTACGCTATCCCGTACTTAAAAACAACTAAAGCAGAGAGAGACAAGGTAGACATTCTCATCAGGAAAGGTGTCAAAACAGCACTAGGTTTACCAGCATGCACATCAACCGAGATGATTCTGAACCTAGGAGTGTCGAACACCCTAGAGGAAATGTGCGAGGCGAAACTCACGGCACAATATATCAGACTAACTGGCAGCAAAACGGGCCGATCCATCCTCAGAAACCTGGGCTATCAAAACCCAGAATCACGTGATAGGATAACCGTCATCCCCAAAGAAATTGCTAACAAGTTAAGAATAACCCCTATCCCAAGAAACATGCACCCCATACACAACAAGGAACGCAGGAGAAGCAGGGTCCAAAGACTCCAAGGCTCCCTCCTCCAAACACAAGGGGTAGTGTACACCGATGCGGCAGAATACCCAGAGGGGCATTATGCTGCAGTAGTAGTGAGCGACAAAGGCGCGCTAGTCTCTAGCTGTAGCGTACGACACTCTTCACCAGATGAGGCAGAGATGGCGGCGATTGCCCTGGCAATCACACACCCATCAACTAGAATAGTCATCACCGATTCTAAAACTGCAATCAAAGCCTATGACAAAGGTAAGGTTTCCAAAGAGGCCGGCAAAATCCTGCAAGCAGGCAAGGAGAACGTACCTAACGACCTAATTAGGATAATATGGGCACCCGCTCATAGTGGACTCACAGGGAACGAGATCGCCAATGAGGTCGCCCGAGGACTCACACACCGGGCCCCAGCGCAGGCGGATTACTTCCTGTCCAAAAAGCGAGAGTTAACCACATACAGAGAAATTCTAGAACACTACAGAATGGGGAGGAGAACTCTGCCTCCCCCCCATAGATCTCTCACAAAGCAGGAAGAGGTAATATGGCGAAAACTGCAGACAGGTACCTTCCCAAACCCGTATATTCTGCACAAATGGCATCCTGAGGTGCACTCTCCAAAATGTAAAAACTGTGAAGGCACAGCAACGCTAAATCACATGCTTTGGGCTTGCCCAGCACTAAACGGCCTACATGGAAACAGAGAGTCATGGGAATCCTCGTTCCATAGCCAGGAAGAGCAAGCCCAAAAACAGGCCATCCGTCAAGCCCAGGCCGCCGCCGGAAGCCAACTGATTCCGGCCGACGTCTAGGGGGGAGGTAGACGGTGATAGGGAGAGCTGCGTCTCACCCGATCACCCATACTCTCTGACGGGTGTAAATAAAGTGCTATCTCTCTCTCTCTCTCTCTCTAGGTACATGCAGCCATTGCGGTATCAAGGGATAACAGTGTGCATCTTGCAACTTTTGAACGAACGTGCCAGAAACTGTCGTTTGAGCGAGACACATGGTCTGAGAGGTTACTCACGGGTAGCGTTTAGAGAGCTTTACTGAAATGGCAGCTTCGGTTGTTAGCTTACCGAAAGGACCCTCTATGACCAGTGTCTTGATTGGCAAGCACACGCTCTGTTCTTCTACCACCTTGCGCATCCATGCACATTGGCCTGAGTAGTCGGTTGGTGACACATACGATGGATGGACAACATCCATTGTTGCCGCTGAGTCGCGCAGTGCTCTGCACGGCTTCCCGTTTACTACCAGGTCATGCATACGAGGCAGCAGAGGTTCTTGCGCGGCTCAGCAAGGAGGACGCGGACAACTACGAGAAGGCCAAGGCTTGCATACTGAGAAAGTACAGACTTAGCGCACAAACGTTTAGACAAAGATTTCGGGGTGCCAAGAAGTCGAGGTACGAGAGCTATCCCGGTTTTGTGTGAAATTTAAGAGTAAGCATAACCGAATGGTTAAATGGCACCGAGTCCTGCAGTGATGGGGACACTGTAGTGGAGATGATTCTGTTAGAGCAGTTTTAGAACTGTCTCACAGAGCACGAAAGAAATTGGTTACAGGGCCGGGGCGGCGTACCTTCTGCGATGAAAGCGGCCAAACTCCTCGAGGAGTACGCATCGTGCCGACAGCTTAGCAAAAACCTAGGAGTTGATTGTGCCTACAATTCCCAAACAATTGCAAATGACCGTTATGTGAAGCACCCTTCGGGCCTTCGAGTTGACAGAGGAATAAAGGTATCTTCAGGTAAAAATACAAAAAGATTGGTGTGAACCGAACGAAAAAGTGACAAACGCAAAAAAGGCAAAGAAGGTTTTCTGAAACTAGGAACCAATCATTTATTACAAATGCAACGAACCGGCTCACATAGCTGGAAACTGCATGAAGGAAGGGGTTGCGTTTCATATGTGGATGACCGCGAAAAAAACATCAAGTTGTTGAGGCCTTACATGCATGAGTTAGCAAACGGGAACCGTGCAGAGCACTGCGCGACTCGGCGGCCACACTGATTGTTGTCCATCCATCGTACGTGTCACCATCCGACTACTCAGGCCGATGTGCATGGATCTGCCAGGTGCTGGAAGAACAGAGCGTGTGCTTGCCAATCGCGATAGTGGTCATAGAGGGTCCTTTCGGTAAGCTAACAACCGAAGGTGCCACTTCAGGAAAGCGCTGTAAATGCTACCCGTACTTGCGCCCAAACATATCAGATATGCTATTGGGTGAGAGGGGCATTATTTTCGGTGACAGGGTTGTACAAGCATAAGCTCATTCATTGGCGCGAGAGTTCGCAACTCAACTCAGTTCTGAGAGTTACACTATGGAGTGAACACCCGCTAAAACTGTGGCGGAAACGGATGAAGGCAGCGCAGACCACTGCCATAACGAGATAACCGAGACCGGTCACCCTGAGAATCAGTCTCGTGAACCGCAGAGCGAAGACGACCTCGAAAATGTGTTATTGCGACCAGTGTCAAGTAGTTTCACTACACCCCTAAATGGGAATAGAGAAGAGTTTCCTGTACCTGGTGGACGATCCCACTATTAAAGGGATCAGAGAGCGCCAGAGAACGAGTACTCCCGCAAAGAATGGGGCCCCTCGGATAAGCCTCTTTCCCCCCATTGTTACATAACAAGGGTCTCCAATCCGGCATTATTGATGCCTTGAGGTAGCATGCGCGTGTTTATTGACCAGTTGCCTTCACCAGAAAGATCACGTACTCGTGACGCCTGCGGTAAAAAGGATGTTCCACACCCGCCGTCAAGGTTTGTGATTGGTGGCGCTGGCTAACACTCTCAAGGTTTGTTGTAGTTGTAACACACAAATACCCAAGAAAGTGGATGGCGAAACCGCGCCGCGGTACCTCAATTGGTTAGGGCATCGCACTCGTAACGCGAAAACCTGGGATCGTTGCCCACAAGCGGCAAGTTCTTTCTTCATCCATTTTCATTGCCATTAATTTATAATTTCTTTAATTCACTTAGCAAGTACAAGTAATTCCTCCTATGTTTTTTTCGGTCTCTTTCTTGAAGTTTTATGATATGATTAATAAAAATCCGGTCCCTCGGTTAGCCCCCTTTCTTCCCATTCTTACATTACGAAAGTCTCGAATCCGGCAATATTGATGCATTGAGGTAGCATGTGCGAGTTTATTCACCAGTTGCCTTCACCCAGAGAGATCACGTACAAGTGACGCCTGCGGCTGAAAGAACGCTCCACATCCGCCGCCAAGGTTTGTGATTGGTGGGGCCGGCTAACGCTCCCAAGGTCTGCCTCAGTATTCGTGTAGCAATGAATCATACCGCTAGTCATGTGCCCTTGTGCACAGCGCCCAAAATCGTGCGCTGCCCGAAATGAGACATCACAACAGCTCGCGCGCAACGCCGTCAGCAAAAATGCACAGCGCCAAAAAAAAAAAATGAAAGAAAAAGCGAGGACAAAAGCAAAATGAAGGCGGGGCCCGTGACGTATGCGTCACGCGACCTCGAGGTCCGGTATGGGAGAACGCAGGGAAGGAATTTCGCTTGCGGAGGCCAGACAGGGCGACAGTGTCTCGATATGCAGTGGAGCTCGCCTTCTGAAATCATGAGTTCGTGGCACTAAAATATTTCTATCTCTGCTATTAATGAGCCGATTTAAAGAAAAAACTCTCGGCAGAATGCTCCCTAGAGGACACGTAACAACTTCCAGCGTATAACCAACGTTTACCATGGTAACTGGTGAGGGGCCCTTTAAAAGAATGTGCTACCACAACAATACATATCAAACAACGTAACTTGGACAACAAGTGGATGGCGTCTGACATATTCGCTGTAATAAAAGAAAAAAAAAACCTTGCTTTGAGCCCATTCCAAGTGTGCCCCGAATCGTTCAGACCTACGAGTCAAATGTAACAATTTAAAGGGCCCCTAAACCTCCTTCAATATTTTTTGAACGTTTCAAGTAAACACAGACGTCGAGTGCAGGGGTGCTATATTGTAGGAATTCTATTACTTTCTTTATGCCTTTTGCCGCCATCACCGCGCATCTATTGGTCGAAAATGACCGGGCCGCGCCCATTTTGTCTGTCAATCACGCGACGTCAGGAACCCGCGAAAACTGTAATCGTCATAGTGACGTTGACGCACTCATTATGCGGAGCATAAGGCACGGATTTTTGGCACGGCCAGAGGCAGGGTCGCTTCCGAAGGAATAAAAAAAAAAATGGCTGCCCCTCTTATCGCCATGGCCGTGGCTCTTCGCCGTCGCCGACGTGAACAGAGAGCCAGACGACGCGTTTGACATGCCGGATGACCATTTTCGACGGCATTTTCGCCTCTCGAAGGGAACGGTGCGGTTGTTGTGCGAGGAACTGGCGGGGGAACTAGAAGCGGTGCGAGCGACGGGACTGTCGGTGGAGCGGAAGGTGTTGTGTGCGCTGCGCTTCTTTGCCACTGGGAGCTTCCAAGCGTCCGTTGGGAGCGAGGAGACGATCCGTGTGTCGCAGCCGACAGTGAGCGAGTGCGTGCGACGGGTGGCAGAGGCTGTTGGAAACGCCGGGGCGCGCAACAAGTGGGTGCATTTTCCGAAGGCGGCCGACGAAAAGGCAGCCGTGAAGGAAGGTTTTCTTCGGCGCGGTGCTATTCCCGGCGTCATAGGATGCGTCGACGGCAGCCTCGTAGCTATTGTCGCACCGAAGGGTGAGCGTAAGGCTGCGTTCATGTGCCGCAAGGGATACTACGCCCTCAACTGCATGTTCGTAAGTAAACCTCACGTTTTCTGGTGCCGATCCTTTTTGACAGTTATGTTGCTCATGCCAACGGGCACTTTCTCTGTTTAAGTTTTACCAGATCTGCGATGCGGACATGAAAATCTTGGCCGTGGACCCTCTGCGACCGGGGTCGGACCACGACGCTTTCGTCTGGCGGACGACATGGCTGCGCCGGCGGTTTCAAGCGGGCCGCATCGTGAATCCCGGGGAATACCTCCTCGGTGAGGCAAAACACCTTTTTTGGTGCAGTCACGCTTCAGTAGCGCAGAACGCCGTGTCCGCTCCAACCCAAACTTTTAACCAAATTACAAACACATAAGTCGGGAGTAAATAAAAAAAATGAAGTCACCATTGTCACCATTGTGACTGCCACCATTGTCAATGTTCAAAGTGTTAAGTTACAAGCACATTATGTGCCTGTAAGGAGCAGACGAAAGCAACACGTATTAGTGCTGCTACTGCATCCAGTGCCTGCCAGAAGCAGAAGAAATGAACAAACATTAGTGGTGCTACCGCTACTACTGTCATTGATAGTACCAACAAGTGTTGATTTCTTCTGCTTGTGGCAGGCACCGAGTAGTGCACTTGTAAATTTGTTAACCGTCTGTGTCGGGTATGGACATGCTCAACTCATGCTTTTACTTGGGATTCACCACACAGGGTCGAGAATGAATTATTTGAGAGGCCGGGCTGTCCGTGACTCTGTGATTGGCATGTTTGGCACAACCCGTGCGCAGCACATACATTACCTGAGGAGTGTTCGGCGGCCGCTTCGACGTCAACAGCAGCGTCAGCATCGCTAGGTGCATGCACACAGTTGTAGCATACCGTATGCCAAATAATTGCATTGTGCATTTCATGCTGTGAAATTGCAGACAGATTTCCCATGCTAAGTTGTGGTTGATGTTTATGTAATGCAAAGCATCCATGACTTGTCAAGAAATGTAAAAGTTGTGTAGTGAAGCGTTATGTAAGGCCTGCATTTATACTAAGTGAAACAGTACGTTTAGTGGTGACATATAAGATTGGAAGCAAGCTAAAAATAAGTGCATTTTCAAAGTGTCTGCCATGATTTGCTTGTTGCTGCTGTCGTCACCTAGATGCCGTGCGTGCCATGCATGTAGCCTGCAGCTGTCATAATTATTTCTACTCGTATCGGTGAGAGTTCTGTGTTCCCTTATGCATTGACGGACATAAGCGCCTGTCTCCTCGCTTTCTACTCGTGCAGAGAAGCTCACAAAAACCAAAATGTACAGTGCACGTCACACCTTCCGCTCCATTGAACGTGATGTTACACGCGCACCTTCTAGTCTCGCAACAACCGCAAAGTTCCATTGTAGTGACGAAAATGCCGTCCAACTGGTCATTCAACATGTCAAACACTGTGGCTCCCGTGAAGTGTGTGCACGCATGAGCAGTTGATAGATTTCAACAAAGGGCCCTCAATTGTAAATAGCTGAACCCGGTGAACGAAATATTGCATAATGTGTAATTACATTTCCACAGTGCAAGCTAGCACTGCAAATATAGTAGCGCCACGCAAATAAAAGCACCAGAAGAACACTGCACCTTTCTGTATCATTTCACCCTTCAACATACAGACATTTTTTATGGTAACACTTGTTTATGTACACATCACGTGCGACAGTCTCTACATTGAATAAATGCGAGAATAGTGAGTACTGCAACAGTAGAGACATATGCAACATGTCAGAGACAAGTTGCAATAAACATTGCATCACATTGTTCTTGCATCTGAAAGATTCACAGGTAGCTGTATCATAAAATATCACAGGTAACGGCAGGCATCGTTTAAGGAAAGTGTTGTACGCTGCACAAACATGCAGAAATAGCAACTGGCTTAAACTGCACCAGAAAAAGGTGCAGGAGCTTAAATCACGCATCAACAGAAGAATATTTATCACTGCGAAATGTGTAGGTACATCACTACATGTGAAAGGAACATGCTGTCGTGGAGTTCCATACTGGGAAATTTTTCGTTGGATTAGCAATTATCTGACCGCCGCCAGTTTGTTCAGTTAGGCTCCCACGCTTCTGAAACTGTACCAGTACTTCCTGGTGTACCCCAGGGTTCCGTTTTGGCCCCTATACTGTTTCTTTTGTTCATAAATGACATAACTAATCAGATTGAATCCAAAGTTAGGTTATTTGCAGACGATTGCGTCCTGTATAGAGAAGTACTAAACCGGCAAGACCAAATTAGTCTTAACAAAGATTTTTCTTTGATAGTCCAATGGTGTGAAAACTGGCAAATGGCCATCAACTTCGATAAAACAGTTTCAATGTCAGTAACAAAAAGAAATCCAAGCTTACTTTTTCATACGGCTGTGATAATACTATACTTAACACTGTCACTCAGTACAAGTACCTGGGCGTTATCATATCATCAGACTTAGGATGGTCGGCTCATGTAGAGCACGTAGCAAGCAAAGCGATGCGAAAGCTTATGTTCTTAAAACGGGCCCTGCGATACTCTACGAAGGAGGCCAAGCTCTTGGCCTATGTTACAATCATACGTCCTGTCCTAGAATATGCGAACGTGGCGTGGTTTCCCTTTGCCCAAAATCAAATCGCCACTCTTGAGGCTGTCCAGCGAGAAGCCGCGCGGTTTATCTAACCGATTTCGACGCACCGACTCGCCTACTCAGATGCTATCCGAGATCGGCCTCCACACACTAAGCAGTCGTGCGATGCTGTACCGACTAAAATTTTTGTATCTCCTCCTGCATAATAAGGTTCATGTGGATTCTAACACCTATATTTCCTATAACACATCCAGAGAAACCCGTCACAAGCATCACCTTACACTCCAAGAATATTCTTGCACTAACAATACATTCAGCTTTTCGTTCTTCCCGCGAGCAGTTCGCGATTGGAATGCTTCAGCCCAGACGTTAGTCGCACAGCCCACTGTTGACAAATTTGTTGAAATTGTTGGCGCAACAGTACTGTCAATCACAACTAAATGATGTTATCAACATTGTCTTTATCATTGTATTAATTACCAAATGTTTTTGGAAATGTGTGATGTGAAATGATGTATGATGCTATCAATTGCATAACCATATGCTTATCCTTCTTCCTTTTTGTCTCTTTGCAAAACATCATATGTAATTGAAATAAGCTCTTTGTGCGTTATGTTTTTGCCATACTTATTGCTGTTAACATAGGTCCATGAAACTCTACACTTACCTAGTACCCTTTTGTATTCTTATGTAAATGCCTCTACTACAATGTCTACAGACCCTTCTAACCCACTCCTGTAAAAATCCCTGATGAGATTGACAGTATCACCAAATAAAAAAATAAAAAGTCATACCATCTTGCTTTGATATTGAGTAAAAGAAAACTGCATAAATATTGCACATGAGGGGTAAACGTACAATGTATCACAACCATGAAAGAACACTGAATGACAACAAAACGTGGTAATGAAAAACAAGAAAAGAAGACGTTAAGCCCTGTATGTCACGACAAAAAAAAATCGACCATGAAAGATCAGTAAATGGAAACAAAATGTTATAACAAAAAACAAGAAAATAAGACATTCCAGCCCTGTATGCCAAGAAAGCATGTATAATATGTACATAAATATGCAAAAAATACACATTACAAATGAGGTGAAGGCGCATAGGCAAGGAATTTTCATAACATTTTCTTTTTGCTGTGCATATTCAGAGGTTCCGTACGACATTACATTAAGGCGCGAAACTGTCACCATTTGATGACACAGGATTAAATTGTAGAACATTTGCAGTGTTGCTTCGTGCTTAACGTGACATGACAACAACTAGGCACCTCATAATTGCAACGCCGCAGTCAGACTAATGTACCACCAGGCCTGCTGGCACTTGTGCAGGTGAGCGTGATAGTGTGGACGCTATTATTGCTGAAGTACAACTTCAAGCAACAAAATCATGCTGCAACGGCTATGCTACTTGTGGTTTCATGAAAGGGTGACTTGAGCAATTATTTCTTGCAAACTAGCAATATCCGGCCTTCATATGATCATTACTACAACAGCAAAATTTAAGTTAATAAAAATATGGGGCAAAACTCCTTGCCTATGCTAGTACCTCACTTATTTAAATATGTGGGTCCTGAGAGGGGGGAGGGACTTGGCCGCCACCATGGGCCGGTGCAGCCAGCAGCAGCTGCAGGAGACGCTGGTTCGTCTCCTGTGAGCGCCGTTCCACTGCCAGCCGCTGCTGCTGAACGTCGCGCATGCTGCCGACCTCCTCCCTCAGCTGTTGTAGTCCCTCCATGTGGACAGCATGTTGCTGCCGCAGGACCTCCATATGGACGGTATGCTGCTGGCGCAGGACGTCCATATGGGCCTCGTGGTGCTGTTAGCGAATAAGATGTGTAATTAGTTTAATTATAGAAGCTCAGTAACAAGGCCTTGGTGTGTTGCATTCATCCGCATTTGCAGGCTGTTGTCACTGTATATTGAAACACTGAATATATCTTTCTGGCCCATCAAATTTGTGCAGTCCCATTCCATTAAGATGTCTTACATGGTTATACCTGCTTCCCTGAACTTAATGCCACTTCTTTCCTTTTGCCACATAATTGCGTAGATATTGACACACATTATTTCACGCAAATGTGTACAAGATATGATCACCACAGCACTGTGTGCATACATTATGCTTGTTTACTGATTAATTTTTGGAGAGGTCATATGCTCGTCAATTTCATACGCAGAAACATATACGTCTGTGGCCTTACACATACCCGCTGGCTTTGCTCCAGCATTTGTCGGCGGAAGCGGGCCTTCTCCTGCGCCCTGGCTTCCGCCGACTGGCCCTGCCGAACGTATTCGGCAGTAGCCATCTGGATGGCGCCCTCGAGGTCCTGCTGCCTCGACTGCCTACGGGGGGGGGGGGGGGGGGGGGAGGGGGCGTGCCTGCGGCTCTCGTGGGGTAGGCTGGGGGTCCGGCTGGGAGGGTAGGCGGTTGCTCTTCATGCTAGACAAAACAAATACTGCTCATTCACTGTTATCCGACCCACACAGCTTGATTGTCCTAACCACAGTCACTTCGAAATATCATCGTAGCTGCATAGCTACAATAATGATACACAAGGCAGTCGCATAGTTAGAGCAAAAGATGCCACAGAAAGTTGCTGGTTACAGTAAGCTATAAGAAGCACAAGGAATCTCTATTACAACATCATGTCATTTGTAGGCTTGCATTTCTGCTCCATGAATAAGAGCTGAATGCTGGACACAAAGGTAGTAACAGCGCAGTGGGCTACTTCATAGCAAGGTCATACAGAAACTGCAAACAATGCAACTACAAAAGCTGGGTCACTGACTTACGTGTAAGGCCACTTGGCCCAGCAACAGCTGCAGGGCCCGACACCACAAACGCAGTTGTTGTTGGTGCACTGCGGGAGGGCCCTGCAGAATCCTCCGAACTTGTGTCCTGCAGTCAGAGTAGTGTTCAGACATTGCGAGCAGTGTGTGCAATGCGCATCATTTACACAAGTTGCTGCTCAGAGTACATAATCTATATTGTAACTTGCACAAAAAACGAAAAAAATATGCCTGAAGAGATTTTGCAACATTGTATTACAATGTAATGCGGAAAATTTGTGAGGCCACACCTCGCTATCTGCGAAGAAATGAGGGGGGGAGGGGGGACAAGGAGGCCGCCTGTCCTCCCAAGAATGTCGAGGACGCGGCCGTCCACCCTACCTACTCTGCCGCCTCCAGTGGCCCTGCAAACACAACAACGACAACAACTACGTGAAACGACGTCACTGTCAGCATCATTAGACAGCTCACCTCTTCTCGCTCGCGGCCCTGGCCGCTTCTTTTCTGGCCTTATGAGCCATTTTGCCCCAGTGGTTCCGCCAACAGCTCGTTGACTTCACCGCTGGGCCCTGTCCGTTTAAGACTGCCGCCACCTCCTCCCATAGCTCGTTCTTTCGAGCAGCAGTCATACGTGGCGAGAACTCTGTAGAAGCTCTCGCCAGGTATGGGTGCTGCTCGATGAACTGCACCAAAATATCGGTTTGTTCTTTTGAAACTCTGGGCCCTTTTGCTGCCGCCATTTTCGATTTTCAAACTTGGGAATTTAAGCCGGCGCGCAACACAGTAAGAAATTTACAGGCAAACATTCTGTCTAAACATTACAGGCAAACATTCTGTCTGGCGCCTGCATAAAGTGCTCACTACGAATTGATTATTTTTTGCCTTTTTATACCACTAATATGAAAAAGGTAAAGTCGCTACTCACATTTAGCGTTGTAGCAGCTTCTTTCTCGAAGCGTAACCGTCAGTGCAGGGGCGCCAGGCCCAGGAAGGATTACCGTTGCTGCGATCACATTGACGAGGCTATTGTTCTGTCGTGGCGGTGCTCTATTGAAAGGTTCTGAGTGCCATGGCAGTTCTTTATCCACTATGTTGCAAAGTTTGTCATCCGGTGTTACGGTTAATTCTTGTTGGCCCTTCGTAAAGAAGAAATTATCACACGTCAGACATGATGCACCGAAAACCACACGACAACGTAAGCACTACACGAGAAATATTTACTCACCTCACTCCTGCTGTATCTCACGGCTCCTGCAAGCAGCGCAGATTCTTCTCAGATGCAAGTATACGGCTGTGGGTCGCAATTAGTTGGGCTGCGTTACGGACACGCTAGCGGCTGTCAGCTGTTCGGTAAAAAGAGGCCGCCATTTTGCGTGCGCTCAATGGCATGGCTTGGATGTACATCCGACCAATATGTGGCTATGGCTTCAAAAATAGGAGTACTTGCGGTTGCATTTCTTTAAGCTGCGGTAGCTTTAAGTTGTAAGGTTACAAAATGAATTTGCTTTACGCAGCCCGGAAGTCCGCATTTCTTAAGTGTTGTTTTACAAGATAAATTGGCTATACAGCCTCGGAAAAAGAGAAGAGAACACGAAAGAAACATCCGGCCAATGAAGGGAGCTTCTGATTGGACTATCCAAAAAACGTTGTGCGTACGCAAGCACGATTTCCAAAATCGGTGACGTGAGGCGAGAATGCATTGGCATCAAGAAAGGCATTCCTACAAAATAGCACCCCAGAGTGCCGTCAGAATCAACGATGCCAAATGCTGCAGCGCTACGCGCCGCGGTAGCTCCACAAAATAAAAAAACAATCCCGTGCCCCTCTCCGGGCCTTTCCGGTATCCCCAGCGCTCGTCGAGACGTCACCAGGGTGCCTCTGGTGATGTCACCTGGAGCAGACGCTCTCTATTGGTCGAACAAAGACCTACGACTTCCGGTTAGTCTGCTAGCATGCGCGCGCGCTCGCTGCTCGTCCTCGTCGCGTTGCTCGCTTGTGCGCGCTTGCGAATAGGCAACGACCCGCAACGCAAGTGCCAAATCCGCTCGCGTTCCAACAGTCTCGCTTAGCGGTCTGATTAACTGCGCGAATAGAGTCGGACAGTGTTTTGCGATGGGTAGTAGTCATCCGTGTGCGGTGCTTGGCTGCAAGGGCGCCGACTCGGAAACTAAACGACACCGGCTGCCATGATGAATGGATAGATGGATGGAAGCGTCCCCTGTGGAACCGGGTGGTGGGTTGCGCCACCAAGCGTTTGTTAATATATTCCCTAATGTCGTACCTATGCTAAAGAAGAAAAAATGACCAAACCTACTGAACCCCCATTGTGAAATTTCACAAAATTTGTTGCTGGACTAGTGGGTTCATGCTTAACAACTGAATACTGGTAAGCGCAACTCCTAGACGGGACAGACGATACGCACAGAAGCACAGGACAAGCGCTAACTGGCAACTACATTTTATTCTGAAGACTTCGCCTACTTAAGCATACAGCAGACCAGGATCGCGCACGCGCACTGCCAATCAAGCCAACCAATGCATCATATCAAGAAGCGTATAGATAACAGCATCATTTCTAAAAGCTGCTTTTCTTTGCTATACTCTAAAGAATCACCGCTTAATCTAAGCGTGATATTTCTCCAAGCTTACCGATCACGCCTGCTAGGAGTGATCAGCAACCCCTCCTCACGCTTAGCAGACGTGATAAGGAACCCTGTTTCCATGCTTATTATGACGTGTCGAATCTCCACGCTTAGAGAGGGTTCCCGAGGGGACAAGGAGGATGGAGTGGGGAGCATGCCCCATCCCCACTCGCCCCTTTTATGCATGCATGCGTTGGAAGCAACAAAGAAGCACAGGCCTTTGTGGGCTTGGGCGCTTGGGTCGCTTCACTAAAGCGAGCTTTGCTCACGAAGTTGTTCGCAGTCCTCTTTAACTTCTGCTTCGACGGCGCAGGCTGTGACGAACCAAGAAGCTATGACACTGGCAGCATGCCGGTAAATAGAACCCGAGTATGCTGCAGAGAGATTGCGCAAGATGCTCCCGCCGGTGACACTGAAACTAATCCACTAAGAAGGGTTTTGCAAAGCCCTGGCACATTTCAATAACGCCAAGGAATGTAAAACGTAAACAAGCCTCTCGATATCTTCTTGCACAAAAGGACGAATGCCCACTAAACCGTGCTCTACGGTACCGAGCGTTCGAAGATAACAAGCCTTGTGTAGGATATAAACGTCAGGACACAATTGCCTGCATTAAAATTATCATGCTATTGCATTTTTTCCCCGATTGTTGGCCCAAAATAACTGATCAAATTCTTTTTGACTGGCATCTTTCCCTAAGAAAGACGAAAATTCTAGGCAGCGAAAAATGCATGACACACATATTTCTTCTTGTGTAAATTTTTTTATTCATGATATTCATTCCCAGAAAATATGATACAATGAAACGTTGAAGCTTAAAAACAAAACAGAGTTAAAACGTTTTCATATCGCCGAGAAAGCGTAAGCCTTGTTAGGGGTTTGATTTAAATACGCAATGCAGTGAACAAATCCTTTAATCTTGTTTGCGCCCATAATATTTCTTTGCTTGTTCTTGGCTTGAAGTTGGTGGCACAAAAATTGGCCATATGCCGCCAGATATGTTGGACGTCTTGCATGCAGACATCCGATTCATGGCGCTCCTGAAGCAGCCGAAGCAGAAGCATGCTGCTGACCGAGAATGCCGTCCCGGGCCTTTGCCGGAGTCGGCAGCTCCGGTCTTCGCAAGGAACTTCCGTCCTGGTCCACCCTGGTCCGCCGCACAGGTGGTATCTCCTCCCACCGCCTCGTCGCTACTCGTCCGCATGCCGGACGGCACCACGTGGCACCGGCACGCCGACCTCGCCCCTGGACCCGGCTTCGAGCCTCCGCCGCTACTTCAGAAGTCCAGCCCGCAGGGGACCAACTGCAACACTAGTCGCTGCCAGTGAAGCACCGCCCATGTCGCAAACGGCAAGCGTTGCGAGTGGTACGACGCCCATTGGGCCGGTGTCATGTCTGGAGCCACTCACAAGGCCGGCCAATGTGGATTCTCCAGGAGGATTGAGTCTGGCTCAGGCAGCACCCGGCGTTGCCACACCTGGCCCGTCTACACCGGTGCCCAGGCGGAGTACTCCCTGGACCGTTACTCGCCTATATAACAGGCGCCGTCGACCCGGCTGGGATGGCTGCAGAGCCTCGACGAGACGTGAACCTGTTATGTTATTTTATAGATTGAGCCTGCACGCATTTTGTTTGCATTGAACAAAGTGGGGGTAAAGGGTGTGACGAGCCTGTGACGCCCCCTCGGCCATAATCATTGTTGGCCCGCCAGGTTCGGTGGCCCGCCAGGCTCTAAACGACGAGCACAGTTGCTCGCGGTCAGTCATCGTTCGCCGCGCTGCGGAGCGTCTCTCTGACGGAGGGTGGCTCGAGCTCCACCCCCACCCCCCTCGTCCACGAACCCGGGGTGATTGTGCCAATACCTAACACAAATAGGTTAGGGGACTATTTGTGGCCGTTTTGTTTCAAAGGGCATGTCAATAAGTCTTGATCATCAACACTATTATTATCATCATTGCGCGAACGTTCACAAATGTGACACGATTACCGCTTCTGCCCTGTTACTGTGCGATCAGCTGTCGGAAATTCAATTGGGGAATCACTAACGCACTGTGCTCCAATCATGGTACAAAATGTGGATTTTTAGAGGGAAGGCATGTTCAGTGGCTGCCAAAATAGCGACTGCCACAGAAAGGAACGGAATGAATATGTGTGGCCAAGTGTACCGACCGCTGCTACACAAGGCCTGCCTGTGCTGGCGGCCCTTTGCGATGTATGGCTTTCGTCGAAGATAAGAAAAGTTAGCTCATCCTCCAGGGTTCTATTGCTAACCTCGAAGAAAATCACCAACCCTGCAGCGTCGGCAATAGTGAGTACCGCTCGTCACTTACACAGTGACAAGGGGAGTAGCGCCGCTTCATATATAGTAACTTTCTCGTACTTTATCTTACACACAACTACACCAACTCAGGCTAAAACCTACTTGATTCTGTCACCCATGTATCAAAAATAAGTGAATTAAATCCCTGCATCGAAGCAAGGGTGACGACGGCACTGACCGGTCTCATATTGTTGCAGCGCAAGCTAAACGACAGGGACAACAGAAAGGCACATCCGACACACACAGCGCTAACTTTCAACAATAGATTTAATCACAGTTCTCGTCGCTATATGTACGCTCTCGAAACGTCATACAACACATGTAAAAGCTCGGTAAAGTTGAGCGAAAAACAGGAAACCACACGCTAGCACTTTTTGCCACACAGATTGACAGACATGTACACGTTCAACGCGAACAAAGATAATCGAGCTTTTTGCTGGATATTAAAATGGAAGGCTTACTGACGCATCGGGGGGGGGGGGGGGGGGGGAGGTCTCACCAAATGTTGATATGTGTATAGCTTCTATTATGAAGCGCGTCATCTCACACCTGCTTCTACTCATGATGACTGTTTCCTTAAATCTGGCATTGCATTTGCATCTCTGGCAATGGATGGCAAGAAAGCCGTCAGCAGCCACGTTGTTTACTTTGTTATTGTGTTCCCGTAGCCTGTCATTTGTGCCTTTCTGTTGTCCTTGTCGTTCATCTTGCGCTACAAAACAATGAGATATGCCGTACGAACAAGCCCCTAAAGCTATCGACACCGACAGAACACGAATGTGCGAAGCTGAACGTTTTGTGACGTTCGGCAGAGTAAGCAAGCGGCTAGATACAGCGCATCTTTGTTACAAGCTATTATAAAGTGCACAACGTCTACGTTCCGAACCTTGTGCGCGGCAAGAACAACTCTACCGCAACTCCGCGCACCCGCAGCGATTAGGCACATAGTAAACAATCAGATAGCGACCGCCGCTGGGAACGTTACTCAGCCAGGAACATGACAAGTTGTTGCTTCAAAGTGGTTGGCCAATAAAGAACAAAGGACAAGCGACACTGATTTTGATTTGTTTAAAAAGCGGAACGTTCGGACAGCTGGGATCACATTTCTAGCCCCGGTTTTAGAGTACAAGTACAGTACACTCTGCTCGCACCGAGTGAGCTCATGAAGCGCTTACATGTCCTCTGGAGTTGTTGCGAAGGTTTGGCGTCGTCCACGCAGTCACCATCTGTGATATCCGCCGAAACAGGTTTGTTCAGCCGCGTCAGTGTTATGCACATCCATTGTAAACACGAAGGTAAGGAGGCAGCTCAGCCAACCAATGGGCGCGTCAGCGCGTGATAAACCATGGCGGCGCCCACGGAATTGCCGTGAAAATCGTCTAAAAATAACCATTTGGATGATGTTGATATTGAACTGATAGAGAATATATATATATATATATATATAGTCATATCATAAGAAGCCAAGAAACATTTACATCAAAGACAACATAGGGGAAATTACTTGTGCTTAATAAATAAAAATAAAGAAATGATAAATTAATGGAAAATAAAGTGGATGAAAAACAACTTGCCGCAGGTTGTAACCGAACCCACAACCTTCGCATTTCGCGTGCGATGCTCTACCAATTGAGCTACAGCGGCGCCGTTTCCCCATCCACTTTCATGGGTATTTATGTGCCCTAGTAGAACCCTGGGAGTGTTAGCCAGCGCCACCACTCACAGACCTTGGCGGCGGACGTGGAACGTCCTTTTTGCCGCAGGCGTCACGAAAACGTGATCTCGGGCCCCTCGGTTAACCCCTTTTCTTCTGGTTTATATATATATATATATATATATATATATATATACAGGGTGTGCCAGGTATCTTGGACCAAGACCTTAAAATAGCCAAGAGCTCTATAGAAATCGTACCGACTGCATAGTAGCCGCAGTCGTATGTACTTACAGCCAGTATTTTTTCCTCACGAAGTATTACCTGATTAATTACTTTTTATTAGTGCACCTTTTAATTATTGCTTGAATCACAAACATATAAATTACAAAGTTGTAGCGCACCTTAAATAACCTCCGTATCAAGCATTTATTTCGTGCTGAAGTGGGCCTGGTTGTTTTTTCCAAGAAAAAACAAAAGGTAGCGAAATACGTGAAATACGAAATAGATGCGCACTCGCACGCCGCTACTCAAGCGCCTACAAGCAACCATTGAAATAAATACGGCTGCATTCTCTTGTCGCCGCATTGTACAAGGCTCCGCTACGCTTATCAATGCGTCAGCGGCGTGTTCTCTTGATGCCGCGACCATCACATAGCGCGAAGCCCTGTATCGAGCTGCCGCCGCTAGCAAAGCCGTGTATCCGTGGCTATTCGCTTGGGAGCGCTTTAGTAGCGGCGCGCGAGCGCGTATCTATTTCGTATTTTGAATGTTTCGAGTTCTTTTGTTTTTTCTCGGAAAAACCAACAAGGCAAAGCTGAGCACCATAGAAATGCTTGATTCGGAGCTTATTTGAGGTGCCCTACAACTTCGTCATTGATATCTTTGCAATTAAAGCAATCATTAAAAAGTTCACTAAATAAAAGTAATTAAGTAATACTTCCTGATGAAAAAAATACTGGCCGTAAGTACATACGGCTACGGCTACTATGCAGTCGGTGCGATTTCCCTAGAGCTCTGGGTTATTTTTAAAATCTTGGTCCAAGTTAGCTCGGACACCCTGTATGTATATATAGATATACACACACACACACGCACACACACACACGCACGCACGCACACACACACACACACACACACACACACACACATATATATATATATATATATATATATATATATATATATATATATATATACACAATAAGCTGTATCAAAAGCTGCAAGTATTGCACAAAGTATAGTTGTAATGGAAGTCCCACTTTGCATATATCTCTTGGCTAAAAAGTTTGTTGCCTGTAGAAGACTCGCAGGATAGCGCAATTAAACCAATGTCATCGATATCTGTCTGCGTAGCCTCACACAAACACTGACCGGAAGTAAACAAGGTGATTTTGTCAAAACGAGATTTATGCGATCTGGCCGTCAATTACTGTTTGGCGCTTCAGTAAAAGTCCCCCCTTGAGTGACCCGCTAGAATATTGTGCCTAATTTTTCGATTGTTAGGAGTGCTTCACTTGACTCCTTTAATATTGGTTCCATTACTGGCGTCATTAGTAGTGATTATCGTCGCACAGACAACTTTATTAAAGAGAGATGCCAGCAAAGATTTTGTAGAGCGGCCGGAACCTTAAAAATTGTCATGAAATATTTTCTAACGTCTGCACCTCCGAATACTCTTACCGGCTAACCTTCTCTAATGACGTAGCGGATCTGGCATCGGTTTACTCGACGTTGCACTTTAAGCGCATGGAGGACAGCCAAACATGTGAGCACAACGCTCCTCATTCCGCACGAATTGATCGCGGCGAAAGTTGTTCTCTCCATTTTTTCCCATCTTCCGTGGCCCGCTAAAGAGAGGAAATAGGGAGCCGCGGCGCAATCGGAAGCGAATCCCGTCCTCGACTGGCCATGCAAAGTGGCGTGGTAATTGGCCGCTCGGCATGGGCACCGTGAGGCGGCCGAGGCCATTAGGGGGCGACCCCGTCCCGCTAACGAGGCACCCACTTGGGATGCGCCCGGCCGATTTGCCGCCGCCGGCTCCCTAATTGCCGCGCGCCCCGAGGGCGCGAACGTGCCCGAAAGCCCGACGCAGCCGGAAACGGAGCCGCGCACGTTTCCACGGCAGCGCCCGCGTGCGCGCCGCCGATTGGAACAACGGCGAGGCCACTCAATCAAACGAGGACCCCGTGGCGGGAGAACGGTTTGCGCGTGGCTTCCTCGATCACACGGTGTCTCCAAGCAGCGCCAGTCACTAAAGCACTAATTAGCTTTGACAAACCGAAGGCCACTCGGCAGTCACATAAAAGGCGTAAACTTGACGACTGCTTGCTGCCCAAGAAAGCTTATACACAAAAGATAACTTGACACTTGCTGTTTTGTGAGCCTCCAAAGTGTTATAGCCTTGAATATAGGCACGACTTTCCTTGCATTATTGTTCTCGTCTTGGTAGATTGCAGAGATGATGATAGGTCGTAGAAACATTAGACAGCTTTAGAATAGCGTTTGTCGCCTTACGTACGCTAAACGTAAGCACTTTTGTGGGACGTTACGCTGCGTGTCCTTTCAAGTCCTTTAGTTTACCTTATGTAAACACAAACGTAAAGAAAACGTTATAAAACAGGCGCCGTCTGGTGCCTCCTGCCAAAAGTAGCTAAAACAAGACAATCCATTAGCAACCATCCTGTTGTTGCTATGTGGACGGGTCTCGTTAGGCGTACGGGCGCCATAATCGCCGAACGATCTCAGAAAAAGGACGCGCAATGCGCTCATAACTAACCGTTCAGGTGAGTTGAGAGAAAGCGAAGGCTTATTACAATAGTTACTGGCGATCAACGCGAGTGAGAGCGTAGCTATCACGAGATTTCACGCTGAAGCGGGAGCCATGGGCGCTCCCATGTTCGGCAACGCTATTACTTAGCGTCCGTAAACATTACGGACGTTAAACTCGCCAAATAACGAACGTTACCATAGCGCCACGTAGACAGCAGAAACCTAATAACGTTCCGAGCATGCGCACTGAGGACGACGCTATTTCTTTACGTACTTAATGCTTTTACGTTCGGTTGCAAACGCTAAACTAAAACTGTATATTACTGTTAAATTTTATGCATGATTCCGCTTCGCCTCCTTCAGCAAGCGTGCTGGGACGTTTCTCTTGATGCAGACAAAACCTGCAGAGCGAGTCTGATCCCTTTTCACTGATTGTACACTGTAGACGCAAGTAAGCGGAAATCGGCGTTCAAAGGCCCCATTTGAGACTGCATGACAGAAAACTGCGCTCCCTTACAATGGCGGAAAAACGTACAGCGTCCTCCATTTGGATCCACCCCAAAGGCGCCTAAAATTTAAAGGGTTGGAGGCTACGCTGTTAGGACAGGGCCCTCGGCGTGAAGAAAAAACGAGAAAAGAAAGGTGACCCATACTCGCAATCAGTTCAAAAGTTAACGAACCTTGGTTTAGTGGCAGCGTGAAAAGATGCGTAAACAATTATAAAATTCCGGCACACTATGAATGTCCGCGGTAATGCGATGACCGTTGAAGCTATGCGTACCGTGTTGTCGCCACAGACACGTCATCTATGAGCCGTGTACGCACCGGGTTCCCTCTCACACGGTTCCCTCCTGTAACACGGGGCAATCTGGCAACGCCGCCGCGATGTTGGTACGTGTGCGAATTCATACAAGATGCTGAACATATGACACCGGTGTGACGCTGGCTCGGCACTAGAGAAATGCATAATAATTTTTTTTTACGGCGAAGCTGTTTACTTCAGTCCCCAGCAGCTGCGAAGCAACTGACCACGGCGGCGCTCAGACCTGTGACGCAGTAGAGGGTGTTAAGAATCCCTGGGTCCGGACAGGCCGCCACTGGAATGGGAACCTGGCAACGTTTAACGCTAGAACGTATCTAGTGAGGTGAATGTAGCAGTGCTATTGGATGAATCAGAGGGTAGTAAATGGGATATAATAGAGCTCAGTGAAGTTAGGGGGACAAAAGAAGCATGTACAGTGCTAAAAAGCGGGCAGTCCTGTGCTACCGGGGCTTAGCGGAAAGACGAGAACTAGAAGTCGGACTCCTGATTAATGAGGATATTGCTGGTAACATACAGGAATTCTACAGCATTAACGAGAGGGTGGCAGGTCTTGTTGTGAAACTTAATAACAGGTACAAATTGAAGGTCGTATAGGTCTGCGCCCCTACATCCAGTCATGCTGATCAGGAAGTCTAAAGCTTCTATGAAGACGTGGAATCGGCGATGGGTAAAGTCAAAACAAAATACACTATACTGATGGTCGACTTCAATGTCAGGGTAAGCAAGAAGCAGGCTGGAGACAAGTCAGTTGGCGAATATGGCATAGGCTCTAGGAATAGCAGGGGAGAGTTATTAGTAGAGTTTGCAGAACAAAATAGTATGGGATAATGAATACCTTCTTCCGCAAACCGGAGAGCCGAAAGTGGACGTGGAGGAGCCCGAATGGTGAGACTAGAAATGAAATAGACTTCATACTCTGCGCTAACCCTGGCATCATACAAGATGTGGACGTGCTCGGCAAGGTGCGCTGCAGTGACCATAGGATGGTAAGAAGTCGAATTAGCCTAGACTTGATGAGGGAACAGAAGAAACTGGTACAGAAGAAGCCGATCAATGAGTTAGCGGTAAGAGGGAAAATAGAGGAATTCTAGATCAAGCTACAGAACAGGTATTCGGCTTTAACTCAGGAAGAGGACCTTAGTGTTGAAGCAATGAACGAGAATCTTATGGGCATCATTACGGAGTGTGCAATAGAAGTCGGTGGTAACTCCGTTAGACAGGGTACCAGTAAGCTATCGCAGAAGACGAAAGATCTGATCAAGAAACGCCAATGTATGAAAGCCTCTAACCCTACCGCTAGAATAGAACTGGCAGAACTTTCTAAGTTAATCAACAAGCGTAAGACAGCTGACATAAGGAGGTATAATATGTATAGAATTGAACATGCTCTCGGGAACGGGGAAAGCCTAAAAGCAGTGAAGAAGAAACTAGGTATAGGCAAGAATCAGATGTATGCGTTAAGAGAGAAAGCCGGCAATAACATCACTAATATGGATGAGATAGTTTAAGTGGCTAAGGAGTTCTATAGAGATTTATACAGTAACAGTGGCACCCACGACGATAATGGAACAGAGAATAGATAATGGAACAGAGAACAGAGAACGCCGGAAGGAGTAAAGAAAGCCTTGGGAGCTATGCAAAGGGGGAAGGAAGCTGGGGAGGATCAGGTAACAGCAGATTTGTTGAAGGATGGTGGGTAGATTGTTCTAGAAAAACTGGCCACCGTGTATACGCAATGCCTAATAATCTCGGGCGTACCGGAATCTTGGAAGAACGCTAACATAATCCCAATCCATAAGAAAGGGGACGCCAAATACTTGAAAAGTTATAGACCAATCAGCTGACTGTCCGTTACCTATAAAGTATTTACTGAGGTAATCGTAAATAGAATCAGGAACACCTTAGGCTTCTGTCTACCAAAGGACCAGGCAGGATTCCGTAAAGGCTACTCAACAATAGACCATATTCACACTATCAATCAGGTGATAGAGAAGTGTGCAGAATATAACCAACCCTTATATATAGCTTTCATTGATTACAGGAAAGCGTTTGAATCAGTCGAAACCTCAGCAGTCATGGAGGCATTACGGAATCATCGTGTAGATGGGCCGCATGTAAAAATACTGAAAGATATCTATAGCGGCTCCACAGCCACCGTAGTCCTCCATAAAGAAAGCAACAAAATCCCAATAAAGAAAGGCGTCAGGCAGGGAGATACGATCTCTCCAATGCTATTCACAGCGTGTTTACAGGAGGTATTCCGAGACCTGCATTGGGAAGAATTGAGGATAAGAGTTAATGGAGAATACCTTAGTAACTTGCGATTCGCTGATGATATTGCCTTGCTTAGTAACTTAGGGGACCAATTGCAATGCATGCTCACTGACCTGGAGAGGCAAAGCAGAGGGTGGGTCTAAAAATTAATTTGCAGAAAACTAAAGCAGTGTTTAAGAGTCTCGGAAGAAAACAGCAGTTTACGATAGGTAGCGAGGCACTGGAAGTGGTGAGGGAATACATCTACTTAGGGCAGGTAGTGACCGCGAATCCGGATCATGAGACTGAAATAATCAGAAGAATTAGAATGGGCTGGGGTGCGTTTGGCAGGCATTCTCAGGTCATGAACAGCAGGTTGACATTATCCCTCAAGCGCTAAAGTGTATAACAGTTGTGTCTTACCAGTACTCACGAGGGGCAGAAACATGGAGGCTTACGAAAAGGGTTCTACTTAAACTGAGGACGACGCAACGAGCTATGGAACGAAGAATGATGGGTGTAACGTTAAGGGATAAGAAAAGAGCAGATTGGGTGAGGGAGCAAACGCGAGTTAATGACATCTTAGTTGAAATCAAGAAAAAGAAATGGGCATGGGCGGAATATGTAATGAGGGAAGGTAACCGATGGTCATTAAGGATTACGGACTGGATTCCAAGGGAAGGGAAGCGTAGCAGGGGGCGGCAGAAAGTTAGGTGGGCGGATGAGATTAAGTTTGCAGGGACTACATTGCCACAATTAGTACATAACCGGGGTAGTTGGAGAAGTATGGGAGAGGCCTTTGCCCTGCAATGGGCGTAACCAGGCTGATGATGATTATTATGGTGATGATGATGATGATGTTTACCTCATGGACCTGTATGAATGAACCGTATGCGTGGTCTCGTAGGGCGGTATCTGGGCTGGCTAACGTCCGTAAAATGAACAAAAGGATAACGAACCATTGTACGGCGCAAACGAAAGGAGGGACACGTGATTTCACCGCGCGCATCCCCTACGCAGTGCGCGATTGCACCCGCGCTGGCCGTCGCTGCTGCCCCCTGCGTCGTTTGCCCTCAATACAACGGGTGGCGGGAAAGCACGGGGATGTGCGCCACAGTAGCCGCCGGATAAGAACCAGATTGTGTATTACAGAGCTAGACCATTGCAACAGTTGCAACTCTAACAAAAATGAAAAAATAAAGTTGGAAGAACACGCATTGTGCGCACGGCCGAAGAACAAGCCGTGATTGCCATTGTTTCGGAATAAGATAAATATAAACTATATATAGTCGTATACGTGTGCGTGAATGTATGATTTATAATGGGAAACCTAATAACTTAAACAGCTTTGCTGGCTAATCGACCACCATATGAATGGTTGGGCCCGAAATTTTTTGTCGTTGAAGAGCTGGACATGGCCAGTCGCACGCATCCAGTGGCAGTAATTGGCGTCAAAGAGGTTGATCGAAGTGCGGCACGTACCCGTTGTGATATTTCCAGTGACCCAAGTCGGTCCGACAGTTGGTTTAGAAAGCGTGTCTCTCCGCACACCATCCAATGCTCTATTACACCATGGATAACCCTGTGACCGAAGTTGGCGGGAAAACTTTAGGGACAGACAGGCAGGAAGACAGACGGACAGTGGTCACCAGAGCATGTGTGAAGTATCCTAGTATTTCTAATCGCATTAAAACCAGGCGTTCAGGAAGCCAACTCGTACTGACATGTACCTAGATTGCCAAAATTACGACCAAATTTCTAAACACTGCGAAGCCATTATTTTTTAGGCTAAAGACCTATACTTCAGTGTTATTTGTAGCAGAACAGGTGACTATACCCACACGGCGGCCCTCACTCTGTATTTCTGCCCATAAAAGTCCCCTATTTCTTCGTCTTCAGAAGCACGGTCCTCGCTTCTTCTTCTTCGGCTAGATTACACTTCCCCACTTTTCTGCATCACTCTCCTGGGGTGATAACAAAGAACGCTGCTTAGGGCCGCAAACTCCAGCCGTCTATTATCCATATACCTCACTTTATTGAGCACACCTTGTTGCACCGGTAACTTCACTACTTCAAAAGCTCCAAGAATCCTTTCTTCACTGGCCGGCAGTCGTTCTCGAACGAGCACATGGTCTCGTGGTCTCACGCCTGGTATATGGCCTTGGCGTCTCTTGTCAAAGTGAAACTTCATGGCTTTTCTATCTATGTATCGCTCCTCAGATGTTTTACAACGCTCAGTTAGCAGTAGCCTGTCTAGAATTCCAAGCCCTTTGTCTGTGCTTAGCTTGCACCCAAGGCTGCGTGTATGAGTCCTGTTATGATGAGCCACAGCCGCTTCTAGGCAACATCCCTGTGAACTACGAGCGTCTCTTCAACGTCTCTAATTGATCTAAACCTCAACGTCTTGAAGTCACGTACATGTTACGTCTCGCGGACGTGTCGTTTTTATAAGGGAAAGCGTGGCTTCTTATAGGACGGACTACCTACATGATTGTTAGGCTACCAGATAACGTATATTGGATGTACATAGCATATCATTCAAGGACCAATTGATAGCTATATTTTATTGGTGCACACCATTTGAACAGTATCACCTAAAGTCAGTCCATATATATATATATATATATACAGGTTTCAGCGAACACTTTCAAAATTCTTGAAAAGTTGCCTGTGGCAGATATCACAATTCTAGTTCATGAGCTGGTCTACTCGAAACGGCGGACAATACTTGCGCAGAGATTGAGATGCACAATCTACTAATTAATTAAAATTCACTAATTAAGCTTTAACTAAAAACATTATGGCCCATACTGCAATTTACAAATTCTAGCCGTGGAGTTCGCAAGGCGGATCCACTTGTTATGAATCTTCAAGATGACACCAGTTTCAAGATATAAATTCTCGAACTTTGCAGAGGAATGCATTGACGTTCCAGTTAACTCGTTAAAAAACCGTCGTTTCATGCACTGAAGCACACAAGTAACTGGAACGCCAATGCATTTCTCCACAAAGTTCGAGAATTTCTATCTTGAAACTGGTGTCATCTTGAAGGTTCATTCCAAGTGGATCGGCCTTGAGAAGTCCACTGCTAGAATGTGTAAATTGCAATGTCGGTTACAAGCTAATTACTTAAAAAATAATCAGTAAATTCTTCCTAATTAGTCGATCTTGCATTTAATTTTTTTGTGCAAATAATGTCGCTGCTTCGAGTAGACCAGCTCATACACTAGAATTGAGCTATCTGCCACAGGCAACCTTTAAAAAGTTGTGAAAGTGTGCGCTGAAACACCCTCTCTCTCTCTCTCTCTCTATATATATATATATATATATATATATATATATATATATATATATATGTGTGTGTGTGTGTGTGTGTGTGTGTGTGTGTGTGTGTGTGTGTGTGTGTGTGTGTGTGTGTGTGTTGTAATGAAGCACACGCGCCCCTGTGTATGTGCCGACTGAAGAGGAAGACGACGGACCGTGCCGTGATCGCGATGGAGCCCCGTGCTACGAACAGCCCTTGCAGTGCCTTTATATACCTAGCGTTCCAGAACGTTGTGAACTACAATAAGCCTCGTTGCAATATATATATATATATATATGTGTATATATATTCTCGATAAAGGGGGGTCTTCGGCCGGCCACATCGTCGAAACTGAATTTGTATGTATTCATTATTTCCTCTGATAATTTGCATTTTCAGATTCTCTCACATATATATATATATATATATATATATATATATATATATATATCAGGGACGTAGCCATGGGGAGGCTTATGGGGCTTCAGCCCCTCCAGAAATTTTTTCGTGCTGTCATGCACCGCCGACCAAAACAACCCCCTGTGCTGGAAATCATTATGGATTTTTTACAGAATGTCCTTTTCACGCTCGCAAAGACATTTGAGCGCGAACATTGCGAAACAGGGCTAGATTTCGCGGCCACGCCCATGCACCGGGAGTCACATAATGGAAGGAGCCCCACCCGAGCACAAAGTTTGAAGGGCGGTTTGATGGCGAGCGGGCTCGTCGCGGCATCTCACGGAGGCCGCGGAATCTACGAAGCTAAGGCAGTTCAATTCCGAAACTTTGCGGGTATAAAGTTCTCATAAACTTTTGATGCGAAAGGTTTACTGACATTTCCAAAGTCGTGCTTTAGATGTTCAATTGCGAAACTTCGTGGGTTGTTAATAATATTGTTATAAACGTTTGATGTCATAGGTGCATTGACTTTTCTAAAGTCGTACATCGAACCACACAACGAGACAAGTCAAATCAACACATTATTAAACAAGACAGCGAGGTCCGATGTTGTGGTGGTTCTTTTTTGCCATCATGTCACAGAAAGTAATATCAACATCTTTTTTTTTCACCTGCGTCAAAGCAACCATATCAAGACACTATTTTATTTATTTATTTATTTATTCAAAATACCTTAAGGGCCCGAAGAATGGGCATTGGGAAAGGGACAATAAATTTTACACAGTATAAAGAGTAAACAATTATACAAAATTATACAATTATACAATGCTTTGTTTATAATAATTCAACGAAGATTCAAGTTTACACAAACTTTAGAATTCTAAGATAAGAAAAAAAAGCATACGAGAAGCAACGCAGAGATGTTTTTTTTTAAGTAAGAAATGAATGTTTCTGTCATCACGGAATTTTTCTTTGTTAGCTTCAGCTTCCAGGGTATCGGGAAGGTCGTTCCACAAGCGGATGACACGTGGAAGCGCAGATGAGTTAAAAGCGTCTGTTTTGCCGTCTGATGCGCGTGAAAGAAAGATGATTATGCAATCTTCGTGAGATGAATGGAGAAACTTCCAATTCTATTGGTGATGGCCATGGTCCGTGCACGTACTTGTGAAACAGCAATATAAGTGCTACATCACGACGAATGTTCAAAGAAGGAATTGATAGATTGTTTTTAATTTGCAGGGAGATACGATCTCTCCGATGCTATTCACAGCGTGTTTACAGGAGGTATACAGAGACCTGGATTGGGAAGAAGTGGGGATAAGAGTTAATGGAGAATACCTTAGTAACTTGCGATTCGCTGATGATATTGCCTTGCTTAGTAACTCAGGGGACCAAATGCAATGCATGCTCACTGACCTGGAGAGGCAAAGCCGAAGGGTGGGTCTAAAAATTAATCTGCAGAAAACTAAAGTAATGTTTAACAGTCTCGGAAGGGAACAGCAGTTTACAATAGGTAGTGAGCCACTGGAAGTGGTAAGGGAATACATCTACTTAGGACAGATAGTGACTGCGGATCCGGATCATGAGACTGAAATAATCAGAAGAATAAGAATGGGCTGGGGTGCGTTTGGCAGGCATTCTCAGATCATGAACAGCAGGTTACCATTATCCCTCAATGGAAAAGTGTATAAGAGCTGTGTCTTACCAGTATACTCACATATGGGGCAGAAACCTGGAGGCTTACGAAAAGGCTTCTACTGAAATTGAGGACGCCGCAACGAGCTATGGAAAGAAGAATGATGGGTGTAACGTTACGGGATAAGAAAAGAGCAGATTGGGTGAGGGAACAAACGCGAGTTAATGACGTCGTAGTTGAAATCAAGAAAAAGAAATGGGCATAGGCAGGACATGTAATGAGGAGGGAAGATAACCGATGGTCATTAAGGGTTACGGACTAAATTCCAAGGGAAGAGAAGCGCAGCAGGGGGCGGCAGAAAGTTAGGTGGGCGGATGAAATTAAGAAGTTTGCAGGGACAACATGGCCACAATTAGTACATGACCGGGGTAGTTCGAGGAGTAGGGGAGAGGCCTTTGCCTTGCTGTGGGCGTAACCAGGCTGATGATGATGATGATGATGATGAAGGGTGGGTTGCGCTAACATGTGGCTATTCTAGATATTTGTGAAACGAACTGGTCAATCCACCTTACGTCTTGTCCATAGTTTTGTAGGAGTTAGTCAAAAATTTAGAAAATTCATCTCACCCGTAACATGAAGATAGTCGCTTGGTCAATGACCACAACTTTATCATCTTGTTACTAGACTAGATGAATTTTAGTCAAACCTTTTACAATATCTCCTACAGAACTTATCGATAAGATGTGCTAAGCGAGGCCCACTGGTTTGTCTTAGTCGCGTCCAGAATAGCGACCTGTATGTGCCACCTTTCCTTCAATCAGATTAGCAAAGCAAAAAACTGTACCGAAAGGTCTGCTTGAAGACGTCGGTAGTGTCAGTGTGGGGCCTCAAGATAATTTGGCCGGCGAGGAAGAAATTACTTGAATCAGGAGTTCAAGAATGCTGACAGAAAATCAAGGGCTCGAATACTGTCCCATTGTTCACAAGGCATCAACTTGACCAGGCCATTGTTTACGTCTAAGGTGATACAGCTCCATATCAACTTCACGGCAACGCTAAGGGACCACCTGTACGAAGAGTCGCAAGCAAGCTTGACGTATTAGAATCAAAAGAGCCCATTCAAACCAAAAAGTTATCTTCAGCTTTTGTTCTGCAAGGCCACTAAATATGAAACTGCGATTTTATGCAAAGGCGTGAATTTAACACTGCAGAATGCTTCACCCGATTCTGGCAAAAGTAACCTGAACCGTAGAACATGCTGTCAGTGAACTCCTTCTCTAGAAAAAAAAAAAAAAAAGGCTTACGAGCTTACCTACCATGGTGTAACCCAGGAATCTGTCTCTGCTCCGGAATCTGAGTTTTTTTCGTCTTGTCTCGGTCAGTGACCACAATTTCATCCTTATCAAACAATGCATTAACAGGTTCAAACTTGGGTTATGGTTTTAATATTCATAATATTGCGCAGAAAAACTGATGAAAGGAGACGCACAGTGACTAGTGAACTTGTACATGGGTATGTGTCATCAAGACGTTTGAAACCCATTTGCATAGGCTAATGATCACAAGGAAAACTTGCACTGTTTCTTGAAACAATACCATGCACCTCTTCAAGGAATGGCGTAAATCTTTTTAGCTGTATTCCGCACCATGGATGCACACTGCCACTATAATTTTGGTGAAAAGTAAAGAAGGTAAGGCAGAATAGGCCATTTAAAACTAGTGGGAGTAGTCGTGACATTAGGACGTTGTTGCTCAAAACATCTGACAATTTCTTGTTTTTGAAAGTATGAAATTATTGTGAATTTAGCTGCTGTCAGCTTATTTTCTATAAACATTTTGTCTTATGAATATATATATATATATATATATATATATGCATTATAAATATATGTGTTACATTTGTATTAAAAAAATTGAATCCTTGAGTTTTACATGCTAAAGTCACAGTATGATTACAAGGCACGCTGTAGTGGGGACTCTGTACTATACATTAAACATTTCTTAACTCAAACCCTGATATCTTGAAATATCAGTCAAGTTTTCCTGGCTCAGTGTTAACTCTATGTATGTTTCACGTCTTATCCTGAAATGCTTTGGTACTGTGCTCCCTGTGTCTCGAAATCATGACTGCGAAAATGTAGGGACAAAGTCAGCACCCAAACGTTTCCCCACTTTGTGCGCAACTGTGATATTGCCAAAAAGTGGCAAGATCGCAAGTTTGTAGCAAATCCCACTTCATTCTACGCCACTCTTACCTACTCTTCATGTGTGCCTGCGATCTCATTGATAATCTTGGCGGAGTGTTCCTCTGACCCATTAAAAAGTGCGATGAGCACAAGAATGCACACGTGACCTCCACAACCTGCATGCTCGCATGTGCGCAGCGAGTTGTCAGCTTGTTGTGCTCGGTGCGGACCGGAGCACTACGCCATGCTTCGGGCTGCGCCAAATGCTTGGTATGCTATAGCTATTTTCTTTATTAACCAGTTCAGGGCTGCAGTTTTGTTACAATGCCTTTTCCGATGCCGTTTCTAATCGCACTTCGTCAGTGGTCATAGTGATCTCCACCCGCGTTATCAGTCCGGGATAAGCCAGCCAAAAGCGGTGGAAGAAAAAGTGGCACATAATCAAGCGTAATTAAAACATCGCTACAAAATCTCGACCCTTGGGCAGTATTGCCGGTTGATTACTTTCCTTTTTGTCATACGAGCAGTTTCACGATATTTTGTATGACTAGACTTTGGACGCGTCAATGCCTATGTGCAGCAGTGTTTGCTACGATCTGTGCAAAAATTGCTGTTGCCCGTAGATGCCCAACATGTTGGGTACAAAATTGAACAATACCTTGCAAAAGTGATCTACCAAAATATACGGGTGTACATAGCTTTTGCAAGAAATTGAGCGGCTGCTGGCATCCACCTTGACAGGCTTTATATGGTCTTTGCACAGCCAGGGCCTTCTACTTTTGTGAATTTGCTTATCCCGAAATTTCCCCCAGTTTTTATAACTTCAAGTTGACGGGATTCCTAGTCTTCTTTAACGTGTACCCAATGGATCTTACATAGGGATTTTCACATTTCCCTGCCATCGAAATGCAGGCATTGTGGCCCACATTCGATCACATGCCGTCTGCGTGAACAGCGCAACGCCAAAGCCACTACACCACGCTATTTACTTTGCTGGCAGAAGAGCCTAGATTCTGAGTAATTTATAATCTCCACGTGTCAGTGTTGTTTTTAAACTTACGTTTCATGCTTATATTCTGTTTCTTCAATACCAGTAATTATTTTGAAGGAAACAGTTTGTCCATCTTTGTTTATAACACTTGTTTCAGTAGCCTGCTAATTATTACAGCTTATTCTTCCACAGTAATCCATGTTCCCTTGAAACATAGGCTTTGTATGAAACCAAATATTTGTCAATAAGATTTGTTCATTATTTCCTATGATCTGAATGCTGAACCTTTCTTACCTGTGTGAACATAGGCAAAACATCTTTTGCCTATGTGTTAACCTGTTGCATGGGGGGAAATAAATTATTGGCTTTACTTTTTCAGGTGCCCTGCTCGCTCTCACCCAGGCAACACATTCCAGCGGTCTTCTCTCGGCAGACTATTTGCATAGAAGTACCATTAGAAGGTCCAATAAACAGCGCTTGTGACATGGATGATATGCTTTTGCTTAAACCGGAGGACTTCAGGCTTACTGAAAGCTCAAGTGGGTGTAAAGAAATACCTATGTAAAGTATACTTATCTTTTTCACTTACAAGTGCATGCCAATACTTTGCCTGATATTTTTCACCTCAAAATTACGTTTTACTGTATATTTGTGAACAAACCATTAGAGAAAAAAAATACTGCAGTGAGACGAGTACAAGTAATGAAACATGTACTAATCTTGCAAGAATTACATTTGCATACTTGTAGTAAATATGAAAATGAGGCATAGTCTTTTTCAGGCCGCATTTTATTGTAGGCCATACATACAGAACGTGCTCGTAGGTCATGCAAAACTCGTTCATGGTGTATTACATCAGTGTTGGTAGTGCTAATCAACTTATGCTGAAAATTGTGTTCATCTTCGTATCAAGCAATGTACCAGGCAAACCTATATGTGAAAATGGAATCCTTGGAGCAAACATATTGCAGATCAACTTGTCTTCAATGCTGATCGCAAATACACAAGTGTACAAAAAATTTTTAAAGAGTAAATTATATTAAGCGACATCAATCCGTTCTGAATGGACCTGGTACGAATGTAGCAAAAAATAGGTCTTAACAGGGGCAAACAGGACTGGGATATATAGAGCAGGATTAAACGCGTCAGTGATAAACAGGATTAAGCAGGATTTAAACAGGTCAGCACTGAACAGGGTCAAACGGGGTCCCGTCCGTTCTTCCTATTTCATGAAACCTGTTTGAAAACGAAAAGGACTTTCTAGTAGGGTACGCTAGCCAGTTGCTGTCCAAAGCGGAAGGCAATTCTGCCACCGAAAAGCAATGCCTCGCCATGATTTGGCCTACAGCGAAATTCCGCCCTTTCCTATGCTACTTACCCCACGCTAGCCGGTCGCTATCAAAAGCAGAAGGCAATTATTCTGCGACTGAAGAGGAATGCCACGCCATTATTTGTACTACAGTGAATCAATCAGTTACCTACACTACTTACTCTACATTAGCCGGTTGCTGCCAAAAGTGGCAGGCAATAATTCTGTGACCGAAAAGGAATGCTTCGCCGTCATTTGGGCTACAGCAACATTCCGCCTTTACCTTCTCTACCTACCTTTCGCTAGCCGGTTGCTGTCAAAACTGGAAGGCAATTCTCCTGTGACCGAAACGCCTCGCCATCATTTGCGCTACAGTAAAATTCTGCCCTTACTTACGATACTTACCTTAGGCTAGCCGGTTGCTGTCAAAAGCAATAGGCAAATATTCTGAGACCGAAACAGAATGCCTCGCCGTCATTTGGGCTAAAGCAAAATTGCATCCTTTCTTACACTAGGCTAGCCCGTTGCTGTAAACAGCAATAGGCAAATATTCTGCGACGGAAAAAGAATGCTCCACCATCACTTGGGCTACAGCAAAATTCCTGCCTTACCTACACTATAGACCCTACGCTAGCCGGTTTCTGTCAAAATCAGAAGGCAATTATTTCGCGACCGAAAAGGAATGCCTCACTATCATTTGGGCTACATCGAAATTCCACTCTTACCTACGCTACTTACCCTACGCTAGCAGGTCGCTGACAAAAGCGGAAGGCAATGATTCTGCGACCGAAACGGAATGCCTCGACATCGTTTGGGCTACAGCGAAATTTCGCCCTTAGCTATGCTACTTACCCTACGCTAGCCGGTTGCGTTCAAAAGCGGAAGGCAATTATTCCGCGACCGAAACGGAATGCCTCGCCTTCAATTGGGCTGCACCTAGATTCAGCCCTTACCCATGCTACTTACCCTACGCTAGCAGGCTGCTGTCAAAGCCGAAGGCGACCGAAAAGGAATGCCTCGCCATCATTTAGGCCACAACAAAATTCCGCCCTTACGTATGATTATTACTCTACATTAGCCGGTTGCTGCCAAAAGCGGAAGGCAATTGTTCTGCTACCTCAAAGGAATGGCTCGCCATCACTTGAGCTACATCAACATTCCGCCCTTACCTATGCTACTTATCCTACGCTATCCGGTTGCTGACAAAAGCGGAAGGCAATAATTCTGTGACCGGAAAGGAATGCCTCACCTTTAATTGGGCTGCAGCTTAATTCAGCCTTCACCTATGCTAATTACCCTAAACTAGCCTGTCGCTATTAAAAGCGGAATGTAATTATTCTGCGACTGAAAAGAAATGCCTCACTGTTATTCGGGCTACAGCAAAATGCGCCCTAACGTTCGCTACCTACCTTAAGCTAGCCGGTTGATGTCGAGAGCGTAAAGCAATTATTCTCCGACAGAATAGGAATGCATCGCCATTATTTGGACTACAGCAAAATTCCGCCTTTACCTACGCGACTTACACTACTCTAGCCCGTTGCTGTCAAAAGAGGAAGGCAATTATTCTGCGACCGAAATAGGGTGCCCCCCATCATTTGAAATAGAGCAAAATTCTGCCCTTACTTACGCTACTTACGCTAGGCTTGCCGATTGCTTTCAACAGCAATAGGCAAATATTCTGCGACGGAAACGGAATGCCTCGCCTTCAATTGGGCTGCAGCTAGACTCAGGCCTTACCCATGTTATATGCGCTAGCAGATTGCTGTCAAAAGCGGAAGACGACCGAAGAGGAAGCCTCGCCATCATTTGGGCTACATCAAAATTCCGCCCTTACCTAAGGTGCTTACCCTACGCTAGCCGGTCGCTGTCAAAAGCAGAAGGCAATTATTCTGCGAACGAAAAGGAATGCCCAGCGATTATTTGGGCAACAGCGAAATTCCGCCCATACCTATGCTACTTACCCTACACTAGCCGGTTGCGGTCAAAATCGGAAGGCACTTATTCTGCGACCGAAATGGACTGCCTCGCCTTCAATTGGGCTGCAGCTAAATTCAGCACTTACCCAAGCTACTTACCCTACACTAGCCGGTTTTTGACAAAAGCGGAAGGCAATTATTCTGCGACCGAAAAGGAATGCCTCGCCATCATTTGGGCTACATCAAAATTTGGCCTTTACTTAAGCTACTTACCCTACGCTGGCCGGTCGCTGTCAAAAGCAAAAGCAAAAGGAATGCCCCACCATTATTTGGGCTACAGCGAAATTCCGCCCTTATCTATACTACTTACCCTACGCTATCCGGTTGCTGTCAAAAGCGGAAGGTAATTATTCTGTTACCGAAAAGGAATGCCTCACCATCATTTGGGCTACAGCAAAATTCCGCCATTTCCTATGCTACTTGCCCTACACTAGGCGGTTGCGGTCATAAGCGAGAGGCACTTATTCTGCGACCGAAACGGACTGCCTCGCCTTGAATTTGGCCCTTAGCTATGCTACTTACCTTACACTAGCCGGTTGTTGACAAAAGCGGAACGCAATTATTATGCGACCTAAAAGGAATGCTTCGCCACCATTCGGGCTACAGTGAAATAATCCCTTACCTACACTACTTACCCTACGCTAGCCGGTTGCTGTCGAAAGCGGAAAGCAATTATTCTACGACAGAAAAGGAATGCCCCGCCATCATTTGGGCTACAGCAAAATTCTGCATTTACTTACGCTAGTTACCCAACGCTAACCGGTTGCTGTCAAAAGCGGAAGGCAATTATTCTGCGACCAAAACGGAATGCCTCGCCCTCGTTTGGGCTACAGCAAAATTCGCCCTTACCTATGCTATTTACCCTACACCAGCCCGTTGCTGTCAAAACCTGAAGACAATTATTCTACGACCGAAAAGGAGTGCCTCGGCACCACTAAACTCAACCTATCCCTATGTACAGGCCCCATCCCGGAACGCGACGAGATCCGAGTTTTGGGCCTTTACATACATAGGCACCGCAAAATTGATACCACTATTCAAAAGCTCCGTAAGGTGGGGGACCAAGTGGGTCGTATGATCCGCAGGGTATCCAATAAAAAGGGGGGCTTGCGATGCAAAGACGCTTTGCGGCTAGCGAACGCATTCGTAACCAGCCGAATACTCTACTCGGCACCCTATCTCCACCTACGTAAATGCGATGAAAACGCCCTTGAGGTGATTTTACGCAAAATCTATAAGAGAGCCCTCGATCTTCCCATAACTACGTCCAACAAACGTCTCCTCGAATTGGGGATGACGAATAGTTTTGGGGAACTGCGCGAGGCTCATCTTAACAATCAATTCTTGCGGTTGAGCAAAACACCAGCGGGAAGCCGCCTCTTGTCCCGCTTGCACATCCGATATATAACCCACACGGAACCCAGAGTCTCACTGCCAGAGGCATGGCGTCTCACCTTACAGGTAAACCCTCTCCCTTATAACGTGACACGAGATACTCACGAGGGCCGCCGCCAAGCGCACGCTACAAGGATCACCAGAACATATGGAGATCGCCCGGGAGTATTCTATACGGACGCTGCCGGCCCTCACCACGGGGGTTGGTTTACGGCGGTAGTCGTCCATAAAAACACACCCGTTAATGGTCTCACTTTCCGGGCCCCCAATATTACTTACGCGGAGGAGGTGGCCATCGCGCTTGCTGCCGCAGATCCAGCGTCTCGGGTCATCATCACTGATTCGAGGGGTGCTTGCCGCAATATAGAACAAGGCCAAATTCCATATCGTGCCTTCCAAATACTTAAGAAATGTGAGAACCAGGGATTCCAACCCCGGCGCTCCATTATTTGGGCCCCAGCTCATCAGGGAATAGAGGGGAACGAAGTAGCCGACGCTACAGCCCGCGCGCTTCATTTCCGGGCGTCGCCTCTATCACCCGTCGACGAGGTCCCTGAATTCAAACCGGCAATCACCTTTAAAGAAATCATACAGCTGTATCAGCTTAATCACGGCCGATACTTCCCCCCTTGCAAAGGCCTCAATAAGACGGAGGAGCGCTGGCTTCTCCGTCTCTACACAAATACAGTACTGTGCCCGGCGGTGCTGAAACACTTCAACCCGGCATTTTCGGGCGAGTGCCCGCACTGTGGGGAGGTGTTTGCGGACACATACCACATGGTGTGGGCATGCCCCTCCAACCCTGCTTTCCCCCCAAACCCCCACCCTACCCGAGAGGACTGGGAGGCCACCCTGCTCGGCTGCTCAACCCTCCAGGAACAACGTGCCCTGGTGGCCCGAGCCAAAGCCGCTGCAGAAGCCACGGGGGTCCCGGACTAGGGACCGCCCCCTAGACTTTGTAAGGGCTGGGCCCTTAGTGCTCAGCTCACAGCTCTCTTGTAAATAGTAGAAATAAAGTTTGTAACCAACCAACCAACCATCATTTGGGCTAGAGTAAAATTGTGCCCCTACTCACCATACTTACCCTAGGCTAGCCGGTTGCTGTCAAAAGCAATAGGGAAATATTCTGTGACCGGAAAGGAATGCCTCGCCATCATTTGGCCAACAGCGAAATTCCGCCCTTCCCTATGCTAGTTACCCTACACTAGCCGGTTGCGGTCAAAAGCGGAAAGCACTTATTCTGCGACCGAAACGGACTGCCTCGCCTCCAATTGGGCTGCAGCTAAATTCAGCCCTTACCGACGCTAGTAACCCTACACTAGCCGGTTGTTGACAAAAGTGGAAGGTAATAATCTGCGACCTAAAAGGAATGGCTCGCCACCATTTGGGCCACAGTGAAATAATCCCTTACCTACACTACTTACCCTACGCTAGCCGGTCGCTATCGCAAGCGGAACGCAATTATTCTGCGACTGAAGAGGAATGCCTCGCTATTATTTGGACTACAGTGAAAGAATCCCTTACCTACACTACTTACTCTACCCTAGCTGGTTGCTGTCAAAAGTGGAAGGCAATTATTCAGCGACCGAAAAGGAATGCCTTGCTGTCATTTTGTCTGCAGCAGAATTCCGCACTTACCTACGCTACTCACACTACGCTAGCTCGTTGCTATCAAAACCTGAAGGCAATTATTCTGCGACCGAAAAGGAATGCCTCGCCGTCATTTTTGCTACAGCGAAATTCCGCCCTTACCTTCGCTACCTACCTTACGCTAGCCGATTGCTGTCGAAAGCGGAAGGCAATTATTCTGCGACGGAAAAGGTATGCCTCGCCATCATTTGGGCTACAGAAAAATTCCGCAATTACCTACGCTACTCACACTACGCTAGCCCATTGCTGTCAAAACCGGAAGGCAATTATTCTGCGACTGAAAAGGGATGCGTCCCCATCATTTGGGTACAGCAAAATTCTTCCCTTACTTACGTTACTTACGCTAGGCTTGCCGGTTGCTGTCAACAGCAACAGGCAAATATTCTGCGACCGAAAAGGAATGCCTCACCATCGCTTTTGCTACAGCAAAATTCCGGCCTTACCTACAGTATATACTCTACGCTAGCCGGTCGCTGTCAAAAGCGGAAGGCAATTATTCTATGATCGAAAAGGAATGCCTCGCCGTCATTTTGCCTTGAGCAACTTCCCCCCTTAGCTACACGGCAGGCCGTTCAAAGTCGTCAGCTACCATTACGCGTTGTGGTAGCTGGTGAATTTAAAGGACCTTTCAAGAAGCCTGGCGTGGTGGAGCCTCAGACTGCAAGAATATACTATCACTGTAACCTACAAGTCCGGACGAAAACACTGTGATGCAGACTGCCTACCACGCACCCCCACTGTGCCGCCGCGGCAAGACCACGACGATGAGGACGCCTTGCATGGAATAATAAACGCGGAACGCTTCGATGAACAGCAAGGTGCAGACTCAGAGCTTAAAAGCCTCGTCGAGTATTTGGAAGGGAACACCGACATTGTCCCTAGGGCATATAGGCGAGAATTGTCTTCGTTTTCGCTTGAAAACTAGCTATTCGCAAAGAAGAACTTCTCACCAATGCACGCCATCTACCGCTGTGTTGTTCACTTAGCACTACGTCCAGAGTGCTGCACGCCCTAAATGACGATCGGACCTGTCCAGGCTGTCGAGGATACAGGCCAGGTACTACTGACCACTCATGAACGCCGACGTCGACCATTACGTCAAGACATGCCGGGAGCGTCAGCGACGGAAGACACCGCCGACATGGCGAGCGGGTTTACTACAGCCTATCGAGCCTTCTTGCCGACCATTTCAGCAGATCGGGAGCACCTGTTGGAGCACTTTCCGACGTCAACAACCGGAAATAAGTGGATCATTGTGGCAACGGACTCACTCACCTGCTTCGCTTAAACGAAAGCTCTGCCGAAAGGTGGCGCAGCCGAAGTGGCGAAATTCTTCGTCGAGAAAATCCTGCTGCGACACGGCGCCCCTGAAGTCCCCATCACCGACAGAGGAACGGCCTTTATAGCAGAGCTTATCCAATCTATCCTGGAATACAGGCAGTCAAGCCAAACGAAGACAACTGTCTACCACCCGCGGAAGAATGGTCTTGCGAAGCGCCTGAACAAAACCTCGCCGACATGCGGCAATGTACTTCGACGTCGAGCATAAGACGTTGGATGCCGTCCTGCCGTACGTAACCTTCGCTTAAACAAAGCAGTGCAAGAAACCACACAGATCACACCGTTCAACCTTGATTACGGAAGGAACCCCACTACGAGTTGTGACATCATCATCATCATCATCCTGGTTACGCCCACTGCAGGGAAAAGGCCTCTCCCATACTTCTCCAACTGCCCCGGTCATGTACTAATTGTGGCCATGTTAAGCCTCCAAACTTCCTAATCTCATCTGCCCACCTAACTTTCTGTCGCCCCCTGCTACGCTTCCCTTCCCTCGGAATCCAGTCCGTAACCCTTAATGACCATCGGTTATCTTCCCTCCTCATTACGTGTCCTGCCCATGCCCATTTCTTTTTCTTGATTTCAACTAAGATGTCATTAACTCGCGTTTGTTCCCTCACCCAATCTGCTCTTTTCTTATCCCTTAATGTTACACCTATCATTCTTCTTTCCATAGCTCGTTGCGTCGTCCTCAATTTAAGTAGAACCCTTTTCGTAAGCCTCCAGGTTTCTGCCCCGTACGTGAGTACTGGTAAGACACAGCTGTTATAAACTTTTCTCTTGCGGGATAACGGCAACCTGCTGTTCATGATCTCAGAATGCCTGCCAAACGCACCCCAGCCCATTCTTATTCTTCTGATTATTTCACTCTCATGATCCGGATCAGCAGTCACTACCTGTCCTAAGTAGATGTATTCCCTTACCACTTCCAGTGCCTCGCTACTTATCGTAAACTGCTGTTCCCTTACGAGACTGTTAAACATTACTTTAGTTTTCTGCAGATTAATTTTTAGTCCCACCCTTCTGCTCTGCCTCTCCAGGTCAGTGAGCATGCATTCCAGTTGGTCCCCTTAGTTACTAAGCAACGGTATTCTAAGGTATTCTCCATTTACTCTTATCCCCAATTCTTCCCAATCCAGGTCTCTGAATACCTCCTGTAAACATCCTGTGAATAGCATTGGAGAGATCGTATCTCCCTGCCTGACGCCTTTCTTTATAGGGATTTTGTAGCTTTCTTTATGGAGGACTACAGTGGCTGTGGAGCCGCTATAGATATCTTTCAGTATTTTTGCATACGGCTCGTCTACACCCTGATTCCGTAATGCCTCCATGACTGCTGAGGTTTCGGCAAAATCAAACGCTTTCCTGTAATCACTGAAAGCTATATATAAGGTTTGGTTATATTCTGCACATTTCTCTATCACCTGATTGATAGTGTGAATATGGTCTATTGTTGAGTAGCCTTTAGGGAATCCTGCCTGGTCCTTTGGTAGACAGAAGTCTAAGGTGTTCCTGATTCTATTTGCAATTACCTTAGTAAATACTTTGTAGGCAACGGACAGTAAGCTGATCGGTCTATAATTTTTCAAGTCTTTGGCGTCCCCTTTCTTATGGATTAGGATTATGTTAGCGTTCTTCCAAGATTCCGGTACGCTCGAGGTCATGAGGCATTGTGTATACAGGGTGGCCAGTTTTTCTAGAACAATCTGCCCACCGTCCTTCAACAAATCTGCTGTTACCCGATCCTCCCCAGCTGCCTTGCTCCTTTGCATAGCTCCCAAGGCTTTCCTTACTTCTTCCGGCGTTACTTATGGGATTTCGAATTCCTCTAGACTATTCTCTCTTCCATCATCATCGTGGGTTCCACTCGTACTGTATAAATCTCTATAGAACTCCTCAGCCACTTGAACTATCTCATCCATATTAGTAATGATATTGCCGGCTTTGTCTCTTAACGCATACATCTGATTCTTGCCACTTCCTAGTTTCTTCTTCTCTGCTTTTAGGCTTCCTCCGTTCCTGAGAGCTTGTTCAATTCTATCCATATTATACTTCCTTATGTCAGCTGTCTTACGCTTGTTGATTAACTTCGAAAGTTCTGCCAGTTCTATTCTAGCTCTAGGGTTAGAGGCTTTCATACATTGGCGTTTCTTGATCAGATCGTTCGTCTCCTGCGATAGCTTACTGGTATCTTGTCTAACAGACTTACCGCCGACTTCTATTGCACACTCCTTAATGATGCCCACAAGATTGTCGTTCATTGCTTCAACACTAAGGTCCTCTTCCTGAATTAAAGCCGGATACCTGTTCTGTAGCTTGACGAGTTGTGACGCCATGCTGCAACACGTCACCGAAGAAGAGAACGTTGACGTCGCCGCCTATCTCCAGCACGCCGAAGAAATCCGACAGCTCGCCCGCCTGCGCATCAAGCACCAGCAGAGGACCGGCACCTGGCACTACACTCTCCGACAACGCTACGAGCAATACCAGCCCGGCGATCGTGTTTGGGTTGGGACCCCGATACGCCGACTAGGACTCAGTGAGAAGCGTTTACAGAGCTTTTTCGGACCCTACAAAATTATCCGACGCATTGGCCTATGAGGTCGTACCAGACGGCATTTCGCTATCACAGCGGCGCCGCTCATGATCCTAAATAGTGCATGTTTTGCGGCTTAAGGCGTTCTGCGAGCGCTAACGAACTTTGGGACTTTGCATGGCGGAACTTTCGAGTACCTTTGTTTGGACTGTGTGTCCTTTTGGTTTTCGCTCACCTGGTATGTTGGTAACGTGGGGACGATGGTTTTTGAGAGAGGTGAATTGACATGTGTGCTGGTTTATCTTTTTCGGCTGACCGATTTTCACCGCCAAATGCTATCGCTCAGCGCAGGACGCGTCCACATGAGTCGGAAGTTCCTCGAAATTCGTCGGTTGTTCTATCTGCTGTCTGTTGTGAGCAATTCTGTAATCTAATTGCATGTGCGACGCGAATTGTGCAGGACTTTCTGGAAGACGCGCCTGCACAAGCGACTACACTGGAGCCTTTGATGACTGTATAAAATCCTGTGTGGAACCTTCGATGATCATGTATAAAACCAGACGCGCTTGACCGGTAGATCAGTTTTCGACGATCGCCGACTGTATTGGACACTATCGTTGTGTTTTAAGAAATTAAATTAAATTATGGGGTTTTACGTGCCAAAACCACTTTCTGATTATGAGGCACGCCGTAGTGGAGGACTCCGGAAATTTCGACCACCTGGGGATCTTTAACGTGCACCTAAATCTAAGTACACGGGTGTTTTCGCATTTCGCCTCCATCGAAATGCGGCCGCCATGGCCGGGATTCGATCCCGCGACCTCGTGCTCAGCAGCCCAACACCACAGCCACTGTGCAACCACGGCGGGTTATCGATGTGTTTTAGTATAACTTGTTTTTGTGGGCACCGGTTCGCCCAATAAAACTTAGTTTCGGCATTTACATTTTGCTACTGTGTTCTTTACCATAACTACTACATGACAAATGGACACTTCAGGCGAATATTTGCCGTCGGCGCCGCCATCGCCGCGATGTTCCTTATAAAGTCCTGAGGTGGTAACGCCATCGCCGCGCGACATTTGCTGTATATGCTAGGGAAAGCACGAGAGGAGCCGATGATTGATGCTCAATCTGGCGCGCTTAATGCCGTGGGGGATGAAAGGAAGGGAGGGGGGAGGGGGGGCGGCGTTGTTGTCGTCTTGTAACGACTGGTTATTTAGTGACCGCGCGCAAGGGAACCCACAATCATGGCTGAATCTCGCGCGCACAGGCAAAAAAGCAGGGAGGCAGCGCGGGAGGTAGGGTGGCGGCGTTCTACTCCGGAAGCAAGTGCCTACCTTGCGCGGCCGCGCACGGTCGCGCGCGCTCAAGCGATGTGCAGACGGCTCATGCCTTTGCGTCGCTCAGTTTGCGTTGCCGCTCAGTTTGCGTTGAAGCGATAGACAGCACGAAGCTCACTTCACTCGCTACTACTGCCGCGCTTCCTCACGTCAGCGTTTCGACAGCGAAGGTCCGTGGACATCGAGTGTGCGGTGTACATCTTTGTCTGTGTGACCTGACACTATGTTTGTTAATTTTGTTAGTAAGCGAATGTTTCCATGGTTATACAGCCGATAAAACTACCATCCTTACTTCGTATAGTCGCCTACGAATTCGCTGTCGCAATCAATGCTTAGCCTTTCGCGCGAAACAGCGACTTAAACAGACTTTTTTAAAGATCACCTACTGCAGATACCATTAATCCAAAGATTTGGCTGGATTACCTTACCAGGCAGGCATTGCTTGGTTTACGTAATGAAGCAAAATTAGACAGTATAGTCAAAATAGATACAAATACCAGAGACATACTCCAGGCTTTAGAGTACAGCTATCAAGCGCCCGTTCCTCCATTGAGCGCTGGCGTACCTCTCGGCGTTGGCGTAACCTAGCGAACGAGCAGTGCGAAGGATGAAAGAACTCACGCGCAGCGCAGCTGTGTGGGAGTGAAAAAAATTACCGACGATTACGTTACTCCCTAATGCGAAATTTGAGCGCAGCAAATAAGCTGTTTCACCTTTTCGATAGATTGAGGCAAAGAAATCGAGCAACATCGTCCACGTCAACGCAAACGTTCACAACTGGACCCTTAATGCCATATTGGCCTCCGCCGTGCATCAGTCGTCGCACTTGCATGAATGGGATTCGCGGAGATACGAGTCTTACACTCACCGCATTAAGTTGTGGAAGGTGCGCTGGCCTCGAGGGATATTTGTAGCTCGTTTAGCAGCAGCAGCAGCTGCAGCAGCAGCAGCAGACGGAGGACTTCCATCGGTCGTCTCGCTCATGGCTCAGAAAGAACTGGCAGAGAATTTCGCAGTGGCGAACGGCAGCGGCAATTTCGGCTCGGGCGGTGCACATATACAGATCCGCCGCCACCGATCTGGCTCTCTGATTGCCACCGCACAGGGCGAACGGCAGCGGCAATTTCGGCTCGGGCGGTGCACATATACAGATCCGCCGCCACCGATCTGGCTCTCTGATTGCCACCGCACAGGGGTTGCATTGGAGGAGGAGCGAAGAAAGGAATTAAGTTCGAGCCGGCGCTTTGACAACCGGAGACTCGCAGGAAGAGGGGGGAGGGGGGCGGCGTGTACACCCAGCGGCAAACGATGGGGGCAGAAGCGCGCGCAGCAAGCGGACAACACGATAAAGGGAGGAGGGAAGAGATAGCAGCGACTGACTGATGCCGCTGACGCCGATAGTGAGTCAACCCCAGCTGCGGAGTTGGTTTCAGGGACAACGCCGCCGATGCCGACACAAACAATATGATACCCTCGCTTCCGCAGCGCTAAGAACCAGGTCTAGCCGTGGGAAGGTGGTCACGTATTCGTCGACGTGCCGGGGCCTACGTGAAATCACCGGCGCGTCGGCAACTGAAGAGCACCCTATCCGCCACACAAGAACAGGGGGGGGGGACCCTTTCCTCCTCTTTCTGCATGGCGGCGACGGTGTTCTATGCAGTCACGTTATCTTGACTCTCTAGCGGCGTCAGCGGCATCCAGCGGTATCAGTCGGTCGCTGCTAGCGCTGGGGGGATGAAAGGGGGGCGGAGCTGGTTACGAGGCCGACGACAACGCCGACGACGACGCGAAACCCAGGAACGGACGCCAAAGAGCTGCGCTCTAAAAAGTAACCGCGAGAGCTCTGTTCGCTCTTGCGGGCGTCAGAGCGAGGGCAGCGGGAAGAGTTAAGCGGAGGAAAAGGTTACAGGGAAGGCATGAGGCGGAAAGCGGAGGGGAGACGGCTGCCTTTGCGCTGCGTTGCCGGCGGCCAATGCATCCGCAGCCGCTTGCGCTATCTGATCTGCGCTGCCGATAGGGGGGGGGGGGGGGTGAAGGGGCGCGTGAAATGGGAGGGCTACGCTCGTCCGCGGCGTCAGCAACTGAGGTCAGTCCTCGGTACCAGCGTGGGTGACGTGGATCACTGCTCCTGCAAGGGGCGATGACGAGTGTTTACGAGTAAGGCTCGATGTGATGCTCTCTTGGGTGTTGCTGCTGAAACTAGTGGCACAACTTCCCCGCGACGAAGGACCACTCTCATCGTTGTTGGAACGAAAGCAAGAGAAGAAACCGTAGTAGCACGCAAGACGGGTTGTGTGGTGACCATGACTACGATATGGCGCCAGAGTAGCGCGGGCCGTCTGTATGGAAACAAAGCACTGCATGAGTGGAGGTATGCCTGCCGCGGCTGCTGTGAATCACGTCCACGCGCCATGCACGCGCTGCCTCTAGCGATCTCCCGATTAGTGAGGCCATCGCGCCAGACTTCGCTCCGTTTGCAATCTGCAGCACGAGACTGATTGTCCGCGCCAGCTACGCTACTCACTGCGCTCTCTCCCTTATATAAATCATGTACCTATATAATATTATTATAAAATATAATATATTCACACACGAAATGAAAACACGTATAGATCTGCGCTCAAGTTTCGCATTAGGAAGTATCGGAATCGGTGAATTTTTTAGATATACAGAAAAAAAGGCACTTAAAAATTATTTAACACATGATAATCGCCAAAATAGCCACTGTGAGCTGTTCACCAAGGAGAACCATTTCGTAAATTTTCACTGCACTCAGCAAGCTACATAATCGGCTGCACTGCGCCCTACCCTCACGTTGCACTGAGCATGTTGCATACAATTCACATGATGCAATTATAAGGTGATAAGTAAGGAAGTTGCACTTTTGCTGCTTACAATGGTGCATCAAGTGGAGCAAGCATGCACAGAAACAGTATGCTTGTAGCACAGCTAACTGCTTAGTAGAAAACTCAAATTTGTGCCTAACCAACGAAATGAAAAAGAAACGAAAGAGGTAACAATTAAAATATCGAATTGTGGTCATCGGCAACTCTGTACAAGGATCAGCTTGACGTTTTCGTTTTGAGAGATTGTGCCTCTTCTTGCTCAGAACAAAATTAAGCTTCTAGGCTGAATACGAACACTAGACATTGACAAATGTTTGTTGATCACAGTTGTACTTACACAAGTTCAATGTCTTCGCGCTCTATGAAATCCTCAGAATATTGGTACTGAGAACAACATTCGGTAAGTGGTTCTTTCAAGTCCTACCACGGCAGCTGCGAATCAAATGAGCGGACGTGCCAAAGAAAGTTGCTGCTTGAGTAGGCAGTGCTCTTCGGGAACAGTGCCCCCTTCTGGTGACAGACGTGCAGCAAACTTTCTGCGCACAAGAAACCTACAGTTCGCATTGCACCTTTCTCAATATGGTGCGCATAGTCACACGCTAAGAGACGCATGCGGAGCCACCTAAAGAAGAGCTTTACGATACCATAGGCTGACCTTTGGCCGATCTATTAGCTTATCCTCCGCATTGAGCTATAAGAAAGGCAGCACAGTTCACATCCGTGGGTTAAAAAGTGCATTTTTCAGAAACCCTCCGCCGGAATGTTATTAATCACACTTGAAAACTAGAATAGACTTTTCCATTGATATAGTCCTCTCATGAACAATTCCAAGCTATAATACGTGAGATAGACTTTGTGTTGTACGGTGTGGCTGTTGTAACAAGCTTCTCAGACTAAAGAGCGAGCTGCGTGCTGCAGTGAAGATAAGTGTATTAATGAGATGATCATCATTTTTTAGCAGTGCTAGCGTGCATCACGCTAGCTGTGGGCTAGTTTTAAAGGCCCGGTTAACGTTCAGTGTGTAAAGATCATTAATGCCATGTCATACCGCCATGTGTGATGCTTGGGCAAAGCAAAAAAAAACTTGTGAATACACAAGATGCATTTGCAGAATTAATTCCCATCAATATCCAAGATATACGCAGTTGCAACCAGCTTATGAAATCTATATCACCACTCCATATCTGCTCCTCATGCAAAGGTGCACACTTAAAGAAATGGACTGACCGAAATTTACATCCATGACACCATGTGCCATTTGTATTCACATATATAACTTTAGAGTCGTTGTTTGGATTGCCATCACCGATAGAAATATCTACAAAAAGTCAAGAACACTTTGGTATTCTACGTGGATGAATGCCAAAGCATTGCGACGTATTCCCGATGACGACTCATTTTACGAAACGCAATGGTACTCTTTTCACGTTGCCTTGTGCCATTTATCGCATCACGTAGCTCAGCCTCGTTCGAGTACTTACGTGACACCCAAGGGAGGCGGGCGCAGCTACTGACTGAGAAGGCAAAGTCGGAGGATCGTTCATCGGAGCGCACGACAGAACTCACCGAAATCACCGCACCGACTGGGAGCGCTGCGACGCGTGGTGCTATACATAGAGCAGCCACCAGTGCGGTCCGTATCTGTCACCACGTGACTTTTTGTACCGTCTCCGTCGCAGGTTCGTCCATCGGAGCGCAGGACAGAGCTTACCGACATCAACGCACCGACTCGCACTGGGCCAGTGCCGTCAGCACCTGTATGGGAACGCAGGCATGGTGAGCGGCATCGGAGCACGTAGTGGAAGAAGACGGCGACGAGCGCGCCAAGGTACAAGTACACGTGGTAGCGAAGTTGCCATACAAGACCCTACATCCTGCAATGGGGACTTGGATGGATGGGATGGATGGATGTTATGAGCGTCCCCTTTGGAACGCGGCGGTGGGTTGCGCCACCAAGCTCTTGCTACTATGCTGCCTAATATCCTACCTAGGTTAACCAATGAAAAAAGAAAAAAAAACACTATGAACTACCGCGTCCAAACTTTCTGATCCCCTATTGCGAATTGTGCTTTTGTACGTCTCCGTCTTTTGTCGTTTCCCTACTTTTCTTCCACCAATCCTCCAATCGCCTCTTACTAATGTCTATTGCGGACCTGTTTGCTTTACCACTGCTCCCGCTGAACCCAAGGGCTTCAAGGAGGCCAGTGGTGCCTAAATCGACCGCTGGGTAGACGTCTTCACATTCTAATAAAATATGCTCCGTCGTTTCCCTAGCTTTACCGCAGCAAGCACATGCTTCTTCTTCCTTCTTATATCTCGCTTTGTAGGTGCGTGTTCTAAGGCATCCCGATCTCGCTTTGAAAAGTAATGAGCTTCCCTTTGAGTTATCATAAATGGTTTCTTTCCTGATTTCGTTTTTTCCTCTTAAGTAGTTATTCATGGCAGGTTTGTTTGCCATTGCCGCCACCCATGAGATTAATTCAGCCTCTCTGACTTTCCGCTTGACCTTCCTTGTTGCTGTGTTGCCCACCCCACAGGCCGCATACTTGCTGGTAAGCTTCCTAGTTCTTTTCCTCCACTGTGAATCAATGTTTTGCCTGTACAGATACCTGAACACTCTCCCAGCCCATTAACTTTCTTCCATATTCCTCAGCCGTTCTTCATACTCAATTTTACTGCGAGCTTCCCTCACTTCAAAACTAGTCCAGCCCATATCCCCCTGCACAGCTTCGTTTGTAGTCTTCCCGTGAGCTCCCAATGCGAGGCGACCCACTGACCTTTGGTTCCCGTCGAGTCCTGATTGTACCCCTGATTTAAAGCAAACAACCGCATTTCCAAAAGTAAGTCCTGGAACCATTACCCCTTTCCACATACCTCGGAGGACCTCGTACCTATTGTATCCCCATAGCGCTCTGTGCTTCATTATGGCTGCATTTCTCTTCCCCTTGACTATTATGGTTTTTTCCTGTGTTTCCATATATCCATTGCCTTCGTTTATCCATATACCAAGGTATTTATATTCTGTTACCCGAGGTATTTCTTGGCCCTGTATCTCCACTGTCTGTTCACTGTTTTCATTGAATACCATAACACCTGATTTTCTAACACTAAATTTCAAACCTAAATTGTTGCCTTCCTGTCCACAGATATTAGCCAGACGTTGCAAATCACTTTGCTTGTTAGCTAGCAACACAATGTCGTCCGCTTAAAATAAACCTGGGAGTTGCTGCTCTATTACTGTACCTGCCTGTTTGTATGAGAGATTAAACCCGATATTACTTCCTTCCAGCGCCCTCTCCATCCTCACCATGTACATCATCAACAGCAGCGGGGATAAAGGGCACCCTTGTGGAGACAGGGAAGTGCCATCTACATTTCGCGGGGCTACCTTCTCGATGAAAAAAAAAACTACGTTTGGCGTTTGAGACTTGTGCCAAGTCGTCTACTGCTCTACTGCCACCAGCTCACATCACATTGCATATACATAGCACATAAGGGTACAAAAGGAAGCATATGTAAGTCACAATATTCGCCACAGCATCGCGTCACAGTGTAACCTGAATACACCCATATCTATGACAGGCCTCATTTTATAACGGCACGCTGTACACTGATGAGCCTAGTGCTTTGGATGGGTTCATAGCAATAGGTTCACCCAGATTTTGAACTAAATATCGTATGCATCTATCATTAGTACCAACACACATCTGCTAATTCGGTGTTAAAATATAATCAAGATTACATTGAAATACTTCCCAATAACCACACTTTAATCTTCAATAACGCAGCCCCCACGCGTGCCACCTGTAGTTTCTCTAGTACTGCATACATAGCTAAACGTAATGGTTAGTGAAAAGGCACTTGAAAATTCAGTTGCAGATCGAATCTTGTAAGGTTATAACCTTATATATTGCCATTACTTCCTATAGCTACGCTAATCTGTAATCTACGCTAATCTGGTCGCTACAGCTACGCTAATCTAGGATGGGCTCTTGTAAGCGAGCTCCCCAAAAAGCTTCGTCGTAGCCTTTTTAGCCAAATATACACTATATACAATTATCAAACTGGAATCAACGCCTCGTCATATATGCGTACCCCGCATTACTTATCTACCCGAAGAGACCATGTGTTTAAAGCTCGTCAGTATGACCCCACGACTGCCCTTTTTAGCTTTTTTTCTTTCCGCAGACCACACCAACGTGGAGTTCGTCACTGGCTGAGGTTGTGAGCCAAAACTCTCTTGATTTGTTTTAATATGTATTATGCCCTACATAATAATGTCAATGGCGCTGCGAGTTTTGCTTGATCAAAGAATAAAGAATGTATAGGCCGAGGTATTTATATTGCTTGACTGGCTTGGTGTTGAATTGACACCAGGTAATTACTTGTCTATTCAATAAAGATCATAAATCCCGATTTCTCTGTGCTAAGCTTAAGGCCTAGATTTGCTGCTGCCTCGCCACTGGTATCCGCAAGTGCCTGTAGATATCTTGCATTGTCCGCGTCCGCGTAATCAGTCTGGGGGCCTTCTGTTGCACCATTTGTATATTACGCAAGTAGAATAAATCGAACCATAATTCACTGTTTTCAAGTCGTCTTTCTACGCCCTTAGCATAAAGCGTGAACAACAATGTATATAGAGGACCAATTCATTACATTTTGGTCCTTCCCAGACAAATTCTACTCGGCTGTCCCGATATATATTCCTCAGCAGCTCCATGAAATCCTGATCTAGGCCTTCGCGCTTGAGAATATCCAATAAGAATTGCCTCTCTACATTGTTGTAGGCTCCTTTACTATACAGAAATGTTATCCATAAAGGTCTGTTCTGAACAACTGAAATCTTTGTGCACTGAGTTCGTGCAAACCTATTATCCTCTAAGCGCCTGCCTGGTCGGAACCCATTGTGCAATTCCCCAGTACATGATTTTTTTTCAACAACGTCGACAGTTCTAATTTTATGGCTTGCGCTACCATTCCATCTATAACCGACGTTACCCTAACTGGCCTGTACAAGCTAGTCTAATCCTTATCATTTTTGCCTGTGTACATGAGGCTCATCTTGCATTCTAGTCATCCAACCGGAATTTTCTTCGTTCTAATTATTTACACTAGGGCATTAGTCGGAACTGCCTTGCTCTTTGGGCTGAGGTTTTTGATTAAGTGAGTTGGTCCTGCGGCCGTGTTATTAGGGCCATTTTCTTCTGTTTTATTTTGAGCAAAACAGTTCTATGCTAAATTTTGTTCAACTCAGGCTTCTCTGTTACTGATGCATCTAAGTGAGTCTGAACTATGTTTTCTTTCATGCCGAAGTTATCCCTGATAACGTCTCTGAAAAGCCGCAGTGCATCGTCTCCTTCAAAAATATTACCGTCTTCATCCCTTATAGCCGTTTGGGAAATTTCAGATCAAGCTCCGAAAGTTCTTACAGGGTTCTAAAATCTTGTTGGTGCATTTTTGTCTCTTTTGCGAATGTTATGCACCCAACGTTCGGGTGTGCACCTAATTTTCTCTTGCACGAGCTCACTCGTCACACTTTTGTTTCCTCGGTACGTGTTCAATTCAAGGAGCACCTCTCCGTCTAATCCGATGTTTTTGGCTTCTCGATGTTCATTTGACGCCTGTTAACGCTCTTGTATAGCTTGCTTTATTCCTTGTTCACCACTTACGTGGTTTCCAATTTCCAATCCAAGAATTTCTTTCGCGTCTGTTTATCTCCTTCTTTACAGCTTGAACCAGTTCCACACATTTCGAAACTGTTGTAGGAAACGCCTCCAGTTCCTTCATTGTGTTAAGTGCCATCTCTGTTATTTCCGTTTCATTCATTTTTAGAAATTCTGATCCTATCGGTTCATGTTTTGTGTTAGTTTCTTTCCCAAATTTTAAGGTTCTGTATCTACGCCTTTTGAATTACCGCGACTCAGTCGTACGTCCATGTGCAACCACACCCACGGACATAACAGTATCTCATGATATGCATGCAGGAACATCTTGTGACATGCATGACATGCATATTGTTACATCAAGGTCATGAGTGACCTAACATTCACGACATGACATCCTGTCACTGTGTTGCTTCTCTTATCACATGGAGGCTCGGGTAACACAAACATTTAATTATTTTATAAAAACACGTTTACCCATCAGGTAACTCTTTGAAGAGCCTTGAAAGATGCGGTGTAGCGAGCATGGGAAATTCTTCGCCAAACTTCGATTACCACAGTACGTGCAATCTGCATAATTAGTTAGTGTTAACTGTACTAATTGCATAAATCTAATGAACACTGAAACAGTATGCACGCTTATTCGATCAGTGTTATATTATATACGAGAGGGGGGCGGAGAAAAATAAAGCTTGGACGCTGTATATGCAGCATGAGGGCGGCGAAAATTAATTTTAAATAAGGAGCCAAAAACGTTCAAGTTCGAAACACAATAACGAGAAAAACGCTATAAATATGAACCATTCTTACCGAGCGCAAGATGAAACATTTTTCTAAAAGATTGCCCAAAGAGAGCTAGCGTGCCATGCACTTGTTAGACCCAGGAGGATTCACTTTACACATATGCATTGCAAAGCCATAAATATATCGGTGAAAATTGTATTACGTAGAGAACTCGTTGTGTCAGGAATTGTATATAATGACCGATATACACAGCACGAAGGAAGTCTAGAAAGGCTACTGCTAATATGAGACGACATTGATGCGAGATTTCGATAATATGGTTGCAAGTCAACCCGCAGACCTACCTAACTGAGAAATATCGTAAAGTGCTAGCCATCCTTTTTTCAAAGTGCCTCGTACGCAGCCTCTAGAAGCATTCTCCTCTGTGTCATAAGAAAACCCGTTCGAGAGTGGTTTCCCGCTCGGCTTCTATCGAGCGCCAATCCGTGCGAGCAGCGGCGCCAGATGTGCGCCGGAAGGATCAGCTGGCCGCGGCGCAATTGAGGGCCCCCCGAAGTGCTTCCGGCGCCGCTCGTCTCCCCGTGCCGGAAACGAAGCAGCGGTGTGGGCCGAGAGGAACAGAAAACGGTCCTCGTTAGTCGAGCGCTTCCCGAGCCACCTTTCGTGACCTTTTTTCAGGCAAAACTGAATCAGTCAGCCTAAAAGAGGCGCTTAGAACTATTTTGCGCTGAGGTAGGTTGTTATCAGGTGCCGTCCACACACACACGCACACACACACACGCACCCACGCGCACACACACACACGCACGCACAGAGAACACGCCGTTTTGTTGCTTCGCTAGAGGACATCGGGGAGCAAACGCCGACTGCAGGGGAAGCACTTACATGCGTATTGGACTACCCTGACACGCGCGCAATGTGAAGATGCCTTAACTACAACGATGCAGCTATATCATGACCTCCAGCACTTGAAGTGCTGCATCTCCATTTGTACCAAGACAGCATGCTACCCTGGTGCAGCCATTACATTGGGCACATTAAAAAAGAAACAAAGCAGTAGTCCAAGTCATCCTTACTTATTCACTTTACAACCTTAAAGGCACTTCTCAGACCACGCTGGGGTGGATCCATGATCAAAATGTAGGACATGAAATGATGTACAATGGGTGCAGACATTACTATGGCGTTTGAAATGAGACCAATAAATCTAAATAAAGGGCAACGCGTGCATCAGAGAATGCACATGAAAGGAAACTAATTTATCGTACAAAAGGCACATGGAAGTTTGGGCTAAAGAACGGTTCATATACTTTATTCAGATTTATCATATACGATTTATGAGTTTTCCGCTCTCCTCCATAAGGCGCACGAGGAGGAACACATTCCTCCGCGGGCACCTCAAGAGGGCGAGTGCAAAACTAATAAAATCCGTTTCCTCCGCCCTGCCACTCAAATTGTCTTCTGAGGGACTTACTGCCCCTTCTGGGAATCCGCACGAGCTGACGTAGTGCCAGTTTTCCGGTAAACATTCGAATACTGCACCACACGGAGCCTCCTTAACTCGGCTCATTAAAACTAAGCCCAGAGATGCACTCACTTTGCGAACCCCGCGTATATATTCATTTTATATTTCTTCCCGCACCTCAGCTACGCCACAAGGTCACCGGAATGGGCTGTGCTTTGTATATGTGTATTGTGACACTGTGTTACTTTCCACAAGTTGCCGCTTTTCAGTATTCCTACCGGGCCCCTTTTCTATTTGCCCCCCATCACTGTCGTGGTCACGGCAAGGCAACCACGTTTACAGAATGCAATCATTTATTCCAGGATTGTGCTAAGAGAAGTGAGCGCGGTAGCTTGCGCGAAGCGCTTTATTTGAGCCACCTTATCTAAAAGGCTGACAGGGGCGGGTGTGAGAGATAGATCGTGGCTATCGCCACGCAAGTGCGTGCTTTGCAACATCCCTCCGGACTTTTGTTTGCCGCACTAAGCAACAACGTAGTAATCAGGGGGTCACCTGTTGGAAACTGGGTAGCGACGCTTAGGCAGTGCAGACTCCTGGCTAGCCTGTAGTGCTGGAACTCTGACCTGACGAACCAGGGCTGGTAGACTGGAGGCTGTGGCTCAGGCTATAGGAACGGTGCTGGTGATACAGGCACGATGCGGTTCTTGCGACGAACCCACTGCAACACACCCCGAGGAGTAACGACACTTAGTTTGTACGAAACGGACCCGTCCATGCGAGCACAGTAGCCGTGAGCCTTTTCTCACCCTACCTAAAGTTCCAGACCTTAACACAGTCACCAACACAAAAGCGCTTCTGAATTTGGCGTCTCGGGCACCGTCTTAGAGCTTGCGTGAACTGCCTCAGGCAGACCTTTTTCTTGAAATAAGGGCAGTGTCAGATAGAGCCGTGTGCGCAAACGTCTTCGCAGGAACAGGATCGCTGGAACTTCGCATGTAGTGGTGTGAGGAGTGTTACGATCAGGTAACTGGAAGCAGGGCCGGATTAAGAAACATGGGAGCCCTGGGCTAATGCGCATGCAGGCCCCCTTTCCCTATACTGACACCCCCCCCCCTGTCGCCTGCTACTGGAAATATGCCATGTTTCATTTTAATTCCACCAACTTAAAAAGAACGAAGTGCGATGAACGGGATTATTATTGTTGTTATTATTATAAGGAAAACAACAAAACTTGCTTGAAACGCGTGCTGTTGTAAACAAAACATATATGTTCACATTGTGATTAATCTGCATTCCGTTTTCAGCAAAAGCTAGGCTTTAAGGAAAAGTTTAGTGCTCTCAAGACGAACAAGAACGTAGCAAAGACAACACAGCTCAGATGCCGATCCTTCTGAAGCTAGGCTTTGTTTGCATCACTAAGTTTAATCCCGTGAGGAGACCCATGATTGTATCCAAAACATTCTTTACTAAAATTTAAGCATCAGACTGCTGTAATCATTATACACGTTACTCTATAAATTTGTAATAGATACATACAATACTTAAGGCAATACAAACACCATAAAAATGCACTAGAATACAGATGAAAATTACCAACTGTATATACAAAACATTATTTGAAAATATTTTTGTCCAAGGTAAGACAGGCAATACAGTTCGTAATGAGCACGCTAAATTTCACAAGAAGAACAAACAAAAGACGAACAACAGAGATTTGCATATTTTGGATTGCACTGCTCAGCGTTTCATTGTCAACGTGGAGGCTGGGAGGCGACACAACGAACTTATTGGAACTATTCATGTATAGCGGAAACAGTCCTCTGTTAAAATGGCATCTTTCGTGCCTTCGCTTCGGCGAAATCAGATATAGTCTGTTCGAAGGATAGATCGCGGAGGAGGTCACTTTCAATGGGCATGATAGCAAGCGAGTTCACCTTGTCGTCAAGGAGCCTCGAACGAAGGCGATTTTTTATCAGCGACAACTTGGAAAACGATTGTTCGGTCTCACAGTTTGCCACGGGTATGCTTAAGTACATTCGCAAGGCAATAGAAAGGTTCAGAAACACATCAATAAGCTTTCTTTCGTGCAGAAACTTCATTATTCCCAGGGGACTCGTGTCCTGGAACAGAGTTGTGCAGAAAGTTAGCAAACTGAACAATTTCAGCCGAAAATGCTGGCTCCAAATCATTTTTGTAGGTTTTCACCAACTTCTCAGCCTGCTGTGCCGGAGAGGCCTCGCTCCCAACTTCTGTCGGCAATTTTAAGAATCCGAAATTTTCGCAGAGTTCTGTGTAGGCAGCCTTTCAATCTCGCAAAGCAGAGCCTAGACTGTCAAGTACAACATTATAGGTCTCTACGATAAACTTTTTTGTACCTTGTAGCGCGCTATCGGTTTTTCTGTCCGGGTGCTTACTCAAAACGATGCGTTTGGCCTCATTGTGATAACGTTGACTGGTAGTTAGCGTGCGTGCTCTCTCTTGGAAGGTATCAAAGAGAGGTCGCAAAGAATTAACAAAGCCTTCTAGAGAGCTCAACAGGTCTACAGTAGTTGAAATGTCTAGGCCTGATTTCTGAAGTGCTACGCTCGTTTTCTCAAAGCGCTCCAAGATTCCACTCCAGAAAATCGCCTTGAATACAGTCTCTAGTTTTGTAATTTTCTTGAAGAGAGAGTGCGCTTCGTTCCAAGTGTCACCATTTTCTTTCTGGTTCTTTCATATAGCTTCAAGGCAACACAAGAATGCTTTGACATTTTTCGGAATGGCCTTACATGATTCAGCGTGTCTTGACCACCTGGTCTCAGAGAGACTTTTCAAAACAAGCTGCTGGCTAGTTCCGCCCATGCTATCCAAAAGATACCTCCATCGCTTAGGTGAGGCAGCAAAGAACACATACGGTCTCTGAATAACAGTGAAAAATTTGACTGCCTCAAAGCAACCGTCAACGCTACACGCGCCAGCTAATTTCAGTGAATGATTAGCACATGGGACGTAGACTGCCAATTCGTACAGTTGTTTAATTTGAGCCTGCAGTCCTTTGTATTTTCCTGACATATTACTCGTATTATCATAAGCCTGGACCCTCCAATCATCAATTGAGATTCCGTTGGTCGTCAAGAGGGACATCACGGTATCGAAAAGATACAAGCCGGTATGCGATTCAATTGGAACAAATCCAAGAAAGCGTTCGTACACTTTCTCATTTAAATAGTATCGTAAAACAACTGACAGCTGATCAACGTGAGTAAGGTCTGGATACGAATGAACAATTAAAGAAAAGTATTTTGCGCGTTTTACTTCGTCAACGAGACGTACCTTGACAGCCTTTGCCATATGCTCGTTAAATTCATCACAAATGGTTTTTGACAGATACGATGGCTGACCTTTTCCTTTGTTCCCGTAGCGTTTGATGTGCTCCTCTAGAAAGGGATCAAACTTGGCAATGGCCTCAAGCACTCCCATGTAATTGCCATTTCTCAGTGAACCAAAAATCTCCTCACTGCCCCTAAACGCTAGTCTGCGCTCAGCTAGAACCTTAACTACAACGACTACGCGCTTCAACACCTCTGTCCACTAAGCGGTGTCAGTGACAAGATGCTTAACCAGCTCCTTGTCAATTGTGCTGCTCGAGTTAGAACGGGCGAGCCATGCTGCCACGTAGTTCCGGTGCTCGACGCTATTTTCCTGCGCGCAAACCTTTTCTTGTGCTCTTTTCCAATCAGAAAAGCCGTGCGTGGCGAAAGCACTAGGGTTGCTTGAAATCGAAAATAGTTTGCACATGAAACAGTAAACGGAACCTTTGGACTCCGAGTACATTAACCAGTGTCGCTCGTACGCCTCCCCATTAAAAGCCTTTCGCACGAAAAAATGAGGCGACATATAGCGTTTCTGAGTTTTGTATTGCCTTTCGGAAGATGGAAAATTTTCTGCCCGATCTTGAAAATACAACGGCCTTTTCTCAAGGCATCCACTTCGAAAGCTGTCAGTAATAACGTCCGGCCACTGTTAGGGTTGGCGTCAGGCGCCACGTGCAGAGAGGAATTTCATCCGACCATCTTCGTCGAAATGAGGCGTGACTTCTCCTGCGATGGTTGGCGTCCCGCACCACGTGCAGAAAGAACTTTCTCTCACCCGACTTTCTTCCACCAGGCCTCGTCGAAATGAAGCGTGACTTCCTAATTCGCCATGACCTTCGAGTGTCTGCCGGTCTGGCCGAAGCCCCGCAGTGTACAGGCTCTCTTTTGTGGGTGTGTGTGTGGGTGCGATTTTAGAGAGACCCTTTCCTCGAACAAACTACAGGAGAACTTCCACGAACCCGCAGCGCGCAGAAGAGATGGACAGGCGTCTACAATTCCAGGAGGCGGGACGACCTCCTCCTTGCAGCAGACTCTGTATAACCAGAGGAGGAGGGGCCCTCTTTGTGTGCCGGTCACGTGACGTCGACGGACGCAAGATCCCGCCCACGATTGTAGAGAGCCTATTTAAAGGGCCCCGAAATGTACTTTTGATCGCTTAATGCTCTTCTCATTTTCTTTCATCTACCTTTGAATAAACCGTGCAAGTTTCGCACTAGAAATAGTCGCGCCCTTGCTTGGTCGCCATGGTCTACCGGATGCCTGCAGCCCGCCGACAACTCCACACTACCCAATAAGTAACGTCGGTTGAGCTTCGGCAGGCAGGCGCCGCTACAACTCGGCAGCAGTACGATACGCTACCCTGGAGTACGCAACACCACTTAGCAGGGTCACTCCGGAGAATTTCGCAACGTGCCTCTTGCTGCGGGGGTGTCTGCACTTCTGTACACTCTATACTGTCTGTACAGGACAGGGCTCGGTTAGCGTCGGTTGCTCAGAAATATGGACGACCGAGGTTGGCCCCGTTTTCACAGGATCCAGACAACCACGATGAGTCAAGCCTTGCTTCTTGCCAGGAAACCGTGGTAATGGAGTTGGTAAGTCTTCCACAGAAGCACAGTCGATACTATTGGGAATTTGACACGGACTCTGGGTAGAGCGATCATACTGCTCCGCGGAAGCTGCATTCAGTAGGTATTGTCTTCTTTGGTAGCTTCTTCTCACGCTGTTTTCTTTCTAACTTCGTCTTTCGTTTAGACGCACCACTTTGATGCTTGAGCATTTTCGCATGAATGGATGCTAATTGTTCACCAGGCACTTCGCCAGTCGGACGCGACCGCAGGTGTCCAACGGTGGCCGTCCCGATGACTGGCGCACGCTGCCTGGATGGTCCGTGGTTGGCCGAGAGTGGTGCGTCTCACGGGAGCTCCTCAGCGGGTGGGCTTATGCAAGCTCAACCGGCGGCTCGGGGCTGAATCGCAGCCCGCGATCAACTTCCTTTTATAGACGCGCGCCGCGTCTGTCTGCTACTAGCGCCAAAGCAGGCGTTCACATACGCATAGAGTTCCTTGTACAAATTCCCTTCTTCTACAAACTCACCCCTTCTCCCGTTCCGGTCTGGTCTTCCTATTGGCTCGGAGCAATCGTCTGTTCTGGGAGGTTCTCCATTTTTCTTTCGCCCCCTCGACGCCGACCGCGAGAACGAAGGGGAGAGGGCAACTCCTAGCGCGGGCGAGGTTCCGCGCCCTCCGTCGCCTCTGAGTCATCCTTTTCTACTTCTTTCTGGAAAGTTCGGCGGCCAGTCTGACCAACTTTTTTCGTCGAGCGCGCGCGATGGTGCGCAGCCACTAGGCAGGAATGGGCCCTGGAGACAGGCCTTTGTGTCCAGCTCTCCAACTTCCCCCTTCACTCTTCCACAACCCTAGCCCGAACAGTGAACATTCCATGCCCCACGGCACGCGGAAAAAAGCACGTGTGACGTCTTCTTTCCTTTCCTGCCTAGACTCTGCCATCAGACTCATCATCATCTGCTATCGGACTCATCCTCCCCCGCCCAGGTTACCATCACGGTAAAGAAAAGTCGAATGGGAGGCACGGTTGGGTACTGCAGCACATTCTTTCTATGAGAAGAACAGCGGCGGAGCTATTTGAGAGGTAGAGATTGGCGTGGTGGTGACGAGGGGCAAGGGAGATTTAGGTCCTCATCCCAAATTACATGTTTTAGGTGTTTCCCATTTGCCCCTCCTCTCCAGACAGCACTGGACAGACGATCTGACAGGAAACCACGAAAACTCTTCCAAGTAAACGCACCTCGCTTCGTAAGAAAGAGGGCCGCGCAGGGGTGGCGGGGGATTCCTGTTTTTGCAGCTCGATAAGCTCTCCCTAAATGATCAGGCTAAACGCCGTCTTTTACATAAGCGGGGGGCCCCGTCTGCTCGTTCTCGTTTTCGCGCTTCATACATGTCGCTCAAAGTTCCGTTGCTCATGGTTCCATATACTAAACAGGTTAGAATAAATGGACTCCCTTCTCCTATCTGTCTGAGGTGAGGCTCTGGGCCGCAGCTCCCTTAGCCTCCCCCCCCTAATCCAGCGCTGACTGGGATTCTCCGAGTTCGGATTGTAGTGATGCAGAAGAATTCTTCCGTAACGCTATCTTCAGCGACTGCACGAAGCGTTCTGCTTGACAGTTACTGCTAGGATGATACGGCGTGGTGCGCACATGACGTGTACCAATGCTCGGCATGTAGGTAGAAAAAATATTTGACGTAAACTAATGGGCATTATCTGACACGAGGGTTGTTGGAAAACCAAAACGGCCAAAGAAACTGTGCAAGCAGTCGACTGTTTTCTCAGCTGAACTGTCTTTCATCATGAACATCTCCGGCCGCTTGTGTGCGTCGATAACGACAAGTAGCATTATACTCTTGAATGTACCTGCGACGTCCACGTGAACTCGTTCCCAAGGACCGGTCAGCCAAGCCTAGGGGTGCAGGGGAGCGGGGCCAGACAAGTTACTTTATGACTGACAGGACTTGCAGGTGTTTACTTGATGCTCGATGTCGCGGTTTATGGTTGGCCACCACATGTAACTTCTCGCCAACTCTTTGGCCCACACAAGTCCCCAGTGCCCCGATACAGCTCCTCTCGCATGAACGACCGGGAGCATTCTGAAATAACGACGCGGGTACCAAGTACCACGCATCCTTGCTTCAAAGAAAATTCACAGTGTACGCTGAAAAATGGCTTTACTTGATTACTTGGCGCATGATTAGGCCATCCCCTCAGCACGTACTGTGAGGCAGCTTTCAACAAACGGTCACGGCTGGTCTGTTTAATATTTCTCGTCAATTCACAGGCAGCGTACTGAAGCGTAGAACATAAAAGTTGTCTTCCCGTGCTTCACCGAAGGCCTGAAGTTAAAGACGGGAAAGGTAGTCGGAGTCTGCATTTTGGAACGATGACCTGAACTTCAGAGTAAAGTTCTACACAGCCAACAGAACTTCCCAACGGTGCACTCTTGCGACGACTATTGTATGAATGCCTTTCTTGGGTACCATAATTGTGTGCAGGGGTTTGTGGTCACTTACTAGCAGAAAGATACGCTCATAAAGGTGATATTTAAATTTCTTCGCTAAAAAAATTTACCCTAGTGCTTCACGAGCAGAAAACAGCGCTAAACAACAGGACGGAGAGGGACACAGACCACAGCGCTAACAGTCAACTGGCACTCATGACAGAGATGTGCGTCTCAGTATCAATCAAAGCTCTGACAGGGACGCCGTCGACGTGGACTTCAAGAATGTTCCGGTGGGAACGTAAGGGCCTTGTCCTGTCGTCTTTCTTGTCTCTGTCGGTTTGCGCTAAACAAAGTATTCATGGATTCGCACCAAGTAGCCCGCCAACGCATTGTGCTGAACGTAAGGGCAGCTGAGGATTTTGGGTCAAGGTCGACAGTGCAGTTTCACCTCCACAAGCTGCGAAGTCTACTTTTCCGGTGAAAAGTGACGGCTAAAGGACGGCGAAGGAGAGCGACGGCGAGTCGTTGAGCGAGATGGACGGCGATGCGGCGGAGGCGATTGGGAGTAGCGGGTACCTTCCTCAGGGACACTGAGTGCAGAAGATTCGGTGCGGGGCGAATAGCCAGTTGCAGAACGGAAGGAACCTGAGTAAGCGGGAAATGGGCTATGGGACTGCGAGAGCCACTGGCTGCGGCAATAGCGAGCAATGCGTCCAGCCCGGCTGCAGCGGAAACAGATAGGCTTATCATCGATGGTTCTCCATTCCGACGGGTTTCTGGATCGATGAAGGGCTCACATTCCACGACGAGGCCTGTCCGCAGAGACTAGGGCGGCGACAGAAGTGCTCATGGCGCAAACAGTCAGGCCAAATTCGCAAATTCGTGGCGAGCAACTCACTGGATCAATGAAACAACCTGCGTTGAGGTGTCGGATACCGTGGGGATATAAGAAGCAGACTATGGCGGCCTCGAACTCTCGGCGGACGATGCGCGTCACCTCATCTGATGTGTGAATGGTTGACAAGGAGTTGCCTCATAGGTCAACGTTGCAGCGGTATTCGCCAGACGCTCGAATTGAGGCGAAATGCACCGGCATTTTGCTTGTTCTAGACGATGGCACTTTTACATTTGAGCAGACCGTCAACGGTGGCCATGTTGGTTAAAACGAGCAGATTGAACACGTCGTCAGCGATATCCTTCAAAATGTGGGTGATCTGCTCAGCGTCGGACATCTGGTAAGCTCGTAGACATAAGGCCAGCACGTCCTGTATGTACGACAAGTATGGCTCAGCAGACGTCTGGATACGTACGGACAGTTGTTTCTTCGCTCCAAGCTGTCAACCAAACAAGCTCCCAAAAGGGTCGCACAGCTGCTGATTGAACGTGTCCCAACTGGTGAGATCTTCTTCGTGGTTCCGTAACCAAACGCGAGGGGTTCCACCGAGGGGAAATATGACGTTGGCCAGCATTATAGTGGGATCCCAGTCATTCTATACATGCTGAGCCACTCATCCACGTCTCACGTTGTTTGCTTCGGAAAAGGTTCCGGGATCGCGGTACTGTGAGAAGTCGATAAACTGGGTAGTTGACGTAGGTGTAGCAGGTGGCGACGTGTCATCACCTGACGGCATGACGGTAGATTCGTGGTGGCGTCCGCTGCGAAGCTCGCGTGTTTTAGTAAAAGTAGCCAGCACCTCCACCAAATAAATGTTACGTGGAAGCACAGTAGGGAATCTATTTACAAGGTGTAGTTACAAGGGGTACCAAGCACTGGCGAACATGGAAATTAGCCAACATCAAGCAAAGCATGTGGTCGTCCTCAGGTAAGCCAGAGACCGCCTATGGTCACGTTCTTGTTCCCTAGTGAAATGGCCCAACCCACTCTCGGGGATTGGCCATGTTACGTCCCACTATATGCGAAGGTCAACATCATCGTCTTCGAGTAGCCCGTAGCAATATTACCAGTGCGGCACCGCGTCCGATTTTTTTCATTGTAATGCGTTATTAGCAAAATAGGTTTGCACAAAAGTGTCGCCTCGTAAAATAAACTTCCACTGCCATCATTTCCTAGCCTCAGTGACTCTGGGTGCCATATTCAATTTTGCCATAGGTGTATCTTGTTTCTTAAGATACAAGAAAGGCTCTCTGTTTCACTAATAAATTATCTATCTTCTCTCTCTTAAAATAGAGGATGCTTCGTAAGATGTATAGAAAATAGATACTGATCACTTCTTTCAAATGTATCATAATTAAGATACAAGATACACAAAGAACATATTCATATAGTATCTGCGATACAAGCATCTCCTATACTGCCCAGCCTAGTCAAAGAGTTCCCCGGCCACCGCCAAATTGGCGTCAAAATAAAATTGAGAACCCGTGATGCTGACGTAGTTTGTTTACTAGTAGTGTCATATAGGTGCGGTCTTTTAATGTCCGTCGTATAGACGTATTGTTTGTATAGGCTAAATTTTTGGAAGTGATTACACCTTCTAAACCTACTGTCTGGTCTAAACACGATCAACAAGAACTCTTAACATTGACGGATTATATTTAATCTGCGCTAGCCTAGAACAGACGTTCCCAATTGGAGTGTGCGTGTCATCAGTTCGTGCGGACCTAGGGTACACCGGCAGTTGCACGCGCTTACACTTGCAGTCGTGCGCAAGGATGCTGTTCAAATTGAGCCAGGATTTTGAAACAAATAAAGGGGAATGGACAATTTCTGTGTAGTATTGTTGTAAATGCGAGGCATTGACAGGTTATCCGATTCCATGTATGCTAAAATGTCCAAGTAATATATATATATATATATATACCATGGGTCAAAAGAGAAGATATCGTCAAATTATGGTTGACGTTCTTGCATGCAACAACGACGTATTAGTCGAAGGTGATATCAAAAGGCATCTTATAGTAAGCGCTCGGCCTCACCGCCGTACAGGTCCATCCATGCAGATCCAGGCACAGATTCAATGTGCGCGCACTAGCAAGCGCACTACTAATCGTGATACCGTAGCTTTCGGACGTACGTAAAACCCCTCGTGTGAATTTGTTTTACGAACAGCGGTCAAAACATTCGATTCTTTGTCGCCATTGGTGTCACGGTCACTACGACAGATTCTGTAGTTAGGTGGGAGTTGATGTGATAAGGATATATCGGGAGAAAGCCATGTATATGTAATTTATTTATTATTTATTTTATTGTACCCTCAAGACCAAAAGTATCACAAAGGGGAGTAGGGAAAAAAACAAAAATAGTACAAACAAACGCAGAAACCAAATAAAATGGCATGATTAAGGTCGAACGATGCCTAGAGTGACACGGCTACAGCCATGCGAAATTTGACGACTTCTATCGCAATGACCACGCCAGGAAGGTGGTTCCATGCTTGAGAAGGCCCGGGTATGAAAGACTCATAAGAGGCTCTAGTGGGGCTACTGCCAAATTCCAATCTTATAGCGATGATCAATGCAACATGACACCTGAATTGGGGGAGAAATGGGGTTTTCGAGAAGATTAGAATTCTGGAAGTATCAAAAAAGTTATGGGGTATTACGTGCCACAACCACTTTCTGATTATGAGGCACGCCGTAGTGGAGGACTCCGGAAATTATTCTGGAAGTATACCTTGTGAAACCGAGCAAGGCGAAAGCCCTTAAGACGCGTACAAAGCAGAGGGAGTTGCAAGGAGTTTTTCATAAAAGTTAAGCTTGCTGTACGATATGACTATAATTACCAAAAATCAAACGCGCGGCATTATTTTCAAGTCGTTCAATTGATTTAATCAGGACTTCGGGATGTGGATCCATCTGGAATGAAGCGTGTTCAATTTTCTTCATCATTAACGTTTTGTATAATATGAGCTCTAATGGTGAAGGGGCAGCACAGAAGTTTAGCCGGACATAACCTAGAATGCGGTTAATCATGACCAGTTAAAGTCAACAGAAAATAAAGCCAATGAAAGCATCGGGAAAATTGCCTGTCGTTGAAATTGGAATGTGGAAAATAGTGAAGAAACGGGGGAAGTGAAAGGGGGGTGGTGGAAGAAAAGGTAACTTGTCGCCGGTGGGAGCCGAACCCACAACATCCGCATTACGCGTGCGTTGCACCGTAAAGGCTACTCAACAATAGACCATATTCACACTATCAATCTGGTGGTAGAGAAATGTGCGGAATATAACCAACCCTCGTAATAGCTTTCATTGATTACAAGAAAGCGTTTGATTCAAAAGAAACCTCAGCAGTCATTGAGGTATTAAGGAATCAGGGTGTAGATCAGCCGTACGTAAAAATACTGAAAGATATTTATAGCGGCTCCACAGCCACCGTAATCCTCCATAAAGAAAGCAACAAAATACCAATAAAGAAAGGCGTCAGGCAGGGAGATACGACCTCTCCAGTGCTATTCACAGCGTGTTTACAGGAGGTATTCAGAGACCTGGACTGGGAAGAATTGGGGATAAGAGTTAATGGAGAATACCTTAGTAACTTGCGATTCGCTGATGATATTGCCTTGCTTAGTAACTCAGGGGACCAATTGCAATGCATGCTCACTGACCTAGAGAGGCCAAGCAGAAGGGTGGGTCTCAATATTAATCTGCAGAAAACTATAGTAATGTTTAACAGTCTCGGAAGAGAACAGCAGTTTACGATAGGTAGCGAGGCACTGGAAGTGGCAAGGGAATACTACTTAGGACAGGTAGTGACCGCAGATCCGCATCATGACACTGAAATAATCACAAGAATAAGAATGGGCTGGGGTGAGTTTGGCAGGCATTCTTAGATCATGAACAGCAGGTTGCCATTATCCCTCAAGAGAAAAGTGTATAACAGCTGTGCCTTACCAGTGCTCACGTACGGGGCAGAAACCTGGAGGCTCACGAAAAGGGTTTTACTTAAATTAAGGACGACGCAACAAGCTATGGAAAGAAGAATGATGGGTGTAACGTTAAGGGATAAGAAAAGAGCAGATTGGGTGAGGAAACAAACGCGAGGTAATTACTTAGTTGAAATCGAAAAAAAGAAATGGTCATGGGCAGGACATCTAATGAGGAGGGAAGATAACCGATGGTCATTAAGGGTTACGGACTGGATTCCAAGGGAAGGGAAGCGTAGCAGGGGGCGGCAGGAAGTTAGGTGGGCGGATGAGATTAAGAAGTTTGCAGGGACGACATGGCCACAATTAGTACACGAACGAGGTAGTTGGAGAAGTATTGGAGAGGCCTTTGCCACGCAATGGGCGTAACGAGTCTGATGATGATGACGATGATGATGCACTCCCAATTGTGCTACGGCGACGGCTATACCAATTCGACCTTCCCCGCGTCGCCGCTCAGTGTCTCCCATGCGCCACCGCCCCTCATCCACGCAAGAGGAAAACGAAGCGCCACAGTTCAGGTGGCAGGAACTGCTTCGCCATTAATATGTACATTTCCTTCATTGTCGCCTTGGAACGTAGTCGACCTTACTAGACAGTTTTAGTACTGCGTCATGACGATACGTACGCAGTACGCAAGTGCTTTCTGGAATGTAGGAGCGCGTGTTACGTCAGAGCTTTTAGTACTGTGAAATGCCTACGTACGTAAGCGGGCTAGCGTTGTTAGAGACCGGACGCGTCGGAGCGCGTTTGCCGCGTCCGCCAGTACGTCGAACCATCGGTCGGGCAATAGACGCTGTCGATCTCGCCGACGTTCACGCTACTTAGGTCTTTAAAATACTCTGCATTTAATACGGATGCAACACACGAATCGTTTCGAGAAAAATAAAAACCGAGCACTCGCTTTCTGAGGCTGGCAGGCTCATTTGCGACGAACTGCGCCTTCGCGAGGTCGAGCCTTTCGCGCAAACAGCGCACACTGAAAATTTTCTCAAAAAGAAAATTCCTATTTTTTTTGCTATGGATTTGCACCGTGCATGATCCAGGAATGGCTTCTGCGCATTCAATTCACACAGCAAAGCCAGATCGTAGGTCATTGAAAAGCACAGCCTTCCGCTGGTCGCCTTTGACGCCGCCATTTTGCAAAATTATTTTGTCTCGCGCTCTCCCGAACAAGCGACAACCACGAGAGCAGCACGCAAGGTTCCACACGTACTCACGCCAGAATCGGATGCGTGCGTACGCAGTAGCCGCGTATGCATCACGTACCGTTCGTGTTGCGTTCTGCACATGCGCACTTTGCAGAACGTAGCTATCTTACGTACGCAACGCCGTTGCGTACGCAATGTACGCAGTACTAAAACTGTCTACTGGTGACGGCGTCCTTACCGTTGCGCTAATCGATACCGGAGCCGCTCTGTCTGTACTAATCGAACGCCTCTCTGGCACTCTACGAATGGTTACTATAACCACTTTCTGGGTTTTCGACGCCCAGAAAGCGCCCAGCCATTCCAACCACCAGCAGCATGCTCAGCAATAGTTGTTGTTCAGGGCATTCTCTACATTGTAGCGTTTGTGGTTATACAGTCTGCTCTCACGACGTTATTCTTGGATGGGACTTTATCTCGCAAAATAACGCCGTCATCAACTGTGCGCGTGCTGAAGTCGAACTATCGCCTTTGTCTGATGTTTCCCTCGCATGCACCACTTCTCTTCCCGCTGAGCTGGTCCTTCGTAAGAAGATTGTAATACTGCCATACTCGTCTGCCTTTGTTCCCGTTTCCTTTGGCACTGTCTCCGAAGGCTCTGTCCTTTTCACTCCTTCGGGACCCTTCAGCCGTCTTCAATTCCATAGTGGTCTGCAATCCGCTTCCTACAACACTGAAGGCTCTCTGCGGCAAAGCACTTAATTGACCGTGTTCGGCCCCTTGATGACATGATTATTATCGACGTTACGGAGGCTTCATAAGCAGGGCCGACTGACTTGTGTGCATTTTCCACTCCTTATCCGCCATCAACTGACATATTCACTTCATTCATTGCCGATGGCCTGACGTCCAAACAACGCTCATAGCTTCTCACCTGCTTGCCCAGCTTCGTTCTTTCTTTAACGTCGCTCAGCCTACTCTGGACCGCACATCGACCGTCAACCACCACATCGACACTGGCTGCAACGCGCCATTGGGGCATCGCCCGAACCATGTCTCAGCCAACTGAGAGCATCAGGTCATCAGTGCGCACGTCGACGACGTGCTTCAGCGCGTGCTCATTCGACCTTCGTGGGCATGGGCGCTCGTTCTCGTCACACAAAAAAAGTTTGTTCCATTCGGTTCTGCGTTGATTATCGCCGACTTAATAACGCAAAAAGAAGTGTAAAATCTACCGCGAATTCGCGCTCCTGCTACTGGCAGGTCCTGATGTCAGCAGCTGACCGCCCTGAAACAGCATTGATTACTCCAGACGGTTTATGCAAATTTAACGTGATGCCCTTTGGACTATGCAATGCGCCGGCAATGTTTGATTGAATGATGGACAATATCGTGCGCGGCCTCAAATGGAGTACGTGTTTTTTTTTCTGCCACGACATCGTAGTGTTCGTCCCCAATTTCCACCGCATCTTCTCCGCCTTAGGCAGGTGTTGACATATTTGATCAACGCAAGCCTGCAACTGGACATGGAAAAGTGCCAGTTCGTCGTGCGAAAGCTCATGATAATAGGTCACGTCGTACCCCAAGGCGGAATCCTTCCTTACCTATCAAAACTTTTGGTTGTTGCAGAGCTTCCAAAACCAAAGAGACTCAAAGAAGTCCATGCCGTCATCGGTCTCTGTTCTTACTTCAGATGCTTTGTTCGCAGTTTCGCTTCGTTAGTAACTACTGTGACACAACTCCTAAAGTGCGCCAATAATCTATCCTCCTGGTGTCCAGCCTGCGACGCAGCGTTCGTGACCGAACGCCGTCTCCTCGCGTCTCCGCCTTTACTGCGACACTAATGCCACAACCACTGGCACGCGCTGGAAAGCTTCGGCGCGCGCCGAAGGGTCAAATGCGTCAAAGCGTCGGTCGGGAACTCGGTGAAGCGGAACGTCGCGCAGCGATTATGTCTACTGCCGATACTAGAAGTTTGCCGGCGCGCGGCGAAGCTGCGCCGGCGTGCACCAATGGGAGGCTGCGACGCCTCGCAGGCGTCAACCAATCGGAGGCTGCGGAGCCTCCGGCTGCTAGGCCTGTAATGGCCGACCGTGCGGAGACGCCGGCACCAACGATCGTCCGAGTTTTTTGGACGCACGACGCGCGCGACAGTGTTCCTGAAAGACAGTGTTGTAATAGTAGGCCGACAACGACACGATCAACCGACCGACGACCGTGGGTTGTGGCAGTGCGACGTGGATCCGAAGCGACTTCGAACGACGCCGACTAATCCAACCTGCCCACTGGGTTCCGCCGGGCTCGGTACGATCGTCTGCTAAAACAGCCAACCGAATCACGATTGCCGCAACGTCTGTGCTTGTTGTATGTGCATATTGTTGTGCTCAAAACGAATGGAAACACGTTTACGAGCTCCGAAGTCTGGATAATCAACACTCGCCTATCGCCGATGTTGTTTACGTTACGCGTAGGCCTAGCGCGTTCATCGAGTTCGTAACTGGCGAGTGAACGAACTCACCTGAGAAACTCTGTCGAAGGAAATGAATTTTCAGGTCCGTTTGGTGCTGCAGTGATTTAAAATATGGCACTCTTGACTTCGTGTGACCTGTGATGTGGTGAATGAACCGTGTGGAAGTTGGGTTGGTCAACCGCGGCGTGTTTCGTGTGGTGTCGGTTGACTCAAGTTTAACGGGCGAGCTCTGCGCTGTTTCCAGTGGTAAAGATAACTTCCGAAAGTGAAATACACTAGTAGCCGAACTATTGGAAGTACTTACGTAATCAGCCGTGCCGCCTGTTTCAGCTGACACTGCGCTCTTCTATTCGGCATGTGAATCCAGTTCAGTACAAGTTCACTGTACTCATTCACTCACTTCTTTCTAGTGCGTCCGTCTTTTGGGCTAGTTGGGCATAAATCGCTCGTGAAGCAATCAAGAACACTGACGCACTGAAGCATACGTGACAACGCAGTCATGTTTGAGTCAGTGTGTCGTTATAGTTGAGCACTTCAAAAAGAAATTATCTGTTTGCAACGTGTGCCCTGTGTGCAGTGCATAGCAGGACCTGCATCATGCAAGACCTATGCATGTAGCAGCGTATACCACGATTGCTTCGATGCCCGCTTCAGAAGCAGCAAGTACTGAGTCAATGAAACTGTAATTGATTTTTTATCTCACTTTTTGCTTATGGAAAGTGTAGATGGTGTGAGTGCATTGTGGGGAAGGTGAAAAGGTGTCATCAGTGTTTTGTGCAGTCAGTATGCTTAAACTGCTGGAATCCCTTCAGCCTCTACTAAAATGTTTCTTGCTGCGATACTATAAATTGTAGTCAGGACAAAGATCTACTCAAAACCAAGTTACTAATGCATCTGCGGAGAATGTGTTTGATTAACAAGTTAATGCTTCCACAACAACAATATGCCGATGCACAGCATATGTGCTTACAATGAATACATTCCGTAAAGATGAACGACTGGGCCTACGATATCAAACTTTGTAGTAGCACCGTAAAAAGTGCTGCTATGCGTATCATCTACAACGAAAGTGCTGCACGTCCAAACTTCTTCCTTGGAGGCACATCTATAAAGACTGTTCGGGCCCTTCCCATTCTGGGTGTAGCATTTAGCTGTTCCCTCAACTTTTCCGCATATGTCACCAGCACTGTATGTAAGCACTGGCCCTTTCTTGGGTTTGTGTCCCGTGTCTCCCGTCCTTGATGACCTAAGGTTTTCCGAGCACTCTACACTTCTATCATTCTGTCACGACTTGAGTACTGCTCATCAGTATAGTTCCCGTACCAAACTCGCGACCCTAACAAGCTTAAGCTTGTTCAGCGCCGGACAATACGCACCCTTTACTCCCGTCTTTTCGGTTGTCACAAGCTCATGCCAGCCTTCGAGGATTGCCTCAAACCCCTCAAGTAGCACACCCTGCAATACCAACGCAACATTGCACTAGTCTATACTGCAGGGTGTTTGACGTCTCTCTAGACAGCACTAATGTTTCTTCAGTTCGTCTGAACAAGTGGTCAGCACAGCCTGAGCCCTCATCACGCCTCTATGGCCCGACACCACAACTCCATGATTATATCTGGCATGCAGAGCTTTCTCTCCACCCCCCTGGCGATTTGGATTCTCCTTCCTTGGAACCAGACTTCATTGGCACTCCTGTGTGTTGTGCACCTGTCGAATGTGTGCGTGTGTGCCGTGCTGTGTTATTGAGCAAGTGTGTGTGCACGTGGAGGGGGAGGAAGTGTCTTCTGCATCCTGCAAATTCCTGCTTTAGATGGCTGGTTATCAGATGCTCTAACACACAGGCATCAGCCTTCTTTTTAGTCTAGTGTGCCAAGTTACCACTAAGATTATTATTATTATTATTATTATCAGAATCATCACTTTGACCACATTGATTGTGTTGAAGCCAGCGTGACACATCATTCAAAATATTTCTGGAGCTTTGTGGGCTCTCTCTTCTAAAAGGAGTGCCAAAGATGTACGTCTTCTTCATGAACATAGTGGTGTTGTCTCGAACACTGCTGATGCCTTTGCAGAACATTTCTGTTTGCTATATGGTGTGAAATATGCTTCAAGTAACCTTCCTTCTCAGTCTGGCGCAGTGTATGCTAACAGTCAATGAAAACCTCGTTTCCAAGTATATGAAGTGCCTTAAACTTTCCCTTTCTTGTGGTGTTGATGGTATTTCCTCCACAGAGCTTAACCCTTTGAGACGCTGTCTACACAATTGGGCACAGCAGGACTCTTAAATGCTTCCAACACTATGGCATTAAGTTATATGCACAAAACGCACCATGTGAAATTTTGATACACCCTACATGATGCTCCACTCCTTAGGGTCGATGAAATGAAAGATCTTGGTGTGTACTTCGACAAAATGCTATGCTAAGCTTCTCTTCACATAGATAATTACACAAGATGCCCTTCACGCTCTTGGAATTGCATGCCGTATATTGCATGATTTCCACTCACCTGTTGTGTTTCTGAAATTCTGCTGTGTGCCTCCAACTACTAGAGTATGCCTCTGTAGGAGGGGGGTGCAATGAGCAAATCTAATTCTGACCTCATTGAACGCATCCAGAATAAATTGATGTCTATCTTCAAGCACCACTTTTGCCATTCTGGCGACCACAGTTGAGCCTTCTCAAATATACTTCAACTCGCACCTCTAGATTCAATTCTTAATTAATCGCACCTTTTGTTCCTGTATAAGGTGGTCCATGACATTATACATTCCTTAAAGCTTCTTGATCATATGCATTTGTTTGTGCCGCAACAGTATACCAGGTAGCATTCCACATTCGTTGCCTGGGCTTGTTACAAGATTGTGCTAATAAGACTCGACTCCAAAACATACTTCAGAGTTCATTTCCTGTGTATTGTGTATCTGTAGATTATCACGTAGGATTAATTTCCTTTTACTTTTCCGCATTTCCGTTTTTCCCTATTTGTTTCTCCATCTTCCATTTTTTGGTCTACTACATTCATGTTTTCTCTACATTTTGTCTCACATAGTGCTCGTTAAGTGCACCAGTACAAAGGCTCTCTAGCTGTTCCTGGGCACTACAATAAAAATTTGAATGATTGATTATTATCGTAGTATAAAATTGTGCTTTTTAAGTATATACTAGTATACTATTTTAGTGCAGTAGCTTTCGTGCAATTAAAAAAGGGCATGAATTAAGAAGAGAGTGAGAAAATGATAAATGAAAGGTAGGGAGGTTAACCAGGACTGAGCCCGGTTGGCTGCCCTACACTGGGGAAAGGGAAAGGGGGACGGAAAGATTAAAAGAAGAGAAAGTCCACTGGGGATATCAGTCGGTCACTCAGTCTGGATCACAGACGCTGACTCAATCCGGTATCTTTCAAATATCGCAGCAGCGCTTTTGTGGCCTTTTGTAGTGCGATATGCGAGGCCATGTTCCCAAGATCTTGTTCAAGGTGAACGGCTTTCCATCTGCTGATTGAGAGCTCTGCAGAGGTCTTGCCTTTCATCTTCAAAAGATGGGCAGTAGCACATTAGGTGTTCTATGGTTTCCTCGACACCGCAGGCATTGCACTCGGCGCTATCAGCCATTGCAATCAAAAATGCATATGCACTGGTGAATGCGACGCCCAAACGTCAGCAGCACAGCACTGTTTCCTCATTTCGCAGAAGACCTGGTAACAGCCGCAGTTGCATAGAGGGACCGAGGGAATGCAATCGATGTTGAGTGAATTCACGTGTGTGCCACTTTTCCAATGTCAAAAGAGTGCGCTAGCTTGCCTAAGTGTTGGGCTGCGTCGGTCCGCGATAAAGGTATAGAAACAAGGGTTGCTCCTTCGTGGGCTTTCCTAGCAGCTTCGTCAGCGAGGTCATTGCCGGAGATACCGCAATGACCAGGCAGCCACTGAAACACGACGTCGTGTCCTTTCTTGATCACGTGATGGTGCATTTCTCGTATCTCCGACACGAGTTGTTCACATGACTCGCGACGAAGAGATGACAGAAGACATTGTAAGGCTGCCTGTGAATCGCAGAATATTGCCCACCGATTAGCCGGTTGGTTATGAATATAATCAACGGCACCTCGGAGGGCAACAAGCTCCGAACCGGTCGATGTTGTCAAGTGAGAAATCTTGTATTGGATGCTTAGTGATCATGATGGTATAACCACTGCGCTGGTGGAGCTGGTCTGAGTGGAAGAACCATCCGTATATATGTGGACTCGATCAAAGTAGAAAGTGTGCAAACAATCCAGAGCTGCTTGCTTCAAGGCCAAGGTAGGCAGGACGGTCTTCTTTCTTATCCCTGGAACCATAAGACGCACTTGAGGTTGCTTTAAACACCACAAAGCTGAGGTTGAACGTGCTGAGGGTGTGAAGCCCGATGGTAAGGAGGCACGATGGATGCTGACCTTGTTGGAGAAGGACGCCTGTGGTCGTCGTTCTGGCATGAATTAAGAAAGTGCAATAATATGCTATGTGCCTGATCACATGCATTGTGCTACTGATTTCTTCTGAGTTTTAATAATGGCTGGCTACTGTATGCAGTGTTGTGCAATAAAATAATATGCCACAGCAATTATTCCGTGCCTCGCAGAAAAAATTGAATATATCTTTCTCAGTCAAAACATCATAGCAGGCTGAAAACAATAGACTGCAATTTTTCTTTTTGTGGTGACGAAGTGTATAAATTGTGAAAATAACCTGTTTATATATTTCTTATGCTATGCAAATGAGCTGCTCCCATACATTCGAATAAGTGCTTCAATAGTACGACTTGGCAAAGGGCAACGAAAGACTCCTATTAAAACCCTCTAATTCTCAAGCTTGTATTATCTGATGGTATGCCATTTCATTAATGTAAAGAAAGGCAAACTTGATATGTGCAAACCAGTTACAATAGAACATGGCCCTTACACTGTGAAAATGTTTTGTAGCAATACACTCAATGTGAAGGCCTCTGGATGCGGTGTTGATGCATCAAAACAACCTAGAATAATAGAAGTGCTCCATGGGCTAGATTTGGCAGAATCAAGAATTGGGGGGAGACAAGATACGAATTACATACATTTTAGCTATTCTAGTTTTTTTTTTCTGTGAGTGCTACAAGTGTTTCTATTCGTTTGTGCTGATTTTCTCAGAACCCACTTTTTCACGGTTCTTTCATGTACCAAGAAGCATAATTATATTGACACGGATGCTTTATCTGTGTCCGGTTACCGTATTTCACCGGCTAAAAGATGTTAAACGTTATCGCTCGCTGCACGATGCGCCTGAACGTATCGGAAGTTTCGCGAATGTTATCGATGGTTCTGTCTGTTGTCGACGAACCTTGCTAATCTGATTGCATACGCGACACGAATTGTGTTATAGTTTCTGGATGGCGCGCGGGCACCAGCGAATAGGCTGTAACTTTCGACGACTGCCGTAAGCAAACCGACGCGCTTGACCCGCAGATGAGATTTTCTACGATTGCCGACATTGCTCGCCGCTGTCGTTGCGATTGAGCCGGCACTATTTATTTACCGTCACTACTACGTGGCAATATTTCCAACACAGATTTTTTTCAGTTATACATTGCACGCCTAATTCTTACACAGTTGGCTGTGCAATAAGCTACGAAAAAATGAAATGGTGCAACAGTTTTTGATATATGGCATCGTCGTGCAGGTGTTTGCAAAGCGATCTTGCAGGCAGACGACGCGCGAGCGCTGATGTCTATATTTTGTACACTATTGTTACTTCAAAAATAAAAAACTGTTGCGGCAGGTGTATATTCATTATTCAAACGTGTTTTTTATATCTAAAAGCACATACAGATCACTAACTTATTGTTTCAAGCTTAGTTTACAGCAGGCTGTTTTAGGCCGGACTTTGACGGATGAAGACAGAATAGTCCAGCAACAGTGCGCCGCAGCCGAGGAGCGAGCTTCGGCGCGCGTCGGAGCTTGTCTCCAGTGGTTGCGCGCCCTTTCCCTCCAGCCGAAGCGAAGCGACGCATTCGCTTGCCAGCGCGCGCCGAAGCTTTCGGCGCGTGCCAGTGGTTGGGGCATAACACCCCACCGCCCCAACTGAAGTGCATACCAACGTCAGCAGTGTTGGCCTTGGTGCTGTCCTTGCTCACTGCAAACCTGGCTACTCAGAGTACGTCGTTGCTTACGCCAGTAGTGCACTGACCAAAGCGGTAAGAAACTATAGCTTCAAAGAAAAAGAATGCCTGGCCATCATTTGGGCACTCGCAACGTTTTGTCCTTACTTGTATGGCCGTCTTATACAGTTACCATCTTTAAAAGATCCGTCTAGGCGCCTTGCCCGCTGCGCTCTTTGCATTCAAAACTACGACATACACGTAGTCTACCGCTCAGACCACAAGCACACTGACGCAGACGCTCTGTGACGCTCTCCGCTGCCAGCCGACACTGCCTCGCTCTCCAGCACTGAGGCGGCCTCGTCGGTCAACATCGACACCTTCGCGTCAAGGCAGCGCAATGATCCCTGGATGGCCTCTCTTTTGGATCTCTTTCCCAGCTCGCCTGCGTTTCCCATTTCCCGTTCCTTGCGTCGCCAAGCTGCCCATTTCGTCGTTCGGGATTATCGTTCCTGCTCAACTGTTGAATAAACCCCTTTACAGCTGCATAATTTACACAACAGGTTGGAGGAAGAAGCTCGCTGAGAGTTACACGCACGGATACACTTGCATGGATTAACCTGCCTTGACCATATGTTACACCAGTTAGAGATAACATAAACATCGTCTTGCAGCATGTTTGTATCAGCATTGTCAGAACTTTCCCGAAGTATAACGCTGTCATTTGGAAAAAGGTAAATGTTCGAACTGATTCCGCTAGGTAAATCATTAGCATAAATTTAAATAAGAAAAGAGCCTGAAACGAATCCTTAGGGAACACCAGATTCAACAGAGCTAAATGGTGAAAAGTGGTTATTTGACGCAATGAACTGTGACTGATTAAGAAGGAAGTGTTCAAGCCATGCAAACAGGCTAGGATCAAGATTCAAATTACCGAGCTTAAAAAGAAGCATTTGATGACAGATTTCACAGAATGGTTTTGAAAAGTCGAACAGTCAGCGCAAAGTTTTTTTCAAGAATATGATGAGGGCTGTGGGTGAAAGAAAGAATTTGGGTTTCGCAGGAGAAACTTTTTCGGCTGCTTGCTGGGCTCGTTCGAAGAATAACTTATCGTCTAAATTCTTCACTAATTGGGCAAACAAAATATGCTCAACTACCTTACAAGTGAGAGAAATGGGGCGGCGGTCGAGAACCAAACTTTTGCTGCCGGACTTGTGAAGTCGAATCACCTTCCCGGTTTTCCAGTCTACAAGGAGCTGATGGGCATCCAAAGATTGCTGGAATATTTTGAAAGTATTAAAGAAAGATAAAGAACAGTGCTTTTCAAAAGCTTTTACGTTAATTATGTCAGCTTCATGACAGGGCTCGATGACATGCTTAGACATTTAATCACATTTTCTATCCCAAGTGGCACAATTATTGTCACGTGGTAGTGACGGTCAAGAACGCAGTACCAAAACTGTGAATGGCGAAACTAAATCTTTATTGGGCGAAGCTGTGCCCAGAAAATCAGGCTACTCTCAAAACATAAGGATAGCGGTGAACACAGTCGGCAGTCGTTGAAAATATGATCCGCTGGTCAAGCGCGTCCGCTTTTATACATGAGTCATCGCAGATTCGAGATTAATCGCTGGTGCCCGCGTGTCATCCAGAAAATTCTACACAATTCGCGTCGCATATTTAATCAGATTACGCAAGCTTCGGTGACAAGGGAGAGCAGATAGAACCATCGATAACATTCGAGAAACTTCCGATACATGCGGGCGCGCCCCGTGATTTGCGATAACATAAGTTAGGTAGTGAGAAGTGGTCACCCGAACAGGATAAACATGTACACGTGTCATTATAATGAAATCCACAGCTGGTTCATTGACACACTAAAAAACTGAAAGCAGAGGGTCAGGGCCTACAACGAAGTTATTGCAAACTACAGAGTTCAGGAGGCGGGGACACACACAGTCGGGTATCGCTGATCTAAGGAAATCAGTTAACGCGACTGGACGACCTTTGGATAGATTAATAAGGTGCCAAAGCATTTTTCAATGACTTATCAGCATTGCGAATACTGTGCGCTCTTCAAATGCATTTTTTACAAACTCTTTAGCTTCTGTATAGGCGTTGTTTGCGCACGTATAAACATCCCACTTGGAAACAGAAGCACGAAACCGCCGTGGTTGCTCAGTGGCTATGGTGTTTAGCTGCTGAGCACGAGGTCGCGGGATCGAATCTCGGCCACGATGGCCGCATTTCGATGCTGTCGAAATGCGAAAACACACGTGTATCTAGATCTAGGTGCACGTTAAAGAGCCCCAGGTGGTCGAAATTTCTGGAGCCCTCCACTACGGCGTGCCTCATAATTAAGAAGTGATGTTGGCACGTAAAACCCCATGATGTAATTTTTTTTAAAACCGAAGCACTCTTCTTCGCATGCTGGTACAGGCACTTGCTTCGGTTGGAAATCATTTTTAGGTGGGAATTGAACCAGGCGCCTTAATGAACGATAATACGGGCTACGGAATAAACTCATCTGGAACTTATGTATTTCATTTCGCAATATGATCCAGTTGTTATCAACCGTGCGATCGTCAAATAATTTGTTAATGCTAATACAGGAATGGATGAAATAAAATTGCAACGAAGATTACTAGCTTTTGTCTTCAAACCGAGCTAGCAATCGGATAGTAGAAATTAGGATGTCTATTCATAGTAATTGCTATTCTAGTCACTTGCGAGATACAGACTTTCGCGTGGAGGTCCTTCGAATGTTTCAAATAGGCAGTTTTTTGCCACTTGGCGGGGTCGTGAAAGCATTGAAATTGTTCGGCACCAGCAATTACATGAAACGAGGGATACGATTTATCTAGAGGCGTTTGCAGGCAAGTGTTTGCACGTTTGAGAGCTACACAGCAGTATACGTTTCATGAGACAGCCTGAACACAAAAATTCCTTTCGGTCGCCAACTGATACGCCTTCGTCCCCGCAGGGGCGTCTGCGTGAGCAGGCGTTTGGTGTGTTGCGACACCACGGACCCGAGCACATGAGGGTCGGACCCTCCCGCGTGTAGCCGTGCGCGGCTTAGCCGTGTCTGGGGAAAAGGGGATCCTGGGGGTTGAGCCGAAGCTGGGTGTTTGGACCTTTAAGGCCCCCCGGCGGAGGCAACACACCTCTTCGGCCTCAGCTTCACATAGACGGCACCTCCAGACTGACCCACCTGGAGGAAATCGGCAGTCGCCTTTTCCTGTCTCTCTCTCCCTACAATCTTCGTCTTTCCCCTACTTTCCACCTTTCCTGTCTCCTTCTCTCTTCTATTTTCTTCCTTTCTCCTTGGCGGCAAGGGTTAACCCTGTGTGGTTATCCAACCTTGGGTACACCATATTTGGTTATAGTGGCGGCGTACGACTGGCGTCGTGCAGACTTGCATGCAAGCTCTGCCGCGTCCCCTCGTTGGGCTCCGTGGTGGGCGGTCGGCGCTGTTGCCGAATTTTTATACATTTTCATGGAACCTTCTTTCCCCAAACTTCCTGATCGCCCTCAGAAACGAGGGCGCACCGAAGATATCTTTCAATTTTTCGGACGACAAGTCCTCAACTTTCCCCGATTCCACGTGATTCATTCTGAAAAACCAGACAAACAAGTGCGATCCATTTCACCGTTCCTTGTCTCCAAGACTTTGACCGAAGTTTTCGGTACAGGATATAAGGTGTCCAGAATGTCAAGTGGCGATCTCCTTTTGGAGCTCCAAGATCAGAAGCAGTATGAGAAGCTGCCGAAACTTGTGTCATTTGGAGAGACCCAATTAACAGTAACCCCGCACCGTACCATGAACACAAGCCGCGGTGTTGTCTCGGACGATGACTTGCTGGAGCTCACTGAGGATGAACTCTTGGAGGGCTTCAGTGACCAGAATGTAATCAATGTTAAAAGAATTAAGATCAGGCGTGACAGTAAAGAAATCAAGACCAAACACCTTATATTGACTTTCGGCTCAAGTATTCTGCCCGAGTCTGTAGAGGCCGGGTACATCAAGCTCCGTGTTAGGCCATATGTGCCAAATCCCCTTAGATGTTTCAAATGCCAACGCTTCGGCCACAGCTCGCAGAGCTGCCGAGGCCGTCAAACCTGTGCGAAGTGCAGTGCCCACGAACATAATTCTGAAGCTTGCAAAAACACTCTCCACTGCGTAAACTGTGAAGGCGAGCACGCCGCATACTCGCGGTCGTGCCCGTCCTGGAAAAAAGAGAAAGACATAGTCACAATCAAAGTTAAAGAAAACATATCGTACAAAGAGGCACGCAGGCGGGTAGCATACCTGTCTAAGAGTAGCTTTGCCGATGTGGCGCGTAAGGGGGCAGCGTCACAACGGCCTCCGGCGGCTGTCCGACCCACAGGCAGTGAGTCGGCGGTTACGCCATCTGCCCCCGCGGCGGTTGCAGCTAGCGCTGCTCCGTCTACCCAGCAGACCCCGAAGGTGGACGCAGCCGACGCTGCCCCAGCCTCCGAGGCCCCTTCCAGCGCTGGCAACGGCCAGCGCAGCCAAATCCCTCTGGGAGCCCCACCGACCTCCGGGCTGGTGGGCGCAGGGGTCTTGCCCTCCAAGGCGGGACTCCCTCTGAAAACCTCTCGCTCGCAAGAGCGCTTGTCCGGCGCCTCACACGAGGCAATGGACACTACACCTGTCCCCAAGGCGCACCAAGCGCCTAAGGAGCGTCGAGAATCGCTCGAACGCTTCAAAAAGAACAAAACACCTATTACAGGGCCTCGAAAGGGCTCTGTAATCTAAGGCATCTTTCCGTTTCTGTACACACAGCACAAATTTACATTAAATATGGACACACAAATCATACAATGGAACGTCAGAGGTCTCCTTAGAAACCTTGATGATGTACAAGAACTGATCCACCAACACAATCCAAAAGTGCTGTGTTTACAGGAAACACATTTAAAATCCAAACACACAAACTTTCTCCGACAGTACATAACTTTTCGCAAAGATCGCGATGATGCTGTCGCATCATCGGGCGGTGTCGCCATTGTTATCCATAAGAGCATTGCGTGTCAACTTTTACAGCTACACACGCCCCTTGAAGCAGTGGCGGTTCGAGTTGTCCTACTAAACAAACTCATTACCATTTGCTCCCTTTACATACCCCCGCATTACCAACTGAACAAACATGAATTCCAGTCCTTGATCGATCAATTCCCAGAACCTTATGTTGTTCTTGGCGATTTCAATGCGCACAGCTCCCTGTGGGGCGACTCTCGCATAGATTCGCGAGGTCGCCTTGTTGAACAGTTCCCTTTTTCTTCTGGTGCGTGCCTGTTGAATAAGAAGGAACACACGTATTACTCTCTTGCAAACAGAACCTATTCCTCAATAGATCTTAGCATAGTCTCCCCGTCTGTACTGCCTGAACTTGAATGGGAAGTTGCCGACAACCCGTACGGCAGCGACCACTTCCCTATACTGCTAAGAACATCCAAAGAAAATGAATTTCCTCCACAAGCTCCTAGGTGGAAGATAGATACAGCCGACTGGGAGAAATTTCGAAATCTATCTAGCATCTCATGGGCTGATATGTCTTCTCTAGAAATTGATGCCGCTGTGGAGTATTTTACAGCGTTCATAATAGATGCCGCAGCAAAATGCATATCCGAAGTAAGTGGTCTGGCATGCAAACGACATGTACCGTGGTGGAACAGCGAATGTAGGATCGCCCGTAAGAATCAGAACAAGGCGTGGGGGTTGCTACGCGCTTCTCCCACAGCAGAGAACCTTATGAACTTTAAAAAAGTAAAGTCCCAAGGCAGGCGAACCCGCCGACAGGCCAAAAGAGAAAGTTGGCACAAGTTTTTATCGAGTATTAACTCGTTCAGAGATGAGGCCAAAGCCTGGAACAGGGTGAATAGGATTAGAGGGCGCCAAACATATTCACTCCCTCTGGTAAACACACAGGGCGATACACTGCAAGACCAGGCAGACTCACTTGGGGAGTATTTTGAGAACGTGTCAAGTTCAGCAAATTATTCACAATCCTTCCTCAAATACAAACAAATAGAAGAACGTAAGCCTTTCAACAGAAAATGTCGTCAAAATCAACCATACAACCGTCCTTTTAGTATTGCAGAGTTAAGAGCTGCCTTGAGCGCATGCAAGAGCTCTGCACCGGGATCTGACAGAATCATGTATGAAATGCTGAAACACTTACACAATGACACGCAAGTTACACTACTTACACTTTTCAACACTATCTGGGAAGCAGGGTACCTTCCGACTGCATGGAAAGAAGCCATTGTGGTCCCTGTTTTAAAACAAGGCAAAGATCCTTCCTCAGTGGCAAGCTACCGCCCGATAGCCCTCACAAGTTGCATGTGTAAGGTATTTGAAAAAATGATAAATCGGCGCCTCATCCATTTCCTCGAACAGAACAAAATACTTGATCCTTATCAGTGTGGCTTCAGGGAAGGGCGCTCCACAACTGACCACCTTGTACGTATTGAAGCAAACATCCGTGACGCATTTGTACACAAACAGTTTTTCCTATCCATATTCCTCGATATGGAGAAGGCATACGACACAACGTGGCGATACGGGATCCTAAGAGACTTGGCAGAAATGGGCATTCATGGTAATATGCTAAACCTCATAGAAAGCTATTTGTCCAATCGCACATTCCGTGTAAAAGTCGGCAATGTGCTGTCACGTCCTTTTACACAAGAAACTGGTGTACCCCAGGGAGGCGTGCTCAGTTGCACACTTTTTATTGTTAAAATGACAACGCTTCGTGCCTCTTTACCACTGGCCATTTTGTATTCCGTCTATGTGGACGACATTCAAATAGGCTTCAAATCCTGTAACCTCGCAGTATGCGAGAGACAGGTACAGCATGGTTTGAACAAGGTGTCAGGGTGGGCAGAGAAAAATGGTTTTAAAATCAATCCTCTAAAGAGTTCTTGTGTGCTGTTTACAAGGAAGAGATGCCTGGTCCCCGATCCTTGCTTAGAACTGTGTGGACAACAAATTCCTATCAACAAAGAGCACAAATTCCTAGGTATTATACTTGACGATAGACTCACTTTCATTCCGCACATCAAATATCTGAAAGAAAAATGTCTAAAAACAATGAACTTAATGAAACTTCTATCCAAGACTACGTGGGGTAGTGACAGAAAGTGTCTAATGAATCTCTACAAGAGCCTAATACGGTCACGATTGGATTATGGGGCCGTAGTGTATAACTCTGCCGCTCCGAGCGCGCTAAGGATGCTTGATCCTATCCATCATCTAGGTATCCGATTAGCCACTGGTGCTTTCAGAACCAGCCCGATCGAAAGCCTATACGCCGAATCGAACGAATGGCCGCTCCACTTACAGAGATCATACGTCAGCTTTACTTATTTCCTTAAAGTGCATTCCATTCCTGAACACCCATGTTTTAATACCATTACCGATATGACGTATGCTACACTTTTCCGCAACCGTCCGTCTATAAGACAGCCTTTCTCGCTGCGTGTGAAGGAGCTTAGCGCTGAAATGCATGTCGCACTCCTGGAGCACCGCTTAATGCGCCCAACCAAGCTATTACCTCCTTGGGACTGGCAGGTCACAGAATGTGACGTATCCTTTCTAAAAGTCTCAAAGCATGCTCCAGAGGTAGAAATTCGAATGCATTTCCTAGAACTTCAGTACAAACACTCATGCACAGAGTTCTACACAGACGCTTCCAAGTCACATGCCGGAGTATCCTATGCAGCCGTCGGTCCTTCTTTTTCGGAATCCGATGTACTACATCCAGAAACAAGTATTTTTACGGCAGAGGCCTACGCTGTATGGTCGGCTGTAAAGCATATAAAGAAATCAAAACTCCAAAAAGCTGTTATATATACAGACTCCTTAAGTGTGGTGAAGGCCTTAATGTCACCCTACAAACATAAAAATCCCGTACTTACTGAGGTCTATTCCGACCTGTGCAAAGCTTATCTATCTAACCAGCAAATCATCATATGCTGGGTACCCGGCCATAGGGGAATCGAAGGTAACGTTTTGGCAGACCAGATGGCTACGTCAATTACACTCCCTGCTGTTAATAATACTGCCTTGGTGCCTCTCACAGATATGAAACCTTACATACGAAAGAAACTGCGAAACCACTGGCAACGCATGTGGGACGCAGAAATAAATAATAAACTGCACGTTATTAAGCCACAGTTAGGTTTTTGGCCCTCCCCAACAAAATCTCGGCGAACAGATGTCCTATTCTGTCGCCTCAGAATAGGACACACATTTGGTACCCATCATTTTTTACTTACTGGAAGTGAACCTCCAACCTGTGGCAGATGCGGTGAGAGGCTGACCGTCCTCCATGTCCTCTTGGAGTGTCGGAAAGCTGAACCTGAAAGAAAGAAACATTTTCCGCTAGCATACCGTTATTACATTCCTCTGCACCCGGCTATGTTTCTTGGTCATGAACCGCTTTTTAACACCAAGGCAGTCCTCGACTTCTTAAAAGATGTAGTTCTACACGTTATATGCCCATTAAGTTCGTAGAGCATCCTCGCTCCAGAGGATGCCGCTGCGATAATTGTTTTAAATAGCACATGCCTCCAGGCCCTTGTGTTTCAAGGGCTCTGAGGAGGCAGTAGTGCTGTAGCATATCTTATATAACCTGACATATCTTTAGACATCATATCATTCTTTTTAAATGTGTCTTATTGTTCATAGTACACTTCATAAGTCATCGCCATAATCTTATTATACAGATTTTACGCACTTTAGCGCTACCATTTTTAAGGCCCCTCTACAGCCACGTCACACCAACTTCATAGTACTCATGATCTCACTGCACACTAATTAACACGGACATGGCGCTCTTTGGCCATATCTGGCCCTTGCGCCACTAAACCACACACATCATCATCATACGCCTTCGTTCTCTTCAGCGTGAGAGCAGCCATCCTTTCTGTGTTTTTTTTTTTTAGCTTTCCGAAGAGAATGGTGCATCCACAGCGTACTCGTTTCTAGCTCGGCATGGAGCAAGTGAAGGAGACATAATATGGCTTATAGCTGACGCGTGCCCAGTCTGGCGACACATGCCCACGCTGGTGTTCCCAGCGAAGAGAGTTCTTGAGCCTGTGTTCTCCAGACACTCGTATTTCTCCAATAGACATGCACCTTGGTTAACGCTCCAAGGCGTCAAGGAGCAGCAGGGTAGCGAGGGGTGCTCAACCACTGCATGCTGCGGTCAGTTCTCCGAAAATGGAAAGCTGCGAGGTGGTCGGCACTACCCCGTCGCTGCGCGATCGTTGTTAGGTCTATATAAATGGTCAGCACACTCGCTTGTTGCAGATGAATCGGACGGCAGCAGAAAGCAGCAGCTTCACCACTTCGTGGGCCCAGGCGACACACTTTGTGTGCGCATGTTTGCTCTGCCGCATCGAAGAAATCCCTGTTCTCCTTCAATTGAAACAACTAGAGCAGAGACTGATGCGTCGTCACTCAGTGACATCGACAACAATAAATAAAACAACAAGAATAATAATAGTAATAAGAACAATAATCAGACGTTTATTATAGCACAGGAAACAGCCATAAAAAGTTTGTACTGGTGAACTTAGAATCTAATATCCAAAAGACAACTTCTAGGAAAGGCAAATCTGGTGGACAAACCAGCTTGAGGCACAGAAAAAAAAACGGGATAAAAATAATTGAGGAGGCAGGCGTGGAAGCAAGTTAATCATACAGCGTGATTTCGTACAGTTGTACCGAACAAACGAAATCAACTCCGCAATATCTCAAATATTTGGAGGACGCTTAAGCTTCGCCTTTAAAGAGCCCCTCACCAGGTCCGGCCATTTCGAGCTTAGAAGTGCAGAGCTTGCAATGCGCGCTAACGATAGTCTCTACTAAATATTCGCTACGCTCCCCGGAAAGATCTGAAATTTCAAACGGACCGCCGTTTGCCCTTCTCCTCGTGGCCGCCAAGCTCCACGCCGGAGGGTGACGTACACGCGCTAGTGCACTTAGTTACACGTGCTCGGGCTGCGACGTGGCTCGTAGTGACACCTGACCTCAAGAATTATTCATGGCAACATCTGTTGTTTCTGTAATCTGTTGCTTGAATAGAATTAAAGTTTATAGAAATATTAAAACCCACAAACCGAATGTCTGCGTGTTTTTGTTTTATTTCGCACCGCAGTGAGAGAGATGTACTTCCGTGTCATCTGCTTGTTCCCACGTCGTGAGGTCGTGGGCACAGACACGAAAAGTATGTCATTTTCTAGCTTGTGCGATCGCGCGATCATGCTCTGTGATCCGCTTGTGCCTGCCTCAGTGTTTGTGTAGCACTTACTTATACCACTAGTCAGCTGTCCTCGTGCACAGCGCCCAAAATCGTGCGCTGCGCAAAACGAGACAACCGCAAGAGCTCGCACGCGACGCCGTCAGCGGAAGTGCGCCGCGCCGCAAAAAAGCGAAGAGAAAAAAAGTGAACGCGGGGCGCGTGACGTATGCGACACGCGTTTCTCGAGCTCCGGTATGGGAGAATGCAGGGAAGGAATTTCTCTTCCGGAGGCTAGACGGGGCAAGTAGAGAGAGTGTCTCGCTTCGTGTTGGTCCTCGCCTCCTTAAATCATGGGTTCGCGGGACTGAAATATTTCTATCTCCGCCATTTAAAAAAACCGATTTGAAGAATGCTTGCTTCAGAACGCTCCCTAGAGGACACCCAACAACTTCCAGTGGATAACCGAAATTTGCTATGTGGCCTGTTGAGGGGCCCTTTAAGAGGAATCTTTAGCTCGGGTGCTCCTATCTAAATACATGTAAAAGGAGAATTCGTTTTTCTTCGCAACCACTGCACCAAATTTGACGAGGTTTGTTGCATGTAAAAGAAAAAGCTAAGGTCTAGTGACCGCTGCAGGGTTTCGAATTTTTTATTTGGGTCGTCAATTTTTGTGAAAGAATGGCAAAAACTGACAATTTTCAGTAAACAAAACAATCAAGTTTACAATTCTGCGACTCAGCAATGAAAAACTATATCAGAATTCTGTGAATTGCAACGAATAGTACATCTAATATGCAAAAAAATTGATCTATTACATATAAATCTCAAAAAATTTAGCAATATGGAAATACAGCTTTTTCAGAACTCTTGCACAGAACGTAACAATTTTTAACGAATAACACAAATAACGTAACACAAATAACGAATTTGTCCGCTTTGAATGATCTAATGGTTTCCGTTTAGAGAACCGTGATATCTATGCTTGATGCAGAGCTATTAATTTGTAAACTACGTGCTTCTATTTTTTCGAACTTCTGAATTTTTGAAAAATTCTTTTCACAAAATACAGGTCGTAAATGAAATTCCGCTTCCAACAGTCACTATAATTTAGCTTTCTCTCGCAAATGCAACAAATTTCATTAAAGTCGGCCCAGGGTTTATCTCAGGAAAGCGCCTTTGCGTTTTACGCGTATTTGAATACGCCTCGTCGGAGTTGCGCCCGAGCTAAAGCTCCCTCTTAAGATTGGAACGCGATAGCAAAGATCCCTGAATGCTTCTCGCGCTTCCCGGCAGCTGCATGTTATGCAACCGTGATGTTTTCCTGGAAACGCTGACGGGCGAACGCTATGCAAGACAGACTTGAAACGGCAGCTCGAAAAGGTGCTTGTGCTTGAGTTTCCGCGTAATTATGTTTAAATTACAAACCGACGCTATCATGTCTGTAGGTCCTGTGGAAGTCGTACTTTACGAATTTTCCGACGAATTTTACTTTGAGAATTTTCAATTATCGCAGTAACGCCGGTGCGCCATGCGGAGGGCCTGAGCGCATTATTTTTCTCACACGGACATCGCCGCCGACGCCAGCACCGGATTTTCTGGGACACGGGGCCCTTAACGCTATCGCGTAAATATTCGCCGGAATACATATTCCGTGTTTTTACAACTCAAGCCATAGGACGATTAGTGCCATACACTTGTACACTTGCACGGAACAAAATAAGCGAGCTCTGAAGTATATATAATATTAGGCAGAATACGTATACCGTATTTCTAAATGTGAAGCCGCAGGACAATGATTAGTAGTACGCAAAATTATACATGACCAACAAGTTTGGGGAGTCTGAGCCAACAATGAGCCTCCTTTAAGAGGACCAAAACGTCTGGCTTTACAAGTACAAATTGGAGTAAATTTTAAATGTTTACACTACAGTCGCCACAGTGGCACAAATGCTGCTTTGAAAATCGATATAAAATTAAACTTCACGCCCTCAGTCAGGCCACAATTATATTTACACATGCTGCCTCAAACTACCCAGTCATATTCTAGTAGCGGAAGGCAAACAATATTATACAACTATTCAGTATTAGCTGTTTTGTTACACTACACGCGTAGAGGGGAGAAAGAGAGCTCTGTCTACATGGACAGGAGAGTGCGTATCATTCGACAGGTGATTTCTCGCACCTTATACTGGAATTCATGCATCTGCGGCAAATACAACGTCGTGTTCAGAATGCTTTTGTTCAAAGCAGAAAGTCTCCGCATTCGATGATTGCGCACAGATATTTGGCAATAAAGCTCCAAGAAACATGAAGGTAGTTTCACAAAGTTATATTTCTCTAACCTCTACGATTTAAACTGTGCCCTGTAAAATGTTATTAGTGATTTGCCGTTCTCGAGAAAATAACTGTGCCCTGTAAAATGTTATTAGTGATTTGCCGTTTTCGAGAAAATATGACCAAGGTTACGTTGCATATTGTACCGTGTAACGAGCCTTATGTAATGCTAAACAAGTCACTGCTGATGGCTGAAACGTTGAGAAAGCGACAAAAATCTAGTGATTTACATGACACAAGGACCACAGAAAGCGCTGACTAATTATGGAAATCCAACAAGTAAGCAAAACAACGTTGACTAAGTCCACTGGATTCTAGTGGGAAGAGAATTCGAACAGCTGGTGTGGTTTACACATGATATTGTCGTGGCGTAAAAACGATCCTCAACCCATTCTCAGGTCGCAGTACCAGTTCGCATTTCATTATCAGTTGATCACGATGATCCAACGCTTTCAAATAGAAGCGTCGAAGAACTGTGGCGACGATTATCTTCAGTTCCATGGATGCGTATCTTTGTCCTGTAATAGAGATGCAGCAATTAATTAAAAATTTGCTGTAAAAAAGCAGTTGACACAAGAGCGCAATAATATTTTCATGGCGTTGTAGCAGCAGAAACCAGATATATTTCATGCGGCATTTATGTTTGTGCCGTAGCTACCGTAAGTGCGTTGTCAGATATTCATATCTACGAAGTAAAAGAAGCAAGGATAATAACTTCTGGTTACATTTGCGTAATTTGAATAGGTTTTGTAATGTCATAAGCCAAACCACCGATTGTTTGTGCGCGAAATAAGCATTATGCGTTTTATTGCGATAGCAATTATGTGGACACTCCAAGCGCATTTCAGACGTCACCATCAACGTGAGGTTCCATACGGAGTCCAAGGGTGATAACACTATCGCCACGCGCCCTACGCTGTATGTGCGAGTGAAGGCGTGCGAGGGGAGCCGACGATCGCGGGGCAATCTCGCCCGCGCGACAGAGACAACAACAGGCAGCAAGCGCGCTGTCTCCAGGGTTGCCAGATGGTCCCAACAAAATATAGCCAAATGGTCTAAAAATGTAGCCCAAAAATAGGAAGACCCATATTTCTTTAGAGCCAAAAGTATCCAAAAACATAGCCAAAACGTTTGATGATATTCTGCAGGTGTCTTATAGATGGTGCAGATGGTGTCGAAATCTCACCGAGTATTTTTCCGGCTCTAGAATTACTCCCGCCGCATGCAACCAGCACAACACCGGCCCCAAGATCAGCGTAAGGAATCCCACAGTGAGAGCTGCCACTCAGACGTGGATTGAGACACCACTTATTGCTACAATGAACCAAAGAATTTCTTTTCCGATTTACTCATGACATTATTGGTATTTACTGAGCCACGTTCTGAGTTAAGTTTAGGTAACGCTTCACTTTAACCGAGGCATTTTTCTAAGAGAGTCGGGAAAAATATTTCCAAATCTAACCTCGAAGATAAGGCTCGGCTGGTCATGATCGAGTGCCCGCTCGAGGTATTAAAATAGGGATGCCTTTCCGATAGGCTTGATTTATAAAATAAACATGTTATTTCTGTCCCGCTCTCTCTCTTTCTCCCTGCATTTACTCGAAAGCAGCTCGACGATTAGTTAGCAAATGCTGCCGCTTGGAGGCACACTGGACTCTGGAGAAAACTTGAAGCCTTCTCGCATTTTCCTCTTGCGAAGTAGCCGCAGTTGTGACCTCAGTTCGCCTTTAAGTGGGAACAAACAGAACGACCGTCTGGCTCATAACAGAAGAGGTGAATTAAAGTTGATAGCTTTAACTATCACCTGCATTACGGCGCTGGTAATAATCCAGGTGGTATTAGTGTCGAAAACAGTTGAACTGCGCAATATTTAGAGAGGGATTCGCTGGCAAGATTAGTGCATTATGAAAACGTGTACTTAAGTTTCTTTGAACGCAGGCACGAATGCGTGTGTTGTCTAATTTTCTAGGGGGGCTGTGTACCTTAGTTTATGTGCGACTTAAAAAAATTTAAGAAATGTACTTCCACTAGGGTACACAAAGTCTATTTTATAGGTCGTGTACGTCTGTCATGAAGCTGAGCACAGCGTAAACACATTTGTCTAACAAATTCAAGCACTATAGATGAGAATAGGAAGTCAGTAGAACCCTATTGACTATGACTATGACTATTATGTCCATAGTAGAACTATGGACGTAATAGTACCACAAAAACCTATAATGCATATCGAACGTAGCTTTCTTTTTTTATCACAGCTCGAAAATACGCGTGAGCAAAGTAGAATGTAATGAATTGCAAGACAAACAAAGGACTATCCCAAAGGCTATAAAGAACGTGCCAATAAATATTTAGCCTTAATAGTAATTACTCGTACGCACATATTGTAAAGGGGAAAAATTGTCGCAGGAGTACGGTATGAAAATCGACAAGCTATCTTCCTGACCTTGACAAGGCAATCACTCACCGACCTTTGGTGAGCAATTGTCTTGCTGTCTTCACTGTGGACAAACATCCCTTTCATATATTTACAGAGCTTATCACTGTAATAATATGCAACATTCAGAAAGTACCATTCACGTAAGCTGCTTTCACGTAATACAAAGCTGCTTGACTAAATAAAGAACTAAAAAAAACATTGCGTATGGTCTCAGTTGGTACTTTTCACACTGCGACTTTACGCAAATGGACTAAATATACGATATAGCCCCATTTTAGTTAACTCCCACTGCCACTTGGACCATATAGAGCTGCAGAGATTAAACGCGACAGAATATGTTTATCTGGGTGAAAATCTTTGCAGCAGTCCCCACTCTTTGTAGGACCAGACTTAACGCAGTGTCTCATTCGACATGCGGTTTGTCAGATCATTCTTTGTCAGTGAAACCTGGCTAAACAACACGCTTTCGACAGCTGCGTACAAAAGAGGCAGTGATAGTAGGGCAAGTTTGACAAGCTCAGACAGCAGGGGGAACTTTCTATTTCCGGCACTGCTTTTTGCATTCCTGGTCCTAGCCCACAACTTGGTGATGCTCGGTGATACTAGAGCAGAATATTTTGTTTTGATCGACAGTCGAGACTACTGCGCTTCGCTGAGCATGTACAGGGCCCGCTACACTTGCGTAGAGCGCGCGAACGGCGGCCGCCGGGGCGCTCCGCAGTCAGCCAGCGTAGAACCCCTTGAAAAAAATTAAAGTAGCGCCAACTGCACCCCTTTGCCTCTGCCTCCCAGGAGCTGCAGCAGCGCCACAAGGAAACTGCGGACGCGAGGGCCACGAGTACGGCCGGGCTCGACTGGCACGCGCTCGCTAGCGCGGGAGCTGCGTCTTCGGCGTTCTTTTTTAGGGGTTTTATGTCGTGCATCTAAACACAGTGGGAGCACTTCTGTAAAGTGACTGTCTGAATACCGCGTATTCTTACACTTTCAGACACGACATAAATCACGCCACTTGCGCCTACATGCATTCCATTGTCGTACTGAACTTTACCTTTTCGCATTTTCCGTGTCTCGAACGTCTCCCACTACAGCGCTCCCACCCGCACCGCCCCATGGTTTTCCCTAGCGGGATAATTGCACAAGCCGATCTTTCCGGCCGAGGGCCTTCCTCGATGGGCGTCGCACCTCGACTAACTTATTTGCAATCGACAAAACGCCCAAAGGAGAAGGTGCTTGCACAATGACACGAGTGGCGCTACTTTAGTTTTCTTGCATGGGCTTTAAACCAGCGACGACTAACGGTAGTGGCTGGGCCCGAGATTAAATGCGTTGGCCGCTGCGCGCCCAGACACTTCTTATCTCGAACCCAACAGCTACCATTAGACGTCGCTGGATGCCTCCGTGGCCCCCCGGCGGCCGCCGTTCCCGCGCTCTACACAAGTGTGACGCGCACTGCACATAAAGACTCGAACCGTAGCGTTTCTCGTTTAAAGCGACTTGCGGATTTATTTGTAAAGTTACTCGGTAAGTAACGCAGTGATATGCGGCAAAACCAAGCAATGGACTTCGAGGAACCCTTGATAAACATTGAAGGACCACGGGTGATAATGACGCGTCACGACATGTGTACGTATACTTGAGCTGTTGTGCAAGTCCACATAACAGTATGCTGTATAGCAGCAGGCGCGGAACACATACTCGACAGCTGTTAGCCCCACTGTTTTTATTACTGAATCACGCGTGAACCGGCAGCAGATGGTGCCGAACCAAAACAAAAAGGAGACGTTAGCGCTGGAATGACGTATAAACATGGCAGCCATGACTTAACGCCATCCTCCCAGCGCAGACATTGCCTAAAACACAACCTTCGAGATTTCCTACATATCTTTGTAGCAGCAATGAGATTTGGGTTTTCCTAAACCGGCGCTCCCGAATTTTGTCAGTGCTGACGTGGTCCTCGGGACTTGGAAGTCCTTAAGACGAAGATGACCCAAATATAGCCATGTAGCCAACTGAGAATTTTCGACGCCAACCCCCGTAAAGAGGAGCCCAATTTGGCCATTCATAGCCAAATCTGGCAACCCTCGTCGTGTCCGGTCGTGCGCGAGGCACCCAACGTTGTGAGGCACGGAGAGGAGGGCAGGGAGGGGGGGGGGGGGGAGGGCGGCGTTCTACTCCGGCTGCGAATGCGCAGGTGGCGGCTGCAGACGGTCACCCGGCCTTGCCTTGAGGGCGATCTGGGTTGGGGGCAGAGTCTAGGTGCTTCGGCGGCTCGTAGCCTTGTGCGTGTTGTGTGTTCTCGGCGCTCACTTTTCGTTAAAGCTATAGACAGCACTAATGTAGATTCGCTTGCTGCGCTGCCGCGTTTTCTAACGCCAGTGTTCTGACAGCGAGTTTCCGCGGTCATTGAGTCAGATGTGTTCATGTCTGCTTGTATGCGCATGACACCATGCTTCTTAATTTAGTTAGTGCTCCTGTGTTTGCAAGTTTATACGGCCGATAAAACTGCTATCCTTACTTTGTACAGCTGTCCACTAATTTGCTATCGCAGTCGATGCTTCGTGTTTCGAGTGAAACTGCGACATTTTCCTTAGAACAGCAGTCACTCTGCCAGCCCCAACAAAAAAACACTACAAGGCCATTCAGGCAATATAAGACGAGGACTAAGAAGATACAAGTGCACATTCGCAATTGATGTGTTCTATGTACAAACCCCAAACTTGTGCATAACGAAACAAGGATCAAGTTGACAACACATTGTCATAATCGTGCACTGAGTAAATGCAACTGTTTTGTGTAAAGTGAAAGCAGGCTGATACTCTCATTACTAACTCTCATACTAACGATACTAACGCCTCTCACTAACTTTTCTATCGTAGAAAACCTCCGTCAGTTCACGTGCTATAGTATCCCTGCTTCCCCGTGGGATAATCGTGCTCGTCAGTTGTGTCTCACACGTGCAACATTTGTAGTGGTGCGGTAAATGCGAGCCGGTCCCGTTCCTAATTCACAAGAAGTGCTCTCGTAAACAGTCATTTATCAACCGTCTAGTCTGGCCGATGCATACCTTGACACAACTTTATTTATTTATTTATTTATTTATTTATTTATTTATTTACTTATTTCAACATAAAATGCACGAATAGTACATTTCATCAGCCCACCAGTGTATTGGGGCTTTTTGAGCGCGACTGAGCCGTGCCTTAACATGCATGACATAGCGCAGGTTTCCGTTTATGTGAATAACATGAAACAGAGAAACTAGGAACGATGGGCACAAATTTCTTTGGGGGCAATTAAAATGTAGATTTTGGTAAATGGTTTTTACACAAAACTCTGAAAGATCATTTCAAGATGCACTTTACGTGGGAGTTTTTTTTTTTGTTGTTGTTGTTGTTGTTGTTATACTGCGCAACTTATGTTGGCGCCGACGCGGAAGCACTCATTCGTGATGTGGAGCCGAAAGCAGGACCGTATCTTCAGGCCAAATTCTTTAATTAATGGACCATGCCGTGAAATGACCACCGAGTGCGTTCATTTCTTCCCGGGAAGTGTTTGGTTCACAGAAGTCTGCAAAGGGGAGCTTTCCTGAATGACAAGGCTTACCGCATTAGAAACAAGCTCAACGTCGCGAAGCATTCCATTTCGCACGACTAGTGCATGAACGCAAAGGAACTACAAGGCACACACACAGAGCTAACTTCCAGCATCTGCTTCTTTTTTTTTCCGCGATTGAAGACGATTCCAAAATGGGGAGTCCCAAATCTAATTCCATATTTTTCGCAATTGTGCCCTGAAAAAGGAGCAACGCTAAAAGCACAACCATAGCGCCGCGCGTAGTCGTCTGTTGTCGGCATCTGGAGGGGCATTCTGCAAGTGTGCACCTAGTGGACATGTCCACTTCGTCTGCTACTAAAGTGCTGATTGGCTGGGGGCGCCTGTCTCCTTCTGACGCATACCGTAGCCCAGCCAATGAGAACTTCAGCAGCAGACGAAATGAACATGTCCACTAGAAGGACACTTGCAGAATACCCCCGCTCCCCCTGATGTGCAGGTTAAGGCGTGGGTTAACCAGTATTCGCTTCATGCGCGCATTCTGGCTAGATCACGCTCTTTCGCTATAAAATATGCAAAAGTATTCTGGAAATTTCGGACACGTGCAGGCGCGCCTTGTGCCAAACAATAACATTGTAACAGTTGTTAGCCGCTGAAGAAAGGTCACCGGAAAAAATAAAAAGCATCCCAGTAAAGGCGCCTTAAATATTACCTCAAATGGTCGAAGGGGCCCCCACGACTGCTCTGGGGAATCGACATACCAAAAATTGGAGAGCTGAACACTGTTCCCAATACTGGTATACAATAAACCAATATTTCGCGTGCCAATGTAGCCGTGCTGTTTTTTGGCCGCTTCCACCATAGGCGCCAAGTCTGAGCCCATATTTAATGTGACTGTAAGTATGTCAGTATTGTCCCAATATGTATGTATTGCCAAGTCTGAGCCCATAGTTAATGTGACTGTACGTATGCCAGTATTGTCCCAATATCTATGTATTTTCTTCTGTAGGTCTTAATACTAGACATTCAAATATTCCGCAGGGCACTCCTCACAATACTTCAACACTTTTCGTTCTAACGCGCTGCTCCACCAGGGACAAAGGTACTGAAAAAAATATTCAATGTTTTCACCAAAGCAGCTATTTTTATTCCTGATAAGGCCAGGAAACCAAGCCTAGTGCCGCCAACACTCAGAAATCTCATGGGGAGCGCGTACAAGGTCCTCGCTCACGTTGTCTCATGTACCGTAGCCCTGAGGCGCTTCTTCAAAAAATAAATTAAGGGGTTTCACGTCCCACACCCCGATCTGATTATGAGGCACGCCGTAGCGGGCGACTCCGGATTAGTTGTTACCACTTTGGGTCCTTCAACGTGCACCTAAATCTAAGCACTCGGGCGTTTTGGCATTTCGCCTCCATCTAAACGCGGCCGCCGCGGCCGGGATTTCATCCCACGACCTCGTGCTCAGCAGCGCAATACCAAAGTCACTTAAGCAACCACGGCGGGTAAGAGGCGCTGCTTGTATAATGCAGAAAGATCGGTTGTAAAGGCAGAAGGGCATGGTTGCATGGTCACATGGGTTTAAGCTCACGAGCTCAACTTCCGCCAAGATAACCTGTCCACTTGCTCTATAAGAAGCGTACAGCACTATCAAGAGGCCGCCTTTTTGTAACTGCACCAAATAAATATATTAAACCCATATAAATCTTGGTAACATCATTGCACTATTCGAGTGTTAAATTGGTAACCTCCACATACGGAGAAAGTTGATGTGTTGTTTGCGTAATAAACGAAGCTACAGTAACTAACTTTTTAATAATTGATTGAGTTTGGCGCTAGTCCTCGAGATTGTCTAGCTGAGCGAAGGAATTTTTATTAAACATGCGTCTGTAAGAGCGACACCAACAAACATTTTGCAAATAAATCCGTTGAAAGCGCAACTAATGCAAAAAAAAAACATCTGCAACGTCGTCCTGGCCTCGCCCAGCCTTTTTTGATATCGCCATCAAAGACATGCCTCCGTGAGCATGTTCCTTGCAGTCAGTCCAATTCACATTGTTTTGAATGCAAGCACTTTTCAGCTTTAATGTCGATATAGCATCGAATGCGTGTACGGCCGAAAGCTTGCTTGGTTGCAGAACCGATACACGACGCAATGATGTGCAGATTTAGCGCGTCGCTGGCATCAAGGCAATGCGCTGCCGCCGAGGGAAGGAAGATAACTAAGGTGAACAGCTACGCAGCGCCGATGGTGACTGTGCCATCGTGAAGAAATCTGAGGCCGCGATCTGGGCGCTTCAGGTGTTCTTTTTAAAGCGAAGCTGTCTATGGCTAGGATACAGGATTTTATGGCGTCCGTTTGGAAGAACACCTTAAAAAGTGGGAATGAAAGGGCCAACACAACAGCAAACCCATATCCCCGCTCGCGTCGGATCTTGGTTTAACGGCCACCTGAGTCTAAAACGGCGCTCCGTCGCAGCTCTCTCTCTGTGAATGTATGACTTAGTGCGCGACGTAGTGTGTGCCTTATAAGGTGACCAAGGAGAATTCTCAATACCATTTCGCTCCACCGTTGCTAGGGGACGCGCGACCCGTACGCCTGAACAGCAGCGTATCTACGAGGAGCGATAGCGAGAGCAGCGGCGGGAGAGCGATCGTCGACGCCGCGTCAACCTGGCGGCCTAACAAGGGCGTGCCCGCGATGTGGTGGTAAAGTCGCGATCAATTTGAAGGTGATCGGTCGAGCGACGACCAAAACTAGGAGCAGCGCCACGTTACGTCATCACCGACGGTCTAGAGGGAAACATGAGATAGCTCCCCTCTCTCTCTTTTGGTGTTCCCTGAAAAGCTGTCACTCCCGTCACCGTTCACGGCAGAGCCTGCGAATTTATTTCGATTGCGTTATGAGCTTTTGCTCAGAGGAGTCATTGTTAGCCAAGATATGCATTAGGAAGCGACGCACACAGATCATTGCCATGAATGGGAAAAAAAAAACACAAGAATGTGGCGAGTTGGTCTTGGGGGTGATGGGTGCCGCCTGGACGAGCATAATAGGGGAAGAAGGCAGCGCAATTTTTATCTTCGCAGTTCCGAAATCGGCCGCTATGTTGCTTGGAAGGCCCGCCGGTCGATGCTCGCGCGATCACCTCCAAATTGATCGCGACTGTACGTCAGGGACGAGCAAGAGCTGACGACGCACATCGCGACGGCCGGAATGCCGCAAAGAAACGCCGACGCCACGAGGGCACGGTGCTGGTATTCGACGGCGCCTGAGCATGGTTGCACAGACGCTTTCTCGATCCCGACTTCGTATAAACTGCCGAGTATGTGGCCGCCCATGGTTCGATAACGAGCTCTCGAAAATCAACGCCATACAGTCGAAAGAGCGACGGCAGTAGGCGCTGGATGTGCTCACGCGGTGCGATATGTTGAGAACATTACGTGTACAACGCCGATCGGATCAGCTTCGCTCGTCATCCACCTTCAGAAAGTGGAATGGCTCATTCTTATTTTTTTTTTTTGCGGGGTTTCGCTTTCAGAAAAAGATAATGCTTTAACTGCAGCAGCATTTGTTGTTCTCTCGTGGGTTTAAAGATGGGTCGAAATAAACTCTGTATACTATTTGTCTCCGAGAGTAGGTGTGAGGAAGGAAATGCACACAAACACACCCTCACACGCACAGATACGCATCCACGCACACACATGCTCTCTCTCGCTCTCCCTCGCATGCTTGCACCCTCTCTCTCTCTCTCTCTCTCTCGCGCGCGCACGCACGCACACACACACACACACACACACACACACACAAAATACGCACCCACATCTATCCATGCGCACAAAAACACGCACACTTTTGTTCGCACGCATGTACACTGAAACAAGAAACCACACGTTCGCACACGTACACATTCACACGCGCCCACGCATGCATCATAAGCACGCACACATGCACTAACACGCGCACGCACACGCAAATACACGCATGCACAGGAGCCACAAATGCTTACATACGCATACAGGCACTCATGCGCATGCAACTGCGTAGGCGCACGCACACATACACGCGCGTACACGTGCATACAAGCATGCACACGGACGCTCAAGACGTGCACACGCGTAATCACTCTCCCTCCGTCCCGGCTGATCCTCCAAAAACTTGCCTGTGCAAACTTACTGCATAACACTCCCTCTAGCATTAACGTTCCAACGACCGCTGTAATAAAGCGCTTTACGGTTTGAATTTGGCACCTTTTCAAATCAATGTCGCCTCTGCCGGGAGGGTGCAAAACGATTTCCTCCTGTCGTATGATTTCACCGCACATCTCTGACCTGTTTTAACTCCTTTAACGCACCACCAATGTTCCGACTAAATGCCATAAATGCATATGTTGTTAGAAGGGAATACTCTTGGTATTCCCTTCAGTCAGATGAAATTTATTAATCCTCGGCCGATATTTAGCTTTTTTTTTTATTTTGCCCATTCAGTTATGTTTGTGCATTGCCGTGAAGTTGCGAAGGGGAATGTCCAGAATTCCTGGGCATGTGTCTCAAGCAATGAAGTCTCTCCTTCGTCAATGCAACATTATACATCGCCGCACCACCGCCTATCATCCCCAGGCAAATGACCTGGCAGAACTGTGAAACCATACTCTCGGCGACAAGCTGTCCATGTATGTCGCCTCGGATCATTGCAACTGGGACCTTGTTCTACCGTTCGTAACATACGCATGCAACACCGCCAAACAAGCCACATCCGGGTTCTCTCTGCGTTTATCCTTCTTTGCGGCCGTGAACCTTCCTGTACTATCGACCCACTTTTTCGATATCATCCAGATGTTTCGGAGTGCACTCCGGTTTTCAGTACCGCTAAGCATGCCGAGAAATGTCAGCTGCTCGCCCGCTCGCTCTCTACAGCAGACCAATCTCGCGAGAAGTTTCAACGGGACGACGGCCGACCTGCTCCTACTTTCCTGGCTGAATCCCTCGTATGGCTTTGGATCCCACCTACGAGTCTTGGCCTCTCTTTCAAACTACTTCCAAAATATTATGGTCTCTATCGCGCCATTGCCCAAACCTCGCCCTTCAACTACATCATCGAGCCACTGACGCACCCAAGTGACCACCGACGCCGGGGACGTGAAATTGTTCGCGTAGACAGGCTCAAGCCTTATTATGAGTCCATCGTTTCGTCGTTTCCGTAGGTCGCCAGGACGCCTCCTTTTTCAGCACGGGGAGATTCTAAGGAAGAACAACCGCACTAGAAAGTTGTGTCTCGCAGCCAGAGGAAGATCAGCACGCTAGAAAGCGCCGTCACCCTCCTGAGCCACGTGGCCAGTTCGCCCGTGTAGCTGAGCTATCGTTGCTGCCGCTGTGTTTCTGGCTAGGCTCGACGACTCCAATAAACCTCGTCAGATACTTTACTTATGAAACGATCCAGTTCATGAGTGGTTTCAATAGCACCGATGATCTCGGCGGCGTCATTTCGTTTGTCTCGCGGTTCGTCTCGCGGTTTCCCTAGGCGCGGTGAGCGAATGGCGAGATGGAGCATTGTTGAGGGCTTGAAACATTTTCAGCACTTTAGCAAAATGGTACAATCGAAGCCGAACCCGTTGCAAGCACGATGAAGCTGAGACAATCTTCGACATTTCTATACTAGTGGACAAACATCATCGTTCATCACAATGGCTGCGACGTGAGGAAGCTAACATTTAGGCAGCAGGAAGAAAACACAGAAACACCCATAATTCGAAGGCATTGTGTTATTGCACCACTCCGATCCCGAAAATCCGACACTTACCTATGCAGTTCCTAGGGCCAGCTGAGAATGGTATATAGGCATATGGATGCCTATTAGCCGCGTTTTCTCGTAAAAATCTTTCCGGCTTGAAAGCTTCCGGATCGGGAAAGACAGTCGGATCTCTGTGCAGGGCGTATATTACGATGTCGATGTCACTGTTTTCGGGGATGGTATACTCGCCTGAAAAATACGCCAAAGAGTCAATGTTAAGTATTCTCTTACGTGGAAATACGGCTTCATATTGCAAATTTATTTCATTTCAATTTCCTCAAAGAACATTGTTTCACTTCAAAATGACGAAAATGAATCACGCTGATGCCACTTGCACCAACCTGAAAACGTTCCATTGGTGTACTAAAGTTTATATGGAAATTTTTAAGAAACCCAAAAATCGAGCGCAATGTCGAAATCAGCATGACGCGAGACTCGTTTGGGTTTGCGAGGTAGCCTAAGTAGCGGATCACAAGAGCACAGCCTTGTCGACTGTCGCAGTTAGCTGCTGGTGTCCGGAGAGGACGGCAATGTGTGATGATTTTTCAATAAAGTGTGGAATAGGGCTAGTTGCTATATGACATCGTTTTGTTTAATGCGCTATAATCTTAACACAAGCGACAAGTGCCAGCGAATAACAAACAGTTGAAAGTTCCCGCACGTGTGTCAGTCTCTTTTATTTTGTCCTTTGTATAACAGTATATCTCCGTACAAGAAAGAATGCTGAATAGCGCTGTATGCGCACACAAATACACAGAAAGCCTCACAAGACGTGTGTCACATCCATTCTGGGGGGATTGCACAGCAATGAGGACGCACATAGTAGCGCTAACCCCGCAATGCCCAAGTTTTCTCTTGGGGCACCCAGTGACACGTGTGCCTATTTATATTTTCTCGAGACGTTTTTCCACCATCTGTGGTACAATGGCTCAGCACAAGCGCGCCTTTTTATCTCTGAAGCTTTTCGAGTTTTATCACTGTTCGTTGTGTATGTTGTCGGTTTACCTAACGTGATCAGATAACATGCGCGACGCGAATAGTGTTTTATATTCTTGAATGAACGCGAGAACCAGCAATTACGCTGGAATGTGCTTCGAGTCATGCTTACATACCTGACACGTTTGACCCGTGGACCCGATATTGACGATCAACGACAGTGCTCGCCGCTTTCATTGTGCTTGAGTGTTACTTTCTTTTTGGGCATAACTTCACCAAATAAGAAAATTAGTTGATTAGCTAGCAATTGTGTCACTGCCTCGTTTCTAGGCGGAATTGAATGTGTCATAACTTAAGCTACAGAAAGTGTTACAATAGAAAAAAGTGTGCCTCGTTCCCATCTGCTCTACGTCAAAATACCGGTCCCACCTACACTGTATGCCGTTCAACATCGTAGGTGACCACCATGCCTTGTGTTCGCTGAGAAATGCGAAGCACCCTTCTGGCTGTTTCGCGCGGTGGAGCCTGAGACTCCAAGGATTCGAAATCTGCAGGCTTGGAGTGGCGCCTGACACCGACAGAAACGGCGAAAGCAAGTGGGTCTATACTAATCCCCGTACAACTAAATTAGGAAGACCCACTAAGCTTCAACAAGACACTCCCTCACCAGAACAGGAATTGGCCTCCATGGTGCAGTATTCGGCCACTCCCTCCCAAATTACTCATTCAATCAACCAATGGCCCTCAGTCCCCAGCAGCTGAGGAGCACCTGACCATGGCGGCAGTCAGACCTGTAACGCAGCAGAGGGTGCTAAGAATCTCTGGACCCGGACAGGCCGCCAGTGGAAACTGACGATTGAAACGTTTAACACCCGAACCCTCTCGAGTAAAGCTAGCCTAGCAGGACTGTTTGAGGAACTATCAGGCATTCTTTGGAATATCATTGTCCTTATTAAGGTTAGAAGAACTGGTGAGGCTTATAGTGTTGGCAAATGGCCACATCCTCTGCTATAGAGGACTACCAGATCAAATGCAGTTAGGAGTGGAATTCCTAATCCATAAGGGCATAGCGGGCAACAACGACGAATTAAGCAGCATTAATGAGATCGAGCGTAGCAGCAATCGTAATAAAGCTGAGTACGAGGTATAGAATCAAGGTAGTAGAAACCTACGCTCCAACCTCCAGTCACGATGATGAAGAAATGGAACAGTTTTATGAATATGTTGAATTAGCAATGCGAAATATGCAAACTCAGTATACTGTAGTCATGGGCGACTGCAATGCAAAAGTGGGGGGGGGGGGGGAGAAGCAGGCTGGTTAACAAGCAATTGGCAACTACGGCATGGATTCTAGGAACACTGGAGCAGAGATGCTGGTAGAATCTGCGGAAAGGAATAAACTGCGAATAATAAACACCTTCTTCAGGAAGCGTTGGAACAAAAAGTGGACCTGGAAAATCCCTAATGGGGAAACAAGAATTGAAATTTCATGCTGTGCAGGATGTAGAAGCGATAGGTAGGGTAAAGTGCAGTGATTATAGGTTAGTGAGGGCTAGGATTCACCTCAATTTGATGAAAGAAAGAGTAAAATTGGTCAAGAAGAAACAGGCCAACCTAGACGCAGTTAGGGTAAAAGCAAACCAATTCAGGTTGGTACTTGCAAATATGCAGCCTTAGAAAAAAGAGATTAAGATGACATAAAGGCGATGAATGAAATCGTAACTAAGCTGGCTTCAGAAGCAGTCATTGAAGTGGGAGATAAGGCACCAAGGCAAACGGCAGGTAAGCTGGCGAAGTAACAAAGGACCTAATAAAGAAACGACAAAGAATGAAAGTGTCCAACTCAAGCAATCATATAGAATTCGAGGAACTATCAAAACTAATCAACCAGGAACATTAAGGTATATTCGAAATTATAACGTGAGAAAGACTGAGGAAGCAGTAAAAAATGGATGCAGCATGAAATCAGTGAGGGGGAAACTTGGCATCGGACAAACCAAGATGTACGCACTGAAAGATAAACATCGTAATATGACCAGCTATCTCGAAGATATATTAAAGGCGGCGGAAGAATTCTATACTAACCTGTACAGTACCCAAAGCAGCCACGACACCTCTGTTCGATGTAATAATGAACAGGTTACAAAGGATCCTCCTGTAACTAGCGAAGAAGTTAGAAGGGCCTTGCAAGACTTAAAACTGGGAAAAGCGGCAGCAGAAGATGGACAACCAGTCAATTTATTCAAAGATGGAGGAGACATAATGCTTGAAAAACTAGCTGCCCCTTATACGAACTGTCAATCAAATTCAAGGGCCCCAGAGAACTGGAAGAATGCCAACATTATGCTATTCCACAAAAAGGGAGACGTTAAAGAATTGAAAAATTATAGGCCCATTAGCTTACTTCCAGTATTATATAAAATATTCACCAAGATAATCTGTACTAGAATAAGGACAACGTTGCACTTTAGTCAACGAAGGGAACAGGCAGGTTTCAGGATGGGATACTCTATAATAGATCACGTCCATGTCATCAACCAGGTAATCGAGAAATCCAGAGTACAATCAGCCTCTCTATATAGCTTTTATAGATTACGAAAAGGCATTTGATTCAGTAGAGATACCACCAGTCATAGAGGCATTACGTAATCAAGGAGTACAGGACGCTTACGTAAATACATTGGGAAATATCTACAGAGGTTCCACAGCTACCTTAATTCTACAGAAGCAGGAAGATACCTATAGAGAAACGGGTCAGACAGAGAGACACAATCTCTCCAATGCTATTCACTCCGTCCTTGGAAGTATTCAAGCTATTAAACTGGGAAGGCTTAGGAGTAGGGTCAACGACGAATACCTCAGCAACCTTCGATTTCCAGATGACATTGTCCTGTTCAGCAATACTGGGGACGAGTTACAACAAATGATTGAGGACCTTAACGGAGAGTGTATAAGAGTGGGGTTGAATATGCAGGAGACAAAGATAATGCCGGGCTAGGGATCCAGAGTTCAGGATCGCTAGTCAGCCTCTAGAGTTTGTGAATCCAGGTCAATTACTCACAGGGGACCCTGATCATGAGAAGGAAATTTACAGAAGAAGAAAAATGGGTTGGAGCGAATTGGGCAGACATTTTCAGATCCTGAGTGGAAGATTACCATTATCGTTAAAAAGAAAGGTATACAATCAGGGCATTCTACCGGTGCTGACATATGGGGCAGAATCGTGCAGACTGACAAAGAAGCTGGAAAACAAGTTAAGGACCGCGGAAACAGCGATGGAACGAAAAATGTTAGGCATAACGTTTAAAGAAAGGAAGAGAGCGGTGTGGATCAGAGAGCAATAAGGGATGGCCGTTATTCTAACTGATATAAAGAGAAAGAAATGGAGCTGGGCTGGTCATGTAATGAGTAGGTTAGTTAATTGGTGCACCGTTAGGGTTACAGAATGGGTGCTAAGAGAAGGGAAGTGCAATCGAGGACGGCAGAAGACTAGGTGGGTTGATGAAATTAAGAAATTTTCAAGCGCTATGTGTTATCGGTTCGCGCAGGACAAGGGTAATTGAAGATCGCAGGGAAAGGCCTTCGTCCTGCAGTGGACATAAAATAGTGTGATGATTATGATGATGATGATGATGATGATAACGACGACGACAAGTCCGGACGGAAGCACTCTGATGTTGACTGTCTGTATCGCACTCTCACCGACCCGCCGGTGCAAGACGAACAAGAGGAGAGCACACTCCGGCAACCACAAGCGCAGACGACTTGACCGAACGGCATCGAGCACACCGGGAACTAAAAACCTTGTAACTTGGAAGGCAACTATGTCCCTAAGGTATGCGTTTTCGTTACAATACGGCGTCCTCCTAAAGAACTCTGGCCAGTGGTTAGTAGTTACAAAAGGAAGAAGGGCACAACAATAAGAAAAAAACCAGCAAAAAGCAGTACCAATAAATGCACCAACTAGTCCAGCGTGTTTTACTGACAAAACATTATAGAATACTTAACAAATAATACAAGAAAAAATTACTGTACAGATGGTGAACCAGCGAAGCTGAAATGTGCGGCCCTGGTGTTTATCACCGGGTTAATTCCGATGGTTTATTCAAGTCTTTGTATATTATTGGTCATGTCTGTGTTTCTTAGTGAGGTTATGCACACGTGTGGCTTGGGTTTATCACATTGTTTATTTGGAATGACACACATCGCGCTTTGCAAGATCACCATCGTGGAAAGTGCAATGAGTGGTTCATTGTGTTAATTCAGCGGGTCCATCAAAGTCTTTCTGAATTATGTTACGCATTTGTGTTTTGTAATGCGTTAATCATAGTATTTATGACTCGGTTATGCACTGTAGTTACCAAGTGACACTCCGGAGCTGCACATTTCATTTAATTAAATAGAGGGACACATTTTTGAACCTATTGGGAAGTCAGAGAGAGACTGCTGCACGCGTGCTCTGCTGCTAGAGAGAAACGACGTCACTATCGGTCTAGCCAATCGCCCACCACACCTTTGCTGCGAGATAATTATGACATCATGATCTTGTCTTAACCCCGTCCCCCTCTGTGTCCCTTCCCTGCAGTAATACGTAGATAAATGTATGTTTGAAATGCATAAGCATTTCTATGTCTACCCAACAGGAAATTTCGCCGTCCATCATGCAATACGAATGCAATGGCCCACACCCCCCTAAACAATGGCTCATACCCCTACGCTAAGGGTTTTGGGAACGGACCATGAGTGTTTTGCCTAGGCATATACAGCTTCACTGTAAAAAGAATGAACACCTTTCTGCTAGAGACCAAGACGATCATGAGGCGTACTAACAAATGAAAGTTTATTGAACATGCCGAGTAAACGCTGGTTGACAAGCAATAAATCGAAGTTACACAAAAAGCAGAAGGAAAAACTGATGTGTGTCCATACAGAGCCTAACAGAAAACGCATCCGTCTCTGAAAGTGTAACAGAGGCCATGCTGACAAGATTCGCCCAGTGTCTTTGCAACTGCAGCTTCCATAATTCTTATAGGCAGCCGATCTCCACAGAATGCTAGCTTCCTCCTCTACAAGGCACTCTCGACATCTGAGCGCGCATTGTAGAAGAAGGAGCTAGCATTCTGTGCAGATGAGCTGCCTAGAGAAATTACGGAAGCTGTAGATCTAAATATGCTGGGATAATCTTGTCAGCACGGCCTCCGTTAGAAATGGATGCATTTCCTGTCAGGAAACACATATGAATTTTTGCTTCTCCTTTTTGTGTATGTTTGGTTTATTGCATGTCAGCCAGCATTTACTCGGTATGTACATTAACTTTTGGTTGTTAGATCATCTCGGTTTTCTTGTTCGTCCTTTGTGTTCTCTGGTGCCATTTGCAGCCAGGCTATTCATTATTTTTTTAGACTGCGACAAGTCACTTTAGTGGCCCTTATGATGCTTCTGTGTACCTCACAAAATCTTTTATTTGGCCAATGTAGCAAGAATGTATAGTGTGAAGCAGTAAGAATAGGGTACGCTAACTTCTAATTAAAAGGTTTATTGTGAAAATGCAGTGATCTATAAAGGTTACCAGAAAGTAGCACAGCAATAAAAACCTGATAAAAACTAGTGCTTGATGAAGCCAAACATAAACGTGGGAAAGGGAGAAAATACATATAAATATACAAGTCCAGGGAAAGAAAATACATTGTGATCACCAAGTGTGCATGTGGCTACCTTCCAAGAAACTCATTTTTTTTCCAATTGCATGGAACTGGAAGAATGTGCTTGCATAAGCAAGCTGTCAGTCTGTCTATCGGAATAACAACAGTGTTTCTTGAAAGGTGCAGGCATGCAGGATTGGCAATTGTAATGATTTTTTTCCTCCACTTGGAATTTTTCTGTATTTTCTTTCTGTAGCATTTTCATTTATGTTTGGCTGCATCAAGCACCAATTTTTATCTATCCTTCAAATATGTCTTTCTTTTTCTGGGGAAAACACGGGGAAGGCGGGAGATAGAAATTCAAGACGATCAGCAAAACGAGAACAAGGTGAAAGCAAAAGCCAACGTTTCGACAAGTAGACCTTGAAGAAAAGCCCACTTGTCGAAACGTTGGCTCCTGCTTTCACCTTGTTCTCGTTTTGCTCATCGTCTCTTTTTTTCTGGGAAGTTGTATAACTCGCCACCTTTTTACTATGAACTTCAGTTGAAAGGTAGTCCTCATCCATTTCTAGTGTCATCCTGTTTACACCTTCATGCTATGCACCCTTGCAACGTGTGTGTGTGTGTGTGTGTGTGTGTGTGTGTGTGTGTGTGTGTGTGTGTGTGTGTGTGTGTGTGTGTGTGTGTGTGTGTGTGTGTGTGTGTGTGTGTGTGTGTGTGTGTGTGTGTGTGTGTGTGTGTGTGTGTGTGTGTGTGTGTGTGTGTGTGTGTGTGTGTGTGTGCGTGTGCGCGCGCGCGCACGCCTGGATTTGGATGTGAAATCGGGCCCTCGGGCGGAGACGTATCATTCTTCTCCTGTGCAGCCTTATGAATTCATTAACTATAGTGCAACAGAAATACGATGGACAAGAGCGAAGTGAACACAGAGAGCGCTTCGTTCTTGTGCGTTGTCTATGTGTTGCGCTTTAGTTAATAATGAATACACACCAACTCGTCCAGTTTTCAATTATTATGTCGGGCTTATAAGCCCACTCGTCTCCTGGAGTATCTGCATGGCTACATATCCTGTAATTTAATTTCTGCCCATGTGCTTGCAAGTCGCGTGTCAATCTCCTGATTTTCATGACAATATCGTGTGATGCGTACGGTGCAATCTGCGCTACAAGTGCCGCTTTGATTGCTTTCAGTTCAGCTTTTCTAGGTGTAGAATGACCTGGAATGGTACTCAGTTATATGCGGTTTAGTTTTATGTAGTGTCATACTACTGTTACACTGCTATTTCCACATCAGTGTACTATGTGTGCATGATTTTTGCTTGCATATTCATGATTAGCAACCTCCTCTGTGTGTTTGGCAGTAGCATATAGACTCCTGGCCTGATTGTTTGCCCCCATATTGCACGGTATGGGCCTGTTGTGTTTCAAGTTCAGGTGCTCCCGAGGTTGTTTCTGAAGGGAGGGGTAGTCGTCTTTGCATCTCATATGCTAGTTGGCATAGTACCTTGGGACCAGGTTCTGAGCTCTTGAGGCAAAGAATTTGTGCTGCAGGCTGCAACTCTACTCTGTCTAGGTGCTTATCCATTTGCTCTTTCTCATAGAGGTCTTCAAGCATGGTAAAGCCGGAAATACCTGTTATTACCCGATGCCTGTAGTCGATGAGTTGTCTTTTTGTGTGCTGCTGGTAATTCATACCGTACCATACCTTGGGCACAAGCACAGCATCTGCAATTTTCCATAGTATGCACTCATCCACCCCCCATGATTTCAAGATTATTCTTTTCACCAGGTGTAGAATTTGCGTCCAGGCATGGCATAATTGTTTCACCCATGTGCTGGCTTTGCCATCATGGTCTTACACTAGCTGAGGATTTGTGGATGTTGACTTGCAGGTATGTTTCTCAAGCTATTGGGAGCACAATATGCAATCTGGAATAGTTCTTGATTCTAGTCTGTTTTCCAACGTCGATATAAGCTCACTTATCAGAAAGCGAGAGGCCAGACTGGCCAAGAAAATCTGCAGTGTTGTCGAGGGCTTGTTGCATCATTCTTCAATTCTGTATAAGATGGCTTTCCCATAGGCTGTAATACACCATAGGCTGTAATATTTCTTGTAGTATGCCTGTGTTGTTGGTGTGAGTGGGCTAAATATACCTCCAACTCTCACCTGGAATTTTCTGTCTTTTAGAAAGTTACTGTTTAACTTAAGTGCTCTACAAGAAATATTTCTGCTCATCGTCCCTCTTATTAGAGGAGCATGAGGTACTGCTGTTAAAAGCCTCTTCACTCTCTTCATTCTTTCATAAGCGGTATTACACAATGCCCTGCAATAAAGTTTCTGCTGCTTATGGCCCACTCATATCTGCCAGAAGGGACAACTCTTGAAAAAGGTTTTCTTTGTGCTATGTGTGCGACGTAGCATGAGCATTCATGTCTTGACATTTATACATCTGTAGAACCAGCTTCCTGACAGAGTACTTGCTATACCTGATTATGCGTATTTGTGCAGTGCTGTTGAAGAATACATATTTATGCAATGAATGTTTACACACTCGAATAATCACGAAAGATGGTTGTTTTACAATTGTGCCTTTCGCTTTCGATTGGTGTTACATTTTGCATAAGCATGCCCCTCCCCCCTATGCAATAGCATTTTGAAGTTTAAGGGTTCAATAAAAGGTGATGAACTAAATCTAACTGCAAGAGTTTTTTTTTTACCTGTGACTCCCATTGCAATGCGACTTCCATGGCTGGCAAATCAACTCCTCGTCTTCTGTTAGCAGCAGAATGCTATTGCCACAGTGGCAGTTGAAAAAAGTGATGAACAATATTTTTGTGTATAGATTTTTTTTCTTGCCTGTATGTGAGTAAAATTTGGAATAAGTTTGTCATTGCAAAAAAGTCCAGTGTGTGGTCCTTTATTGAATAAACCACATATTGTGTATACCGTAGTTGAAATGCAGAAGTTTCTTCTAAAATCCTCGGGTGATACGTTCTTGCAAATAACATGGTAATTGATTACTTATAAAGATTAATCATCGCAGATATCGCTATATGGGTTTACAGACTAATATACGTGATCACAAACTTATTAGAAGCTTATTAGAAACATGTAAGGCATGAATGTTCTGCACACTTGGTCAGCTGTGAACGTGCAAGAACTGCTTGTGCTGGCTGAACTGGCCGACTTCACTGCACAGTTTTGATTTACTTTTATTTAACTTGTCGTTTTCTACTGTTTTATCCCCACAATAACTGGCTGTTTGCCTGCTTTTCGCATTGTTGCACAAGTTTTAAATGACGGTGCAGGAACGTACGTTGTCACTGTGCCACTATACCGAGTGAATAAGTTACTTAATGTACTAGCTGTAGAATTAATTACCCTTCAAAGCAAATGCTAATACAGGTGCAGTAAGGATACAAAGTCCGCAACGTAGTCAATGTTTATCGGTTCCTGTGCAAGAAAAAAAATGCTCCAGAGAAGAGGTGCAGCTTAACGTGCATGTAATCTTCAAAAATAAATTAGCGACGCTGTTTATTCAAGCCACGGATTTGATGCTATTGTAGAAAATTCATTAGATAGCGTGTACTTTTGCTCTGTCAAATTTAATGAGTGAGGTAATATAACCTGATGCATCGGGAAATTCACGCTTGAAAACTGACAAGAAAATGAAACTGAACGGTACCGCGTTCAGCACAACGTTGAGACTTCGGGTACTTTGCTGTCTTGTCGTTTGCCCTTGCCGAGGTTGAAATAAAGCGCGATTTTTGCGTGCTACTCAACAAAAGAAAATTGTGATGACCTCGTCGTCTGGTGGGGATCGAACACCTAGTACTGAAAACTCGCAAATGCGTACGAAGCAAACGTGAAAATGCACTTCATTTGCTGCGTAGCGTGTCAACAAACGCATAGAAATGGGAGAACGGAATCTGCGGTACAAGTATTTTATTCTCCCTTCGCGTACGTACCATATTCGGCAATACACGTCTCTGCGCATCGCACTTGTTGCGCGAGACGCCATTTTCCAAAACAAACTGGCGAAAAAGCTCCATGATAGCTTTCCGCGCGATTTCGACGGAAAATCGCAGCGATCGCAGCGATCACTGAGACGGTGCGAGTGTGCGACCAACCGGTTGGTCGTAGCCGAAAATCGGGGGGTCGGCACTGCGACTGCGATTTTCATCGCAAACGACGGAAATCGCACTTCCGGTGCGACGAAAATCGCATCATGTGAAACAGGCTTTAGCCGGGCACCGCTGTGAGAAGTTGTGACATCATTTATCGCGAAAGGAAGCAAGGAAAGATTCATAATCTATGTCCTAAGGGATCTGATACCGCTTATATTCTCAGAGGCCATGTCCAGCTTAAATAGCCGCCTTTCTTAAGCCTAATAGGCTAAGAAACCGTGACTGGATCTGGCTAACAGCCTCCAGGTGTCGCTAATAGTTTGTTGTCCGAGAATCATTACTCAAATCGAAACAAAATATAAATACCTGTTGTGAGCGATAGTACGAAACAGTGCGTGTTTCGGATCTATGAACAACTTGATAGTTGCATGTAGCCGTTGCATAGCCTACATACCACGGCCGCTGCGACGAGTGTGCGTCTAGCTAAGCAGCTCGTTGAGGACAACCGCGTTTGGCTTGGAGCGTGGTATGCGCCAAAATCGGAAGTAGTGGCGTCTACGTTAACATTCAAAATCAAATTATAACTGTGCGCCACGGTGACCTTTAGTAGGCCGAGCGTTGTGGGAACGTCCCGCTCCGCCGTAGCCTTCGCAGTGCAAGGCATTCAAGGAGCGGAAGCACCGCAAAGGGCCTGTTTGATTGCCAATAACTGCGCTTCTGCCTAACGCACTCAAGTACTTTTCGCGGCAAGGTATTACGTGAAGAGTATATTTTAACATGAAATGTATTTCTCCACTTGGGTAAAAAGTGGTTGAGGGCCCCTTTATAGACAGTAGAGCAGATAATGTTCAACGTCCCGCGTACCGTGACGAGAAACATTCGAGCGCCAAATGGGCATGGTTTGTGATAAGTCGCTGACGTTACGTAACATCCTAGGACCAATATACCCAGCCTCAAAATTGCAGCGGGTCTTTGATTTGTTCCAATGCCCATCAGAACCTTTTCAAACAGTCTTAAAAATTCACTTTGATATAGAAAAGCCTGAATTCACTGATCACCTGACCTGTATATATCATTAGGTTCACTCACGCTTTTCATATTGTTACGCTAAAGAGACAGCAAGGGCGGCAGAAGAAGAGGACCAAGTGCGCTTGTCTTTGGAGCGGCTCGATGTCGGTGCGACAACCCTTCTCCCTTTTCATCTATAAATAAACGCACGCCATCGTAACAGTCTTGGTGAAACGTGTGGACTAAAACAACGGGGCCCTCGAGTAACGACGATGAACCAAACGCAGGGGCGCCATCCGTGGAGCTTCGCCGTCGTCGCCGAATTACCGGTCTGCCACCAGAAATGGCTTCGGACGACGACAACCCGCCACTGTCTCCTAGCGCCCCATGGCAGCCCTGCATCGAGCCAGGAACTTTCGCCGGAAAAGCCGTGGAAGACGTGGACGCATGGATCAGCTTTTGCCAACGAGCAAGTTGGTTCAACGGCCGGAATGCCACCGGCCAGCTTTACAACGTTGCCTTCATCCTCAAGGGAACTTCGTCTGTATGGCTTGAAAACCACGAAGAAAGCATGACAACGCGGGAGATATTTGTAGACAAAATCGTTCTTAGCATGCGCATGGTGGATAGTAATTTTGGCACATATTTCTAACACGTTTTTATTGTACACTTTGCAGCCATTCTGTGTTCCTGCCGTCAGCCTGGTGTCACTTTGGGTCGACATCATTCTTCGTTGATAATCAGCACAGAAACAAGCCCCACCGAAATCTGCTAACTTTCTTAGTACCTCTGATCTTAACAGTGTCTTTCGTGTCTGCGACTACTGGAACCGATCCTGCAGGATGACTAGTAAATTGTGTAGCGTACTAGTGATCTCTTCTGTTCTGTATCTGTAACCATGAAAGCCTGCACCCAGCGTGTGGTAATTTCCTTATGGGCCGATGTGCCTGTGAACTCTGGGTTAATTTCTGTCTCTGTGACTGTTCAAGCAAGTCCAAAGAAATGCCCCATTATATTTCTTAGTACATGTGAACTGCAATGTAGTTCTCTGCGACCGCTGCGTCAGCCTGCAGCGAGCCTTAGTAAAATGTTTAGCCGCCAAGATACCTGTGATCTTTTCAGCATATTTGTATCTGCTGCCACGGAAAAACAACCACACTATGCCCCAAGTAACTTCCATCGAGGCTTTCTAATTCCCGTGAATTTTTCAGGATGAGCTTGTGTTTGTGTGTGGCCGCTGAAGCAAGCCCACACAAATCCCATGTTATCTTTTGGTACGGGTGAACTCATATAATGCATTTTTGTGTCTATGACTGCTGAAGCAAGCCTGATGCAGGTTAATTGTGTAGTCGCCAAAGTACCCGTGACGGCTTCAGCAATATTTGGCTGTGACCGCTGAAAAGTTGCATTCAGCTTCTGTTTACTTGCTTAGAGGCCTTCGAGGCTGTGAACACTTACGATGAAATGGTCTCTGTGACCACTCAAGTACAGCAAGTATCTTGTACCTTCTTGTACCTGTGAAATCAGTTTGGTTTTGTGCTGAAGAAAGTATCTTGTAACTGCTTTTGTACCTGTCAACTCTCCATTAATGTTCGTATCTGGAACTGCTTAAGTTCCAGACACGAACAGCACTTTTCATTTCTTCTCGCCGTGATTATAATCAGAAAGTTAGCATATCGCATTTGAATACTATCATGGGCGCAAATTCATTCTTACCAATGACTAGCAAAGACTGAAACAGCTTATCCCCTTCATTAACAGGTATAATTAATCCCCTTATGTTTAGAAACGCACTTGAAAACGAAATTTTGTAATATACTTACCATTTGTCTTGTATACGTGTATGCATCTTTCTATATTGCAGCGCTTTCATCAGCATCATGATCAAAAAAGTTAACAATGCATTTTGTAAATCTACTGTACATAAAATGTTTTTCGAACCTCTTTACCACCGTGTACATCACTTTTGTATTTGTATCTTTTGTACTTCTGTTTGTTATCATCGGATGTCAACTCAAAATTTGGAATCATTACTGTTGTTATTTATGTTGTTTGAGTTACTTTTACCGATGTTTACTTTGTATTCTCTTAGCCCCTCCCCTCTATAATGTACTCTGTACCTTGAGGGTAAAATAAATGAAAAGTTATCCTTTAGTAATTTTATTAATCAAATCAAATCAAACATGTTTATTTTGCAGGAAGAATACAAAATTTCCCTGCGGGAGGCAAAGACTAAAGGCGAGAAAGCCTGACGAAGTCTTGGCCTCCTGATCAACAAAACAGTCTGCAGCAGTTGACACGACCGAATATACACTTCATCAAATACAATGCGTCTGCTTCTCTACATCTGATTACATACGTATTTGTTTATACATGTGTATTCAACACACTCTACAGTACATTATATATTTAAAAAAGATACATTGAAATGGAAAAAAAAATCATCTCAAAATATACAAATATAATTTGACAACATTTATGGATCGACTATGAGGTTAGCAGTGAGAAGGAATGATTGATAATTGCGTTTGAGTTTCTGGACTTGTAATGTAAAGTCAATATTCGATGCAAGAAGGTTTAATAATTGCACTACTTTATGTTCAATGGCCTGTTTGCCATAGTTCGTGCGTATTTCTTTAGTTTTTCGGCTAGAGCTATTGAACCCATATTTCGTGGATACAGTGCTTGGGAAGACATGCTGTAATTTGTGTTTGTGTATGTGTTGCATCAACTTTAGAGTATATACTTTTTTGCGGATGGGATTCTATGTTTAAGGAAAAGTGGTTCAGTGGCTAGCTCCTTGGCTTGACCTTTATATTTTTCTAGGATACGAAGCACGCGCTTTTGCAGGATTATTAACCCATCATAATTGGTTTTAGTTGTTGTTCCCCACACCAGCATTCCGTATAGTAGTTTCAAGTAAAATAATGTATAGTAGAGTGATTTAGTTAACCCCAAAGGCGAAGGGAAGCGATTCTACTGAGACATCCTGAAGAGCGAGCTAGATCAGTTAAGAGATGTTTTACGTCTGGTGTCCATGACAGGTGTTCATGGAACCAGACTCCTGGGAATTTCTGTGTGTTTACTTGTTCGATGCGTTGGTCATTATAATAAATTCTTATATTATCGCGGATGTGCTTGTTAATAGTCCTGAACATAACAAATTAATTTTTTGTGTGTTTAGTTCTAATTCGATTTTTGTTAGCCAACCTGAAAGTTTAGAGGGATATAGATTTGCTGAAGCTTCTACTTCATGAATGGTAGATCCTGTGAAGAACAGGCTGGTGTCGTCAACATACATTCTAATTTCAGGTGTATATTCAACATCCGTAATATCATTTATATATAGAAGGAAAAGCACGGGACCTAATATGGATCACTGTGGAACTTGATTATAAGTAGCTTGATTATAAGTACCTTTTAAATAAGTCCAGGACATACCACGAATTCCATAGCGGCCTAGTTTCAGCAATACGATATGATGGTCAACTGAATCGAAAGCTTTACGCAAATCCCGGAAGACACCTAAAGTGAACATTTTATTTTCAATATTTTCTATTATGCTGTTTGTAACACTTATTAGAGCCTCTTCCTTAGATATGTTTTTTTTTTTCGAAAACCATATTGATATGGCGATAATAGACTGTTTGTCGAGATATTTCGTGAGACGCTTATTTATGCATTTTTCATGTATTTTAGAGAAGACAGGTAGCACGGATATCGGTCGATAATTTGTTAATTCAGAAGTATTGCCGCCTTTATGGGTAGGAGTAACTTTTGCCACTTTAAGTTTCGTCGGGAAAGTTCCCACTAGAAACGGAAACTGTATAAGATATGCTAATACAGGGCTAAGTATAGATGCAGCAGCCTTAACTGGAGCCACTCTTACGTCATCGCAACCACTTGAAATATTGTACCTTAGTCCTGCTATGTATCTGCGGACTTCTTCTGGTGATACCTCGTTCAACACGGGAGAATTCACCTGGCTACCTAGTTCAATTTCATATTGCATTGTATATTCACGAAGTCATGATTAATTGCATTCGCAAGCTCCCTGCCTTCTAAAATAATATCATTAACTTTTATTTCTTTAGATGTATTGCATCACACTGTTCTTCCAGTTAAATAATTAACTTGCTTCCATATTTTTGCAGGATCTGACTTTATGCGCGAGAACATTACTTCATAATAGGCTAGCTTTGCTTTTCTAGTGTCGCTATTTAACCTGTTGCGAAACTATTTGAACTCTCGCAATATTGTACTATCTCTGGTAGCTAAAAATCTGTGTAGCGGAAAAGCAGTGTTGTAGCATTCAACGAAGATCTCTAAAAAAGTGTCATATGCTTCATCTGGATTTTTTTTTTTTGCACATACACACTTGACCAGTCAGCTCGTTTAATTAATTCGCCAAACTCAAGCAGAGTTTTGTCAATAATAATTCTACATCGCGGAGGATTTGGACGTTTTTTTAATGAATAAATTTTGTGTACAAATATAAATAGGTAGGTGATCACTAAGTCCAGAGCACAATATGCCTGCGTTGTAATTGTATTTGTTTAGGCTTGTTATACAGACGTCGATAGATGTGGAGCTGTTGTGAGTAATATGGGTAGGCTCTACAATAGCATTTTCACATACATAGGATACTATAAGGTCTATCAGATCAAGCGCATACCAATCTTCACTCATCATATTAATGTTCACATAACCCATGATGAAATATGGATTTTATGTCATTAAAACAACCCATAAGTTGTTCTAAATGGCTTAGAAAACGGCGCTTGTATCCAGTTGGGGGTCTGTATACTTCAGTAAGCACAAACAAGTTCGTTTCTATTGCTAGCCATTTTATGTCACCATTATTCATAGAAAGACCATCAAGTACTTGAAAGGAATTTTGCTGCTTCAAGTATATAGCTAACCCTCCGCCTCTTCCGGTGCGATCCAATCGCACTGCAGAATAATTGGTGAATTCAGGAGACATGTCAATATTACACAGCCATGTCTCTGTGAACAGTATTGAATCAGGGTCAGCATGAAGAGAACTCAAAAACATATCAAATTCTTCCTTCTTACTCTTAAGACTCCTTATATTTTGATGCAGTAAGGTAAAACCAGATCTAGAACAAACATCACTACTCATCGGTGCTGTTTTTTTCATTGACAAGGAAAACATTTTTTCGTCTATTTTGTCGTCCCTTTTTCACTTGATGAGATCTAAGTCAGCAGTGCTTGTTATGCGGATTACATCTGCAGTTTCATCTTTGCGAGAAAGAATTTTTCCTCCACTCGTCCATACATATTTCAATATTGCGGATTTCATTTTTCTATGGCTGCACCAAGGAGCGGCTTGTTCCGTCGTGTCAGGGGCTCGTTAACATAGATGGCACTCTCTGTGCCCTTGTGACCTAGGTCAGTCGAATGTCCAGTGTATCAATCAAACCTTTAGTACTTTTACTGTGTGCGACCGCTGAAGCAGGCCCGCAGAAAGTCTGGAGTATCTTTATTCACGGCCAAGACACCTGTGAACTTTCCAGCAAATATTGCATTTATGTACCTGCGATCATTGAAGTGAGCCAGCCCGCAGTAGACCTCCTAATAACTTCCTTTGTACTTCCCGCCCTTGCAGAGAGCTTTTAAAGTTCTTTTAATGGCCGAGGTGCATCTGCAAAATATTAGCTCAACTGAAATGGTCTCTCACCACACGAAAGTGTCAACGGTTGCCCTAGTGATTTTTACCAGAACTTGTCATGGATGCATAGCGCATTTGCCCTATATATGGATGATCATACAACGGCTGTTTCTGTCTTATATGACCCCTGAACGAGCACCGGTTTCGGCCGCTCCTTGTATTATCTCTTTCAGAGACACGATAGCCCAGGACCACCAGCGAAACAGGTAATAGAGGGGTGCAGTCCACGCCGCTGACACAGCGGCTAACACACGACCGTTGACACGTGATTGACAGACGGCCGTGTCACTGGCCTTGTGCACAGCACTCCTTTATTCTCAATTCTACGCCCTCGCCGCTAACACACCTTCGCTCGTTGCCGCACCCACCCCCTTACGCCCTCTCCACTTTAGAAGAACCCTACCTATATATACTGTGGCGAGGAAAGCGTATGTCGCCTTGAAGGAAATTCCACTTCTAGAAACGTTGGCTCCTGCTTTAACCTTGTTCTCGTTTTGCTCAATGTCAACTGAGGGTTTGTCAAACATGGCATTGCAACTCAGCGAAAGTAGCATAAAAAGAGAACAACAATTCTTCCACGTGTTTACAATCCTACAGTATTAGCTAAGGCTTTTACGGAAAAAAATTTTTTTTTTTAATAATGCCCACGATTTCAGAGATAAGTTTGTTCTGTTTCTTTAATGTTCGTGGCATAAAAAATGCAGAAATGCGTATTAATACGCGGGAATTTGAACTTTCTGCTGCTGATCAACCCGTGAGATAAGTAATGTCCTGGTGACGTGAATTTGTGAAGTGGAAAGCGTGGTAAAACAATTTATGAAAATAATTTTTTTTTCAGACTATCATAACGAAGGCCTTGTGTGTTATGTTCATGCGCACTTTCAGAAATAATTTTTGAATGGCGTGTGAAAGCGGCATTGTGATGACCTGAAAAATGAGGTACTAAAGAAAGTTTGCAAGGCTTCCGAAAACTGATTATTTGAAGTAATTTTCAGCGGGCACGGGCGAATGGTATGCGACGGTAAGAAGCGCGAATGCCATTTCAGATGACGTTCATATTTAGCGTTTTTTTTTTTTTTATTGTCATGAAAACTGCATCCTTAGCATGTCAAACTCGCGATAGCTTTTACGAAGTGCGCTTACCGATTTTCATTTTTTCGTTGACTGCTCTTCCAACAACAGGCACGGACGGGTAAAGGCGCTGGCACTCCTGAAAAATTAAACTCGTTATTCATCCACACCTTTATCTCGAAAATATTCTAAATTATGCGATTGCTCACACCATTCCCTATACGAGACTCCGGCGCCGCCGTTCATGCACGTGTTCCTAACGGGCACTGCATGGCAATGCCCGTATATGGGCTTAGAACATAGTAGTTCCTGCATGAATAAAGCTGTCCCACAACTAAAGCTTCGCAAAAAGGGTTAGTTTGGCTTAAACCAGCTTACGTTATTCACCCTTATTACAATAACTATGTGAAGGAAACGGAAAAAGGATGATTTCAGGTCAGGCACAGTGACCATAATATTTGAAATCCGTCTCCTAACTTTAGCCGCCCGTTGGTGCTGTCCCTCCTTAATATAATGCTACAATCCAGCCGCACACCGTAATATATATATACATATATATATATAATATTAAGACAGAACCGTTTTAGTAAAACATGAACTATTGCGAGAGATGGAACAGTGCTAGTCAGATGCGTCTTCACTACTCCGATAAGATGCAAGCGCAAGCCTTCCCCGGATTCCTATGCATACAAGAAATGCAGCGCCAGCTATCCCTCTTGGTGATTTTCGGAAACTCCATGTTCTAAGCATTTTAAAACGAAAATCTTTTATATGCGGCCCCCTTGAAAATTTGTCCGGTGTACGTGCGTCACGCAATCATGACACAAATCCAAGAGATGGCAACACTTTGACTGCCTAACAGTTAGGATAGTCGGCTAGAAAAGTAAGAAAGGTTTGGTTTATTAAATGAATTGTTCAATTCATGACGTTTATGTGTTGCAGTGAGGATATTCAGGTATCATTCATTTTATCACTAAGAAATATCGTGGACAATATGCGCAGCGCCATGGACACCTAGAAGGGTAGTAAAGATGGCAGTGCTTGGAAGTGCCAAAGTCAATCGGTGTTCGCGGTTGGTGACAACCATCAGCGCGGCGGCTCAACCTTGAACACGCGTATGCGCGAGAGCGTGGTAACGCTGGAGCTCTAGCGACGCATACATGCGGACTAACCTATGGCGCCTGGTGGTTTCTGGAATGGCGCGGACTTGGCGTACTAGCTATCGCTGACACTGCTTTGCCCTTCGAGCGAAACTGCACTTAACAAAAGACAGTGCACATATATGCAGTTACCTCTGCGAATGTGCAACGAAGCCGGCACTGGTGCTCAGAACACGTGTTCCACTCCTGCGCTACAACGAATGCCTTTGAAAGAAGGACGAACCGATATCTTCTTTTCCTTACCTTGAGGACGCAGTCTAGGAACTTCAACTCCTTTATTCCTTCCAGTGTTATGTCACTGTCAAAGTATTCCTTGAAGACACTGTCCAATTCCTTCTGGATTTTCACTTGAACGTCCGGATAAAGTGCAATCAGGTATAGAGACCATGCAATTCCCATTGCTGTGGTGTCGTGTCCCTGAAAGGCAAAATAAGCATTGTATTGTTCATCCACTAAATTATCGCGTAAAAGACTGCCCCTCGTGCATTGTTTTCGCTGAAGACAAAAGTAGCAATGCTGCCCCCTCCCCCCCCAACTGATACATTACTATTTGGATCATCTCTGTGGAAGTGCGTGAAGCATGTTTCCGCCTGAGGCGCACATGGCCCAAGCGCACATTTATTTCTCCACTACGATGCTTCGCTTCTTCGTATGCTGATGAATATCACAATTGGAGCTGCTTAGTGGCGATATGCAAGGAACAAAACTAAGCACTTACTCCCACACAAGCTCGTCCGGAAAAAATACTCCCCGTGGGGCTTAATCAATAAACCACTATGAGCGAGAGAAAAGTTGCATTTTCTGTCGCCAAAATATTACGACCCCGCATGCCACACAAAGGAACGGCTGGTCTTGCTAAAATAGACCGAGATAATATTGATCTGCATAGCGCCTAAGAACAACACGGTATACTTGTTACACGTCAATGTCAGGTTTCTAGAAATAAATGTTGGATACTCGTATCTCTTCCTACCTCCGCCTTCCCAAAGCATTTTATTAATTTAATTTTTTCATTACCGGTATTGAATAAGTGTTGTCATTTAACGATTTTGCCGTTAGATTTATTGACTTTTTGGTATGTTTACGGCAACGTTTACTATTTAGCAATCAGCGACCTTTTTAGTGAATAGAATGAACAGTTCACGATATATTAACGAGGAATAAGTTAGAAAGGTTGCCTGAAAAATGACCTTCTAGACCACAGCTTAATATTCAAACGCTAAATGGAAGGGCCGAAACTCAAAATGTGAAGGCAACCAAAAGTTGCCTTCACATTGGCAGCCTTCACATTGTGATTGTGCTTCACAGCACACTGGTCCTCATTGCCTTCACATTTTGCTCACAAAATTAAGTTTCTTTGTTATGTACAAAACCTATTTGAATGCGTTTAAACGCTGCGGGTTCAGCGGTGTCCCTAATCCATTCGTCTGGTAAGCGCTTGGCAAGCGTGTCAGGGAACTAATTTACCGAAACCAAGTGAAATAAATTTTGTGTTCAGATTTAGAACATAGCAGACAAATACGACCTATCGACTGCGTAAAAGCGTAAATATCGGAACGGCTCAGCTCATTTACGCGTGACTGAGCAATTCGTTTCCGTTTCTCATGGCTTTCGGACCAATCAGTATTTCACGACGGCTTTCAGGTAGATCAAGGGCGAAATTGTGGTATTTACCTGTGCAAAGTTCGGGTAATTGTCATTGTCATGTTAACAACATGCGGTCAAGCGCATTCCCCAGAATCTAGTTCTGCTACCACGAACGTCGAGTAGCACAAAAAAATTTAAAGATTATATGCAGACTAGATGCATTTTTATGCTAGAAAAACGTACGTTGCTTGTGTTGTAAAAAATATGAGCTGTCATTATCCATTTAGAAATATGGTTGTTTGGGCTTGTTGATTAGATACAGAAAGGGGTGTCATAGCGCTGGAGGACACGGACAAGAGCGAGACATGAGCGTTCGTCCTCGTTGACTAGCGCTTGTCCGTGTTAGCGTTCGTCCTTGTTGTCTCGCTCTTGTCCGTGTTTTACAGCGCTATGGCCGTCATTGCTGTCATAATCCAGTATGTATATACTAGAAGTAGGCGATTGAACACCGACTTTCTCGAATACGAATCGAAACATTGTCAGATCCTGACTGGAAGCTTACCATTCCTTTAAAAAAAGGTGCGCAATCAATGCTTTCTACCGGTGCTGACATATGGGGCAGAAACTCGAAGACTGACAAAGAAGCTCGAAAAGAAGTAAAGGACCGCGCAAAAAGCGATGGAACGAAGAATGTTCGGCATAACGTTAAGCGACAGGAAGAGATTGCTGTGTGGATCAGAGAGCAAACGGCGATAGCCGATATTCTAATTCTGACGATGATGATTACGGATCATCTTCATCATCAGCCTATTTTATGTCCGCAGCACGACGAAGGCCTGTCCATGCGATCTCCAATTACCCCTGTCCTGCGCAAACCGATTGCAACTAGCACCCGCGAATTTCCTAATTTTGTCGCAACGCCTAGTCTTTTGCCCTCCTCTACTGTGCTTCCCTTCTCTTGGTACTCATTCTGTAACCCTAATGGTCCAACGGTTATCTAACCTGCGCATTACATGACCTGCCCAGCGCCATTTTTTTCTCTTAAGGTCAATTAGAATATAGGCTATACCCGTTTGCTCTATGATCCAAACCGCTCTCTTTCTGTCTCTTAATGTTATGCCTAGCATTCTTCGTTCCATCGCTCTTTGCGCGGCCCTTGACTTGTTCTCAAGCTTCTTTGTCAGTCTCCAAGTCTATGCCCCATATGCCAGCACTGGTAAAATGCATTGATTGTACACCTTCCTTTTTAATGATAATGGTAAGCTTCCAGTCAGGAGGTGGCAATGTCTGCCGTATGCAATTTAACCCATTCTTATTCTTCTGTGAATTTCCTCCTCGTGATCAGGGTTCCCTGTGATTAATTGACCTAGGTAAACATAATCCCTCACAGATTCTAGAGTCTGACTGGCGATCCTGAACTCCCGGCTATCGATCATTATCTTTGTCTTCTGCATATTAATCTTCAACCCCACTCTTGCACTCTCTCTGTTAAGGTCCTCAATCATTTGTTGTAACTCGTCTGCATTGTTGCTGAATAAAACAATGTCATCAACAAACCGAAGGTTGCCGAGATATTCGCCGTCGATCCTTACTCCTAAGCTTTCCTAGTTTAATAGCTTGAATATTTCTTCCAAGCACGCAGTGAATAGATTTGGAGAGATTGTGTCTCCTTGTCTGACTCCTTTCTTTATAGGTATGTTCCTGCTTGTGGATAATTAAGGTAGCTGTGGAATCTCTGTAGATATCTTCCAAGAACGTAAGCGGTCTGTACTCCTTGATTACGTAATGCCTCTATGAGTACTCGTATCTCTACTGAATCAAATTCCTTTTTGTATTCTATGAAAGCCATATAGAGAGGCTGATTTTACTCTGCGAATTTCTCGATTACCTGATTGTTGGCATGGATGTAATATATTGTGAGTGTCCCTTCCTGAAACCTGCCTGTTTCCTTGGTTGATTAAAGTCCAGTGTTGTCCTTATTCTGTTGGAGGTTATCTTGATGAATATTTTATATAATACTGGGAGTAAGCTAATGGGCTTGGGATTTTTCAATTCTTTAACGTCTCCCTTTTTGTGGATTAGTATAATGTTTGCAATCTTCCAGTTTTCTGGGACCTTTGCAGTTGATAGACACTTTGTATAGAAAGCCGCCAGTTTTCCAAACGTTATGTCTCCTCCATCTTTGATTGAATCGACTGTTAGTCCACCTGCGCCAGCCGCTCTTCCCCGTTTCATGTCTTGCGAGGATCTTCTGACCTCTTCGCTAGTTATAGGAGGAGTTCGTGTATTATGTTCATTACTGTTTCAAATGGAAGTCCAAAATCAAGAAAGGGGCTCACAGATGGAATAGCACACTGTGGTATAAAGTTTTTAAATAGAGATAAGGTGCCACAGAAAGGCTGGCTAACGTTTCGATAGGAGGACCTATCTTCGTCAAAGGCGGCCTCGTCATCCTCGGCATGTTAGTTTTAAAGGGTTAGTGCAGTGACATAACGTGAAGTTGTTGTCGGTGGCGGTTGTTTATAAAGGGAGAGACTTCAGAGGTAATGAGCGCTGTCGCCTGACGTCTGTGAGCGTGGTTCCCAAGTCGAGGGGACCATAGCGGGAGAGTGGGAAGGCGGGGAGAAAAGACAAGGAAGATTCTCTCCTTTCTTCTCGTTCATTACATAACGAGGGTCTCGAATCCGGCAACATTGATGCCTTCAGGTAGCATGTGTGGGTTTATTGACCAGTTGCCTTCGCCCAAAAAGATAACTTTCTCGGGACGCCTGCGGCAAGAACGACGTTCCAGGCTCCCCGCCAAGGTATGTGAGTGGTGGCGCTGGCTAACACTCCGAGAGTTCTACTAGGACACATAGATACCCAAGAAAGTGGATGGGGAAACGGCGCAGCGATAGGTCGATTGGTAGAGCATCGCACGCAAAATGCGAAGGTGGTGGGTTCGGTTCTCACCTGCGGCAAGATGTTTTTTTCATCCACTTTAATTTCCATTAAATTATGTTTTTTTTATTTCATTTATTAAGCACAAGTAATTTCCCCTATGTTGTCCTTGGTGTCAGTGTTTGTTGGCTTCTTATGATATGACTAATGTGAGACGTGTCACACAAATTGTGGTGTGAATGATTAACTTTAGCTGTACCCTACGCGTCTACAAAATTTGTCCGAACCATTTCAGGAACCCTTCAAACTTCGTAATGTAGCGACAATCTCCTTCTCCGCCTTCACCCCTCCTAGTTTCTCCTCTCTTTCACGCTGCCTCCTCGACCGTGACGCCGCCTACACCGCTCGAGCGTAACAGACGACCTTTCGCAGAGTGAATGCACGCATAGCGAGGCGGTGCGCTTTAAGCGTTCGCATTAGCTTTCTAACTCCGAGTTATTTCGCCACCCGCCGTGGTTGCTCAGTGGCTATGGTGTTAGGCTGCTGAGCGCGAGTTCGCGGGATCAAATCACGGCCACGGCGGCCGCATATCGATGGGGGCGAAAACACCCGTGTGCTTAGATTTAGGTGCAGGTTAAAGAACCCCAGGTAGTCGAAATTTCCGGAGTCCCCCACTACGGCGTGCCTCATAATCAGAAAGTGGTTTTGGCACGTAAAACCCCATAATTATTAATTGAGTTACTTCGCGTACAGCATAGAAATTTTATACGGACGGTTATACGAATTCAGTGACGGCAGCTTTATTTTTCTGTTTTGATAAACATTTTTTACGAAGTGTCTAAACGAGCACGAACGCTGTGCCATGACGACTGCGAATGTATCGCGTGTGCTACAATTAGGTACGCAACATTTGTCAAGTGACTGTCGCAAGATGTTGTTGCGAATGGTTGTAAATAACACATTTACGATCAAATGCCAACATCCTGATCCCCAGCAAGCCCTCAGTAGCCTAAATAATCCGCGCCGTCCTTACCATGTGAATTCGCGGTGCATATTTATTTATTTATTTATTTAGTACATACTGCAGACCACATTGGGGTCCTCGCAGGACGGGCAGACATTGAGTACAAAACATGTACAAGATACGTTCGTATACATTCATAAAATAAATAGACTTTACAATGATATATTGCTCACAGAAACACTTAGTGAAAAGATCAAAACACAATACCTAAATCAATCCATGGTGCAAACAGAACGATGTAAAAAAAAGGCAGGGGAATTGCACATCAAAGGCAAGGGAGTTTGAGAGTCGAGGACTTGCCTTTCTCATTCAACAGCAAGGAGAACACATTCTATGCAAATACAAAAAAGACAATAAAAACTTATATAAAGCACAGTCACATGTTGTAAGGGGCGGGCAGCGGATTCCATTCAGAAATAGTCCGGGGAAAGAAGGAGAACCTATAGCTGTCTTTGCTAGCATAGATAGGGGTCAGTGTATCCGGACGATGGTGTTGTGTATACCTTGAGGGGACATGAGTTACATATAGTGAAGGGTCCAGAGCCAATTTGTGATTAATTAGATTATGTAAAAAATTTTGCCTGTGTTTCTGTCTTCTTTGTTCAAGCGAAGGAATGTCCTTAGCCAACATCAACTCTGACGGCGAATCCGAACTTTTGAACTTGGAATAAATAAAACGAACAGATTTTGTCTGTATTCTCTCAAGTTTGTTAACATTGACTTTAGTATAGGGATCCCGTGCAACGCAAGCATATTCAAGTTTTGGCCGGATATAGGTTAGGTTAGTGAGTAGCTTAACGTTTGAGGTGCATTTCTTATTTTTTGTGGCAGATAGGTTAGCTTCCGAAAGGCAGAAGAACATGTGTTGTCAATGTGAAGGTTCCAAGAAAATTTATTAGTGAACGTTACGTCAAGATACTTGTAACTCTCAATTTGCTTTAATGGAACAGATACCATTTGATACGCGTACTCCAGGGGATTGTTTTTATACGTTATGCGAAGAGAGCCAGTTTTATCTATGTTTGCAGCCATGCCCCATTTTTTGCACCACAAAAATATATTGTTCAAGCTAGAGTTAAGTTCCTTCTGATCATCCACGGACTTAATAGTACCAAATACAACGCAGTCATCTGCAAACAGCCCTATTTGTGTTCGTGGTTTGTCGACGGTAACAATGTCATTAATATATAAAAGAAAGTGCAATGGGCCCAGGACACTGCCCTGAGGAACACCTGAAGTAACTGGTAGATATCCCGAGTTGTGATCGTCAACAGAAACATACTGTTGGCGATTATCCAGATAGTCTGTAATCCAGGTAATTATAATGTCCGGAAGGTTAATGTTTCTTAATTTTAAAATTAGCTTTTTGTGAATTACCCTATCGAAAGCTTTACTGAAGTCCAAAAACTGCATAAATTTGACCATTGGCATCCAAAGCTTTGGCAATTGAATCAGTTATTGTTACTAATTGTGTGATAGTGGAACAACCTTTTCTGAAGCTATGTTGAGCACTTGTTAGTATGGAGTGTTCATCTAAGAATTCATTAATGCGAGTTGCGATTATGTGCTCGAAAAGTTTGCAGCAAGATGACGTTAATGATATGGGGCGGTAATTCTCGAGGAATAATTGATCGCCTTTCTTAAAGACAGGAACAACTCGAGCCCATCTTCCAATTTTCAGGCACTTTCGCGCATAACAAAGATGCTTTGAATAATACAACTAAGAACTTGGGAACAGTTTCGGCGTATCGCCTTAGAAACAAATTTGGGAGGTTATCAGGGCCAGGAGTTGTTTTGGTCGTTACGGACACGTACAAAAGCAAAGTTCACAATAGATGGGTCAGATCATTTGGTTGTTGGAGTTCATCATGCTTTATTTCTTTATTTTTTAACCTAGGTAGAACATTAGCCAGTATAATAGCAAGAGCTTGGTGGCGCAACTCACCGCCCCGTTCCAAAAGGGACGCTCATAACATCCATCGATAAGTTCAGTCATGACGATAATCTGAACATTCCCTGTCTATTAGGGGAATGGCAACGCAGCGCAGCGACGCCCCCAACGACGCCCCAGCCATAGAGACGGGAGCAACGGCTGTCGCTGAAAAATGGCGGTACGGTATTCTAAGGTCCGCAGTGACGCAGCACAGTGAAAATTTACATGTATATCTGCGTGCGCAGAGTCTCCGCGATGTATTGCGAAGAAAAGCGTGCTGCCCAACGACACAATTCATCACTTGTCATTGTTTGCCCGGTGAAAGTGCCTCTGTGCGCATGTACGCAGTATTTGAGCGTATTGTGCATTCCAAGGTGTTTGTGGATTGCCTCTGCTGGAGATAACAGCGATCGCAGGTGGATATCGTAACGACACCGCAGAAATCGCATTTTGACAGGTGAGGGCTCTTGTGTGCACTTATGGAATGAGACTTCGAGCGAAGGAAGGTGTTCTAACCTTTTAGTGCGCAGTGCTTGCGATGGAGAAATGCCATCGCACTGGGTCGCGAAAAGCGAGCGAATCTCGACGCTGACCCTGTTTGCGACACTGCGGCTCCGATACATCACCGATGACAAAGCAGGCATCTCAAACGAAAGCTGCGATACGTTGTCGTTTGAGAACACTACGCTCTCCTCAGCATCGTCGTCCACCACGACTCATCGACGCCTTTCAAGCAGCTGCAGTGACGTGCCGATAATTATTTTCTGTGCGCTACGTAGCCACAATGCAAGCAATGAAACCATGTTGTGGGGCCATCACAGCCCGGGAAGATAGATGCATAAACCAGTGACAGTCCACGTTTTTCTTTTTGTTAGTGGTGCTCAGTACATTACCGATGGCAGTTCCTTGTGCCTGTTTTGTTTCGGCGGTCAAGACACACCTCTCAGCTCAGCACCGCATCGCTGTTGCCTAAAAATAAGTTGGGCGTGGCCGAACCCCGGTGGGCGCGCGCACAAGTTACATGCCACGCGCGGGGCGGGACCTATGAGTTTAATTGACACGCGCACTCGTGCCAAACTCGTGCATAACGAACGCCCCGAGTTGAACTAGGGAATGTGGCTGCGGCAGCGGCAGCCTGTGTCATCGCATCCAGCGGCAGGCAGCAAGCATCAGTGTGACTGTCTGGGCCTGTTCACCTACATGACCCTAAATAAAGCTTCAGCGTTATTTTCGCCTTTCTGTCAGTGCGCTGGCTGTGTGACGAGTTAGGCGAAGACCCTCGTCTGAGGAGACAGAGTGGCGATAAAATTACGCTTTCCGAGCGCAGATTGGTGTGACTGGGCTGCGGAGGAAGATTTCGTGCGATCGCGTCGGCTCGCTCTAGCTTCAAGCGATGTGCGTCCACGCATCCCCGCGCCAGGCCACGTCCGCCGGCGTCATCGGAGTACTGGGGCACCAGTAAGGACCTGGGGTTCAACTCGGACCAACCAACCTGCGAAGGCCAAGTGATCACATTACATGCGAGGACTCAGAATGGACGTCGGGCTGCTGTCCGGTGCTTCAGGTGCCGAAAGCAGCTGTCGCAGTTATATGGCACCGCTTCACTACACGGGCAGAGAGGCGAAGGAAGTTCGCGAACAAGCACCACCTCGACCTTCCGAACGTCCACCTCTACACGCGGCAAGTGATTTGGTTCACGTACTTCATGAGTAAAAGCGTAGACGTGCGGCTGTTGAAGGTGATGACCGGCGACTTGTTTCCTCTGTCGGAGCACGCCATCGCCGACTGGAGGAACCACGCCCTGAGGTCGTGCGGGACTAGCTGCTGGCGCGAACTCCACTGAGTGGCCCCGGAAGAATGCGCAAATTGACGAGTGCCTTCGCGGCAAGCGAAAGTACAGTTGAGGCCGCCTGATGACGGGCGACGATGTTCTGCCGGGCCGCTAAAATTACGGCGGTGTTGCAGATCGTCGACCATGGATCTTCGGCATGGTCTGCGCGACCACAGGGTAGCTGCGACTTTTCAAGGTCGACCGACGAGACGCGATGACGCTAGGCCCCATTATTGCAGTCAATGTTCAATCGGGGACCATTATTCACAGTGCCGAATGAGCCGCATACAACTGTATCCGAGATTTAGTGGATGCTGACGGGGCGAGCCTTAATCCGCATTGAGACATTGGGAGTCAACCACAGCGTGAACTTTGTGGACTCCATCATGGGAGCTCACACGCATAAAAATAATAGAGAGGTATTGTCAAAAAGTGAAGCGCCACCTCGTCAGCGGCGGGTACAGGGTAACTACACTGCTGCAGGAGTCCTCCCTGGCATGAATGTGGTGACAGACAATTAACGGCCACAAGCGCTACAAAGACATATTCTTGCGTTTGTTAGAAGCAATGGATCCATTGGGGCTACTCAGTATGAAGACTTTTTTCTGCGATTGCTAGAAGCCATAGCTCGGCGCTACGCAGTATGACGGTGCATGGCAAAGTAAAATGAAATAAAGCGTAGGTCTCTGACCCTTTGCTTGTATGAGTGTTCCCGCATTCCTGCGTGCTTACATGGTAAACGCGGCAAACCATATGTGCGCTAGCCGACGCTCACTTCGTCTCGCAGCCTTACTTGGACGCGAGCAATGAGTGACCTGTGGAAAGCCCAGTGCGAAAACTAGGCGCACGCCATTCTGTGCTCGGAAATGCGAGCGCAAGCACGTATCGAGCCGCACCAATGCAATCCAGAGGCGTTCTGTCGTGGTATAACGCGAAACGTTAGAAATTACTAATTAGTGTAATAGACATTCAGTGTACATCTTCTAAAATCTAAAATGCTTATTGTAATATCTTGTACTACATGCATTTATTTTGTAACTTGCTTTTGCATGTAATGCACTCGGTGGAACAACAAACAAGTGAAAGAATGTACCAATCATGCACCGACGGTGAGCCCCAGTTGAGCCCCAGTTTGTCGGCTACCCATAACGTAGCGCCCAAGCAATCATAGCCATCTAGATTGAACCTAGATAAACCACTGAAACTGGATGCAGGGTGACGGACAAACTTTTGTCTTGCTACCATTAGTACTTTCGTCTTGGGGTGTCGCCAGAGCTCGTGAAGGTCCAGAGCTTCGCCAAACAAGGCGCATCCAGCATACCACTCCTGTTGACGAATTACTCAACCGATCTGTCCCTAATGCGACACCAGGCTGCAACGCAGTGAATGCTTCCGCCAACGCGAGAAAACCCTTCATCGGAAACTTCATAGCGGCTGAAGGATCCTCTTAAGAACGTACTGAAAGAGCCGTACTATTTCCCAAAAAGCATATATAAAGCTTTGTGGAAGCGAGGCAAAGCTATAGTGAATTAATGATGGCGAATGAATTTCTATAAATTCCTAAACGTGTGTGAAGCCTGCTAGTTGGCTCGGACACTAGATTAATTACATTTTTGGTATGTTGTATAATAGTGGAATGAACACTATAGTTAGGATCATGTTTCCATCCACCAGCTACGACCGCTTCTAAAGTTTGATTGCCTTGCGCCAATTCCGAAGGTCATATGCGTCGCTGTGATGAAAGATTAAACGTGTATTCGCGCGTGACGTTTGCATTACCTCGAACATGAAAGTGTCCACTTCCTCTCGAATGTCTTCGTCTGTCAAGGACGAGTCTACCTGTATGCTGTAACGAAGTAGAATGTCGATGAAGTTCAGCCGCGTCGAGTGGCCAAAGAGGCGGTCGCCTTCTGCTGTCAGCAGGGAACGTTGCGGCGCCGTCGCTTCATTGCTGATCTCTCTCAATAATTCTTCTCTTCTTTTGGAGATGACCTGGTAAGAAATCGATGTGCTTTTGTCAGAAGCAGTGCTTACAAAATGTGGTTGTATAGCATGTATACTTGTACCGGCTATTCTTTGCGTTGTTTTAACGTTAACAGAATCTTCAAAAATCGCCCGTGGCATATATCACCAATCTACTAATTCAGCCGGATTACTTGAAGAGACGGACACTACTTTCCAGGAAATAAAAATGCATAATCGAATAATTTGAAAAATGTCACTAACCAACTTTATAATTACTTTAGCACCTATACGACAATTTATAATACAAGCATCTGATTTCCCAAGACAAGCGCCCGCCTCAATGAATTCTGAAACCAGGACCAGTTTCCATGGATTGCGATTATTGCGATGTATTACGATTGCGATAAAAGTTCACTGTTTCAGTTTTTTATCAAAACGTCTCTTTATGCATTGAACCTCCACAACTAGAGCCTCCAATACTATGTCATGAACAAATACTTAAATTATGGGGTTTTACGTGCCAAAACCACTTTCTGATTATGAGGCACGCCGTAGTGGGGGACTCCGGAAATTTTGACCACCTGGGGTTCTTTAACGTGCACCTAAATCTAAGTACACAGGTGTTTTCGCATTTCGCCCCCAACGAAACGCGGTCGCCGTGGCCGGGATTCGATCCCGCGACCTCGTGCTCAGCAGCCCAACACCATAGCCACTGAGCAACCACGGCGGGTTTGAACAAATATTGTCACTAACTTTGAGAACGCATTTGTTGAAAATGGTGTCATCCTTAGAATTTGTTCGATGCAGGTGAACGTAACTTGCGAACTCATTGGCTGAAAGTGTAAGTAAAAGACGTAAAGTGAACTATTCATTTCAATTTCTCGTTAACATATCGTCGGCATTCTAGAGTAATCAAGGCCAAGAAGTGGAATTGTGCTACATGCCGCGGGCGATTTTCCAATTTCATTTATAGATATAAAGAATACTTTATAGTGTTGGAATCGTACCGCTGGCACGAGTTGTTGGGGTCTCGGTGCTGACGCCCGTTATTGCCAATGGGTCGCAAGCCCCAAGGGTAGCGTTGGCCTGGCGGCCTGGGGCACTGGAAGCATCTGAAGGTCCCGGCAAAGCAAGAGAAGACTGGTAACAGAACAACTTGTTTATTCTAACATAGCAAAAGAGCGGCCGGTCAGGTCGACCGAAGTGGAGAGACGGGAGAGCACGTAACTCAACAGTACAAATCGGAGCCTCTCCTGGCGTCCGGGGGCAGCTGCTCTTATACTCCCGGCGTCGCGGTCCAAAAGGGAAGGAGGGAAGGTCACGGGATGAAGGTCACGGGACGGCGCAGCAGGAGCCCACGACGGCGCGAACTGTCGGGCCGAGAGACCTGCTGAACCGAGTGTAGTGACGCATCGCCAACCGCCCACACGACGGCGCGAACGGTTGAGCCGAGAGACCTCCAGGCTCCTCATTCGGGGAACTCCGCTCCCCGGCTGCCGCGCTTTGACAAGCGAGGGCACACACACACACACGCACACACGAAGACACGTGGCACTGAAACACGCCTGGACACGCTTGGCGGGTAGGCGTCGCGGCGGCGTCGGACGGGCCAAAATGTCCGCCGCTTTGAACAAAGCCCCGGCGTCCGTTGCATCCGCGCCGGCATTACCGCGCGTTGTAGGCGAAACGTAACAGACCGCCCCGCCGGGGGAAGGAGATCCCGAAGGTCAGGGGACTGCATCCGCTGTCCGGAGGGATGTCGCTCGATGATGCTCATAACCGAAGTCGGGCGTCCTTTGGCGTTTCTTGAGCGCAGCGCACAGAGAAGGCCTCGTTCTCACGTTCAGGTGCACACAGGACACTGCAAAGTGACTTCGGGAGAGTTGACATTTTTGTTCTCGTTTCCGGCAAGCGTTAGAACTACACCGAAAGTCAACCGCTCAGTTAGCAAGCACGGCACAACCCTCACTAAGCCCTGCCAGGCTCTTTCCCCTTTTATACTGCTGCCTAGTTCCTTACAGTAGTTTAGCAGCACTCAGAACGCGTCCACAAATCGGAAAATTGCACTAGAAAGCACATCATCACTTTGAAACACTACACAAAAGCAATAGGTTAAAAATCCTGCCTCAGGAAGAAAAACATCAGTAACAAGCAATTTTGAGGCTGATTCCCACGTTAGGGGCTTCGACTTAAGCCATCGGCGTTACCGTTGAGACTCCCCTTTTTGTAACGCACCTCAAAGGAATATTGTTGCAAAGCGAGGCTCCAGCGCAGGAGGCGGCCATTTTTGGGAGAGATGGTCTGCAGCCATTGGAGAGGGCAGTGATCCGTTTCAATGATAAACCTCGAGCCGGCTAGGTAACATGACAATTTCTGAACGGCCCACACGATACACGCACACTCTTTCTCGGTGGCGCTATACGCCTGCTCACGACTGGTCAGCTTACGACTAGCATACAGGACGGGGTGTTCTACTTCTCCATTTTCCCGTTGGCACAGTACAACGCCCATGCCTCGCTCACTAGCATCACACTGAACAACGAACCCTTTTGAGTAGTCGGGCGATCGTAGCACAGGCTGGCTTGTTAGGGCGCTCTTTAGGGCGCTAAAAGCTCTTTCCTTTGTCTCGTCCCAGACGACTGTTTGCGGCTCTGTCTTTCTTAGAGCATCCGTCAAGGGAGCCGCGATATCAGAGTACCTGGGAATGTACCTCTGATAAAAGCCGGCGACACCTAAGAACGACCGAATATCGGTCTTCGTGCGCGGTTGCGGGAAGTCTCGCACAGCGGCCACCTTTATTTCAGAGGGGCGGCGACGACCCCGACCAATCACGTGTCCGAGGTAGACAACCTCGGCCTGTGCTAACTGGCACTTGGGAGCCTTGACTGTCAAGCCCGCATCGCGCAGGCGGGTTAGCACTGCCCGCAAGTGCGCCATATGTTCCGGCCAGGATGCGGAGAATATCGCTACGTCGTCTAGATACGGTAAAGCGAATTCTTGCTGTCCCCGCAACACTTTATCCATGAGGCTTGAAAAGCAGTATGGCGCGTTCTTCAAACCAAAACTCAAAACTTTAGGACGGAATGTCCCCATTGGTGAAATGAACGCCGCATACCTACTAGCCTCTTCTGTAAGTGGAACCTGCCAATAACCCCTGACAAGATCTAGGGTGGAAATAAACTGAGCGCTACTCACTCTCGCAAGGCGCTCCTCGATGTTAGGGATCGGAGAAATTTGATCCTTAGTGATGGAATTAAGCCTGCGGTAGTCGACGCAAGGACGAGGTTCCTTGCCCGGTACCTCAACCAAAATCAAAGGGGAGGTATAATCACTCTCACCCGCTTCAATAACACCGAGCTGTAGCATTTTCTTTACCTCAGCCTCCATAATATCGCTCTGGCGGGGTGACACCCGGTACGCCTTGGATCGTACTGGCTCTGGGGAGGTAAGTTCTATGTCATGAGTAAGGACAGAAGTCCTACCAGGCCTCTCAGAGAACAGACCTTGAAACTCTTGTAAGAGCTGGTGTAGTTCTGTTTTCTGCTCAGGCGACAGCGATGCTTTACTTATTAAGTCACTAATGACTTGATCGGTGTCTTTCCTGTTTGTCACTGAGCCTAGTCCCGGAAGCTCGACCGGAAGCTCTTCTAACTTTCCCGCATCGGGAATTTCCTCTCCAGTATCTGGTGCCTTTAACGCTACAGGCTCAATTTTATCCCGTTCGGGCGTGCTCTGAATACCAGCTTGCTGCGCCTCTGACCCTTTTTCATCGTTCAACAACGTCGGCCCCGCAACTACCGCCTTTGCAGCGAGCTCCCGAACCTTCGATCTGGTTAAGGCCTGAACGCTAGCCTCACCAAACAAAAGCCCCTTCTCGCGCAGGAGGTGATCGGACCTGTTCGAAAATAGGTACGGGTACTGGGGGGGCAGCATAGATGACACTGCGGCCTCCGTCTCAAGTGCTCCGAAAGGTCCTTCAATAAGCACTTTTGCTACCGGCAGACACACGCTATGAGCTTCCACTGCTTGCTTGATCCATGCGCACTCGCCCGTGAACATATCGGGTTCTACGTAAGAGGGGTGAACTACATCCATTGTAGCTGCGGAATCGCGAAGCACTCGGCACTCTTTCCCGTTCACGAGGAGGTCTCGCATGTAAGGCTCGAGAAGCTTCATGTTCTCGTCAGTGCTGCATATAGACAAAAACACGACTTTTGGTTTTGTTTCTGGACACTGCGCCGAAAAGTGACCCGGCTTCTGGCACGTATAACACACGGGCACTTGCCTCATCTCGAACCGCTTTCCGCGTTCGGCTTCGGCTGCCGCCGTCTCCTCACGTTCGGTCGGACACTGCGCCGAAAAGTGACCCGGCTTCTGGCACGTATAACACACGCGCGCTTGCCTCGTCTCGAACCGCTTTCTCATGGGCGTGAACTTCGGCCTCTCAAACTTAGAGCCAAATTCACCCTTTTGACCGTCCTTAGCTCCACGAGCCCGACGCGTCACAAACTCCTCGGCTAACTCAGCGGCTCTAGCCACCGTACTAACGTCTGGCCTATCCAAGACCCAGTACCGCACGTTCTCAGGTAACCGACTATAAAACTGTTCTAGCCCGAAACACTGCAGAACTTTCTCGTGGTCACCAAACGCTTTCTCTTCTTTGAGCCACTCCTGCATGTTTGACATAAGCCTGTACGCAAACTCTGTATATGACTCACTTCTGCCTTTCTCGTTTTCCCGAAACTTCCGACGGAACGCCTCCGCTGACAGCCGGTACTTTTTTAGCAGACTCGATTTCACTTTGTCGAAATCCTCTGCCTCCTCTCTCTCCAAGCGAGCGACTACGTCGGCCGCCTCGCCGGGTAGCAAAGTGAGCAAGCGCTGTGGCCACGTTTCCCGAGAGAACCCCTGCTTCTCGCACGTTCGCTCAAAGTTAACCAGGAACAAACCAATGTCCTCTCCAAGCTTAAACGGCCGCATCAGGTCAGTCATTTTGAACAATACTCGTTCTCCTGCACCGTGTGCCTGACTTCCATTACGAGCGCGTTCCATCTCTAACTCGAGACGCTTCATTTCCAAAGCGTGTTCACGCTCTTCTTTTTCTTTCTGTTCTTTTCGTTCACGCTCATCTTTCTCTTTCTGTTCTTTAAGTTCACGCTCGTCTTTCTCTTTCTGTTCTTTAAGTTCACGCTCCCTCTCCTCAATGGTCTCAAGGCATTCCGACAGCTCGTCATCCTCAGCTTCTAACTCAAGAATAGCCCTTAGCAGTTCTGGTTTTCTGAGTTTGTCTGAGACATCCAGACCCAACTCTCTTGCAAGCTCCAGCAATTTCGGTTTGCGCAACGACTTCAAATCCATGGCTGCTCTGAATGCTGCTTTCTCTACTGCCTACTATTGTCCTGCCGCAAACTAACCCGGTAGCAACGACAACCACAATTACCAGCTCTGTTTCTAACACTAACAAAAGCCTGGCAAAACTCAGAAGAAGAAAGTCCCGCACTCACCAAACCTCGCAGCCAAGACTTCAGCGCAGTCGTTCCGCTGCAGGCAACCAGTCATCACACAGGGCTCGTTGCGCTGCTCCCGGATGGTCGTTGTGCTGCTCAGCATACAGTCAACCGCATCTCTTCGCTGCTGGCCTCCGTTGTCGCGATCTCACCGCTGGCAACCAGATGTTGGAATCGTACCGCTGGCACGAGTTGTTGGGGTCTCGGTGCTGACGCCCGTTATTGCCAATGGGTCGCAAGCCCCAAGGGTAGCGTTGGCCTGGCGGCCTGGGGCACTGGAAGCATCTGAAGGTCCCGGCAAAGCAAGAGAAGACTGGTAACAGAACAACTTGTTTATTCTAACATAGCAAAAGAGCGGCCGGTCAGGTCGACCGAAGTGGAGAGACGGGAGAGCACGTAACTCAACAGTACAAATCGGAGCCTCTCCTGGCGTCCGGGGGCAGCTGCTCTTATACTCCCGGCGTCGCGGTCCAAAAGGGAAGGAGGGAAGGTCACGGGATGAAGGTCACGGGACGGCGCAGCAGGAGCCCACGACGGCGCGAACTGTCGGGCCGAGAGACCTGCTGAACCGAGTGTAGTGACGCATCGCCAACCGCCCACACGACGGCGCGAACGGTTGAGCCGAGAGACCTCCAGGCTCCTCATTCGGGGAACTCCGCTCCCCGGCTGCCGCGCTTTGACAAGCGAGGGCACACACACACACACGCACACACGAAGACACGTGGCACTGAAACACGCCTGGACACGCTTGGCGGGTAGGCGTCGCGGCGGCGTCGGACGGGCCAAAATGTCCGCCGCTTTGAACAAAGCCCCGGCGTCCGTTGCATCCGCGCCGGCATTACCGCGCGTTGTAGGCGAAACGTAACAATAGAGAACCCAACGGTTTCAAAAGGAACACAAAAACCCGCATTCGATAGTGCCGCCATTTGCCCATGCATAACAACAGGTGCCACCTCGAAGCTACCAGCTTGAAGAAATGGGTCGCTAATTTCGTGTGGCATCAGCTAATCCATATCACATAGCTTGCCACGTTCGCGTTGTTCGCGTTCTCTATCGACGTGAAAGAGTATTTTCCTCCCTCTCCAGGCTGAGCTTTTAATTTCCGTCAGGGAGCATATCGAAGAGTTTGGTCCCGTTGAATGTCAAAATGCCACTGGCCTTTCTGTTGAAAATTTTGTTGAGATGCTAAAGTTTTATCTCTCTCATACCCTTGTTGGTTTTGGCCAGGACACTTTTGTCCAAAAAGATGGTGCTTGCATCGAATCGCACGCAGCGCCTTTTTTATGTTATTTCTGTTTATCTGTGTTGACAATCGTATTTTATCATTACTTCACAATACTTTTGTAGCTAAGATTTTTAAGTATGTCAATTACATTTTTGTTGTACTTGAAAGTGTGAGCCTGCGGGTAGTGGCTATGTTGCTAAAAGCATTCTGGGTGTCCTTGAAAAGTATGGAGTGGGTCTTAGGTTCACACATGAGTGGCCAGTAGATGGTCGTCTACAATTCCTGGATATCTGTATCACTATAAATGATTGTTCCATTTGTTGGATCCACTTTCCTAGGAGCAAGAAACCCTCGCTTCACTACCGTTCGGCCCACTGCAAGTTAGTAAAAAGAGGTATAGCTACGAACTGCCTGAAAGCTGCTCTGGTTAAATCTTGTGTGCACCAGGTTTCCTGTGGCATTCGCCAAAAAGCGAGCCGTTTACGTAGGGCCGGGTATCCCGATGACACCATGGTGTCAGCCACTGAGCGCCTCATTAAAGAGGTAAAAAGCTGACCCTGCAGCCACTCGGTGCAATAACACCCGTCCCTGGGGGCGCCCTGTGGCCGTGCCATACGTACACGGGGTGTCGCACCACCTAAAAAAATGCGGCGAACAAGTGAGGTGTGGGTGTTGTTTTTTCAGCGCCACTCAAGCTCGCAAGAATGTGCGGTCTGGTAAACAGCGCCAGGTGTCTAGGTACATGCACTAAAGACCATGTCACCCGCTTTGTTTACTGCAATGTGGGTGTGGCGTACAAAATTCCACTTGCCTGGGGAGAGTGCTATATTGGACAAACAGGCCGGTGCCTAAATGACCGGCTTAGGGTGCACCGGAATGCTGTAAACGCTCTGGCAGGCGCTGGCCACTTGGCTGACCACTGCCGTAGATGTGCACGCAAGTGCGCCCCATGTTTTCACAGCACGCAACTGCTCAGGCGGTTCGCCAGGCAGTTAGATAGCGAAATATTTGAGGCATATTGCATTTCAAAAGCTGCTGGTGCATGTGTGAGCTCTCCATCGCTGGTACTCATTGATAAAGACACGGTTTAACTGAGAAGAGCATGATCAATGTTTTGTAATAGCTTGCAGTGGGCGCCTAACGGCTTCGTTGCACATGTGGTTTTCTCCTACGTGGCAAATCCGTTTATGCGTCCACCTTCGAATTTATTTGACCATACGGTGGTTTCTTGCATGTTTTCTGTGAATAAAGCTTGTCAGTTGAAGTCTAGCGCTCTGTCCTGTCCCAAGCTTGTTTTTTTCGTTAGTCCTGTTAGCGCTAGTAACTATGTCACAATAAATGCATCAACACCAAGTAGCCGAACTTTCTGCATTAATTGCTATGCTATTGGCAATTCATTGTCGTGAGCACCTTTGGTTGTCAAATAATGCGGAAGTGGTATTATCGACTATGTATTGCCATTTAAACACGTGTTGTTATGCAATGAACCATAATTCACTTTAAATTATTTTAGTTCTTTCTTTACACGCCACACAGCAGCTGTTATTCTGGGATAGTCACTGCAATCAATAATAAGACGAATTTAAGATGACGCGAATCGATACAAAACACGGCCCCAGGATTTTACTAGTTTCGAAAACTGTTTAGCATGCAATTTCTCGAAAAGCTCCAGCACCAACGGCAGCAATTACAAGGCCAGCGTGAATACGAAGCTTCCATGAAAGCGTAAATTGCAATTCTGGTCGTTGTCCTTCTTGGCCAGTTTCTCGCTTACCCTTTTCGTGAAATCGTGAATTTCTGATATGTGCTTGTGATATTCTCTTCCTTCTTCCGTTTTATAATACAAGTAATCAAAGAAAAGCCAGGGAGCCTGTGAACGGCTCACAACTTTTTCTGCTACCCTGAAACACAGAAAAGGCTGCATGTGATTATGTGACAGGCTTTAGAACAACAGCACTTAAATCACAGTATTCCGTTAACAGAACTGCGTGAGCGACGGAATGTGCTTATATTCCTACAGCTCTATGCGTGTTGCAGAAGATTCTCGCTTGTCAGCGGTGGCCTATTTTGTTTCGACTGCAGGACAAAGGCGACTCCTAGCGATCTCCAAAAGCTTTGTCTTGCACCATCTAACCTTATCTTATTCCTGCGTGTCTGCTAATTTCAACACAGCACCTAATTTTTTGCCATCCCCAACTGCGCTTCTCTTCCCTTGGCACCCATTCCGAAGCTCCTTAGGACCATCTAACCGACATACTCGCCCCAACTGCATTTTATTTCTTTTAATTTTATTTACAATATTGGTCATGCCCGTTTGCTCTTCAATCCACACCGCTGTCTTCCTGTCTCTTAACGTTGGGCCTAAAGTTCGTCCCACCGCTCAAACCATCGTCTTTAAGTTCTTCTCAAGCATTTTTAATAATCTCCAAGTTCCAACCTAATATTCAAGCGCCATTAGAGTGCATAATGACTACAGTTTTCTATTCAAGGATAACGGTAAGCTGCCTGTCGTGATTCAATTATGCGCTCACCATATTTTTATTCTTCTGGAAATTCTCACTTTCAGGGTTCCATCTCCCAAAAAGATACACGTACTCTTACAAATTCTAGAGGCTGACCATCAATCATGAATTCTCGTTCTCTTTCCAGTATATTAGCCATTACCTTTGCATTATGCATATCAACCATCAAAACTACTCTTACACTTTCTCATCTAGAGTCATCAATCATTTGTAGCAAGTCATCTTCTGGACAATGCCATATGCAAAGCACAAGTTGGTGAGGCATTGCCTGTTGATTCAAATAGCTAGTCCTAATTTCCAGTTGAACAGTTTGAATGCTTTAGGCGTGCAGTGAATGGAATGTGAGAGATTGTCTCTTCTTGCACGACCCTTTGCTTGATCGGGATTTTTTTCGCTTTTCTTGGGAAAACATACCGTACCTGCGAAATGTTTGTAGGCATTTGCTAAACTATCAATGGGGGTTCTCTGCACTACCGACTGCGCAATGCCTCTATGACTTATGGTATCCCTACTGAATTAAACACCTCATCGTAATATATGAAGGGCATATAGAGAGTTTGGTTATACTCGAGAGGTTTTTGAATTACCTGATTAAAAATGCGGATGTCATTTATTGTTAAAGATCTTTTTTAAAGCCATTCTGTACAGTGAGTTGTTTTCAGTCAAGTGTTACCCTGATTGTATTGAAAATTAACACGGTGAATATGCTGTACCATAATGAAAACAAGGTAGTGTGCCTATATTTGATCTTTTTTACCTTCTGCAATTGAAATGACGCCTTTCATCCAGGTTTCTTGTACACTTGAAAACATTAGGTATGGCGAATAAAATGTCGCCAACTTTTCTATTAGAATATCCCCCTCCAGCTTTCATGTACTCTACTATCATTCAATTCTCTTCTGCCACTTTTCCTCGGGACATGTCTCACAAAGACCCTGTAACCTTATCTCTCGAAACACGTGGAACATACAGGGTGTTTCACGTAACTTGTGCCATGGATTTGAAGAAAGATGGTTAGCCGCAGCTGAATGAAACCAACGGCGTATGGCATGCCGTCATGTGGCGCTCCTTAGAGTATTTTTGATATTCTGCTTAGTAAGTTATTTACTAAGATGATTCCTCCAAAATTTGTATTATTTACTTTAGGACCAAGTACGTTTTGTTGAGCTGTAGATGGCGTTCAGAAACGACCGATCCTATTTTTTTTGGCATCGTAGATGCTGCGTGGTGATCTTTTCCGGCGTTTAAAGAAATCCCGCGAAATAAAAAATTATGCAGATCCCACGCACTGTCGGAATCGATGTAAGCGAAGCTTTCCGTGCTGGATGCTTTACTAGCGGTTATGTTGACGGCTAAAGCTTAATTCCTTCAACGTTTAGGCTAACACGAGAGTGGTTAGTTGATGTTAAACGTTACCTTGCGTGCACCACTGCTGTTGGTCTGCGCAGTACACAGAACACATGGGAGAAGTCTTTGCTCGAGGCGTTGTCGTGCGCCATATTTTATAACCTCTGAGAGGGTTGAGCGTTGTCCTTTCCTCACATGGCACATCGCATTGTGGCAGAAGTAATGAACTGGAATTGGATTATGGGGCTGTACATTCCAAAACCACACTCTGATTATGAGGCAAACCGTAGTGGCGGACTCCGGATTTATTTTGACACCGTGATGTTCTTTAACGTGTCCCAAAATATAAACGCACGTGCGTTTTCTATTTCGCCCCCGTCGACATGCGACTGCCGCGATTGGGATTAAATACATGACCTCTAGCAATACCATAGCCGCAAAGCTAACGCGGCGAGCATAGAAGTGTTGATTTGACGGTCGGCCGCTTCCGTAGTGTCTCCTGGACTCTGCGGAGCACATTAATTAATGCGGCTCTGCTTCTTGACGCCTTGCGTAAGTTGCCCGCTTCACATATTTGCATGGCGTTTATTTTTCAGAAATAGCAGCAACGTACTGTACCGTACCTTGGAACTTAAGCTTATCCTGTTTCCTCGCAACCACTGTCGTATAGCAGTGGGGTTTGCTTGCCTTCTCACGTCACCTCCCCCCTCTCTTATATGGGAGCTGCCTCTTCTCCTCCCTCTCCTTCTTCTCCTGGTCTACTCTCTAGAGTTCTATCTGCGTCCCTTCTGGCCTCGTACGTTAGTAGAAAGGGAAGCGCTGCAGTTTTTGCAATGCTTCTGAGGGGAGTCACGGATAATTACAGCTGTCAAGCGGCTAAAGTGGCGACAGCCAGGGAGCTCCAGAGGGAATTGTGCACATTCGACGCGGTTGGGTGAAAACGAGTTTCTCCCGTCGGCTTTCCTCTTTTACTCGCGCTTGTCATCTATATAAACGCTCTCAACCACCCCCCTAGGCGGTGTGCGGGAAAGCAGCAGCCCACAGCAGCAGCAGCAGCAATGGGAAAGTGGAAGGAAGATGTATAGAAAGCTTCGCTTTAATAAATAAACCACGTGACTGCGCTCATGCGCTGTCGTATTGCAGCGCCGTCAATCGCGGTTCGTGTGAAAAAACCGTGCGCGCGGACCGTAGCGAAGTGAGCGGCCGCGGCTCTATAGGCATCGGCTTCCCAGTGCGTCAGCATCTTTGGAAGTGGCACACGGAATGGAAGCGCCGTCGTCCCTGATAAGCGATGGGCTTGACGCACGGTTGAGGGTGCTGCAATACGAGAGCGCACGAGCGCAGTCACGTGGTTTTATTTCCTATTTCGTGGGTTTTCTTTAGACGCGGAAAATGATCGCCACACAGCATGTACAGTCGCGGACAGAATAAAATGGACCACGGCATCTCCGAAAACGTTCAATTCCCGAGCAGCCTGTAGCAGTAACCAGTAAAACTGCCCACGAGAACGTTGTTAGCATATTCTAGTCGAGGTCCAAAATGCAAATACCAGATTGCGTTGTGAAGTTGCGGAGATATTCAGCTTTTTCTTAGATTTCATGGTCCATAATATTCTGTCCGCGACTGTACATTGCCACAAAAATTGGATCCGTCGTTTCTGAACCTTCTCTACAACACAACAAAACGCTCTTGGCCGTAAAGTGATAAAAGTTTTGCATAATTGACATAGTTAATTAACTAATAAGTGGAATATAAAAAAATACTCTGAGGAGTGCCACATGGCGGCAGACCATACGACGTTGGTTTTGTTCAGGTGCGGCTAAACACCTTTTTTTTTAATCCTTGGCACAACTTACGTAAAACGCCATGTATGTTTCCTGTTCCTGAGTACCTCCAATTGTATTTACGCGGATGCTCTCGGTAGTGTATTGTTTAGCAAAGAATTTCAATGGTGACGTTTCATGTCTTCAAAATGGCTGAGAATGTTATCCTGCTTATCTTTCACTTTTAAATATGTGGTATGTCGAAGGCCACTTTTCTTCTTACTGATTTCCCCAAGAAAGCTAATGTGTGCCGCAGACACATTTCGCCTTCTTGTCTATGCGACGATCCGGTGGACCATAACATGGCATGCAAAGTGAGCGAAAATTATCTAACAGTGTGCCAAGTTATGTAAAACAAAGCGAAGAATAATACATACGATGTCACATTCTGGACATAGTTTCGGCATCCCGAGTCTTGCATAGGGTTCGAGAAGCCCATTATAGTTTCTGAAAGAGTTTTTAACATTACGATTACACCATTGAAAAAAGGTGCACTTGAATGTGGTGATTTGCATCAAGCGACAGTGAGCGAAGTAGGGAAGCATCAGCCCGGCGTTTCAACAAGTGGCCAGTGCAGGAACAATTTCTATTTAATCGCAGCGAACCACGGCAGATATGCAGACAAAATATTTCATTTCCACCCATTCAAAAAAAAAGTGAATTCGTCCAAGTGGCCATACAAGTTGATAGCAATTGGGCCTAACGGGAATGAATTGGAAATTAACTGAAATGGTCCACTTGAATTGGAAAGCCAATTTGACTTCGCAGTTCTAGTTGGTCATTCCAACTGGTCAACCATTTTCTATTTGGTCTTCTAGTTAGAATGTTTGTTAGTCCAACTGGTTGCACATATTCTAATCTGGGACTCATTCGAACAGTGATTTCCCATTGGTCTCCCAACTGGAATGCTTGTATGTCCAATTGGTTGTACATGTCCTATCGGAGTAGACCTGTTGGAACATTGCTCTTCCAATTAAAATTCTAGTTGTAATGTTTCTTGTTAACATTGCAGCCCAATTAAAAGTTCCTTTAGCCCAGGTTAGAATTGTCATGAAAGTGTCTGGTGTACCGTTAACGTGTGCGGTATGTTGGTTCTGGTAGGTGGTGTGTACAGGCGTCCCAACGCTCCTGTCGAATGCATGATGCAATTGCACGATTTCCTTCACACCAAGGTAAATGCCAGAACTAAGCTGATATTAACCGGCGATTTCAATGCTGCAGGAATAGACTGTGATCTGAGGTTTTGAACAAGGGATAAAGAAAGCTGTGACCCACTGGTCAAAATAATGTTTTGCTTTTCGTTATCGCAGCTAGTTAACCACCCAACAAGACAGCAGGGAGACGCCTCGTCAATGCTGGACCTGGAATTTGTCTCGAACAGTCTCAAACCAGAAATTAGCATAGAAGATGGCATTTCTGATCATAAAATGATTTGACTGACCTTTCTTGAGCTAGCACCACAGGCGGGTCATAAAAACTATCATTACATTGATTTTAAAGATTATAGAAGAGCAGATGATGACAGCATCATAGACTATTGCGAAACTGTGTTTGAGGATTTCACATTGCTGCCTTCACATGTTGTCTGTGTGCAAAATTTAAAGGTGCCGTAAAACATTGTGGAGAATATTTTATTCCGACAATACGTAAACGAACACATAGAAAAACACCCTGGGTCACCCCGCAGTATCATCCACTCGAAAAGAAAATTGCAAAGGATGCGCAGGAAAAAACAAAATCCATTGGCAATTGCGCATCTATCAGGTGCGTTAAAGTTAGTATTAAAAAAGGACGAGATAACTTTTTCTCCAATACTCTGACAAACTTTATGCACAATCAGCCGAAAAAATTCTGGCGCTATCTATCAAAACCTGAAAACCAACTAGTGCAAATTGAAATCGCGGGATCTCTCACACATGATGCATACGCTATTGCTAACGCTTTGAATGCCCATTTCCAATCTGTGTTCACACGCTCTTCCCATTCAAGTGACTTAGAAGGGTGATGGTTTGGGCTAGTTGGTTTTCCATTTTAGATAGTGTGGTACAGCGCGAAGCAGGGACAAGGGGCGTAAGAAAAGCGCTTGTCCTCGTTTTTCTTCCGTCCCTTCTCCGTGCTTCGCACTATACCACACTATGTAAAAAAAAATTCAAGTGACGTTTCGTTTGCATCTGATTCAGTGATGCCCGCTGTCGTTATAACTGAGCCAGCTATACTGAACCTGCTCTTGAACATAGGTACAAAAAAAACGCCCTGTCCCGATAACATTTCCAATGCGTTTCTAGAACGATATGCTGGCGAACTAGCCCTGCTCTTACACAGGATTTTTACGGTGTCGCTTCAAGCAGCTGCATTACCTTCAGACTGGCTCGTTGCAAAATTAATCCCTATTCACAAAGATGGCAATTGGTTGCACATAGTGACATACCGACCGATTTGTCTAACAAGCTGCTTCTGCAAACTAATGGAGCACATTATTAACAAATCAATTATTACTTACTTAGAAAGCAATAACCTGATATACCCTAAACAGCATGGTTTCAGGAAGGGCCTTTCCACGATAACACAGCTATTGGAAATTTCTCATGACTTCGCAGAGATAATCAATTCCTGACTTCAAGGACATGTTATATTCGTAGATTTCTCCAAAACCTTCCATTGCGTACCTCAGTGTGAACTGAGTAAAAACTTTAACTAATTTGGCACTGCATCTAACACTGTTGCGTGGTTAGCGTCTTATCTCCCAGTCAGATCGCAATATGTATTGGTAAACAATGCTGAGTCTTGAGGTTTTTTCTGGTGTACCACAGGGGTCCACGCTGGGGCCATTGCTCTTTCTTGTGTACATCAACGACATCCCATCATGTGTTGAACCTAACGTAACAATACATCTTTTCGCAGATGATTGTGTTGTCCACGCAACTGTTTGGTTCCTGAATGATCAAATTAAACTAATCACCTCACTAAACAGCATTGCAAAACGGTCTGAAAGGTGGGGAATGAAATTCAACATCAGTTAAACAGCATACATCACTTTTATGCATAAAAAGGTACTTGACATATTCACTTACAATATAAAAGGCATATGAATAATAAGGTCAGGTATTGTAAAATATTCGGGTGTGACATTCTCGAGCTCGCTCAAATGGGACATTCAAATTGATAACCCATGTGTGAAGGCATTCAGGCAACTCAATTTCTTGCAACGGAAAGTGGCTACAGCACCATCCCATGTCAAATTAACTGCGTATAAAACCCTCCTTCAGCCAATACTTGAGCATGCCAGTATTGTATGGTCCCCGCACCAGTCTTACCTCATTGATAAACTAGATAGAATACAGCGCATGGCACTCCGTTTTATTTATTGCAGATACTCACCGTATGACAGCGTCACTGCTTTACGCGAACAAGCCAACGTCCCGACTGTAATATCAGGACGGCGTATCGCTGCCATGAAGTTTCTCTTCCTTCTTTATCACGGGCGCATAAACGTAGAGAAAACAAAATACATCAGGCCACCCTCCCAACATTCGGAAAGAACAAATCATAATAAGTGCGTAAGACATTTTTCTGCGTGCTGCAACACATCTAAATATTCATTTTGTGCTTCTGCAATTTAAACCTGGAACAATTTGCCAGAAGAACTTGCGCATGTTGACTCTATAGAACAAATTGAAACCAAAATACGTGCACTTTTCTAGGGGAAGGTCTGCTTGCAATTGTTTAGTGCTCTGCCACAACCTTGTAATGCATAACTATGTGTTGATTGTTCACCACCACGGCTGCACTTTAAGCAGTTGTTCCCCTTGCCTGTATTATCTGCCTGGCATTGTTTTCTTTGATCTGCTCGTTCTGCTTGTATCCTATTTGTTTACATTATAATAATTATCGCCTTTCATTGCTTTCTCTTGTTTTGGCCCGTACGCTTTTGTTTGTTTTACTTGTGACCCACTCCTCTATGAGCCTGCAAAGGCTTACAGTATTGCTAAATAAATAAATTCCAAACACATTAGTTAATTAGTTCTTGACTTTACAACTTTCCAACCAGTTGAAGCAAGCATACGCAATCATGGTGCAAAAAGAAACAAGGATGAGATGAGAATACAGGTAAATAGGAGGGTCACCACAAAAACTATTGTAACGGTATACAACACACCACGCATTTGTATATTTAGAATATTGTTACGGAAGCATGAACGAAGACAGGAAGAAGAAGATCGTGAGACGCTGGCTGCTGCGGGTTCTTGGCGGTCAGCCATCTTGTCTACGCTGACTCATCCTGTATATATATTGTAAATACCGTCTTTATATACTCCTAACATCCCCGTAACATATTGGTGGGAGGTGCGGAGTGCCATGGCTGGAAACGGAACTCCGCAGTGGACGTCGCATCACCGTCCGCACCATGAATGACGGTGAGCACGCGGGATCAACGTCACCGTCACCACCTACGTCACAGTCGCCTTCGGTTGTGGTTGTGCAACCCAAGGATCCTGGAACTTTCTACGGGACCAATGGCACCGATGTTGAAGAGTGGGTGGCTATGCACGAACGCGTGAGTGGAATCAACAGACGGGACCCTACGCTTATGCTAGCCAACCTGTTGTTCTACCTACGAGGCACGGCAAAGATGTGGTAGGAAAACCACGAAGAGGAGCTCACCAGCTGGGACCAATTCAAAAAGAAGTTGACAGAGTTGTTTCGCAAACCAGCCAGCCGTAAGATTGCCGCAAAGCAGGAACTGGCCTCCCGTTCCCAATCCCCCACGGAGTCCTATGTCTCGTACATCCAGGACGTGCTGGCACTTTGTCGTAAAGCCGATCGCGACATGACAGAATCTGAAAAGGTCGGGCACGTGCTTAAGGGCATTGCTGACGACGCCTTTATTCTGCTCATGTGCAAAAGCTGTTCCACAGTTGATGCCATCATTAAAGAGTGCCGATAATTCGAGCAGGCAAAAAGCCGACGCGTCTTGCAACCATTCGCCAGACTTCCCAACACTGCCGCAACATCGACGTGTGAAGATCAACCCACACAGCAGCATGCGCCGCCATCAGAGGACGTGGTGCGAAACGTTCGACGTGAACTGGATGCGATGGCGCCCGCAGCTTTCTGTTTGCGTAGCCCTGATGCTACCACTTTTTTCGGTTCCCCTAGTACAAGCCATCGTTCGCCAGGAACTTGAAAACATAGGATTACATTCTGTCTGTGCTGTCGCCAATCCCAGAGATAAAGAAGGCCCTTCTACTATTTTCGCTCCACCCCGACACTTCTCTCCCCGTTATCGCAACCCGACTGAGTGGAGAACTCCGGACGACCAGCCTGTATGTTTCACGTGTCGCGGCATTGGTCATGTCGCCCGATACTGCCGCAACTCGTGGCCCTCAATACCTCGCACGCCGACCAACCTGAGCCATTTTGATGGAAATGCCCGCAATGTTTTGCCCACAGCCGAGTTTAATAGAGCTGACAAGTCTGATAGGAACACGCTGTACAGCCGCTCGCCGTCACCACGCGGACACCAGTCTTGTTCACTGCAAATACGTCGCCTATCTTCCCGTTCGCTGCAGCCATGTCGCCTTTCGTACCCTGTGGCATTTGGCCGCACCCTTTTGGAAAACGAAGAAATGCAGCCCTTGGAGGTGGTGCTACATTGCCTACTACCGCAGCAAATCCTCTGTTTGTGCACACAAGGAGAAGTGTATCAGACGTTAAAATAGACGGCGTACTGTCCAAGCACTCGCCGACACTGGAGCCCACGTATCTGTGATGAGTGCTAGCCTACGTAGACGCCTAAAGAAGGTCCTCACCCAAGCAGCTACGCGAGTGCTTCGTGTGACCGACGGCGGCGTGCTGGTTGTTCTTGGAATGTGTACTGCGCGTTTAATTGTAGCCGGCCGCCCTATTTCTGTTCTCTTTGCTGTGATCGACAACTGGCCTCACGACGTTATCCTTCGATTGGACTTTTTATCCACTCATTCTGCTTTCATCGACTGCACGACCGGCGTTCTTCAGTTGGAACTGCCTCAACTCGCCGATGCTCCGAGCACCCCCCCCCCCCCCCCCCCCGCACTTGTGCTCGCTTGACGATGTGCGTCTGTTACCCGAGGCCGTTACTTACGTCACTTTGACCACCCAGCCACAGGTTCCTGACGGTGAAAATGTGATTCGCCCCATCATCGACGTGCTTTTGAATCAGAACGTTGCTGTTCCGCATAAAAAAAATTATGGGGTTTTACGTGCCAAAACCACTTTCTGATTATGAGGCACGCCGTAGTGGAGGGCTCCGGAAATTTCGACCGCCAGGGGTTCTTTAACGTGCACCTAAATCTAAGTAAACGGGTGTTTTCGCATTTCGCCCCCATCGAAATGCGGCCACCGTGGCCGGGATTCGATCCCGCGACCTCGTGCTCAGCAGCCCAACACCATAGCCACTGAGCAAGCTGTTCCGCATCCGTTGGTCACGGTTACTAACAACGACGTCGTTCTACCGCTTCTGAATTTCAGCCTGTGCCCTCAAGTGATTTCGGCCGGCATGTTCTCGGCCAGCGTTTCTAGTGGTTCCGAATTTGACATTGAGAGTCTGAATGCCGAGAGTGGCTTATTAGCGCCAATTGCAGCTCACAGCTCTGGATCCTTAACAGATTACTTCGCGAAAATGATTGCATCTGACCTCACCTCTGCACAGGCCACGGACATACGTCACCTGCTTGAATCGTGCAGTGACATCTTTGATTTCGGCGACAGGGCTTAAGCCAAACATCTATCTTTCACCACCGTATAAACACTGGAGATACGAATCCTATTTGTCGGCGTCCCTGTTATGTATCGCATGCTGAACGTCGAGTCATCCAGTCAGAGGACAAAATGCTCCGCAAAGGGGTCATCGAGTCATCAGCCAGCCCTTCGGCTTCGCCTGTCGTCCCTGGGAAAAAGAAAGATGGTACCTGGCGTTTTTGCGTCGATTATCGCCACCTAAACAAGATCAAGCGAAAAGACGTCTAGCCACTACCACGCATCGATGACGCCTTGGACTGCTTGCACGGAGCTAAATACTTCTCGTCCATCGATCTTCGATCCGGCTACGGGCAGATTTCAGTTGATGAAATGGGCCGCGAGAAGACGGTCTTCATCACGCCGGATGGCTTATATCAGTTCAAAGTCATGCCCTTTGGCCTATGCAATGCTCCTGTGACATTTGAACGTATGATGGACTCGCTTCTGCAAGGCTACAAATGGACCACCTGTCTTTGTTACCTTGACGACGTTATTATTCTTTCTCCCACGTTCGACAGCCACCTTACCCGACTCGCTGCAATTCTTGCGATCTACTGAAAAGCCGGCCTTCAACTTAACTCCACGAAGTGTCAATTCGGGCGCCGTCAGATTGCAATGTTGGGACACCTCGTCGATGCATCCGGTGTCCAACCAGATCCGGAAAAAGTTCGCGCCGTACGCAGTTTCCCTGTGCCACGTTCTGCTTCGGACGTGCGCTGCTTCGTTGGTCTGTGTTCTTGCTTTCGCCGTTTCGTCAAAAACTTCGCCGACGTTGCTCGGCCTTTGACAGATTTTCTAAAGAACACGCCATTCTCATGGGGCCCAGAGCAGGCTCACGCGTTCGCCGCTCTCATCGGGTTTCTGACCACCCCTCCCATACTTTCTCACTTTGATCCATCTGTACCGACCGAAGTCCACACTGACGCAAGCGGCCACGGTATCGGCGCTGTTCTCGCCCAACAGCAAAATGGTACCGAGTGCGTAATAGCTTACGCAAGCCGCCTGTTGTCACCTGCCGTGAGAAATTACTCCATCACCGAGCGGGTGTGCTTGGCTTTAGTTTGGGCTATCGCCAAGTTCCGGCCATATTTGTACGGCCACACGTTTTCGGTCGTTACAACCCACCACGCCCTCTGCTGGCTGTCTTCCCTACGGGACCGCACAGGACGGCTTGGTCGCTGGGGCTTTGCGGCTCCAGGAATTTTCATTTGTTTTCAACTATAAGCCTGGACGTCTGCACAAGGACGCTGACTGTCTCTCGCGTCACCCCGTGGATACCCCTGATCAGGCCTGTTGCCCATGATCCGGTGACCTGCGTGATGGCTTTGACTGACATGACCGAGATGCGCGCTGAACAACAACGCGACGCATCCTTACAGTCCATCATCGCCGGAGTGCAATCTGGCAGCGCCGGCGGCACGTGCCGCATGTTTGTGCTGCATGACGGCATCCTCTACCGCCGCAATATCAACCCTGACGGCCCTGAGTTGCTCCTTGTGCTTCCTCGTCATCTGCGATCCGTCGTTCTCGAAAAAATTCACGATGCACCGACGGCGGGACACCTTGGAGTTTTGCGCACATACGCCCGCGTACGACGCCGGCTCTTCTGGCCGGGTCTCCACCGCCCTGTGCGTCGTTATGTCGCAACTTTCGAATTGTGTCAGAGCCGGAAGAAACCTCCCCTGCCACCTGTCGGACGACTTCATCCAATTGAAGTTCCCTCTGAATTGTTCTTTCTTGTAGGCCTTGACTTGCTTGGCCCTTTTCCGACGACGACTAGGGCGTATAAGAGGATCGCTGTCGCTACTGATTACGCGACACGCTACGAGATAACATAGGCGTTGCCGACTAGTAGCGCAACAGACGTGGCACATTTTCTCCTTCACGACGTCATTCTCCAGCACGGTGCACCTCGACAGTTACATACAGACCGCGGCCGCTTGTTCTTGTCTAGAGCTGTGGACGACCTCCTCCACTCTCGTGCCACTAAGCACAAGCTGTCCACCGCCTACCACCCACAAACGAACGGACTGACGGAACGTCTCAACCGAACACTCACACAGATGCTGTCCATGTACGTTTCCAACGATCACCGCGACTGGGACGCCACGCTGGCCTACGTGACATTCGCGTATAACTCGTCTAGACATGACACCGCACCCTTTTATCTTTTGTATGGTCGCGATGCCACATTGCCTTTTGACACCATCCTACCTTCTGTGCCCCGCGTTGCCACTGAGTACACTCGCGAAGTCATCGATCCCGCTCACATGGCGCGTCAAATCGCCCGATCTCGCTTATGAGCCTCGCAGCATCTGCAAAAAGAGTGTTCAGCTCCCCGCAGGTGCTTGGGTGCTGCTTTGGTCACCATGTCGTCGGTTCGGCCTGTCCCAGAAGCTTCTCTCTCGCTACACAGGGCATTATCAATTCCTACGTCAAGTTAACGACGTCAATTACGAGGTCGCGCCGTTACAGTTTGATCCATCCTCAAGTCCGCCACCTGTTGACGTCGTGCACGTTTCACGGCTGAAGCCATACTTCGCTCGCAGTTCTTCGCCTACCATGCGCCGAGACGGCGCTTCACCACCCGGGGGTCCTGTTACGGCAGGACGAACGAAGAGAGGAAGAAGATGATCGCGAGACGCTAGCTTCTGCAGGTTGTTGGCGGTCAGCCATCTTGTCTGCGCTGACTCATCCTGCATATCTATTGTAGATATAGTCTCTATATACTCCTAACATCCCCGTAACAATATGTTAAGGTCGTTTGTAGTCCCTTTCTCTTTCGAATGATGCCTTGAAAGACAGGGCACAAATACAGTATACATGAGAATGCTGATGTAAATTTGCTACAGTGGCCTCAATAAGCTTGACGCAGATTGAAGGAGCGCAACATTAAAAACTACAAATCATAGAGCAGAACATGCAGACCAAACTTCAGTGTGCACATCAACACAAGCATGTAAATAGTGCTGCTGAGCATATAGTCACAAGTTTCATTCGAGATTACATTTTACAAACATACCCAATGAATCTGACTTTATAATGGATGCTCAAAAACGTGATGTCAAGAAAGAAATAAACAGCATGAGCACTGATTTCAAAATTTAAATAAAATCCAAAGGAAATTAAATTGGGAACCCTACTAAAGTGTTTCTCACAGCTCCGGGAGTTTTTGCGCGAGATACGCTCCGAAGAAGAGGCGGTTCGTTAGGAGCGCAGGATAGCACAAGAGCTATGACAGCGCGAAAACGACGAGCGCATCAAACAGGAGAAAGAGCGAAGGCGCGGGAAAGCTCCACAACGCGAGACTGACGGGGGCGATTGGGCACGGGCTTCCCGGAGCGTCCTCGAGGTGGACAGGGAGATTGCACTGTTGCGCGCGAAGATAGAACGTGTTGAGAACGACTCAGAGGGCCTGTAGGGCTCCGACCACCGACGCTGTAGAACCTCATATCTCTAAAGCGAGCCTTGCTCAGGCTAATGTACAGCACCAATCGTTGCTCGAGCCTCAGCCATTGGGTGCCGCGGCGTTCGAAGCGAACGAGAGTCCGGGGCTCCAGAAATCAGGCGGTGTGTTGGGTGACGATGGTCAGAGGCTGGCCACGAAAAACGTCAGCCGCCGCGCCGGCAAATTATTCCGACATCGCAAGCCGAGAGAGGCGGCGAAGTGTGTGGCGCGGTGGAGCCTGGCGAATTACCACACATCGCGGAGGCATGAGGTACGAACCGCTGGCGGACTCCAGAGAGTGAGGAATAGGCCGCGCAAAACGACACAGAGGTCACGGAGGCGTCGACAGAGCTTGGCGGTCGCGGGGCATCGCTCGTCGCTGTGAAGAAGGACGTGGTCAGGTACTTCAGCTTATTTGCGGCAGTTGCCACTGAGCCACCCCATTCGGAGCACCCAGGTGGCCATGCGCTGTGCATGATTGGGTATCGGACAATCACCGAGCCAGAAGCAGACAGCCGAGGCACGATATGGCATGCCGCTGCGGAGCGGATATTTTGTCTCGCCACCTTCGCGTCGGGAGTGCTAGGGGATCGAAGGAATGCGACCTCAGCGAGTACGATTGAAGAGAAGCGGGTATTGAGAAGGACAACCGGCACAGAATTGATAGTTTAGTTTTGTTGACCCTGCCCTGTTACTTTTTTATGTTTGATTGCAATTGTTATTCGTTTGATTTTTCTACCCTTTAATTTACCGACCTCTTTGTTTTTTGTGTATGTTTTCCTTTGTAAGTGTGATACGTGTTGCGTGTCGAGTAGGCGTACCGGCTCTGCGGTGATTTGCGCCAGTGCTCACACGGCCCAAGGGAAACAATACATCATCACATTGATTTTGAGCAGTTGATTTTAAGTCCTTTTGTTTTATCTGGCATTTTAATTGTGCTGTGGAGTGTGCTGACTGGCTTAGGATGAGTAGGCGATGTGCGTGGCCAAGTGATTCGGGCGAGACCTTCCACAAACCGTGACCCCCATGACGACGCGATTGTGCGTGTGACCTTCAAGAGCGTGGGGAGCGAGGTCTCCTTCAGGTGCGCGTGCACGACTGTGTGTTGATTTTTGAAATGTTATTAGGATAACATTCTTGTCGTCGGAGTGGTCCGACAAAATGCGTGCCCGCGTCTATCTCGAGATGGCCGCCATTGCCGCCGCAGCCGCAGAACCGCTTCCTGAGCTCGGCGGACCGGCTGGTCACGTGGGTCGCGAGAGCGTGGCAAGGGACGAGGTGGCCTCGGCAAGCGGGGAAAGTAGTTTGGAAGACGGAGCGGCGTGATCGTGCACCGAGATAAAGCTGAAGATGTGGTCGGAAGGCTGAAACCCCCAGACCGAAGTCTTCGCAGGTAGATCGACAGACGGTGCAAGTCCGTCAAGATCTTCGGCAGCGAGGTGCGGGCAGCCCGACGCTTCTTCAGATCGGGATCTCGGCGAGCACACCACAGATAAGCCTCGTGTTCCAACCTGCTCTCATTACTTTCCGCCGGACTCTTTCTTTAAAATCACATTTTTTCTTTCATTTAATTATTCATCGCGTGTTGATTTTTGAATATTCTGTTAGTGTAGTGTGTGCCACGTTTATTGTCGCGCGTATTTTTTATTTGCGCCGCGTATTTTTTTATTATTCTGCGAGTGTTGTAAATTTCCACGTGGTGGACATTGTGTCGCGCTTCGCATCAGAGTGTGTAGTGTGTACACACTCTGTAGTGTGTACACACACCCGCACGTCTTAGCCGAAGCTTCGCACCCTCTGCTTCTACTTTGGTTATTCTTTTTTTTTTTTTGATCCCGTCACTGGCATGATTTTATTTTCCTAAATTGAGCGTGTGTATTTAAGTTGCCTCCATTCTCATGTCTGTGATCTACGGACGATCAGGCGTAGACGTTATCGCTGGTAAGCAGTTGAACCTTCCATAAGTGCTCGCGGAGTGGGTTTGTTGTCGCCCCATCCCCTATGGTTCGGAGAGTGCGAATACATTATCACCAATACTTGACAATGGCAAAGAAAGACGCTCCCTTCGACGTGACAATAGCCGCCGCACTCCGTAGAAGCGGTAACGACCGTGAAGGCCAGTCCCATGACCCTGACAAGCTGGCCGTCACGGAGCCAGTGACCGTCATGAGCCAGCGTCGACGACTTCCGGGATACATTTCAGAGAAAGTGTAGCAGCACCGGTTGGACATCAATTCACGGCGCAGTCTGTAGCTTTTTTAGGCGAGCCCCAGACAGTCCAGAAGGAAGATTAAGTATTTATTGTAGCGACACGCCAGTAAAGGGCAGAATTCGACCAGAAGGAGTTAGCAAAAGACGCACAAAGGATAAGAACAGAGAAAGTAAAATTTGTTACATAAACATTCAGGGTAGTTGCAAACAGGAAAAATGGCTAGAATTTCAAACGCAGCTGACTGACGAAGCGTGTACGCGTTGACCGAAACGCATCTACGCGATTTGGAGCAGCCGCCTGTTTTTGACGATTTTGTGTGGGTAAGGTGCAACAGAATGACTGGGTCGAGGATAGGCGGAGGCGTAGGCATGATAATAAGGCGAGGTCTGAAGTGGCAAAGGGTAAAAGAGATATGTAAGGAGCATTTGTGGATTAGCTGCATATGGTAAGGCAAAAAGACGTGGCTGGGAGTAGCTTACCTATGGACAGGTAGTGATAGCAGAAAAAAAAATAAGGAATTGATTCATTGCATTAGAAGCATTTGGCAGGCATTCTGAGATAATGAACAGCAGGTTCTCTTTATCTCTCAAGAGGAAAGTGTATAACAGCTGTGTCTTACCAGTACTCACCTATGGGGCAGAAACCTGGAGGCTTACGAAAAGCGTTCTAATTAATTTAAGGACGACACAACGAGCTATGGAAAGAATAATGATGTATGTAACGTTAAGGGGGGATAAGAAGAGAGCAGATTGGGTCGGGCATGTAATGAGGAGGGAAGATAACCAATGGTCATTAAGGGATTACGGACTGGATTCCAAGAGAAGAGAAGCGTAGCAGGCGGCGGCAGAAAGTTAGGTAGGCAGATGAGATTAAGAAGTTTGTGGGGACAACATGGCCACAATTAGCACATGACTGGGGTAGTTGGAGAGGTATGGGAGAGGCCTTTGCCCTGCAGTGGGCGTAGCCAGGCTGATGATGATGATTATTAGAAGCAATAATAATGAGTTCAAAAAATCAGGCCACGTGATATTAGTGGGAGATATGAACGCGCACAAGGATTTAAACAGATATACTTATTACAACTGTTATCTAGTGCTGGATCTGTGTGATGAACAGAACCTTATAGTAGTTAGCAGGGACAATAAATGTCATGGACCGGTAACGTGGCAGTGGGGAAACAGGCAGTCATGTATCGATTACACCTTAATCTCAGTAAAGGTCTACGAGCGACTAGACCAAATGATAATAGCTGAACACGGAAAAGATTGCCTGGTGTTAAGAACGGCCAGCTGCAGTGCAAGTTTTGCCGGCCAGTTGCGACTGCGGCGGAAACTTTCCTGGAGCGTCGCCGCACACCTCTAGCCACGGCGTGACTTAGTCGATTGTGTGTGAACAACAATACGTGCGTCCTCGACTCTCCGTCGCTGGAGCCGAGTTTGACGAAGTCGCCATTATAACTAAACGGGCTAGGCGGACCAACTATTGTTACTGAGCCGCGGGAACGTCTACTGACGCCCCTTTCCACGCGCCGACCAAGACGCCAGACAATGGGCGGCCGGCGGGCGCGCTGGAGGTCGGGGAATAAATGCCCCTACGGTTCCGGGTCGTCTCCCCTACGGTGCCTCGTATCCCCTACGGTGCCTTGTCTCCCCTACGGTGCCTGGTCAACTCACCTGCGGTGCTTGGACGGCCGTTTCCGTCACCTGGGTATCGGGGGAGGACCGAGTGTTTATAAACTGCTGTTGTGCGGCTGCTCAGAACACTCCCTCTCAAGCAGTCATGTTAGACTGATGTACTTTCTCAAACAGTCATGTTAGACTGATATAGATAATGTAAATGAACCCATATTCCTCGTTCTCGATGAGAAGCAGTCTTTCCCTTCATCAACGTCCGCAGCGTCGATAAATTGGACGACGGCATGGGCCAGCTACCTTCTAATTCGTGCCCGACTCCAATCTTGACAACGAATCACGAGCGATGGGATTGAACCCCCAATCATAACAACTGGCTGACAGCGGTGAGATGGACTTTGCGACGTGGTGCTGTGTCTGCGGTGAGTGCTTGGTTCTTGCTTTGACTCTCTAGCCTTCATTTTGTGGTTGTTCTGTTTAGAACAGTAGGGAAGCTAGATTGTTGAGTGTTAGCTAGGTTGTGTTTTCCTAGCTAGATTTAGCGAGCAGGATCAAGGCAGTAAAGCAGCAATCATGGAGTTAAGGACACTGCTGAGAGACGAGTTGTTGATTGTTGGTGAGGAACTGGGCCTAGATGTACGCAAGGAAATGCTAAAATCGGAATTATTGCAGCTAATTCTCGAACAGGCCAGTGAGGAAGAAATTGAAATGGGGTATGAACTTCTGAAAAAGAGAGGAGAACGAGAGAGAAAAGAAAGGGAGGAACGCGATAAAGATCGCGAGTTAAGAAAAATGCAACTGGAACTTCAAAGCAAACGTTTGGAGTTGTCTCAAGGAAGTGAAGGGGCTCTGGGACGATGAAGTGAGGCAGAATTATACCGCATGGACAGGCTATCAAAGCCATTTGAGCTCGGGAACGACGTAGGCTTGTTCCTAAGCAATTTTGAAAGGACTTGCGAGAAGATGAACTTCGGCCCGAGTACATGGCCACAGCGGTTCCTGTCTATGTTGCCGTGTGAGGCGGCGGAAGGAATCGCCAGACTGAGTGCACAGGGTGCATATGATTATGCAAAAGTTAAGGCTAGTCTCCTGAAGAAATACCGCCTTTCAGCCGCAGCTTTTCGGCAAAAGTTTAGGAGCACAGGCAAGAAAGATAGCGAGGGGTATTCGGAGTTTGCATACGGCTTAAAGGCCAACCTAGTCGAGTGGCCGAAAAGCGCGGAAGCGTACGACAGCAGAGACATGATCATTGAATGCATGTGTCTAGAGCCGTTTTACAAAACCATCCCCCAAGCTGTGAAACTGTAGGTGCAAGACAGAGGGAATGTAAACACTGTGGAAAGGGCGGCTGAATTAGCCGAAGAGTACGCAACCCGTAGAAAGTTGAACGCCGAGGACGGAAATTGGCACGGTCGAAATGGACCGAGGAAACCATTTCCATTCAAAAGGGGTTCGCAGACTAGACGATCGAAGCCTGTAGGCGTGGAGGAAAAGCCCGCAGAAAAGAGCGAGGAGAAACTTAACGGGGAAACCGCACAAAAGGAACAGAAAAGAAAATTCGAAACTTTTAGGCCGATCTGCTGTTATAAATGCCACAAACTGGGACATATAGCTGTAAACTGCGGGAAGCCTAGCGTAGTTTTTTCCTACGTAGAGGAAAAAGACGACAATATGGAACTTTTAAGCCCCTATCTTCACGACCTGCGAGTTAATGGCAAACCATGGCGAGTGCTAAAAGACATTCCCGCTACGATGGACATTGTCCATCCGTCTTACGTGACGGTAGATGACTTCACCGGAGAAGTAGCATGGATCAAACAGGTTGTAGAAGAACACAGCGTGTGTCTGCCCATGGCCAAAGTCAAAATCAGCGGACCATTCGGGGAGCTAGAGACTGAGGCTGCAGTTTCCAAATTTTTGTCACTGCAGTACCCTTACATCTTTTCGAATCGTTCGGATCAGTTACTGCGTGACAAAGGGCTTAAACTGGGAGAGGGCATAGTTCAGGCATTGACGCGGGAGGCCAAGCCCGTAAAATCGCGTTGCTTTCAGCTGAAAATGCACAAGCTGCTCCAGCGGAAGCAGAAAAGGGGATAACTTCCATACCCGAATCCGAGCTAGGCTCGAGGGATAAAAAATCAGTCGAGAAGAGCCTGCCAGCTGACCACCTCATTGAGAGCGTATCACTAGAGTGTCCAAGTTCAAGCCTGCAGGAAGAGCAAGCTGACGCACTCACAAGCGAGACAGGGTCGTTATTCTCACCGGCCTCAAAGAACTTTGATAAGCTCTTACGTGTGGATAGAGAGTCATTGGCAGCCGAGCAAAAGAATGATGAGAGCTTAGCTAAATTTCATCACACAGCCAAAGAAGGCATTGCTAGGCGCAACGTGACGATACATGAGAGAGGAGGATTGTTGTATCGGCCCTACAGAGATCGAAAGGGTAGGATTTTAGATCAGTTAGTCGTACCTACTAAGTATAGGGAGGACCTTTTGGGTCTCTGTCATGGAAATGGGTGGTCCGGCCACCTAGGCATAAAAAAATCAAAGAAAAGATTGCTTATGGAATACTACTGGCCTGGCTCTTTCAAAGACGTAGAAAACTTCGTAAGATCATGCGACGCCTGCCCGCTCTCTGGTAAACCAGGTGAGACATGGAAAGCTCCACTGAAGATAGTGCCCTTAATAACAGAGCCTTTCAGACGACTTGTAATAGACACGGTAGGGCCTCTTCCAAAAACAAAATCGGGTTACAGGTACTTGTTTACCATGCTGTGTCCGACTACAAAGTTTCCAGAAGCAATCCCTCTGAAAGAGCTCAGCTCCACCGAAGTAGTAGACGCGCTTTTGACAGTGTTTGCACGAGTTGGGTTTCCAGCCGAAATTCAGGCAGATCAAGAGTCAGTATTCACTAGCGCACTGACTTCCACATTTTTGAAAAAGTGCGGGGTAAAGTTAATACACAGTTCTGTCTATCACCCTCAGTCAAACAGTGTAGAGAGGTGGCATTCAGTGCTTAAGCGAGTTTTGCGTGCGCTCTGTTACGAGCACAAGGAAGACTGGGAGAACTGTCTGCCGGCAACTTTGTTTGCTTTGCGAACGGTTCCACATGAAGCGACAGGGTGCTCGCCAGCAGAACTAGCGTATGGTAGGACACTCCGTTCTCCACTGAGAATGTTAAAAGAGATGTGGGAGGGAAAAGGGGAGAGTCCAACAGTGGTTGAATACGTGCTAACTCTGCTGGAACGGTTAAGCGCAACCCAAGAACTAGTCGAAAAGAACATGGGAGTAGCTGAAAAGAACGCCAAATTCTATTACGACAGGAACGCGAGGCTTCGTACGTTTAACGCCGGAGACCAGGTAATGATCTTTAAACCTTCAAGAAAGAACAAGCTTGAAGTTCACTGGGACGGGCCCGTTAAAGTGTTGCACAAACTTTCAGATACTAAGTATGCTCTGAAAATGCCCGGTCGCAGGAAGGAGGCGAGCATATATCACTGCAATTGATGAAGCCGTATGTAGAGCGGAGCGCAGTCGTTAACTGTACCATCAAAGAGCAGGATGACACTAGTACCAAGTTTAAGGAGTAGAAGGCGACATCCAACGCTGAAATCGGCCTAGAAGAAGTAGTAAAACATTCGGCAAGTTCGCACGCTCTTAGACCCGAGCAGCTAAATGAGCTAAAGGGGGTGTTAGGGGAATATCTCGACAGATTCAGTGATCGGCCGGGTAGAACCGAACTAATAATGCATGAAATAGAGCTTACATCGACCGAACCCGTAAGATCAAAGCCTTACAGGGTGTGTGCAAGACAGAGAGAAATTATGGAGGCAGAGATACAGCATATGCTAGAGTTGGGAGTTATTGAGCCCGCTGAGAGTGACTACACGTCACCGCTAATACTGGTAAAAACCCCTAACAAGGACCCTCGTCCGTGTGTTGACTACAGGAATTTAGATGCCATCACTAGGGATCAGCTGTACCCGATACCCAACATTGAGGAACGAATTGAAAAAGTTAGCGCTGCTAAATACATTTTAACTATATATCTCGTGCGGGGGTACTGGCAAGTTCCCCTTTCAGAAAGTGCCAGCCGCTATGCCGCATTCATCTCACCTGTAGGCACTTTTCGCCCTCTCGCACTCAGCTTCGGGCTGATGAACGCCGCGTTTAGCTTCTCTAAGTTAATGGATATTGTCCTAAAAGACTTGCAGGAGTTTGCCTTGCCATATCTGGATCATGTAGCAATTTTTTCGGACAGCTGGGAACAACACGTATCGCACCTCAAACAGGCGTTCTCACGGTCGAGGTAAGCCGGCTTAACGATGAAAGCGGAAAAGTGTAGATTTGGTTGTTCACGGGTTACTTATCTGGGCCATGTTGTCAGCCAAGGCGCGAGACGGCCGGCCGAGCTGAAAATAGCTACGATTGGACAATTTTCTCAGCCGCGCACGAAAACACACCTTCGTTCATTTTTGGTACTTGTGGGGTACTATCAACGGTACATTCCGAATTACTCGCAAATGGCAAGTCCATTCACGGACGCCCTCCGAAAGGGAGCACCAAGTAGCCTACACTGGGATAAGGACAACGAGAACGCTTTCCAAAGTTTGAAAACGCTATTGGTTTCTCGTCCTGTGCTTCGAACGCCAGGCTACACAAAGGAATTCATAGTTCAATGCGACGCAAGCGACAGAAGTATGGGCGTGGTACCTAGTCAGGTCGGCGACGTTAACGAGGAGCATCCTATTTTCTATGCCAGCCGTAAACTAAATGTAAGAGAGGAAGCCTACAGCGCTTCAGAGAAGGAATGCGGTTGTTTAGTTTGGGCCGCCCAGATGTTGTTGTGTAACTTGTACGGAGCGAAGTTCATCTTCGAGACCGACCACTGTCCTCTGACGTGGCTCAATCAAATGTCACACAATACTGGCTGCTTGCTCCGATGGAGTCTCACTCTCCAAGAGTACAATTTCTCCGTTAGAGATAAGAAGGGAAAGTTGCATAGCAATGCGGATGGTTTGAGCAGACTAATTTGAATTCTGCGTTTGAGGGTCCCGCCTTAATTTTAGGGTTACTAGTGTTAATTTTGTTAAGCCAAGAAGATCCCCTCTCATTTAGCGGGATTCTCTCCATGATTGCTGAATTTGTCAGCACGAAATTGCTTCGAAAATTGGCATAGCGAAATGCAGCATTTTTTTGTTTCTGCACTTATGTTTTCTTTGAAGCCTAGCGGGTGTAAAGTGAGAGCCAAGGTACGTCATCTCGGCGCACAGCCATGTTGTGGAGTTAATTTTGCAGTTGCCTGTCCTTGTTGGATGTTTTGGGCAGTGACATCATTACACACGTGGTCACTGCGAGCCAAGGCATCACCCCCTGGCCACCAGCCATTCTCTTCCTGCCCAGCGGTTGACAGCGCTGGACAGTCGAGAGTTTCCGGGCCATGGAGGCGCTGTTAAGAACGGCCCAATGCCGTGCAAGTTTTGCCGGCCAGTTGCGACTGCGGCGGAAACTTTCCTGGAGCGTCGCCGCACACCTCTAGCCACGGCGTGACTAAGTCGATTGTGTGTGAACAACAATACGTGCGTCCTCGACTCTCCGTCGCTGGAGCCGAGTTTGACGAAGTCGCCATTATAACTAAACGGGCTAGGCGGACCAACTATTGTTACTGAGCCGCGGGAACGTCTACTGACACCCCTTTCCACGCGCCGACCAAGACGCCAGACAATGGGCGGCCGGCGGGCGCGCTGGAGCTCGGGGAATAAATGCCCCTACGGTGCCGGGTCGTCTCCCCTACGGTGCCTCGTCTCCCCTACGGTGCCTGGTCAACTCACCTACGGTGCTTGGACGGCCGTTTTCGTCACCTGGGTGTTGGGGGAGGACCGAGTGTTTAAAAACCGCTGTTGTGCGGCTGCTCAGGACACTTTCTCTCAAGCAGTCATGTTAGACTGATGTACTTTCTCAAACAGTCATCTTAGACTGATATAAATACTGTATATAAACCCATATTCCTCGTTCTCGATGAGAAGCAGTCCTTCCCTTCATCAACGTCCTCAGAGTGGATAAGTTGGACGACGGCATGGGCCAGCTACCTTCTAATTCATGCCCGTCTCCAATCTTGACAACGGATCACGAGCGATGGGATTGAACCCCCAATCATAACACTGGGTAGCGATCATAAACATTTAACTTAGAACTTTGGAAGAGATACTAACGAGAAACACGAACCAGTAGCATCGTAATTTCTAAAAATTAATGAAAAGCGAATAAAAGGGATTGCAAAAAAAAACATAAAGAAGAAAATGTAGGCGTTTCCTACAACATTCAGGAAATGTAAAGGACTGGTAGACGTTATGCAAAAGTAAATAAGACAGGAAAAAAAACTTGGATTGGAAAGAGGAAACCACGTAAGTGGTGGAACAAGGAAATAAAGCAAGCTATAGACGAGCGTAAGCAGGCATCTAGGGATCATCGAGAAGCCAAAAAGTTGGGATTACACGCAGAAGAGGGGCTCCTCAGGTGGAACAAATACCGAGAAAGGAAAAAGGATGGTGAGTGAGCACGTGCAAGAGAAAATTAAATGTACAAGTGAATGTTGGGTACATAAGATTTGCAAGAAAGACAAAGGAGCACCAAAAAGATTCTGGAACCACGTAAGAGCACTTGGAGCCCCAACTACGATTTTTCAAACCGCTATAAGGGACGACGACGGTAACTTCTACGAAGGAGACGATGCACTGAGGTACAGCACAGACGTTCTTAGGGATGACTTCGGCATGAAAGAAAGCGCAGTACAGACTCAAACAGATCCAGCAACAACAGAAAAGCATGAGACATTAAAGTTTAGCATAGAAAGCTTTTATTCGGAAAAAAGCAGAAGAAAATGTCCTAAATAACACGGCAGCAGGACCCGATGAAATCCCAATACAGCTAATCAAAAACCTTGGTCCAAAAAGCAAGGAACTGTTGACTAACGCCATAGAGCGAGTGATTAGAACGAAGGAAATTCCGGTGGGATTGCCTGAAAGCAAGATGAATCTCATCTACAAAGGCAAAGGTGATAAGGATTAGACAAGCTCGTGCAGGCCAGTTACACTAACGTCGGTTATATGTAGAATGACAATGCAAGCCCTAAAATTGGAACTGTGGAATAGGGTAGAGAAAAATGATGTACTGGTGGAACTTCAAAATGGGTTTAGGCCAGCCAGAAGCTTAGAGGAAGCGGCAGTCCTGTCGTATGTGTTCCTTCGTCTTGTCTTCAGCGCTTTTTTATGAAAACTGTCAAAAACTGTGAGGATAATATGTTTGTACTAATAAACTCAGCGCATAGCCATTTCAGTAGCTCAGAATAGACCTTTATCAATAGCATTCCTAGATATTAAAGGAGCCTATTACAACGTAGACAGGGAATTGTTATGGGATATTCTTAAGCACGAAGGCATAGAGGACGATTTTGTGGAGCTGCTGAGAGATATATATCGAGACAACCGAGTACAAGTTGTATGGGAAAGTCGAAAAGGTAATGAAGTAGTTGGAATTCAGCAAGGGCAGAAGCAAGGATGACCTCTATCTCCACTGTTCATATTCATGTTAAGGGCAGAGAAATACGACTGGAAAACAGCAAATTATGGCTTGATTTATCCTACATGCGTAATGGACAAATACTGCAACAGAAGCTCCCTCGACAGATGTATGCGGACGACATAGAGCTACTAGCGGACAATAAACGAGATTTACATACACTTGCGACTATATTTGGCAATGCAGTGACAATCTTACGCCTCAAGCTGAGCAAAGGAATTCGGGAATTATGATCTTTAACGAAGAGACGAGTAGTTCCATAGTGTCAGTTCAACAGCAACTCATACCTATAGTCAAGCAATATAAGTACGTCGGCGTATACATAAACGAAGGAAAGACTTACTCACTCACCCACCAAAGAATCTGAAAATAAAGGGGAAGCGGAATGCTGCAATAACAAAACACAGAGCACTGCGGGGCCAGAATAAGTATCAGGTGGTGCGTGGGATCTGGAAAGAAGTAGTAATGGTACCAGCGCTAATGCTCGCAAATGCCATTTTATGCTTACGATCGGGTATCTTGTCGGGGTTAGAAGTTAATCAAAGAGTGGTAGGCCGGTTGGCTTTGGCATCCCGCGGTTAAATCACAAATGAGGCAGGGCAGGGTGATACGAGTTTGGCCTCTTTTGAAGTCAGAGAAGCACAGAGCAAAATAGGTTTTGAAGAAAGACTCTTCTTCAGAAAAAAGAAAGAAAGAAAGAAAGAAAGAAAGGAAGAAAGAAAGAAAATACATGGATGAAAATAAGTGGGCAGCTAAAGCGCACAAGTATCTGTACTCGATAAGCATGAGCACAGAATGGAGGAAAAGGTCAAGAAATTTGGCAACCAAGTATAGAGTATTTGAAACGGTAAATATATAACCAGGAGTCATCAGAAAGAAACTGACACAAACAGAGACAGTTAATTGGATGCAAAGAATGGAAACAAAAAGGACCATGCAGATTTACACGAATGAGAAGAAAGCAATTAGAAGGGAAAATCTGTACGATAACACAGAGGGCATTGCCTTGTCATTTGAGGCTCGATCCGGTTGCCTAAGGACAAAAACATACCGGAGCAAATATTTGGAACCAGATGGGGAATGTGTATGCTGCATCGAAAATCCGGAGATCACTCAGCCAATCCTAATGGAATGCGAATGGATTCACCCAGTGAGAACCCTAGGTAAGCTACACCTTCCAGAAGCGCTTGGGTTTAAAGGGACACTAAAGTGAAAAATGATTTCTTCTGCATCAGTAAATTACCATTCTACAACACCAAAAACACCATTCTTACAACGATAACACGTTTGGTAAGCCAGAAAAAGCGCAAGAACGAAATACGGGTGGCGACGCTTGCTTAAGTTCCCGCACCTGGGGGCTGTGACGTCTTGGATTTTGATGGCATCTTCTAGGGCCTACTAATTATATGTAGTGGCATAGACTGACTACATTGTATTCTAAACGAACCAAATATTAAACATGGCAAGTTTCGGGAACCTTTATTCAGCCAACGCGGCCCAAATGCGAAAACATACGTTGGAATCCCTGACATCACGTGACGTACCGGCGCTGGGGTTTCGGCGCGAAATTCAAATACTGATACTTGGACCTTCATTTTCTCATCTAATAATCAAACTATTTTTTTGAAATCACTGCCTGCAGGGTTCTCGAATAATGCTTCATTAGGGTAAACTGATTTATTGTTTCGCTTTAGCGTCCCTTTAAAGTGGACCGAAGTGTCAACCGGTCAGCAGTCGAGATAAGCAAGATACCTTTAGAGTATTCGTGGAAAACTGCAGGGAAGACATTGATACGTCCGGATACTTTACAGTCATAGCTAGCGGTACAATGTACACTTGAAGGAAAAAAAGAATAAATAGATGCATACAAAATGCTAGATAAAAAACATCTGTAGCATACCTGATTAAATCAAGCAGGCCCGTTTCAAAGGGGATGCCGTTAAATCATCACCATCATGGAAACAGCAGGGACCCCAGATTGTCTCGTCATTGCTCAGTGGGCGGGTTCATAACGTTAAACATCAGAGGCCAGTGCCACACCAATTAGCCGCAATCCCTCGGATTAGCCGCAACAAGATCATCCAATTCCCTTTTGTAGGAAACTAGAAAAAAAACAATAACTGCTTAAAACGTGGACACCTTTGGTGAAGTGAGGTGTGTGCTGACATGTGCTCAGACGTGTAGCGATCAACACTTTGACGAAAACTCGTCTGGTATGAAGTGCTCTTTTTTTTGCGTTCATGTTTTTGGTCGACGCCCGTTTTACCTTTGACTGTGCAGTGATCAGACATGGGAAGTGCTCCGACATGGAGTGCGCGCCCACATCTGAAGCCAGTTCTGTAAATATGTAAAACAATTCCGTTTCATTTTCCTTTAACCTGCCGCACTCAGCTCCGCACCAAGAAGTAACTCTCGGCTACAGAAACGGACGATGCCGTTTCTCAAGACCGACAAGGGGAGCCCCGCCGCCAAAGATCGGCTGGCCTGATTCTCAAAACTTTTCTGCACTAGGTGCGCGCACGATTTTTGCCCGATACGTGGGCCGATCCCGGAGATTGTGCAATGCCGGGCCTACCCGCGGCGGAGGTAGCAGGCGTTAAGCACTTCCCATACGTGGACCGATCCCGAAGATAGTGCAATACCGGGCCGACCCGCGGCAGCGGTGAAGCAGGCGTTAACACCCCATACGTGGGTCGATCGCGAAAATACTACAATGCCGGGCCGACCCGCGGCGGAGGCAGCGGGCGTTAAGCACTCGCCATACGTGGGCCGATTCCGAAGATAGTGCAATGCCGGGCCCACGCGCGGCGGAGGTGAAGTAGGCGTTAAGTACTCCCCATACGTGGGCCGATCCTGAAGATAGTGTAATTCCGGGCGGACTCGCGGCGGAGGTGCAGTTCGCCATTAAGGGGCCCACATACACATCTTCACTGATCATCGTTCTTCACAGAGTGGAAGGGCACTGAAATTTTCTGTTTTTCTTTTTCTGTTTCTGTTGATTGCCTGCGCCTACGTTCATCGATGCGCGGTGTCATTTTTCCCGATTGTATCGCTCCCTTTCATTTCACCTCTGCCTTTCGCCTTATATAATGTGTCCGTCTTCCATCAATAAAATTTTGTTGACAGTCAGCACTTGTGTCTCCTCTGTTCCTTTGTGGTTGCGTGTGTTAGTGCTCTCGTATTTGTCAAATCAAGCATGCACCAACTTGCCAGGAAAGAAGCTTTAATAAAGTGCCTTTCTCGTTCAGTGGGCCCTTCATTCTGTGTTCTTCCCTCTTCTCGTATCACTGACCTTTGACTGACCCACGTCGCGGACGCTACATGCCGGGCAAAACGCTACGCCTTCTCTATCCTGAAGGGCCTCGTCGCGGATGAAGTAAGTGCTCTATTTGGCCCTGCAAAACCATCGTGGAAACACGTTAAAACACTGTGCAGATTCATGCGGTCAGAACTGGGGCGACAAGTTCGTCTTTTTCAAGATTGGCTTCGATTGGTTTGTTACGCTGACCACCCCAGATGGATCGCCGCAAGGAAGCTAGCGTCACTGATGAAAACAGCTACTCATCTTATGGAGTACCATTGGAGGCGCTTTTTGAACCTGTTGCTGTCTTGTTTAGGGGACAGGGAGATGACATAAGAGAGTAAAAAAAGAAGCGTAACCACCCTGGGAAATTTTTTCCTGCCTGAGAACGTAATATGTATCCTGCAGAAGGGCCCGGAATATGGGTTGGGGCCTCGTGTCCCAGTACATGAGCTGATTGCAGCGAACAGGAAAATGGCCATGAAAGTAAGAAAGGAAAAGGACCGCGACCGCTGCCTTCTTGAGGGTCTAGACTGTCTGCAGAAATGCTCACCAAATGTTTTTGATGCGCAGAGCCACAAAAGAATATTAAATTGTGTGGTTTCTTTGTTCAAACGAAATGACCTTACGCTTGTTCAAGCAGAGAAAGAGACTCGGTCTGTTGTCCTACGAAAGGGAATCTACAATCAAAAAGCGCAAACGGCGATCAATAAGAATTTTGTGCCTGTTAAGAAAAGTGATGTTAGGGTCAAGACCAAGTTTATTGACTTTTGTAAGGAATTAAAGCTTGAAAACTTGCTAAAACCAGAAGTAGTAGCCTAAACGCAATTTTTTACAGCCAAGGCCCACAAGCCAGAAAGTCCATTACGTACTATCGTTCGTGAAGAAGGTTCGTGGCCTCTAGTCTCTAGTCGGTTTTTGCAAAAGCTCTTCTCAAAACGCTTGCTTTGGATGATCCCTTCCTTACAAAGAAATCTACCGTTGTCGCGTTGTTACTTGAGAGCACAGATAACATTGGCTTTGCTTTCTCTGTAGATGTACAAGACTTGTTTTATTCTGTGTCTCAAGATCAGCTTTCGTTGGCTGTTAAGAAATGCATAAAAGCAACGGCGACGTGTCTTTCCAGAATTCAACAAGCTTGTCAGCAGATAATTTTATCTCTTTATTGCAGTTTTACATGAGATCTACTTTTATTGTTTTTGACAACCAGCTTTTTTTTTTTTTTTTTTTTTTTTTTTGCAGCGCAACGGTATCTGCAGTGGGTCCTGCGTGGCCCCAATTCTTTGTGACGTATTTTTAGCAAAAGTAGATAAACTTTTAGATACGTCATTTATCCGGGGTTCGTTTCAAAGGTTTTTAGGTACGTTGATGAATTTTATTGCATTTAGAAAAGCAGACGGCCTTCACTTACGTCTATACAGTAGGTTAAGTTTTAAACGCAATTGACGAACATGTACTTGGGGTAAATTTTACCCATGAACTACCCAGCGCAGCTGTTTTGCAGTTTTTAGACCTGAGACTAACCTTTTTGGAAAGCCACGTTCGCTGGGGCTACTTCCCTCGAGCAAAAAAGGATTTGTTGCCATATGATACGGCGCATTCCAAAACTGTCAAAAGAGCTTTAGCGTCGCACTGTTTGGAATCGTCTCTTGAAAAATCGTGCCCGCACCTAACGCAGAAAAGTTTTGAGAATCAGACCAGCCGACTTTTGGTGGCGGGGTTCCCCTTGTGGGTCTTGATCACTGTCTCGGAGACCCTCCTTGAAGAGCTGAAACTAGGAACACGAAGAAAAGAAGATGGCCGTCGGAAGACAGACAATTTTTTGGTTGTGCCATACCTGCACACTTCGCACAACTTGAAGGTGGCCAAGAGGCATGGGGTGTCCGTAGATTTTTCGGCACCCAACAAACTGGCACAGTTGTGCCCATGCACTTGCAACTCTAAAAAAGAGAGGTTGTCAGGTAAAACATGACAAGCCATTCCTCAAATGTTCCACAGGATTGGTCAATGCTATTCCCTTGAAGTGCGGAAGGCTTTATGTCGGCCAAACCGGCCGGTGCATCAATGACCGCTTGGGGGACCATGCCTGAAATTTAAGTGATCTAAAATACGAGTACGCACATTTGGTTGCGCAGTTAACTAAATGCAAAGGATGCGAGGCTCGGTTGGGAGAGGCAGATTCTCCATAAGAGTACCGACTAGACGGCGCGCGTCAGTCTGGAAGCGTCCCACATAAAGAAATATTGCAGCAAGTGCGTAAGCACCCCCTCAGTATCGCTTTTTGATGCAGAGCTTGGATTTTTAAACGGGTGCGAATACTGAATTGGTTCTCTTTTAGTATGCCTTGCCTTTTTTTTTCGTTTTTCTTTTCCTGTTTCTGTTGACTGCCTGCACGTACGTTAATCGATGCGCGGTGTCATTTTTCCCGATTGTATCGCCCCCTTCAATTTCACGTTTGCCTTTCGCATTGTATAAGGTGTCCGTCTTGTGTCAATAAAATTTATTTAACAGTATGCGCTTTTGTCTCGTCCTTGTTAGTTTGTGGTTGCATGTGTTAGCGCTGTTGTATTTCTCAAATCAAGTACTCCTGGCTTTATTGAAATAAACTACGAGCTTTACTAAATACTAAGCACATTTCTGCTGCTTACCTGTGTTATATGTACCCTTTTTTCAGGCCACACATACGTGATGAATGTGCGAGAGATCGTTCCCATCTATAAAGGAGGTAATAAACACTAACCGCTGAAATATCGCTGGATCTCTTTAACAAGAATTTGATGTAAAATCATGGCATATTGCATTTATTCGCAAGTCATGAACTCTTTTAATTCGACTGATTTATTTTTCTCATCACGGTTTTCGCAACGGTCTTGCCTATGAAACTCAATTGGCTACCTTTAATGACAATTTTTATGTTGGACTGTAAAGATGAGAATGATGCTGTCTTAGATTTCGCGAAAACGCTTGATAAAGTGTCTCTCCACCGCCTCCTAATGAAATTTTCAGATGTGAATAGCAATCCTCATGTTTTTAACAGAATGTAAGCAATCCTGAACAATCAGTCAGAATTTGTCAATTAGCATGTCTCTAACTCCTCCTAGTAGTGTGCTGTGTCCACCAAGGGTCAGTACTGGAGCCATGTTGTTCCTAATATACATAAAGGTATTATCTATATCTTTATATTGGTCCTGCAAGATTCATATGTTCGCAGTTAACTGCGTCATTTATGGCACAATTAACTAATTATTGTCCCGAACAGGCTCTCGAAAATTATCTTAATGCTGCACAAGAATGGTGTGGCCACTAGCTCATGACACCTAACCCCAGCAAATGTAAATCAACATCTTTATCGCGTCATTGCAACCACCTCTCTCTTTCCCTTAAACAGACGGTAACATGAACGGGGAAGCAGTGGAAATTAAAAAATACTTAAGAGTCACCTAAACGAGAAGAAAGGGGGTTAACCGAAGGGCCCGATTTTTATTAGTCATATCATAAGAAGCCAAGAAACACTGACACCAAGGACTACATAGTAGAAATTACTTGCGCTTAATAAATAAAAAAAAAAGACGGTAAATTATTGGAAATGAAAGTGGATGAAAAAACACCGCAGGTGGGGAACGATCCCCGCCTGCGGCAAGTTGTTTTTGCATCCACTTTCATTTCCAATTATTTGTCGTTTCTTTATTTCATTTATTAAGCGCAAGTAATTTCTACTATGTAGTCCTTGGTGTCAGTGTTTGTTGGCTTCTTATGATATAATTAACAGTAACCTAGTCACATCATTTCGCCTAGAGCGCGCATGTCGACTACGTAGTAGCTTTAGCGAAGAAACAAAAAACAATAGGTTATCTAAGACATCAGTTAGGTCATGCGGCTCAATCACTAAAGTGGCTGGCGCAAAAATTACTCACCAGGCCAAAACATGAATAACCCACTGTCATCTCGAACACGCATCTGGAGCACTACTGGAGCATGCATCAAATATAAATGCGCTTGAAGTAGCACGGAATCGTGTGATTCGGCTTATTCATCAGATTTACTTAGACTTACTCGCAGCGTGTCGCTCTTAAAAGTACCTTTTCCACTCTAGCACATCATCGTCACATCGCCACACTAGAGTTGTTCCATAACTTTTATTTAGAGCACCCCTTATAGCGGAAGCTTTATCACCCCTCGAGTGCGCATATTTCATCGCACCAGACAAATTCTTCTAGTATTCGGGCCAAAATACCGCACTTCTGCAATCTCGGCCTCCTTTTTTTCCCGTGCCGTGCCTCAGTTGTCGCTACTGTACCTCCTCATGCGTAGGAATTCTGCAACAACTGCACTTCCAAAGCACGAAATTGCGCTGCAGATACACATGTTCCTCTATGATTATAAGCCCAGGTAGTTCTCTTTGCTTAAAGTGCACAAAAGTACCTTCATGATCAACGCCGCGTGTTTGTCCCCCTTCTAGTGAAGCTGCCCTTTGTGAATATTAAACATACATGTGCCTACTACTGCTTATCAAAGATTACCGATGCTATCAGCGTCGAAACGGACAGTAGCTCACTGGGAAAGGTGTTTTCTCAAATGGCAGTCGTATTTTGAATAGTTACGAAAGCATTCTTTCAATAAGACGTCGGGGCATTCGAAGCTCCACGTACTGATTGTGCCCTACACCGTAATTTGCTGTCTGTGCCCCGTGGTAACTCCGACAAGCGGCAGAGGTTGTAGTGCTACGTACAGGGCTGGGCAAGTATACTTTGCAATTGCATCCTGATAAGATACAAGGTAATCGGGCAGCAAGTATTTGAGATACAGATACGAGATACGACCGCGTTTATTGTATCCAATACTATACTTTCAATTTGTATTTTATGATGCTTCGATACATTCGCAATTTATTATTTTATATCTATATAATGTAGCCGCAAACGGGTATGCACAAAAATGTTTGCTTGGAAATTGCTCAACTCCGACCAACCTGGCGCGGCGGTTGAGACGGTTGGCATCGCCCGTGTCTGTGGTGGAAGCAAACTGCGCAGAAGCAGTGAATATGTTCCGAGAGAGGTTAGGCCACCGTACAGTCCTCGTTGATGACCACATTGACAGTTTGCTTGACATCGCGCCCGCCGACCGCTCTCCTCAGGTATCACAGCTGCGAGAACACGAAGATGTGCTCTTTCCTACAAACAGCCTCGACGGCCTCTTGGTGCCAGCGTCAGAATACGCGGTCATAAATTATTGTATCCTGATACGCTTGTTCCTCGAAGATATCGCCATTCTATACCGTCAGCACATAAATGAAGCCTAGGCAAACGACAGTCCTATTTCGAGGTGGCGAAAGTAGCAACTGCGAAAGGTAATGAAGCTCCTGCATGTGCTAGTCATGAGAAGAGCGACATGTCTCTCATGCAAAGACCTTGCTGCAAAACACCCCCACAGACATGGGCGATGCACGCCGTCTGTACCACTGCAGGTACCGTCATCATTAGCGCTCGCCGCAGGATCTGTATCGAGCGATCATCACTGCTGTGTGCTGTGCGAGCACAGTGTTCATGCTATATCGGTCTGCCACGTCACATTGTCAGCCAACGGACTGAGACGAACTGTTGTTTTTAATGCAGCGGAGAGGCACACGCCGCACAGAAGTAGCGCAACGCAGCACGACTAAAGTGAAAATACTACTCCAGATGTCAGCTTTCAGCATCTAGTTCCACATGGAAACGAGACCGCAAGAGCCTGTCTCCCGAGAGTAGTGATACACGAGTGCACCATGAGACTACGAAAAGTGACCAGTCACCAGTGACAAGTGCTCCTCCTTGCAGCACAAAGTTGGCAGCGGTCCTGATGCAAACAGCCACCGTGTAGGTGTCTGGAAAGCCCACTTCCATGTTAGTTCTATTGCTGCTTGACACCGGCAGCCAGAGAACGTTCATTCGACGTGACCTGTGAAAAAATTCAACCTTCCTTCCCTGGGGGCAGAAGACCTCTCTGTGTTAACAGTTTGCAGCGTCTAAGTGTTCCCACCATTGCAAATGTTGAAGTATCAGGCTCAAACTCCACGATCGTTTTCACTCCCACGATATCACGGTAGACGCGTTGGAGGTAGCTCAACTCTGGACCGTGGAGAATCCAGCCATTGGACGAGATCTGCTCTCATAGTTCTGAAAACGCGAGACGCTTGTCGCGGATGAGTAACGACGGCGCGATCGGCCAAAACCGACAATTTGTGTTCTGGTAAGATCTGACTACTATTGTCGCATAGTCACTATTTTAGGATACAACTTTACAAAAATTACCGACGATTACGTTACTTCCTAATGCGAAATTTGAGCGCAGCAAATAAGCTGTTTCACCTTTTCGATAGATTGAGGCAAAGAAATCGAGCAACACATGTATGCGCTATCACAGAATTTTTTTTTTTATTTTTCACACGTATTCCTTTAACAAAGACTCCACTAACAGTTCTTGACAGTCATGAAGGAAGCTTTGTGGTCGGAGAAATAGACTGATATATGTTCGACTTGGTACACCAATGCTTGATTCTCAAAGACGAGATCTATACAAGTGCCTCGCGAGGTTGTCACAGCCGTGGGACGCGTTACAAGCGAGAGGAACGGGATGTTCTCCCGCATAAGTGTTAGGAAATTGCTGTTTGTCTTTATGTCAACATTAAAGTCCCCCACTACTAACATCGGTGTGGATCGATGGACGGTTAATGCGAGTTGCAGGAAGTTGCGGCGCTTAGCCTCTGCTTCGGCGACGCGTACTCCTGGATCATCTCGACGGCGGCGACGGTAAGCTTCTGCTTCGGCGGCACGCACCTCTGGATTCTGACGGCGACGGCGCTGGGCCTCTGCTCTGGCAGCTCGTTTAGCAGCAGCAGCAGCAGCAGCAGACGGAGGACTTCCATCGGTCGTCTCGCTCATGGCTCAGAAAGAACTGGCAGATAATTTCGCAGTGGCGAACGGCAGCGGCAATTTCGGCTCGGGCGGTGCACATATACAGATCCGCCGCCACCGATCTGGCTCTCTGATTGCCACCGCACAGGGCGAACGGCAGCGGCAATTTCGGCTCGGGCGGTGCACATATACAGATCCGCCGCCACCGATCTGGCTCTCTGATTGCCACCGCACAGGGGTTGCATTGGAGGAGGAGCGAAGAAAGGAATTAAGTTCGAGCCGGCGCTTTGACAACCGGAGACTCGCAGGAAGAGGGGGGAGGGGGGCGGCGTGTACACCCAGCGGCAAACGATGGGGGCAGAAGCGCGCGCAGCAAGCGGACAACACGATAAAGGGAGGAGGGAAGAGATAGCAGCGACTGACTGATGCCGCTGACGCCGATAGTGAGTCAACCCCAGCTGCGGAGTTGGTTTCAGGGACAACGCCGCCGATGCCGACACAAACAATATGATACCCTCGCTTCCGCAGCGCTAAGAACCAGGTCTAGCCGTGGGAAGGTGGTCACGTATTCGTCGACGTGCCGGGGCCTACGTGAAATAACCGGCGCGTCGGCAACTGAAGAGCACCCTATCCGCCACACAAGAACAGGGGGGGGGGGGACCCTTTCCTCCTCTTTCTGCATGGCGGCGACGGTGTTCTATGCAGTCACGTTATCTTGACTCTCTAGCGGCGTCAGCGGCATGCAGCGGTATCAGTCGGTCGCTGCTAGCGCTGGGGGGATGAAAGGGGGGCGGAGCTGGTTACGAGGCCGACGACAACGCCGACGACGACGCGAAACCCAGGAACGGACGCCAAAGAGCTGCGCTCTAAAACATCAGTTGGCAACCAAGGCACACGGACCGCGCGGGATTGTTACTCCAACAGCCAATCACAGAAGCAAGCAAAGTCACCGTGATGCGCCATTTCAAAATAGCGTCGTACTTTATACCTCCGGGGCATCTGCTGTTCTTGAAGAGTCTTTTCATCGGCGGAAGCGATGAGGTGTGCAAGATACGCGGACAAAGTGTATGAAGTCTGAACTTTTCACTCTTCAAAAGTCGTCGGCACAGTTCATTTCACTGCTGACCCCGTTTACCTCATGAAACTTCACTGCCAACTGAAGTGAAACTTGACAATAACTAGTTGCAGCGAAGCATGCGTTTTAGTTCAGTTCATTAAAGAATTAGGCTTTCACCGTTCCAATATAATGGACGAGTGAAAACGTACAAAATTAGGCGCTTATAATTTTATTTTGTGGTTACCGTCTTATATGCAGGGAAAGTTTGAAGTCTGAACTATTTACAGCCTCGCGGAGAAGCAGTGGCTGGCGGTTATGAGGGCGTGGGCGGGACTTTACTGCAGACTTGAGTTGTATCCTACTATAGAAAAACAGAACGCCTAGGCAGGGACCTCTGCGCAGTAGAGACTGTCTTTAGTTACATGATGTAAAGCGTCTACCCATGAAGACCAGCCGATAGTTTACCTGCTTCGAACACCAGCCTGTCTACCCTATTTGCGTGCTAAGAGAAGAGGCAAGGCGAATGCGAAGTTGTCGACCCAAAGTTGTGGCGGCTTCGTGCAATAGGCATCACTGTCACCTTGAGGACAGTGGTCACTTGCCAAGCCACCAAGGCACTCGCCCACCTTTGGCTACACGACGCCGTACTTGAAGTTTTCTACTCTGTTCCCGACAAAACTTGTCTCGACACTCAGAACGTCGCAACAGTAGTCGACCTTCTACCACCGGGAGTGGAAAGTCGAACCAAGTCAGCCTCGTTCCAGCTCGTGCAGCCTGTGCATGTACCACGGCGCCACGTGATCTCTGGACGAGTTTCCAGCACAGTACACCAAGGTGGACCACTCATACAGAGTTCCAGAGCAACTACAGGTTCGTCGCAGAATCGACCTCATTAGAAACAGGGCGTTCAATGAGCAACATAGTGCGCCTAATGAAAGCCGGAGAGTGACGAGCGATTACGACAGAGAAGAAAGAGCCTCAGAAAACAGCGAGATTGCCCGATTCTTGATTTGTACAGACGTCGCAGCCAGCGAAGATACCCGAGATGTCAATCGCTGAACTGCCCATCTTCCTGTGTAGCCTTCTGCAAGGCCAAAGAAATTAACGCGCAGCGTGCGTAGACCTGATACCACATTAGAACCTCGGGCGTTTTAAATAGGCATTAAGAATCCGTTCTGTCCATTACTACAATCAGGTCTCCTTCCCTGTGTTCAGAATTGTGTTGACAGGTTAGGAACTGTTGCCTTCATGAATGCGATTGGGAGGCCGAGTAGTGGTTCTTACAACTTCATAGTTTCTACTTTCGGTCTACATTTATTCAGTGGAGCAGGCAACCATTTATAGGGAAGCAGGGAAATTGTATAGGCTCATGTATTCTATTCTTAGTGATGTATGTTTAGATGAAATAGGCAGAGGCCCCAGCAGTTGCGCCTCAGATTTCATGGTTAGAAAAGCCATAAGGCATGTTAATGATTTCCTAATGTTCATTGATCGCACCTGTGACTGTTGGATCACTAGCTAGAAACACACTATCCTGCGTACGTGAAAGATTATCGCCTTAGGAATTAATGCATGACGTGCCGTCTGATGAAAGCATATGTTTTCTAGACATGAGGCTGTTATTTTATGATAAACATATCCACTGGAATATGAGCCGTGTACCAATAAGCCGATACTTCCATATGAGTTGGCGCACTACAAATTACTTAGGAGGGGATAGCTAAGTTTCGCTTGTGTAACGCTTTGGAAAAATCTTGGCCACACTTGATGACAGATACCTTCAAAGAACAGATCCTTCGTCTTAGATCGGCGGGATACACTACGCACGCCCTAGTTAGTGTCGCAGAAGGCTTGCTAAAGCGTAAGTCTTCAAAACAAACTGATGTTTTCCGGTCATCTGCAAAAAAGAACAAAGTTGCAGTTATTCTGTACATTCACGGCTTATTGCACCGACTAAAAATATGGGACAACGGGCGAATATTACAGTAGTTTTTTCCGCACCCGATAAGTAGCAAACTTTCTACAGATGGACAAAGCCTCAAGCCCCAAGGAGGTAGCGTGGCGAAGAGAAACACCGGTCCACGTTCGTTGATTGTACAATCGTCTAGAACTTATCATTGACTTGTGGGAAAAGCTATGTTGATCAAAGCGGAATGTGTCTTAATGAGCACCTCCGGGAACATCGCGATATTGTGGAAGAAATGCGGGGAGGGTTTCTTGATGAACGATAGAAAATATAAGCGGTAGTGGAAACAGTGCAGAACAAGAACAAAGCAAAGCAAAGGAAAACCCCATGTGCATTACAAATTAACGCACGAGGTTATCCCCAGCAGAAGTAGCATAGCAGTCAATTGACGCGCGAATTAATTAAGGCGGAAATGATAGACCCGTTAGGTGATATGTGCGTGGCAAAACTGTCTGTATTGTCACGCGGCACGACACAGCCGAAGGAAGAGAAAGTAGAGGTATGCGCAAGGAGCTGGCCATTGCCTGTTGGTCTTGCATGACTGTCCTGTCCCTTACTCTACGCTAACCATCTGTCATCTTGTAAATAAACCTATCTTATCTTTAACAATCTTGGTGGACGTGCGGGGTAGATCACACTGGACGACCGAGCTATACTACCCCTTCGACGCAGCACACGGTTGGCCGGGCTACCACCGGGAGACGCTGACATGAGTGGTTCGGACGGAGGCCACGTTCGTGAGGAAACCGCTGAAGAAAGCAGTCGCCCAAGGCAAGCTGGCTACTGGACACCTCATCGAGAAGCATGCACATTCTCACGCAAAGCGAATGACCTGGCCAAGACCTCCCTACAGCGACCATCCCGTTTACGACAACACTCATGCCCAGAGCACAATAGTCCGGCCACAGCCTACGTGTTTTGAACGTCGACGTGACAGAGAGCCGCAACGTGCGTCTCCCGAACACGCCTTGGAGGTCTGTGCTAAAATCGCAGGCCGCCTGTTTGCTACAGCTGCGGGGCTCAGGGACACATCGCCAGGTATTGCAGCCGTCACCCACAGCGTACTCCGCGAGATCGCGCATATTCACCCCGCCTGCAAGAAGCTGCATCCTGGCAACCATTTGTGCCTTTTCGTCAGTTACCACGAGAGTACACGCCAAGGAATGACTCCCCAGTGTTTGGTCGCAGCCTGACTCCACCGCCGACCCGTACACGTTGATCGACATCTCCGCGTCGCCGCTCGCCCACGCCGCCCCAGCTGGGAAACTAGCTGGTGCGACCGATGGAGGTGAGGTCGCGGGACGGTCACTTGTTCAAACGCCTCCGCCTATGGTTATGTTAAAGAACAAAGTGTGTGTTTGTGTCGACGGCGTTAATACTGTGGCTTTGGTAGATACTGGTGCTCCTGTGCCTGCGATGTTTCTTTCTTTCAAGAATCTCCTAGGACCGAAAGTGATGTTTGCTTGGGAAGGAAATACCAGGGGTGCGATCTTGTACGCGTTCCAAAATAGAACGGAGGCGGTTCGTTCCACCGAGCCAAATACGATTCGTCAATTTGAACCGTGGCGAACGCCATGACGTCAATTGTGACGTGATATCTGCTGTCAGTCATTCCGTGTCGTCTGCTATCGGACGAAAGGAACGGAACATACCGCCTATTTCGTGACGTAAAGAACGAACCGCCTCCGTTCTATTTTGGAACGCGTACAAGATCGCACCCCAGATTTCGCGGAGTTGGCGGTGGACTGTTACGTTTTGTGGGAGTGTGTTCAGTTGTCATAACCGTTGGTGGATAGGCATCTTGAACGGAATTTACTGTACTCGCACGGGCCGCGCATGACGTAATTCTTGGTATTGAAATTTACGGGAGTGTGAAGCAACATTAGACTGCAGGGATGGTGAAATTTCACTCCGCGGCGATCTCAGACCACCAACGCTCGACGACGTTCCATCCGATTGTCAAGAAGTATTTTCCGTGTCCACTGATGTACGTGTGCCTGCGCAGACGGCAATGTTCATCCCAGTGACTTCGTCGCGCGCCCGTGTTGGTTTTCGCTGTGGATAAATCGAACCCAAATACGTCAACACTCTAAAGAAGAATGTACTTGTCCCTAGCTCACTTATCGAAGTTGTAGAAGGTTGTGCTCACGTGTGGACGGTGAATGTGTCCTCCGAGTCAGTTATTTTGCCTTCAGGACTGAAAGTAGCACGCTTTGAGAAGATGGTGTTGTGAGCATTCGTGCAGTTGCTACTTCCACAAGTGCAAGCTCGTCGCTGAGCGACCACTCTTGAAAAGTTAGAGCACGATTGATAAATCGCTTCCATCTTCCCACCGACTAGCGCTCCAAGAGCTCCTTGCCCGCTATGCTTCAGTGTTTGATTTTGCACAAGAGCGTCTACATTGACCACCACACTCCCGCGCACACCACCGCATCAATACTAGAACAGCGTCGCCAATACGACAGAAGACGTACCGCGTTTCGTCAGCCGAGCGCAAAGTGGTCGCCGAACAAGTTACAGACATGCTACAGAAAAGCGTCATCCAGCAGTCCAATAGTCTATGGGCGGCTCCAGTTATATTGGTCAAAAAGAAAGATGACTCGTGGCGATTCTGCGTCGACTACAGGTGCCTAAACGCAGTGACAAAGAAGGATGTGTATCCTCTCCCGCGTATAGATGACGCCATTGACTGTTTACATTCTGCCTCGTACTTCTCCTCCGTCGATCTGCGCTCAGGGTACTGACAGATACCTATGCACCCCTCAGACAAGGAGAAGACTGCCTTCATAACGCCGGATGGACTCTTCGAGTTTAATGTAACGTCTTGTGGTTTGTGTAATGCTCCGGCAACATTCGGACGATTTATGGACACGATTCTGTGCGGATTTCGAAGGAAAATATGCATGTGTTACCTGGACGACGTTGTCATTTACGGCAAGACATTTCACAAGCACGACCAACGACTGGAAGTTGTCCTTGACTGCATAGGGCAAGCTGTACTGCTATTAAACTCCAAAAAGTGCCATTTTTACCAGCGTCAAACACAGGTTTTGGGTTTCCTCGTCGACAAAGAAGGCATCCGCACAGACCCGAAGAAGCTTGCAGCCGTTTAAGTGTGAGTATGCATTCCGTCAACTAAAATTTCTGCTCACCTCAGCTCCACTTTTGCACCACTTTGATCCTGAGGCCCCAATTGAGCTTCACACCGATGCTAGTGGTCTGGGCGTCGGAGCAGTACTCGTACATATATATAGTGGACACCAATAATTCATCGCCTACGCAAACCGTGCCCTTACCATGGCTGAGCGGAATTATACCTTGACCGAATTGGAATGGCTCGCGGTAGTCTTCGCTGCCCACAAGTTTCGACCATACTTGTACGGCCGCCACTTCACGATAGTGACAGACCACCATTCTCTTTGTTGGTAGGTTGAACTACGCAATCCATCTAGCTGATTAGCTCGGTGGACATTACGGCTTCTATAATACGACTTTTCCATCACATACAAGAGTAGTCGCTGTCACACCGATGCCGACTGTTTACCTCGCCTTCCGTCAGCAAGCATGCGAGATACAGACGATGACTTAGATGAATACCTCCTTACCATCTCTGAACAGTTTCCTGATGCGACCATCTTCAAGCGTTAGCAAAAGCATGACCCTTCTATAAGACCTATTCTTGACGCCACTCGGACACCAGCACGGGGCTCACCTTACACTAGTGTGGACGGTTTATTGTATAGGACGAATTATTCTGCTGACGGCGCTCCACTTCTCCTCGTGGTTCCCCCAAACACTGAGACCTATGATCCTTCAGGCCATGCACGATGACATCAAGTGAGGCTACCTTGGCTTTGCTCGGATGGTCCACTGCGTCACCGTTTCTATAGGCCCAAGCTCTGGAAGACTGCGAAGCAGTACTTTTCCGGCTACGCAATTTGCCAACGACATAAGCAGTTAACGACGCCTTCTGCGGGTGCTCTGCAGCCAGTTAAGCCGCGACCTTACCATTTAAAAAGTTGGTGCCGATTTGCTGGGTCTCTTCCCCAAGTCTACTACCGGACGTCGCTAGATTATTGTGTGTGTGGACTATTTGACCCGGTATACTGAGACGGCGGCACTTGCTTCGGCTGCAGCAGCTGTTTCATCTTTCCTGCTGTACTCCGTGATTCTCCGTCACGGTGCTCCACGCGTTGTGATTAGTGATCGTGGACGGCACTTTACTGCGGACGTTGATGAAAAACTACTACGTCTTTGTAGATGTGATTACCGGCACTCGACCCCTTACCACCCGCAAACAAACGGTCTGACTGAGTGCACGAATCGTACCCTGACCAACATGCCTGCCATGTATGTCTCCACAAATCACAAAAATTCTATTTTAGCATTTGTTACGTACGCTTACAATACTGCAAAGCATGAAGTCAAAGGTTATGCGCATTTCTTTCTTCTGTATGCGCGTAACCCCCAAAGCTTTATCGACACCATCCTTCCCTGGTCTCCACATGATGTCTCTTCCATAGGCCAGACTTTATGTCTTGCGGAAGAAGCCCGTCGACTGGCCCGCCTCCGGACTCTCTCCTCTCAATATCGTGACAGGGCTCGTTATGACGCTCGACATATGCTCGTCACACTTGCTCCTGGGGACTTTGTTTCGCTTTGGACATCGTTACGGAAAAAGGGAATGTACACAAAATTTCTGTCACGATACACCGGCCCTAACGTCATACTGAAACGCTTGAGTGACGTGGCATACTTCATCGCAAGAGTGACTTCGCACAACCGGAGGTCACGTAAAACGCAAGTCGTGCACATTGCCCAACTCAAACTTTACCACCATCGGGCTACATACAACTCGCTCAGAGAGCTTCTTCTGCCCCTGGAGAAGGTGTCACGCTGCACTACACAGCCGAAGGAAGAGAAAGTAGAGGCGTGCGCGAGGAGCTGGCCGCTGCCTGTTGGCATTGCATGACCATCCCCCTTGCTCTACGGTAACCATATATATATATATATATATATATATATATATATATATATATATATATATATATATATATATATATATATTGCCACATCCTATATGGTCGCTATATATATATATATATATATATATATATATATATATATATATATATATATATATATATATATATATATATATATATGTGTGATTCCGTACATTGACATAAACTATTGTAAGTGCGCACTCGTGTGTATCATGTCTACTTCTCGTCCTCGTATTTTGCGCACTAAAACCTTCAATCATGCAGCATGTGACACTAGTGAAAACGAAGGAAGTTGTGTTGCGCATCTTCGAATGCCGCTCACAAGACATCTGCGCGAATTACATGCATTACAGACTATCTAAGATTGAATGGCCATCATTGGATGAAGCACGCATTGCAACAGCTGACCGGCGGTACGATAGGCCGCATATCACTTCCAATACGTCCCACGTATGTCTTATAGTGATGCTGAACGATGCAAGTGTGCCTTCTCAGGAGACAAACTTCTCAGCGCAGCAGTGGCAGTGCGCCAAAGCGATAAGATTTTGATTTGTTTTTTTCGTACAATTTGTTGCTAAGGTTGTAGCGACGTGACTAGCGCCTCCAAAGCAGCAATAGGCGAGCCTTCCGATGTTCTGTGCTCACACCTTTCGCAGATGCATAGCCTACCGAAGTTTTACTTCCACGTCTACATCGTGAGTGACCAACACTTGCGCTACCTCCACTCAAGTCCGGAGCTGCCGGACGGTCTTCTTATGGAGTCCCGTCTTCTAGAGGCCCCGACATCTACTAGAAGCCGCGGCAGGTCGTGATTTCGCACTATGGCATCACTGTCGAGGTGCCTCGTTAACAACCTACGCTGCCGGTGCTGCCTGTACATCTCTCCCAGATTGCGTGAACTCGGCACCACCAATGACGACACCATCTGCACACTTTAGCTGGACTCCTTTACCGCGACTTGACAATTTGACTATATTTCAATCGCGCTTCGCACTGGGAGGGAGGGCCCCGTAGCGGCGCGACTATCGCCTCCAAATCAGGCGGTAGTTGTGCCGTTGTGCTGACCATAGCCGCGCGTGTTGACGACGGTGGGCGCAGACGATGAGGAGCGATAAGACGCCAAATGACGCAACTGTTCAAACGGCGAGACCTGTTGTTTGTGCGCGCTCCAGGTGACGTAGTGAGCAAGGAGGGCTGCTTGCAAGTCCGCATAGACGTCGGGGCCTGGAGATGACAACCGGAGCCTGCAATCCAGCTGGAGCCTGGAACTTTGTTGAGAAAGAAGTGGCTCTCCAGCTGGATGAACCAGATGCCAGCATGTCGATGTAGAATTCCCGGACACCCTACAACCGCGGGACGTCTGCCGGACTGCGTGAGACCACGTTACTCGCCTTGGTAGAGTCGGTGCGCTGACGTTGGCATAGCTGGGCTCGGTCGTTCGGTGTCACTAATTTGTGGGAAGGCTGCGCGAAGAGCCACTATAGCCATGGTTTATATAGGCCGGCTAGCCATGGTGCAGCAGAAGCACGGGAGCGCCCGACACCGCGGCCGCATAAGTCGAGCGCACAGGCGTGTTCTATTCGCATGTTACCTGCACGTGAGCCTTCTTCGCCTGCCTTGGAGGCGATAGTCGCGCTGCTACATGGTGTTGGGTAGTAGTGTAGCTTTCTTTCGTTTTCATGCTTTTAAGCCTTTTTGAATGCGAAGCATTTCGTTGCATAATCACCCGCCGTGGTTGCTTAGTCACTCTGGTGTGGCATTTCTAAGCACGAGGTCGCGGTATCAAATTGCGGCCGTGGCGACCACATTTCGATCGATGTGAAGCACAAAAACGCCGGTCAAGTAATGCTTCCTGCTTCGGCATTGCTACTACGGCCGCACTCCAATGGATGCGCAACGCAAACAAGACTCGCGTATTGTGTTCTAGGTTAAATAATTCCAGCCTGTCAAAGTTAAACCACAGCCCTCCACTACGGCATTTCTCGTTACTCAGTGTGCAGTTTCGGGACGTTATACCCCTCAGCTTAATTATCTTGTATTGCGTGTTCGCAAGAGGGAGTAGCATCAACTTTTACTGCTGAATCTGAGAAAGGGTTCTTACTGCTGTGTAAAAAAGTCGCAGTTTCACCCGAAAGGCAAAACAATGATTTCGACAGCAACTTAGTAGAAAGTCATACGAATCAAGGAGAGTAGCTTTATACGCTTGTAAACATTCGCTTACAAACTAAATTAACAAGCATGGTGCCAGCGCGCAAAGGAATAACATTAACACTTCATACTTAATGATCGCGGAAACTCGCTGTGATTCCTCGCTGGCGTGAAGAAGGGTGGCCGCAGCAGCGAGCGAAGTGTTCGTGCTGTCTCTAGCCTCAACGTAAACTGAGCGGCGAGAACACAGCACACGCAAAGCCACAAGCCATCGGCCCACCTCGACACCGATGGTGGCGACGATGGCAAAAATGCGCCTGGATTGTCCTTATAATTCATATCGCAATGAAATTTAAAATGATGCTACCATAATAGCGACCGCAGCCTTACAGGAAGATTGATTCAAAAGCTGAAAGAGATATTTACAGAAGTGTGGAGTTCATACCAAGCAAGACGTTCAAGGTGCACGAAGCTGCCAAGGGCACCACGTCTATCCAAGGCTTGCTGAGCTGTTCTTCAATCTTAGCAGCTGTCAGCCTCGCCATGGCATTCATGGGCCCCACAAAATCCTCGAGAATCTTGAAGTGGAAAGCTGGCGTCAGCATGCGCCTCCGGCTCTTCCACTTGTCTCCAGAACTGCAGAGAGAGATGTAAATTTTTTTTTTAAATTTTCGCTGCAAAGTTTTTACAGTACATTGCTGTACCACACAGTGAGAAATCCCCACCGCATCAGAAATAATTATTACCGTTTCCGGCGCCATGCAAGAAGACATCATCGGGAAGAGAAAGGTTTTTCAGTGGCTACTTGGTATAATAAAATCGCGATACTCGATGAAAATACGTATAAATGATGAATGGTGTGACGTTTTCGCAATTGACAGAACTTGAGCAACGATAACTGAAGAATTAAAGTTTTGCGCCCTACACAGAGAGCCCTGCGTGAATTGCTCTGTGAATTACAGTGATTAAAAGCTTCAATGTTAGTGCGGTCTACTTGTTAATGCAAAATTCGCGGCAGTTGCGCGAAACGCTATGTCGAGAGCCAGCACGTTAAGTTGAGGTGAGTACGCTCACAGCAGGCAAGTTTTTATGGTATCATGAATAGTAAGGGTGAGAATATTCTATACAAGTTACGGACACCCAGAGAGAGAGAGAGAGAGAGAGAAAGCTTTTATTATCAAGGTTGAGTGGAGTTTTCTTTCCCAGCGGTGTGGGCTAGCGGGGCGTCTGCTTCGCCGCGACCCTATCAGCCCATTCCGCCAACCGTATCTGGTCTTCCGGGTTGTAAGTTTTCGTCTTCATCTCCCACTCTTCCTGTGAAAGAGCTCGCCTAAAGAGTTCTCTCGCGGGAGGGTTCTTTTGGCCTACCCACAAGATGTGATCTTAGTCCGCAAGGGGGCAGTTACAATGTTTGCAGTTTGGTGGATATTCACCACCCGTCACTACAGCTAGTCTTTTTGGACTAAGTACAGACCTAGTCTGTACTCTCCTGAGGTTAGTGGCCTGTATTCTTGTCAGTGTCTCGTGCGGGGATGGATATATTCGCCTCGATTCGCGTTAATAAACTGTCATATCGTTAAAGGTGTGGATACCTTCATGTCGGTCAACCCCGTCGGGCAAGCCCACCTCTCGGTTAATTGCTGCCCGGGCGGCTAGGTGGGCGGCCTCATTACCAGGGTTGTCCGCATGAGCTGGTACCAACGCCAACTTCAATTGATTGAGTTCTTTGTTGATAATCCTGAATGCTCGAGGGGAAATGAAACCCGAGGTGTAGTTACGAATAGCTGTTTTCGAGTTGGATATAATAATCTTGGTGCCCGGGATGGAGGTGCCCATGGCGATGGCGGCCTCTTCCGCCTCCACAATAGAAGATGTGTTTACCGTCGCACAGATGATCGTGTGTCCGTCACCAGTAGTGACGGCTATGGTGTGTCGAACATCACTGGTGCGAGCAGTATCCACGTAAATGGCGGGTTGGTTTTTGTAGCATTGCCAGAGTGCCACCACCCTAGCTTTGCGTCTACCTCTGTTTTCAGTTCTCATGTTTTTCAGAAACGGGGGGATAATGATCTTGGTCCGGATAGTGTTAGGTATCCGGTGTTGTTGCGGGATGTCTAACGCTGGACGATACCCAAGGTGTCCAGGATCCGCTGTCCCGCGTGTGTGCCGGATAATCGAACTGTTTAAGCCCATTTGTGGGCCTCTATGATTTCCTCAACGCTGTTATGCGCCCCTAGACTCAAGAGTGCCTTCGTATTAGTCCATTTTGGTAGCGCAAGAGCCTGTTTGAATAACGTTTGGATTAGACCGTTAATCCGTTCCAAGTCTCTTTTCCTGAGATGCAATTAAGGGCAGACATACGCCACTCGGGTCAGAAAAAAAGCCTGGATTAGTCTCCAGGCATCTTTCTCCGTAACTCCATGCCATCGGTTGGAGACCCTCCTGAGAAGGTTCTGTAATTGCCCAGCCGTAGTTTGGAGTCGTGCTGCAGCTTCTTGGTTGTGCGTGTTTTGCTGGATCCAGAATCCTAACACTCAGATTTTATATACGGGTGGGACCGGTTGACCAGCTACCTGCACCTGAATGTGTGCGGGCATATTGGCAGCCGGATTCGCGGCATTTTTGGTCCGGAGTATAAGCAGTTCTGATTTTTTCGGCGAACAGCTGAGGCCATTGTTGCGAGCGTGTTTCTGCACTGCGTCAGCGGCTGCCTGCAGTGATTCCGAAATTTCTCCATCCGACCCTGTGCCCGTCCAGATCGTTACGTCATCGGCGTAGATGGCGTGCCTGATGTGGGGAACCTCTTTGAGCTGTCGGGATAAGCCGCCCATGATGGTATTAAAGAGGAAAGGAGAAAGTACTGCTCCCTGTGGTGTACTTCTAGTGCCGAGCTCTATGGTTTTGCTTTCAATACCTCCTATGTTTACGGTGGCAGTACGCCCCTTGAGGACTGTGGTATTATAGGTATACGTTCTTTTACCTACGTTCATGTTGGATACGTTTTCTAGAATGGCTCGATGCGAGACATTGTCAAACGCTTTGTGTATGTCTAATGTTAACAGTGTTCGAGTTGCGCGTATAGGCACTGGATTAATGATATCATTTTGTACCTGCCACAGTATGTCTTAGCTGCGAAGTTTGAATCGAAAGCCGATCATTGTCCCTGGGAAGAGGTGGTTGGTTTCGCCATAGACAACCAGCGTTTCTGTTCTTAGGTGTTTTACATTTGCTAGCTGGGCACGTTGCTCCGCGTTTAACACTAAATGAACTGCGCTAACGGAAAAGGACAGTGGAAGATGCCAAATAGAAGCGCTGTCTCGCAATTTTTCAAGGCACAGCGTTTCAAAGAGGCGTTCATTTCAAAACACAGTGCCTTTATAACAATCGAAATCACGGATGCATGATGTGAGCTTGACACAAAGCAGGAAAGGTAAATAGTTGCGAGTTCGCGCTTGTTTGTCATCTTGTACTGTCCTTTGTCGTTTGAGCTCTACAGTGGTAATTTGTGTGTTTGGGCAATTTATGTCTCTGTTCGGGTGCATCCGTGTCTGTAACGCGTGTGTTTCTCTGTCTCTGTCATTTTCCGTCTCTGTCAACTGTCATTTACGTTCTACATGGCGTGAAAGCCCCAACTCTCCCGACAACAAATATTGCTAGACACATAATGTAGTACTGCGAAGATCCTATATAGCTCTCAAGATGTGCTCAAAGCTTCCTCCTGATTGTCGCAATGGTGTACGCCTCAGTGAGACAATAGGAATCCATGACTGCCAATCGCGATCACAAGATAAACACGACAGAAGCGCTGGTTCACCACACAGGAAGGCGCAGAAAGTAAAATCAGTGAGCATGACCATGATGATGTATGGGGTGTTGTGGTACAAGGTCTAATGTTGGCCAATGCCATCTCCGGAGCTAATGACTTGCGATGTGTAAACTTCATTTAAAAGTTTAAACTGATTTTATATTATCACACCGGCAGCGGCGGCCGCTCGGAGCAGATTGCGATAAGGCATTATTTTTGCTCAATCGCACTTCCCAGCAGCTAGCCCATCCCGCTGAGCCAACAGGATCGCCACCCGCTGTACAGTTTTATTTTTATTTTTTATTTAGAAAACATCTTACAGGCCCTGTCGGGCATTGAGTAAGGGGGGCAATGTAACAAAGGACTGTTAAGTACAATGGAAACAACTCAAAAATAAACCTAAGACAACTGTACAGTGGCTGAACTAAAAAAACAAAACAAAGCATAGCATGATCAAGCATAGCAGATATATAAAAGAAAGGAGATTATGTAAAAAGCACGCACAGGCGTTCACGAAATATTTTACGATCAGTTATCGTGACGATATCATCGGGAAGGCCATTCCAGTGGGATATGGCACGAGGTACAGCAGATAAATTGAAAGCAGTGGTTTTACCGAAAATGCGCTTGAAGCTAAAATGATTATGTAATCTTGAGGACGTACGGACGGGGGTTTCGAGGGGTAATATGAATGGTTTATCGGAATGAACATATTTGTGTAATAGACAGAGCAAAGCAATCTTGCGGCGGATGTCTAGGGGCTGTAAAGAAATATCGAGCTTGATCTGCGTTATACTTTACTTTCGATCAAAATTCCGAGTTATATAACGGGCAGTTCTGTTCTGGATGCGTTCCAGCATGGTTATTAAGTATTCTTGGTGTGGTGACCACACAGCGGATGCGAATTCTAATTGCGGGCGTACGAATGTCAGGTATGCTAATTTACGCACGTCAGCAGATGAATTTTGCAAGTTGCGCCTCAGAAAGCCAAGGGTTTTAGATGCGGTTGCGCAAATTGTAGTGATATGCGGAGACCAAGAAAGGTTACTAGTCAGGTTTACACCAAGGTATTTGTAGGTAGTGGTACGTGACAGATTCGTGTTATTTATGATGTATGTGAATATGGAGCTAGTGCGCTTGCGTGAGAACGATATAATATTACATTTGGAAGGGTTAAGAGACATTTTCCAAGTATTACACCAGTCGGTAATAATGTGAAGGTCATGCTGCAAGGCGGTATGGTCGTTAGTGGAATTAATTGGTCGGTAAACAACGCAGTCGTCGGCGAACAGTCGTACGCAGGAGGAAATGTTTGAAGGTAGGTCGTTAATAAATATTAGGAAAAGCAGAGGCCCCAACACACTCCCCTGTGGTACACCAGAGGTGACCTCAGTGATAGGAGAAGGACAATCGTTAACAACGGTAAATTGGCGACGAAGCGATAAAAAGTTTCTAAGCCAAGAAAGGGTTAGTGAGTCGATACCTAGATGAGATATTTTAGAAATGAGCCGGCAATGGGCAACGCGATCAAATGCTTTTGAAAAGTCCAGGAAAATGGCGTCTATTTGTTGACTGTTGTTCATACTGCTGTGTAGATCGGTGGTAAACTCTAGTAACTGTGTTTCACAAGATAGACCTTTCCTGAAGCCATGCTGTTTCTGAAAAAAAAAGTTATTTTTTTCTAGGTGCGTGTAAATGTGCGAGGCGATTATGTGTTCAAATAGTTTGCATGACACAGATGTTAGCGATATTGGGCGATAGTTTTCAGGCCTATGTCTATCTCCAGATTTAAAAATGGGGACAACCTTCGCAATCTTCCAGTCAACTGGCAAGACACCAGATGACAAGGACGGCTTGAAGATATGATACAGAATGATACTTGAAGTAGATACTGTGTTTTTTAATAGCTTAGTGTTAATATTGTCAATACCACAGGCAGATGTGGTTTTAAGTCCGTTAATGAGGCTAACAATGCCTTCAGTTGAAATATTTATGGGTTCCATAAATGGGTAATCGTAATCCGGAACCACTGGAATATCGGAATGGTCTTTCCTTGTAAAAACAGAAGAAAAATATGCATTAAATAGTGATGAACATTCCCCGTCAGAAAGAGGTTGTTGTTTGTCGTCTAGCAGAGAAATATCAGAAGTGTGACCGGGTGTTAACGTTTGCCAAAATTTTCGCGGATTAGTCTTCAGGAGAGAAGGTAAGTCGTGAGCGAAGTACTTGTCTTTAGAAGTGCGTAAGGCTAAAGTGTACTCACTAAGGAAACTTTTGTACTTGCTCCACGAGGACTCGCTTGCACGATTTATAGCATTGCGGTACAGACGTTTTTTTTTTATTACGTAGTGTTCGAAGTTTTTTATTGAACCATGGTTTAGACTTGTCGTTCGCTGCCGAAACGTACGGAATATATTTGTCTGCAAGAGCGAGTAATTTGTCTTTGTAAAGTACCCAGTTTTCGTTGGGGAAAAGAGGGCAAGAATGAATCACTCAGAAATAACTGAAGTTCAGTGTTGATGGAAACGTAGTTAGCTTTGTTGTAATCCCGAATTTTTTTTATATTGAAACCCAGTAAATAACATGGGTATTCGGAGCGTCAGCTGAAGCAGCTTATGATCACTAAAACCATCAGAAATTAGCAAAGGACACACGGTTTCAGGTGCGGTAGTTAGTGCCAAATCTAAAAGGTTGTTGTCACGGGTGGGTTGATCAATTACCTGTGAAAGATTTAAGTCCAAGGTTAATTCAATGAAATCGGTTGCGTGCTTGCACGACGATGACAAGCATGGCCAATTGATTTGGGGAAAATTGAAATCGCCAAGCAGATAAACATAACTAGTTGAACATTTCCGCATGGCAGTAACAATGCTTTCGCGTAGTTTATCAACAAATGGAAGGGACAATTCAGGGGGGCGGTAACAGACACCAACTAATATGTTTCCACAAATGGTTTGACAGGCAGCCCAGATAATCTCAAGTGATGACGAGGTGTCAACTTCATAAGAAGATATCCTTTTATTTATTGCAAGCAAGACACCACCGCCCTTTTTATCATTGCGGTCATGCCGATAAATGCTGAATATGTCACTTTCTATAAAAATTTCGCTATCTGAAACATCTTCGTGCAGCCATGTTTCTGTTACAGCTAAAATGTCGGGATTGCTATCTTCTACAAAGGAACAAAATATATCGCGTTTATTTAGTATGCTGCGTATGTTAGTGTACGATATTGTGAGCAAGCGAGATGAGTCAGTATAAGGGGGCAGTTTAGGGACCTGTGCACCCGTACGTTTCTTTAGCTATCTGCTACATAATACGACGGTGTCTCTATCAACATCGTACATGTATTCCTTGTTGTTAATGCGCATCTTGTCAAGTGAACGTTTGCACGGCTTGTCCTGTGCTCTTGCATATTCTAGCAGTTTTTTTCTTGCTAAGCGAGTGCTTGGCGCGAAATCCTCGCGGACAGATAAGCGGGAGCCTTTTAGCTTCCTTGCAGAAGCCAAAATGTTCTTTTTGTCTTTAAATGTGACAAGCTTAGCGATTATTGGCCTGCATTTGTCATGAGCGAATCGACCAATTCTGTGCACTCGTTCAAACTGGTCGCTTGATAAAGTAAGCTCCAGCCTTTCAGCGCAGAGTTTGATTACTTTTTGCTCTGAAGTCGTCCACTCTTCACCGGACTCATCGCTGATGCCAAAAAAAGTAAATTTGATCTACGTAGTCTGTTTTCGGCGTCCTCGCACCTTGAAGTTATGGTTTTTAACTGGCGCGAAAATGGCTGGATGCTGTCAGGAGTGTCTGTCCCAAGGGTTTCACGTAGGCTAAGGGTGGACTCGAGAGTGGCGACTCTGTCCTTAAGGCATTTCACCTCAACGTCTGTGGCGTCCTGCTTCTCTTTTATTCCCTTAAGTTCCCTTAAGTTCCCTGCTTGCGGTGACCCATCTACCGGACACTCTTGTGCTGCCTGAGAGTCCATATTTTTCAAGCCACTGCCGCAAACGTCACCACGCAGCCTCCCGGCGCAACACATATCATCTTGCAAGAAACGCCTGTGTGTCCATGTTTCAAGATCGACAGGGGCGAACGCTCGGAGCAGATCGGCCGAAAGGCTTGCTTTTACTCACTCGCAGTTCCTAGCAACTGATCTATCCAGCTGAGACGCCAGGATCGCCACCCGCTGCACATTTAGACGGTCGCTGCTTGCGGTGACCCATCTACCGGACACTCCTGTGCTGCCTGGCGGTCCATGTTTTTCAAGGCACTGCCGCAAACGTCACCACGCAGCCTCTCGGCGCAACACATATCATCTTGCAAGAAACGCCTGTGTGTCCATGTTTTAAGATCGACAGGGACGAACGCTCGGAGCAGATCGCGCTAAAGGCTTTGTTTTACTCACTCGCACTTCCTAGCAGCTGATTTAACCAGCTGAGTAAACAGTATCGCCACCCGCTGTACTTTTAGACGGTCGCTGCGTGCTGTGACCCATCTACCGGACACTCCTGTGCTGCCTGGCGGTATATATTTATCAAGCCAGTGCCGCAAACGTCACCACGCTGCCTTTCGGCGCAACACATATCATCTTGCAAGAAACGCCCGTGTGCCCATGTTTTAAGATCGACAGGGGCGAACGCTCGGAGCAGATCGGGCGAAAGGCTTGCTTTTACTCACTCGGAGTTCCTAGCAACTGATCTATCCAGCTGAGACGCCAGGATCGCCACCCGCTGCACATTTAGACGGTCGCTGCTTGCGGTGACCCATCTACCGGACACTCCTGTGCTGCCTGGCGGTCCACGTTTTTCAAGCCACTGCCGCAAACGTCACCACGCAGCCTCCCGGCGCAACACATATCCTCTTGCAAGAAACGCCCGTGTGTCCATGTTTTAAGATCGACAGGGGCGAACGCTCGGAGCAAATCGCGCTAACGGCTTTGTTTTACTCACTCGCACTTCCTAGCAGCTGATTTAACCAGCTGAGTAAACAGTATCGCCACCCGCTGTACTTTTAGACGGTCGCTGCGTGCTGTGACCCATCTACCGGACACACACACTCCTGTGCTGCCTGGCGGTCCATATTTATCAAGCCAGTGCCGCAAACGTCACCACGCTGCCTTTCGGCGCAACACATATCTTGCAAGAAACGCCCGTGTGCCCATGTTTTAAGATGGACAGGGGCGAACGCTCGGAGCAGATCGCGCTAAAGGCTTTGTTTTACTCACTCGCACTTCCTAGCAGCTGATTTAACCAGCTGAGTAAACAGTATCGCCACCCGCTGTACTTTTAGACGGTCGCTGCGTGCTGTGACCCATCTACCGGACACTCCTGTGCTGCCTGGCGGTATATATTTATCAAGCCAGTGCCGCAAACGTCACCACGCTGCCTTTCGGCGCAACACATATCATCTTGCAAGAAACGCCCGTGTGCCCATGTTTTAAGATCGACAGGGGCGAACGCTCGGAGCAGATCGGGCGAAAGGCTTGCTTTTACTCACTCGGAGTTCCTAGCAACTGATCTATCCAGCTGAGACGCCAGGATCGCCACCCGCTGCACATTTAGACGGTCGCTGCTTGCGGTGACCCATCTACCGGACACTCTTGTGCTGCCTGGCGGTCCACGTTTTTCAAGCCACTGCCGCAAACGTCACCACGCAGCCTCCCGGCGCAACACATATCCTCTTGCGAGAAACGCCCGTGTGTCCATGTTTTAAGATCGACAGGGGCGAACGCTCGGAGCAAATCGCGCTAACGGCTTTGTTTTACTCACTCGCACTTCCTAGCAGCTGATTTAACCAGCTGAGTAAACAGTATCGCCACCCGCTGTACTTTTAGACGGTCGCTGCGTGCTGTGACCCATCTACCGGACACTCACACTCCTGTGCTGCCTGGCGGTCCATATTTATCAAGCCAGTGCCGCAAACGTCACCACGCTGCCTTTCGGCGCAACACATATCTTGCAAGAAACGCCCGTGTGCCCATGTTTTAAGATGGACAGGGGCGAACGCTCGGAGCAGATCGCGCTAAAGGCTTTGTTTTACTCACTCGCACTTCCTAGCAGCTGATTTAACCAGCTGAGTAAACAGTATCGCCACCCGCTGTACTTTTAGACGGTCGCTGCGTGCTGTGACCCATCTACCGGACACTCCTGTGCTGCCTGGCGGTATATATTTATCAAGCCAGTGCCGCAAACGTCACCACGCTGCCTTTCGGCGCAACACATATCATCTTGCAAGAAACGCCCGTGTGCCCATGTTTTAAGATCGACAGGGGCGAACGCTCGGAGCAGATCGGGCGAAAGGCTTGCTTTTACTCACTCGGAGTTCCTAGCAACTGATCTATCCAGCTGAGACGCCAGGATCGCCACCCGCTGCACATTTAGACGGTCGCTGCTTGCGGTGACCCATCTACCGGACACTCCTGTGCTGCCTGGCGGTCCACGTTTTTCAAGCCACTGCCGCAAACGTCACCACGCAGCCTCCCGGCGCAACACATATCCTCTTGCAAGAAACGCCCGTGTGTCCATGTTTTAAGATCGACAGGGGCGAACGCTCGGAGCAAATCGCGCTAACGGCTTTGTTTTACTCACTCGCACTTCCTAGCAGCTGATTTAACCAGCTGAGTAAACAGTATCGCCACCCGCTGTACTTTTAGACGGTCGCTGCGTGCTGTGACCCATCTACCGGACACTCACACTCCTGTGCTGCCTGGCGGTCCATATTTATCAAGCCAGTGCCGCAAACGTCACCACGCTGCCTTTCGGCGCAACACATATCTTGCAAGAAACGCCCGTGTGCCCATGTTTTAAGATCGACAGGGGCGAACGCTCGGAGCAGATCTCGCTAAAGGCTTCCTTTTACTCACTCGCACTTCCTAGCAGCTGATCTATCCAGCTGAGCCAACAGGATCGCCACCCTCGGTGTTTTTGGATGGTCGCTGCGTATTAGAGCGCAGCGGACAGCCACAGCTCCTGGGCCCCTGGACTAGCACTTCAACAGCGCACTCCGGGGGGCACAGCTGCATTTTTACAGCTCAGTAAAGTTTTTCGATCAATCTGGTAAACACAAGGCTATACATACAATGAAAAAGCACCGACGAAAACACGTTACATACTTAAGTTGCGAAGTCGGAGGGCTCGAGCACCTCTGTTCACGCAGAGCGTCACCCGCGTAGGCGCTGCCGCCATCTGGCGGCAAGCCAAGGCACGGATGCGTCCGCGATATACTCCGCCTGCGGAGAGTTCACCTTAACGTAGTCTATTACCTTGTGCATGCCGAGCTGCATAGAGTTTCTCACTACATTATCTAGATTGAAATCTGGCGCTACTGCGCTATGGTGTGCATGGGAATGCCGGTATATTGTGACTTCGGATTGGCATCGTTCTCGGAAAGCCAGGCAAGTCTGTCACAATGATTAATTTTCTACTAAGATAGCACGTAAAAAGCTGTTCTAGCTTCAATATTACACGAAAAATTGTTTCGTTTAACTATGAGAACTTGTTATTGCATGTACAATTATATGAAACGTAAAAAGTATCAGCGGGCAGCTAAAGTTGGAGGACCGACGACAAGATTCGTGCTCGCTTTGGAAGTTTGTCGTGCTTTTCTTTGTTCGGTTATGCCTTGTAGGTAAGTAAACTTCACTGAAAGATGTAATATGCGTGAATGGCAGCATTTCATGAAGATTTTACTCTAAGAACGCGTTATTTACGTAGCCATTTCCACATTTTGTACGAAGCCTCTTACAACATCAGCCAACACAAGCCTCGCAGACACATATACCGTCATTCCCATGACGGCACAGCGTCCCTTAGGAAACTCCCACAGACGATGGCGCCAGATTTCCTTCTAGGTGTTATAGTGAGAAACTCTATGCCGATTCTGGCAGCGGCGGGGGAGCAGACTGGACGTGTTCTAACTGCTTCGTCGTGTATTTACAGCTTCTGCGCAGAACACAAGCAAGAATGATCTACGCTGTCCTTGTTGGGTGCAGATGAACCGGCCATAATACGTCACTATCTTCCATTGACGCTCCATTCAAGCGAGTGCAGCGACACCACTCTACTATCCTTCGAGGCACTGACTGCGCCCAGCTGCGCCTTCGTCCACATTATTCTGGCAGCGGCGGTGGAGCAGGCTGGACGTGTTCTAACTGCTTCGTCGTGTATTTACAGCTTCTGCGCAGAACACAAGCAAGAATGATCTACGCTGTCCTTCTTGGGTGCAGATGAACCTGGCCATAATACGTCACTATCTTCCATTGACGCCCCATTCAAGCGAGTGCAGCGACACCACTCTACTATCCTTCGAGGCACTGACTGCGCCCAGCTGCGCCTTCGTCCACATTATTCTGGCAGCGGCGGTGGAGCAGACTGGACGTGTTCTAACTGCTTCGTCGTGTATTTACAGGTTAGTTGTACATTTCAGAACTTTTCCGGTAGTCCTTCCTGCCGTCGCTGCTGCCAGAAAGGGTCAATCTTTTCCATTTGCAGAGAACAATTACCATGACGCGTGATGTTTGCCTTTCATGCAAGAAGACAATCGGCAATGACTGTAATGGGATTACTTGTTCCGAATGCGATTACATTTATCACGCAGGAAAATGTTCTGGTACAAATGAAACATTCTTTAAAGGAAAGAATGAAGCTGCTCGAAGGACGTGGAAGTGTCCGACATGCTGCTCAGCAAGGTTAAGGGGTAGCTCAGCAGCTGCGAACACCACGACAGACAAGAATGAAATTCAGGGTCCTACCGCACAGACAGGTAGCTCCAATAGTAAGAGTATGAATGCATTTACCTCCAGACTGGATGACATAACTATACGTCTGGACCGTCTTGCGCAATTACCAAACCACGTCACAGGCATGGAAGAAAGCATGAAGCTTATGAATTCCAACTTTGAATCTCTTCTCAGCAAATGTGATGAAATAGTGAAGGAAAACGCAACCTTGCGCGAAAGTAACGAGAATCTGAAGCGACAAAATGAAGAGCTGTTAAGCCGTGTGATGTCCCTGGAGCAATATTCAAGGGGCAACATCGAAATCAAGGGTATACCTATGACACGAAATGAGAACCGTGAATTACTAGTCCAGAAGATAGGAGAGCAAATTAGTTACCCCATTGATACCAAAGACATCGATGTTTGCCATCGCGTATCTCTTGCGCACAATACCACTGAAAAAAACATAATCGTTCGTTTTGCTTCAAGGAAAGTCCGAAATGAATTTTATCAGCGAGCGAAAAAAGCGCGGCTTTCCACGGATGCGCTGGCCTTTTCTTCCGTAAGAAAACAGGCAATCTACGTAAATGAGCATCTCACACGTGAAAACAAGAAATTGTTGGCTGAGGCACTGAAGCGAAAAATGGAAAAGAAGTGGATGTTTGTTTGGACAGATCAAGGTCAAATCAAAGCACGGAAAGCAACTGATAGCCCTGTTGTACGTGTTACTTGTGAGGCTGATCTTAGTCGTATCAGCTAGCTAGCAAATCACAGACATCATGGCGTACATGTCAGTAGACGAAAAGACAGTTTCTGAAAACGTGCTGCTAGGTGCACACTTCAATGCGCGCAGTTTACGGAAAAACCAGGAACAAATCCGTAATTTTATTAGCCTATTTAGCAAGAAGTTCTCCTTTATTGGCATATCAGAGACATGGTTGACGGAAAATGAAGTCGGACTTCACAATAAACCGGGTTACAAGCTAGAAGCGAACTGCCGCGCAACCTACAACCAATCTGGCATCGCCCATGGTGGTGCTGCCTTGTACATAGACGATAGCATTACGTACAGGAGACGACACGATACTGAATTTAAAACACCTCATTGTGAATCAGTGTGGATTGAAGTGGATAAGTCATTTACAGCCGTCACAGAACCTTATTGTGGGCGTTATATATAGGTCGCCGTCTGCATCTTATCACGGCTTTTGCGATGACCTTGACTGTATATTTAATGCGTTCTTGAGTTCTACTGCTCGTGTGGTAATAATGGGTGATGTTAATATTGATGTAAGTGACATTGATTCTTCTTCTTGTTATGAATATGTGTCTTGTTTTACTAGTTATGGTTACTCATTCATCATCGTCATCATCATCAGCCTAGTTACGCCCACTGCAGGGCAAAGGCCTCTCCCATACTTCTCCAACTACCCCGGTCATGTACTAACTGTGGCCATGTTGTCCCTGCAAACGTCTTAATGTCATCCGCCCACCTAACTTTCTGCCGCCCCCTACTACACTTCCCTTCCCTTGGAATCCAGTCCGTAACCCTTAATGACCATCGGTTATCTTCCCTCCTAATTACATGTCCGGCCCATGCCCATTTCTTTTCTTGATTTCAACTAAGATGTCATTTACCCGCGTTTGTTCCCTCACCCAATCTGCTCTTTTCTTATCCCTTAACGTTACACCTATCATTCTTCTTTCCATAGCTCGTTGCGTCGTCCTCAATTTCAGCAGAACCCTTTTCGTAAGCCTCCAGGTTTCTGCCCCGTAGGTGAGTACTGGTAAGACAGAGCTGTTATACACTTTCCTCTTGAGGGATAGTGGCAACCTGCTGTTCATGATTTGAGAATGGCTGCCAAACGCACCCCAGCCCATTCTTATTCTTCTGGTTATTTCAGTCTCATGATCCGGATCCGTGGTCACTACCTGCCCTAAGTAGATGTATTCCCTTACCACTTCCAGTGCCTCGCTACCTATCGTAAACTGCTGTTCCCTTCCGAGACTGTTAAACATTACTTTAGTTTTCTGTAGATTAATTTTCAGACCCACCCTTCTGCTTTGCCTCTCCAGGTCAGTGAGCATGCATTGCAATTGGTCTCCTGAGTTACTAAGCAAGGCAATATCATCAGCGAATCGCAAAATGCTAAGGTCTTCTCCATCAACTTTTCTCCCCAATTCTTCCCACTCCAGGTCTCTGAATACCTCCTGTAAACATGCTGTGAATAGCATTGGAGATATCGTATCTCCCTGTCTGACGCCTTTCTTTATAGGGATTTTGTTGCTTTTTTTGTGGAGGATTACGGTGGCTGTGGAACCGCTATAGATACCTTCCAGTATACTTACATATGGCTCATCTACACCCTGATTCCGTAGTGCCTTCATGACTGCTGAGGTTTCGACTGAATCAAATGCTTTTTCGTAATCAATGAAGGCTATATATAAGGGTTGGTTATATTCCGCACATTTCTCTATCACCTGATTGATAGTGTGAATATGGTCAATTGTTGAGTAGCCTTTACGGAATCCTGCCTGGTCCTTTGGTTGACAGAAGTCTAAGGTATTCCGGATTCTATATGCGATTACCTTAGTAAATACTTTGTAGGCAACGGACAGTAAGCTGATCGGTCTATAATTTTTCAAGTCTTTGGCGTCCCCTTTCTTATGGATTAGGATTATGTTAGCGTTCTTCCAAGATTCCGGTACGTTCGAGGTCATGAGGCATTGTGTATATAGGGCGGCCAATCTTTCTAGGACAGTGTTCCCACCACCCTTCAACAAATCTGCTGTTACCTGATCCTCCCCAGCGGCCTTCCCCCTTTGCATAGCTCCCAAGGCGTTCTTTACCTCTTCCGGTGTTACTTGTAGGATTTCAAGTTCCTCTAGACTATTCTCTCTCACCTTATCGTCGTGGGTGTTACTCGTACTATATAAATCTCTATAAAACTCTTCAGCCACTTGAACTATCTCATCCATATTAGTAACGATATTGCCGGCTTTGTCTCTTAACGCACACATCTGATTCTTGCCTATTCCTAGTTTCTTCTTTACTGCTTTTAGGCTTCCTCCGTTCCTGAGAGCCTGTTCAATTCTATCCATGTTATAGTTCCTTATGTCCGCTGTCTTACGCTTGTTGATTAACTTCGAAAGTTCTGCCAGTTCTATTCTAGCTGTAGGGTTAGAGGCTTTCACACATTGGCGTTTCTTGATCAGATCTTTCGTCTGCTGCGATAGCTTACTGGTTTCCTGTTTAACGGCGTTACCACCGACTTCTATTGCGCACTCCTTAATGATGCCCATAAGATTGTCGTTCATTGCTTCAACACTATGGTCCTCTTCCTGGGTTAAAGCCGAATACCTGTTCTGTAGCTTGATCCGGAATTCCTCTAGTCTCTCTCTTACCGCTAACTCATTGATTGGCTTCTTATGTACCAGTTTCTTCCGTTCCCTCCTCAAGTCAAGGCTAATTCGAGTTCTTACCATCCTATGGTCACTGCAGCGCACCTTGCCGAGCACGTCTACATCTTGTATGATGCCAGGGTTCGCGCAGAGTATGAAGTCGATTTCATTTCTAGTCTCACCATTCGGGCTCCTCCACGTCCACTTTCGGCTAACCCGCTTGCGGGAAAAGGTATTCATTATCCGCATATTATTCTTTTCTGCAAACTCTACTAATAACTCTCCTCTGCTATTCCTAGAGCCTATGCCATATTCCCCCACTGACTTGTCTCCGGCCTGCTTCTTGCCTACCCTGGCATTGAAATCGCCCATCAGTATACTGTATTTTGGTTTGACTTTACCCATCGCCGATTCCACGTCTTCATAGAAGCTTTCGACTTCCTGGTCATCATGACTAGATGTAGGGGCGTAGACCTGTACAACCTTCATTTTGTACCTCTTATTAAGTTTCACAACAAGACATGCCACCCTCTCGTTAATGCTATAGAATTCCTGTATGTTACCAGCTATGTTCTTATTAATCAGGAATCCAACTCCTAGTTCTCGTCTCTCTGCTAAGCCTCGGTAGCACAGGACGTGCCCGCTTTTTAGCACTCTATATGCTTCTTTTGGGCTCCTAACTTCACTGAGCCCTATTAAATCCCATTTACTGCCCTCTAATTCCTCCAATAGCTCTGCTAGACTCGCCTCACTAGATAACGTTCTAGCGTTAAATGTTGCCAGGTTCATATTCCAATGGCGGCCTGTCCGGAGCCAGGGATTCTTAGCACCCTCTGCAGCGTCGCAGGTCTGACCGCCGCCGTGGTCAGTTGCTTCGCAGCTGCTGGGGACTGGGGGCCGGGGTTTGATTGTTGTGTTCATATAGGAGGTTGTGGCCAAGTACTGCACCAGGGTAGCCAATCCTGCTCTGGTGAAAGAGTGCGTTACCGGTTCTGGTCACCGGGATCAGGCCGCACTCCACGCCTGTTTGTGCAATTTTCTCAACACACGGTTTTTTTTCTGGTATTTTGCGGTGGAGAATTGTGCGGCCCGGGATTTCAATCACGGTACTCTTGCACGGGAGGCGGATACTCTACCGTCCCCGCAGGAGTTAAATTAAATATTAAATTATGGGATTTTACGTGACCAAACCACTTTATGATTATGAGGCACGCCGTAGTGGAGGACTCCGGAAATTTCGACCACCTGGGGTTCTTTAACGTGCACCTAAATCTAAGTACACAGGTGTTTTCGCATTTTGCCCCCATCGAAATGCGGCCGCCGTGGCCGGGATCCGATCCCGCGACCTCGTGCTCAGCAGTCTAACACCATAGCCACTGAGTAACCACGGCGGGTCCCGCAGGAGTTGTACGCCTCATTTAACATACAGTGGTGCCCTATTTGATCAGTCAAGGTGGACCAATTTGAGCTCGGTTATACCGCACGGATGGCACTCGGCTAGAGAACCTGGTATTTATGACCTGCACATGTGTGACCATACATAATTGAATATATATATCTTTCTTTTTTTATTTTAGGAGGGTTCCCGTACAGTGATAAAATAACGGAAAAGACATTAAAAAGAAAGAAAAAGGGGGGAAAAAGGAACATAACAGGTGATTTGAACTCGTGACCCTTGGATGTTGCCCGGAAAGATAGCTCAGTCGGTTGGTTCGTCAGGCCGCAGGCTATTTTCAAGCGCCACAGCTCCTGCTCCGAGCCTCACACTTACGTGGAAAGGGACTGATGTTGTCCGCGATAGGGGTTGTAAGGCATACTTTCTTGGAAAAATGGCTGCCCGAGGAGAAGAGCGAACTCGAGCGGTTTTAGAGACTAGGAAAACTGCCTTAAAATATTTAGACTTGAGGGAAAGCTTCGTTAACAAACTATAACACGGCAATCAGCACTCGAATGCGACGAGAGAAATTATTGAGACGTGGAAAATTCCCTTGAAATAAATATGGTTTGCGAGACAAATGCTTGTAAGTATTGAACCTCTTAAAAGATGAGGGGAAATATGCGCTCACCGAGAGGGCATCGTCCGCACGAGACCAACACCAGGCACCTTACTGAGACGTGGAGGGCTCTGCGGCCGGAACAAAGCCTCCCGTCCCCGCCGGCCAAGAGGGGAAAACGCGCTTTCCGATAGCTCAAGGTTGTGCGGATATAGTATAACTCTAGCGTCTGTTACACGCGTTGGTTTGTCTACAAGCAATGAGTAACCCTAACCCTAGACGCTAGGGTTACTCATTGCTTGTAGACAAACCAACGCGTGTAACAGAACACAGTAGTGCACTTATAGACCACGTGTTGTCTAACACTCCTGTTTGCAAATATGCGGAAGTTTTAGATGTTAGTATTACTGATCACTACCCTGTGCTTTTTGTAATGTCAAACTGCCTGAACTCAGGCAAGAAGTGTTTTACGCGGACATTATTTAACGCTGACGTATTTGCAAATAATATACGCGCAATTGATTGGTCACGTGTATACTCTTCGAAAAATTCTAACAATAGTTACGACATGTTTGTAGACATGTTTACTGAGGCGATCGCCACCGCCTCCACCACTTACTGTGTGCGCAATAGACATGCAATCCCGCGAGATCCTTGGGTAACGGGCGCGCTCTTGCGTTCTATTAAAACGAAATATAACATGTATCGGAAATTAAAAAGACAACCTTATAACACTTCCTTGAAGGAAAGATACTCTGCGTATTCGCAAACTCTTAATAGAACAGTTTATGCAGCAAAGAAAGCTTATTTTAGCAATCGCATTGAACAGAACGGGAAGGATTCGAAAAAAGACTGGTCCCTTCTCAACCAGTTTCTAGGGCGGGACATAAAACCACATCCCCCAGAAAAAATAATATACAATGATGTTGTGTACACTACACCGGAAGGTATCTGTAATGCTTTCAGTGCCTATTTTTCATCCAACATTAACTCAACTGGTAAGGATTTTGATGCAACGTACATTCCACGTACAAATACTTCTTTTTACCTTTACCCTACAGATGAGCTTGAGGTGGCTTCAGTTATTTCTAATTTGCGAAACACAGCCTCTGGAATTGACAATGTTTCGGCGCATGTCGTTAAACTTGTAACTGATATCGTGTCACCACTTCTCGCGCATATCGTCAATACTATATTCGTCACGGGTGTGTTTCCAGAACGGATGAAAATTGCCAAGGTGCTGCCACTGTATAAGTCAAAGGACAAGCATAGAATAGAAAAGTACCGTCCAATTTCAGTGCTACCGTTCTTCAGCAAAATACCCGAAAAAATATTCGCGAGGCGCCTTAATGACTACCTGCACAAGCACAACATTCTTTCTCGGCACCAATTTGGTTTTAGAAACGGCCTTTCCACACAAACTGCAGTCTCAACATTTACAGACTTAATTAGAAAATCAATAGACAGTGGTTATCTGGTCGCGGGATTGTTCATAGATTTTGCGAAAGCTTTCGATTCCCTCAATAATTTTATATTCAGCGATAAATTGCTTCGTTACGGAATTAATGGAATACCTTTGACGTTAATTCGCAGTTACTTAGAAAATCGACGACAAATTGTTCAACTAGGTGATTTTCAGTCCAACAGCACCGTTATTAACCTTGGCGTTCCCCAGGGATCCGTACTTGGACCTTTATTTTTTTTACTCTATATAAATGACCTGCCTTCGCAGCTTGTGTGTGCTACCCCTGTACTCTATGCAGACGATACTAACCTTATTATAGCAGATTATGAAGAATGCAACCTAATTAATAAACTTAACTCTGAATTACAAATTTTGCACCGTTGGTGTACAATGAATGCCCTTCACCTTAACCCAACTAAGACAGTTTTTATCTTATTTCACTCTGAAAAAAGGAAAACGGCTATTCATTCAGATGTCGTTTACAATAACCATCCGATAAAACAATCTAGTGAGACAAAATTTCTTGGTGTTATTATCGATAACCATTTAAAATTCCGCCTTCATGTGCGTTCCGTAGTTCAAAAGGCTTCATATGGCTTGCATGTGCTATCGAAATGTCGCAACTATTTCCCTCCCCAGATACTTATAAATCTTTACTACGCATTTGTTCACTCTCACATTAATGACTGCTTAGCGAGCTGGGGTTGCACATACAAAACTCATCTGTCACCAGTGTTTACACTTCAAAAAAGAGCTCTTCACATTATAGCACCCAACAGTATGCATATTAAGAGTGAAGATTTATTTAAAACCCTTAACATTCTCAACATTTACGATTTGACAACATACAACATCGCCTCCGTCATGCATCAAATAGTTCATGAAAAACTGGCCTTGACAACAGACTCGCTCCATCCCTCACTTCGCAATGTTGGAAACACATCTCGCTGTCGTTTTTTATTGCCTAAGGTAAATACTAATTACGGTCGCTTTACACTACAGTTTACAGGTACCTCAGTTTGGAATAAGTTTGATAGTGACCTAACCACTCTAAGAACATTGCATACATTTCTTAAACGATTAAAACTCTCACTTATTAACAATGCGTAACACTGCGCATGCTTACACATGCCCTCACTTTTCTTTTTTTTTTTTTCCTGTGCCGATGTTTTCGATGACGTAACAAAAAAAAATTGTTAGAAAAATGTATCTCATTTGTGAAATGTTTCCTACTACTGTATTTTCTTGTTTTACTTATTCAACTGATTAGGTTTTGTGTGATTTTGCAGTAAAAATAACACAGCTGCCATAGAAGTGTTTTTTCCCTGATAATAATCGGTAGGGACCCTTTAACAAATTTGTTGGGTCCCAAAAGAGTGTACTTTGCAATTGTAAACGTTCATTATGTTAAATAAACTTTCAAACTTTCAAACTGCTGTTGCCGCCTGCCATCCCGCATCGACAATTCCGCACACCAGCCCATAACCCCCCCCCCCCCCCCCCTCTGCCAGTTCGAGATGAACCGAACGGGTCGACTAGGCAACCTGGGATTGCATCAAGTTCGTTCATGGCGGTATAATGTACTAGAGTATGGGTAATGGGCCGAGGGCAGCCGAGTGGGAGGCGCGGGCAATGCGCGCGCGGGAAGCAGAAAACCCGAAAAATCTTTGCAGCCGCGAGCCGGCGCTTTGGGACATTCCCCCTGGACCCACCGTGCCACTTGTGCTGTTCTGTGTTTTCTGCGCGCATTTGTTATTTCGTGTGCAGTTTTTTCTCCGACCGATGAGGGGACATGACGAAGCCTCGTCGGAAGAACTACTGCTTCACTCCCGGTTGCAGAAGTGGGTATAGCGGCGTGAAGAACGCGCCGAAGTTGTTTGTTATCCCCGAGGACGGCGAAAGGCGCTGTGTTTGGAATCGGAACATTCACCGTGCTGATAAGTCCCTGGAGCTGTGTATGAGTTACAGTTCGCAGAAAAGTACGTATTTCGAGACTATGTTCACGTAATTAATGGAAAGGCAGTGCGCATACCACGTGGACAGCCCTCGCTTTGATCGGACGCAGTACCGACCATTCTGCGGAATGTTCCCAAGTACCTGTAGAAGGTGCCAGTACGCGAAAGACCTCCAAATAAGAAGGTGTGCACAGAACCTACAGTGTGTGGCTCGTCTAAGAAACCTTGCTTGCAAGTTGATGAGCTTCAAACGGATGAGCTGGCAATGTATGTGCAGTAAATGCCGTTTGACTTATGGAATGTGTATCAATCGACAGAGCAGTGGGCTGATCACAAATTTCATCAACTATGGTGGCGCTGCTTATGTTCACGCCTCTTTTAACAGCCAGTCTCACGCTGTCATGATCGAAAAGACTGTCTTCATGGACTCCGGAAGTACACAAGGCGGCGTTGTCTGCCGGACGTCTGTTTGCCGTACGTTAATGTAGGAACCACTCTCGTACATCATGGAAGAAGCGAAACAGGTTCTGCATGACTCTTTTCGTCCTGTTTTTCAGCGAAACTGTCTATCGCTAGCATCTCGGGATTTCTTTGTGGCTTAAAGTCGACAGAAAACTATCATCATCTATGGCTCGTACCTCCAGGCAGAGGCTACAAGCACTCACCAAAGTGAACCGAACCGTGCATACGTTCTCTAAAATCACGCATACAACCTACAGATTAGCGTACGTTTTAATGAAGAACAAGCTTAAGACAAGCATCCGAACCACGTGCATAATTGGTGATAAGACACTACTACGCCTACATGCAATGCGAAGCACGTAGCGCTCCCCGCATACGTTTCCCGGTAAAGATTATCGTCGGGCTAGCTGCCGCGGCGACGACAGCTTGTCTGTTGCAAACACGGAGGAAAGAAAGTCAGGAGAGGCCCTGACGTCACTTTTTGTGAAGCTAAAGTGAAGCCGGAAGTTGGCGTTGCTCATGGCGTTGCTCCGCCTATCGGGCCAGCTCTCCTCTCTTGTTTACATTTCTCGCGAAACCACGCCGCGCTGCGCGCAACCGTGCTGCTTGGACCCGCGCGCTCCGCAGCAATACTAAACAATCGTTAGCACGTTAGCATGATCCCGCCAAAGATGGCAAAATTTCCCGCGGATATTACTTCGTCCGTAGCCATTGCCGTGGCGCGGTACATTGCGTACAGCACTGCATGCGCGTTCATTTTACGAACTTTAGTTCTTCCTGTCCCACATGGCCACAGCAACATCCGGGAGAGCACGGTCCAGATAACGCAGCGCAACAAAACACGGAGACAAACGCAAACCGGCCCGCACGGCGCCTTTGCCACGGTACGAAACCTACGGAGCAACACGCGTGAGCGCACAGAACAATAACAAAGCCGCCGTTGTGGCCCGAAAGGCGTGGCCGCTGTAACAAATAAATAAAAAAAACAGCAAAACAAAGGAGAAACTTCTACGTCATTTCCTCCACACTTTTCTCCTAGCGCGCGGGCGTGCGTCTATTTGTCGTACAAAAATCCCTCACGTGACCTGATCCTAGGTGCCTAGGGACAGCATCGTTTAGGGATTTTTGAGAAGGCGCGATGCTGGCGCCGAGCGACGCCGTGGCGTTTTCGTCCTCGGCGTGATGGTTCTCTGGACCGCGCGTTGTTCAACATTGCTCATGTAATCGTGCGTGCGTTGCTTGTGTGTTGGTTGTAGGTTCTGTGTTACTTGGCGGAAAGCCGTGAGTAGTGGCGGTGCGGCAATGCGGCTTTGGCCTCGATGAGCTCTGGCACTACAGAATCTGCGTTGTGTGACCCGTGCTTTCTTGAGAACCCGGCGGTGGTGACAATTGAAATATCGAAGTGGCCTAGCGCCTCGGCAGCGAAGTTCTGCGAACCGCGAAGTGGCGTCGCCGTGTCCGACTTTGCTTAACGGACATCGAGGCATGTGCTGCTCGCTGCAAGTCATGTAAATGCAACTGCGTCGACCGCCCACTGTTCAGCGCTGAATGTGTATTTGGGTTTGCGATGTGTGTGGCTTAGGGTTTGCGCGTTCACAGACATGTGCTCCCGTCTTGGTCTCATTAGCGGCTGTCGCGGGATTGTGGTGTGCTAGCTCCTTGCCTAGTATGAAGTTTACGACGCTAACACACAGCACGTTCACGTTTTTCCGCGCTATATGTCATTTGCATGATGACCGAGTTGAAAACGAGACATATAGTGTTCTTTGCGTTTGTGTGTTGTAAATTACTTTCTATTGTGGAAGTTCTGGGAGTCTTATTACGCAAGGAGTGCGAACGTAAACATAAACACATACGTGTGTAAAATTTTGAATTACCCATAATACCCTTTACGACTGATAGTGGGCTACACGGCCTGTGTGAATCAGCTACCGTATGTTGCGACGCTCTTCCGTGTGGTAGACTGATGCATGGTGCGCGTTTATTTCTGTGCTGTTGTAAAAACCATTTGTTTATTCACTCAATACAAATGTACGGCTTCTTCGCCGCAGTACGTTTTAGTTACGCGGTGAAGCATACTAAAAGTGGGAGGGGGCCACTATCAGCCAGCATAGTATGTCCACTTAGGCGACCTGAGAGGCGGCGGGTTCGCGAGTGTATGATTAAAGAACTCTTATTATGTCCAGTTACAGTGGCCCCTTTTCACTTTTAGTATGCTTCACCGCAGTACATTGCTTAGGCTTCACCGCGAAATAATAGTGTATTGCGAGAAAGATAATCGTAAAAAGCCTAATTATGCAAAGTTTCTTTTGTAGCTTGCTACACCGCAATACAGGGGTGTAAATAAGCATCGTGCAGTAAAGCATACTAAGAGTGGAAAGGGCACATAGGTTTACACTGTGCTCATTACTTTCGATTGTGACATAATTTGCAAGTGCATCTGTGCTCGTGGTAAGCTTCATTGACAATTCTTTGTACATTACAAATTAATATTGCAATGAAGCTTACTAAAGCACATTCGCCATTATGGTACGTGTTATTCACCTTCAATGCAGGAGCACAATGCGGATTCTTGCCCCTGCTTTTGAGAATTGATTCATTGTTCATAAGTGCACTGGTACTTTACTCTAAACTGGAGGGCTCAAGTTGATATGAAAGCACAATTTTTATTAAGGGGATAAGATGTTGCCAAGATGGTTGCAGCATAGCTTTTTTTTTTCTTCCAGGCACCTTTTCTACTTGAAGCTTCCATTGCAGTGTTTCGAACATCATTGAACCAGCACATAGTGTATATAAATATTGGACACTGATTGGGAACATCACCTAAGTTCATGCCTATATATAGTAAAAGGATGTAACACGACCAGAAAAAATAAAAGGCTGGGCTGGGAAAAAAAAAGGTGGGCTGTAGCAATACTAAGTGTTAAATGGTGCTTTATCCTTTCCCTTGAGTTTTCTGTTTTTGTGCTTTTTATGAATCCTCCGCAGTAACCATGCGAGTGCTGAGCTTGAGCTTGTTGGTTTCAAGTCTCATGGTTGTTACCAACAGAACAATGTGATAAACGAACAAGGGCTTGGAGGCATCCATTCACCTTGCTTCCCTCATGGTGCTGCTTCATAAGCACCTTGAGCATCCAGGCCAACTAGGAAGGGAGGTTTGTTGCAATTGCTTCTGAACTTTATTGCCACCAAACCAACACTGCTCTCAATGACAGCTTTTGGACAGTAGAATGCTTGCACCCAGCAAAGTCTTAAGAAGGAAGCATTCAGGATGTGCAAAATAGGCTTTTGATGCTGGCAGCACTACTGAAGGGGCTTTGCCCATCTGCCCTCTTTATGGATACACAAGGATTATTTCCTCTTTAAGAGGGATTGTTTCAGAGGTCGTTACATGGCAACAGTGTTGGGTGTTTAGTAGCTTGTCTTTGCCCACTGTTAATAACCTGTTCCTTCTCCAGTGCCCCTGTGAAGTGCCTACTTTTTGGACACAATGTGCTCTCCATGCATTCATGCATTTTTAGCTTGTAAGGACGTCTATTACCCCTTGCCTCAAGCTGGTCTTTGCTGATGTCACCCAAGAAGGCATTGGGGAGTATGGCAATGTACGCTTACAAAACACTGTCGATACCAGTGAAACTAAATTAATGGAGCTGCTGTTTTTTTTGTCCACTCCATCCTTGTTAGTTACAATGAGCAATGTCCGAACAGAAGGCATATGTAGTTGGTCGTGCATAGCCTGCGCACTAAGACTTGTTGGCATGTTATGACCTTAGCACAGTGTTTATATGTAAAAACCTTCTGATGTGTTGATGACTTCCTTCTCTTTATCATGCTTTGGCTGATGGAGCCAGCAAGTGGGTCAACCAGATGTTCAACAGGCTTCCCACTAGTTTTCCCAGAGTCTCCTTACCAGGGTGCTGCTCATAGATATCTGTTTTCTTGACCTTGCACTGCACTTCAACCATGGCCACACCTCTTAAACCCATAGCATGCGATCAAAAAAGTGCTATACATCATGTTGCTCCAAACTCGTAACATGTGCTACAAGGCCTTGAGGAACACCCTCATTTATTTACGCCCTCATCATACTGCATGAAGCTTCGCATGATAAGTGCGACAATTAACATCTGCTGGTTTTTCAGTGTTATTCCTGTCCAGCTTGCTGAAAGCTATCCTGGGTGTTTCAAAAGCAAACGACCGCTGCTGGACAAGAAGTGCTTAAAACAAGGTTCGCTATAACCACATATGTCACACGAAATGAAGGCCACTGAGTATACAGGCGGTTTACTTCATATCCGACAAGCTTGGTTCTCCCTTTGCTAGTGAGTGAACTCAACTTGCCCCGAATACATGGCCTGTGACAAACTATGTGCCAAATGCTGTGTCCCCTGCAAAGCTGAAGATGTGTACGAGATCCTGACACCCTGCAGCGGCTTCTACACTGGAAAAACAGGCTACTATAAAAATGACTGCCTTTACTAATATGCTAATAACATGAAAACGGGCAGAAATTTGGCTATTCATTGGACCCAACTGCAGGTGCAAGCCACCCTTCCACCAGATGTGTGTTGTTCACAGAAACTGGAGCTATACAAATGCAGATAAAAACAATGATGTTTGAAAGTAGTAGAGCTGCACTATATTCTGCACAAGTAGTGCTATCTGCAGCGCTGGTACCTTATAGCCACAATTCATGGCTGCACCACCATGCAAAGGCACTATTCTTGAAATATTAACTTCTATTATATTTATGGCGGCCATATATTGCAATTACATATCATCCACATTGTGTGCAATATCAAATATTAAATCAATATATCAATCAATCAATATATAAAAAATATAAATATATTAAATGTCAATTATGATGGCCATTCCTAATCTGAAATGCAACAAAAGAGCAAATATAGGCAACAAATTGCAATTCAAAGAGACAAAAGGCAACCAGTGCACAGGATAAGTGACAGACTTCCTTTTATTGAAAAAGAAACATGACATGTGTCATGCCACCACCAGTGGGTAGCAATCTTTCAAGCTTGGGTGACAGAGGCAAAACTTAGCAGAATGCTACAATCACGCTGTCAAACGGCCTTGGACACACAAAAAAAACGACATCATATTGTACAGAATGAAAGGGAAGACTTCATCTAAGAACAGTCTATGGCATCACATACTTGAAATGGTGTAAAAAATGTTGACTTGCCCTACCCACTAAGAAAAAGTAACAAACACAGAAAACACGCCTTAAAATGCAATGTGCAGTCTGAAAACAAAAAAAAAAACCTGAAAAAGGTTTCGCTAAGTCTTTCAATGATTAAAATTGTCAAACTGTATCATCACTTAATGAACCTGCACAGCTGAAAAGGAAGGAAGGAAAGCTCAATAGCGGGGCTGCAGAAAATGTCACCGAATAAATATACTTTGCTTACCAACGATACCTGTGGTTTGGTTGTGGTCTGTGTATAAACTTTTCTTGTTTAGAATGGCTGAGCGGATAGGGAAAAAATGACCATAAGAGCACCAGGTGTATGCATAGTCTACGCACAAAAAGCCACTGCTTTGTTACTTTTTTTTTCTCTGTATTACTATTCATGGAGTATTGAGGTGCCTTATTAGCACTGCTAACATCCCACTGCAAAACACAAAATTGGGCAAGTTGTGGCATAAAAAAAATTGCAGTTTCACTCATAATGTGAAACAATGATGCAGTAGCTGGTGAAATATGCACAGGAAGCTTACTTCATGCAGTGTTTGCTGAAGTGAACACTTGCCAATGCAAGTCGGTAATCTCCTTAAAAAAGTAAAATAAGTAAGAGTCCTATTTATTTGTGGGAGTTGTGCCTCAGTGTTGAAGTGGAAAGACTCGGCTTTTCTTCCTCCTCTTTCATATCCGGACTTAGCCACAGATCTACACCAAAACAACCCTTTAGCTTCTTACTGCTGAATTCGTTTTGGTTTTCTCAAATCTATATTTGGGCTATGCATTGCTATGTCTCGCGCTTTGCTTGAGGAAAACAAGACATCAACAGCTCCATCCAGTAAATCTGAGAAGCCAAGCACTAGAAGAAGATTAATGAAGCAGATGCACCCAATCATTGTCATCACATGGAAGAAGAAAACTTAACATAGGACTACCTTCACAAGTGGGAAGGTGATGTGTAAGAACTTGAAGGTGTGGATGCCAGCACTATATACAGTATGCAGACATTGAGCAGGTGTTAGCCAATCTAGGCACCTGTTGACTAGATCACGCTCTCCGGGATCAGTATTCACCACGACTGTACCTTCAGCAGAGTGGCTGAAATGTAGAATTGTGGGCTGCCACTCTTTTGATCGTATGTTTGAATCCTCGCAGCACAATGAGAACTTTATTTGAAATATTCTAGCAAGAAATTCGGGAATTCCAGCGACAACACCAGTAGACATCAGAACAACCAGGGGAGTTAGCCCATAGCAGCTATTGCTGTAAAAAATAAGACTGGCATAAGCACAAGAATTGAGATGGGCATACTACATGCCTTTGTTCTGGTAGTGGTGCACTACTTTGGTGCTACAGTTAATGATCTCCACTGTCACTGGACATAATAAGAGTTCTTAAATTATACACTCGCGCACCCGCCGCCTCTCGTGTCACCTAAGTGGACATACTATGCTGGCTGATAGCGGCCCCCTCCTACTTCTAGTATGCTTCACCGCGTAACTAAGCTGTACTGCGGCGAAGAAGCCGTACATTTGTATCGAGTGAATAAACAAATGGTGTTTACAACAGTACAGAAATAAACGCGCACCATGCATTATTCTGCCACACGAAAGAGCGTCGCAACATACGGTAGCTGATTCACACAGGCCGTGTAGCCCACTTATCAGTCGTAAAGGGTATTATGGGTAATTCAAAATTTTACACACATATGTGTTTATGTTTACGTTCGCACTCCTTGCGTAATAAGACTCCCAGAACTTCCACAATAGAAAGTAATTTACAACACACAAACGCAAAGAACATTATATGTCTCGTTTTCAACTCGGTCGTCATGGAAATGACATATAGCGCGGAAAAACGTGAACATGCTGTGTGTTAGTGTCGTAAACTTCATACTAGGCAAGGAGCTAGCACACCACAATCCCGCGACAGCCACTAATGAGACCAAGACGGGAGCACAGATCTGTGAAAGCGCAAACGGAGCCCCTAAGCCACTCTGCTCCTCCGCCACCCCCGCTGCACGGCTGCACCACTCGTTTCAAGCACAGCACACCAAACACACATTCAGCGCTGAACAGTGGGCGGTCGACGCAGTTGCATTTACATGACTTGCAGCGAGCAGCACATCCCTCGATGTCCGTTAAGCAAAGTCGGACACGGCGACGCCACATCGCGGTTCGCAGAACTTCGCCGCCGAGGCGCTAGGCCACTTCGATATTTCAATCGTCACCACCGCCGGGTTCTCAAGAAAGCACGGGTCACACAACGCAGATTCTGTAGTGCCAGAGCTCATCGAGGCCAAAGCCGCATTGCCGCACCGCCACTACTTACGGCTTTCCACCAAGTAACACAGTACCTACAACCAAAACACAAGCAACGCACGCACGATTACATGAGCAATGTTGAACAACGCGCGGCCCAGAGAACCATCACGCCGAGGACGAAAACGCCACGGCGTCGCTCGGCGCCAGCATCGCGCCTTCTCAAAAATCCCTAAACGATGCTGTCCCTAGGCACCTAGGATCAGGTCACGTGAGGGATTTTTGTACGACAAATAGACGCACGCGCTCGCGGAGGGGGTAGGGCCTCTCCTCAGTTTCCTTCCTCCATGGTTGCAAACGAAGCAGGGAGTGATGTAACTACGTTTTCGTACGTGCAAGGGGAATCCGTCTAGTAAATGATTTGTGTTGCGACAAGCACGTATAACGAAGACTCCTGAAGAGCAGCATGCGTACGAGGCGCGGCGAATTTCTCTTATCTCTGGCTCACCCCTTGCAGGTGCAAGAAGTAGCGACGCAAGCAAAGTCGCAGGCCGTCGAAACGTAATAATTAAGTGCGCATGAATGTCGCCACGTGAATAATTTCAAACTACGTAGCAAAGGGTAATCGTCATAGTTGTCGTTTACAGCTTCGCTGTCCAACCACTTTTACAGCATGGATTGGAGCCCGTTTCTTTGTGTGTAAATAAAGCGCTCTCTGTAGAACTAGGCCTGTGTGTACGCTGAATGTTTTCTTCCCAGTTCAGGTTCCGATAAGCCAGTCGCGCCACCGGCACGTGCTTGGACTCGCAAGTACCAAAGTTTTTGAGCTTTTGTCCTCGCAAGAAAAAAAGAACAAGAAAAGAAAACGAAGTAACTCGGTTTCTTTCCCCTCTTTATCTCTCTTCTGTATATAAGAGAACGCGGTGGAGCGAATTGAAACGCGTTTTTCCAGCCGGGCAAGGAGACATCTGACGCGTATGCGTGCATGAAGGGCCCAGGTGAAAGGTGTAGCAGCGCCACCTGTACGTTTCTGGGAAAACTGCTTCACCGCGGAGCCTTTCCACGGCCCACCTACCCCTAATCTAGTACACTATAATGTCGACCGACGCAGGATATAAAGAACAGCTGGCTAGCTCCCACTTCGGGCACGACATCGCACCTAAGATGGCGAACTCACGCTGGCTGTTTTTACAGCTACGTTAACGCTGATGCTATCGTCCGTGCGTATTGGCCCGGATCGACAACCGCCTGCGGACCTGCTGTTGTCGCCTGCCGAATCACATCGATGATTGCGCACTCCAGATCATCACCCTCCAGTTGCAATTTAACCCAACTAGTCCACCTAGCAACCTGGGATAACATCAAGTCCGTTCATGTCGGCCGACGCAGGATATTAAGGACAGCTGGCTGGCTCCCACTTTGGGCACGACATCGCACCGAAGATGCCAAACTCAAGCTGGCTGTTAATACAGGTTAGTTACCTCAAAGGTGCACATTGCTTTAGACGTAGTAATTACTGTTTGGCGGTGTGGTGCCCGACAGTATATTGAGAAGTTGGAACTTTTGATGGCTGCGTTTGCTTGCAGATTTTATCACCCTTGAACTTATACGGAACCTCACGGCGTCGCCCGCGACGACAGCGACGCCGACGGCAGATATGCGCCCGGAGTGTCTGTATGATTGCTATCGCAATAAAACTCGCCGTCTGGCTGCCCCTTGAGCTTGACCTCCGCATAATTTTGTGGTGGTGGCGCAGGATACATGATAACTCTCTCGAACCACAGCTAAGCGATTGCTCCGGTTTAGAAAGATGTTGGGTATATGGCAAATCAGTTCTGCGGACGCCCGCAAGGTGGAGGAAAGTACCTGAAAGGGAAAATTAGCGTCCACCGGAATTGTAGCACAAAGCTACAAAGCAAATCCATACGGGTCTCTCAGAAAGAAATCCTCGCAGTTGAAGAAAAATTTGTCCTGGACCAGGACGAATTTTTCAACTGTGAGGCTTTCTTTCTGAGAAAGCCATATGGGTTTCCTTTGTAGCTTCGGGCTACAATTTGGGTGGATGCTAATTTTTTCCCTTCTTGTCGGGTTTATGTTGAGCATGGTTGCTTATCCGAGTGTATCCGGAAGATGGGAACCCTAGGCCCTTTCACCACATCGCTCCCTTCTGAACTACCAGCCTGCTTCTGTTTTCAATGCACCAATAACTTGGCGACTTGGTATCCACGCCGAAGTAAGCGTTTCTTGCAATAGTAATCAGGTTGAGTTGCTATAATGCATTGAAGGCACTTTGCAAGTGTTGGTTAATGTGTGCTATTTGAGATGTATGCAGTGAGAAGTTTCGATATGAATGTGTTGCGTCCGCAAAAGATCGACTTCATGTTACGAATAGGTCGCATCAACGTTTATTCGACGTTGGTGTGACCAAAACGTAAATACGCGTCATTGGTTGATATACAGGATGCTTCGATAATTCATTTGAAATTTATTAAGATAGTGATGAAGTGACGAATAAAGAATTTTATCGCACTTGTCTTTATCACAAATACGTACATTCCAAAACAATCCGACATAGTATTTAAACAAATAAATATGCAACTTCGAGTACTTACGTTTTTAACCAAAACAGCCACACGATCGATACAAATGCAAAACTTCGCAACAGTCTTTCAAGTAGGTCATATCCGTTTTCAAACACAAAAATTTTGGTGGTTCTAATGGATAACTAAGTACAGTGAATTTCACCAAGAAAACAAACTGAACTGCTTGAGAGTGTATCAACGCTCTTCACATGAGGGAGCCATTATGACATCATGGGCCATCACGCGGCTTTGCGCTGCTTCCCCGCTCACGCGGACTGTGCGGGATCTCAATGTTGGCAGACAGTTTTAACGACTTACGCTCCCCACAACGAGCACAAGCGGGGGCATGGGCGTGCTTTTCCAGTGTCGTGGGTGATATGAAAAGCAGTTGCTTCATCGCTGAGCTTGACATTTTCGTGCACTAAAAACCATGGATGCGAAGTGAACAAGACCGCTAAGGCAGCGGCGATGTCGATGCCACCTCTATACTACCTGTGAGGCTGATGTCATGTTAGACCAGTCGGCAAGATCTCTCCCCCCCCCCCCCCCCCCCCCCCGGTGATCCCCGCTGTCTCCTGCACCTAGAGCCTTGGGATGTTTCGTACCGGTGTAGCAAAACGTCTCCCATCCCCAGAAGATTTCGACATCAGCGCCTTGGCACTAAAAGTGCGTGATATTGTGGTCATGTGAGGCGCAGTTCCCGTTGCGAAGTGAGGCATTTTTCCTTCGTGTGAATAGAGTGCTTTATCTTGTCCGGCATTCCGGCATACGCAGACGGTCTGGACGTCTTAGCGGATGGGCAGGAAGCGTAAGCTTGAGCCGCTTAACAGGTGCTGTCACCTGGTGGGGCATAGCTGAACCACACAAGCATAGAGCTAACATTGCATCAACCAAGTATATTCTACTTGACTGCTGATGTAAATTTTCGGCAGAGGCGAATCATGACCCAATTACGCCTCTGCAAGAATTTGGACCAGCAACGAGAAAAAAAATACGCTTGGTTACTGCAATATTAGCTCTGTGTTTGTCTGGTTCTGCTCTGCGCTACCAAGTGGGCTGAGCGCCGATCCGGCCGCTCGCGTTTACGCCTACGCCCCTCCGGTAAAAGGACCCGTCCACCTGCGTCAGTCGGAGTACCGGACAAGCCAAAACTCCCTATTGTCTCTGACACGACCTTAGCATACGCCCATGAGTGACGTAGGGTTGCTAGTATAACTTCCTTGCAGGAAAACAGTGGAGAAATACGAGACAGCACTTGCCCTGTCATTCTTTCTTGTCTCGCTTTTTCCGCGCTATTTTCCCGTAATAATTACTGCCTCGAGATGTATTGCAATATGTACCTGTGTCATAAATGCAATCCTGATGAAATCCTTTATTATGATGTCTTATATATTTTCGAGGTATTTAGAGTGCATGTTCTGAAATACCCTGCGTGTGGGGAACCGCACATTAGGTTTTGAGACACTTCACCATCGTCATATTAGCCACTTGCGAAAGGAGAGTACGAATACCTTGTTAGGAGTCCGGTTCCCAGCCACGAGTGAAGTAGCCAATAGGTAGAGGCTTTGGACTGCGTGGCGTGATTGTTCAGAACCGCCTGCAAGGTGAAACGGCAGAAATGATCACAACTTGTTTATTTAAGACGCCCTAAATAAACGCGTGGTCTTTCCAAGTGCGCTTCAGCTTGTCTACCACACCAGATTTAATTGTAGCACTGTGGATGTTACGAGGAAAATGTTTTTTGGTGTGCCTGCGAATATTCTTGTGGCTCTATAGGCATCGTGAACGGCAGTTTCAAACATGACGTTCAAACATCAGACTTACATTTATTGCACATATTAGGAATAGTACATAGTTGCGCCTATACAGACTTAAGGTTTAATTACCTTTGGCGGGACCTCCTGTCAAGAAAAATGAGCACAACTACAAAAAAAAAGAAAAGCAAAGCAAACGAAGAGCATATATGCACCACAAAAAAATAAATACATAATTTCATCAGAACACAACCATACCAAGGAATTAAGGAAACTACGTGCAATTTTGTTTTTCCGCCATAACGTGGCGTATCAAACTCAAAAATTCAAGTTCCTCGCAGTGGCGTATGCCATGATGAACAGCTAAAGAAAATAGAATCGAACTAAACACGCCTTGATACTGTCGCGTCACCTCGGTACTTGAAAGCGAGAGCGCTTATGCATCATCATTATGCCGCTGAGCTAATTGTTCGATTGTCAATGCTTTTGGCTAGACATCTGGCCGGAGAGCTCGTCGGCCTTCGGGGTTAAATATCTGGCCGCGGTAGCTGCTTCAGCGTAGTTACTTTTGAACATTTTCAAAGGGAATCTGTCTTTGCCAACCATGGAGGAAGGAAAACTGAACAGGCGTGAAAGAAGCGGCCGCAGGTGTATCTCATTTGTGCACCCGAGAAACGCAGGGAAGTGAACGTTAGCGGATGCGCTGCAAGAGTGCGCAAGGCTCCACAGAACGTACGCCTGCGAACACATCGAACGGCTGTTCCCTGGTCGCACGTAGAACGGGTCTACGCGCGTCCTGTTCGGCACCGTGCACCAGCTATCACAAAACTTTAGTTCCGCGAAGCTTCACCTACCATATCCAGCTTTTCTGGAGACGAGAGTTTAGTTCGCGCGAGTTCCACCACTTGGCTTAAACTTTTCATCGGATTTCATCGGAGGATTTCGCAGCGTAGTTTTGGCGAATGGACGCGGATTTTGTGTCGAATGGACGTGCTTTTCGGGGCTCCGTGGCGGCAACGAAATTATAAGTTATTGTGCATGCTTTGAGCTTTCTTCTGTTTATTTTTTGCCTTTAAATTGCAATGCGTGGTTTTTCTTTTTTTCTTTTTTTTTTGTCTCTCGTATTTCGGGTGCGCGGGTGTGTTTCGTGCACATTTGGTTTTGCAGGATTGTTAGAGCGTCTTGTCGCGCCACGTGCTTCAACACGCGCAGCCGGTTGGGACGTTGAGTGTTTGTAGTCCTTAAATGGTAGCTTGGAGGTGGCAATATTAATAGCTATTAGGTGGTTTTACTGTGCGTGTTTTTGGCAGAAAAGTGAGAGCGTGGCCGCGTGGTTGAGTGCGTGCGAGAGCGTGTCATACCTTCGGTCTCCGCGGCAATGATTGCTTTTGAAACGGTGCTGAGGGTTCTTTTGCGACATTTTGAGGATTTGGATCCTGTGCGTATCGGTTCTTACTAAAAGCAAGTGCTCTGCATTGATATAGTGGTATAGTATTGTAGTATTTACATCAGTAGTAGCATTATTATAGTATTATAGTATTTGCAAAGAGCCGTGCAATACATGGCGAGAAAGCCGGTAAAGCAGGCAGTGTGCGGCAGATGAGGATACGGACGAGAATGGAGAGGGCATCGAACAACCGGCACACAATGTGATGTCGATACTAGACTGCAGAAAGTGGAGGCTTTCAAGGAAGAGCTTGTCAAACAGGTGCAAGAGCTCAAGAATGAGCTGGACAGGGAGCGTCATGCACGGAAGGTAGTTGAAAAGAGACTTGAAGCAGCCGAGGAAAAGCTGAACAGGGCCACCATTGTGAACGAGAATGCGCGCGACAATGGAACGCAGACCTCCGACGCGACCGGCGACGGAGTGTCACCACGGTACGTAGCATTCGGGCAGCGTTATGAAGGGTTAGCTGAAAAAAGCGGCAGCTACCTCGAGGCCGCCGTCGGAAAAAGCAGGAGCCCAGGGGACAATGCACCTCGTCGAGTTCGAATCACGCGGAAAAGGAAAAAGGGAAGCAGGGAGAGGTAGGAGAGAGTGAAAGGATGATAATCGCCGGCGACTCAAACATAGCTAGTTGCTCAAAAGCAATTGTGGAGAGGGTGAAAGGCGATAAATGAGTGGTGGTAGGGACATTTCCAGGGCGGACACTGGGTTCTGTCATGGAGCGAACAAAAGAAAAGCTCGCAGAAAATGCCCACGTGCGCAACCTTGTCATAGTAGCACGTGGGCTAAATGACGTCCTGAACAGGAAAGGGACAGGACTAGCCCAGCGCTTGGCGAAGGGGGTGGACGACTTGCGCGAGCTATCCCCTCAGGTGCAGATCGTGGTGTGCACGGTGCCGGAGGTGCCTGTATGTGACAGTCACGTACAAAGAGCCGTAATGGCTGCTAATGAGGCAATATGGAAAATGAGCCGACAGAAAGGCTTCGAGGTGGTCGAAGTAAACAGGGAAGTGAGAAGGTGTGGTGGTTTTAAACGAGACGGGATCCACTTCAATAACAGGCTGGTACAAGAAGTGGGCTGGCGAATTGGTGGTCGCGCTGTTGCTTTTTTAGGGGGCCCGCGGGCGCTCAGGAGGCCAGAGTAGATAGTAATGAAGAAGGTCCTCTAGGGGAACCTCAGAAGAGCATCCCGTCGATAGCAAGAAAAGAAGGAAAGCAAGAAAGAAAGCTCGACATGCAATAGGCTACATAAACATGCAGGGCGGCAGAAGAAACGAAAAGTGGGCAGAGATTGAGGAGCAGTTAAATATAGAACAAATAGGCGTGTATGCGGTTACAGAAACACACCTTAGCGACTCAGAAGAGCCGCCAGTTATTGAGAATTATGTTTGGGAAGGGTGCAACAGAACTAAGTCAAAAAGAAAGGGAGGGGGAGTCAGAATGCTCATCCATCAGGGAACCAAATGGAAAAGAGTAAATTCAAAATGTCAAGAGCATCTTTGCTTATCAGGTACAATGAGCGGGAAAAAACTTGGCTGGGCGTTACGTATATGTAGACCGGAAATAATTGCACAGAGAAGAATAAAGAGTTAGTGGAGTGCATAAGCGCTGATATTAAGGGTTTCGGGAATGGTGCTCAAATTATCCTATTAGGTGACATGAATGCCCACATACAGGATTTAGATGGCTATAGCGACAACAACGGGAAGTCAATGCTAGACCTTTGTGAGCAACATAACCTTGTTATCGTGAATACAGGGCCTAAGTGTGAAGGGCAGATCACGTGGGAAGTGGAAAAACCGGCAATCGACCATTGATTACTGTCTGATGACAGAAGGAATTCATGATAAGTTGAGAGAAAAGGTCATTGATGAGGAAGGGTATAGCAGCATAGGGAGTGACCATAAACGCATCATTTTAAAAATGGAATATGTAGTTGGGAAAGAGAGCAAGGAGCGCAAAATGGGCAGTCCAAATCTGAAGGCTGAATAAATAGCAAATGTAGTGACCAGAGTCGAAGGAGAAATTGGCAAATGGCCAAGTAAAGAGTGGGAATATGGTGAGCACCTAAGTGTAATAACGACAGAAATACGGAAAGAGAAACAACATGTTCGTTGGAAAGGAACAAGGAAACTGAAAAGCTGGTGGAACAGGGAGATACGAGAAGCGATCGCAGAACGACAGAAAGCATCTCGAGAGCACAGGAAGGCAAAGAAGGCGCAGTTGCCGCAGGACGAAGTAACCAGTAAATGGGAAATATACCGGGAGAAAAAGTCTATGGTTCAAATACTGGTGCAAGCAAAATTAAAAGGTGAAAGTGAACGTTGGTTGTCAGAAACACGTGAGAAAAAGAAAGCCGCACCTAGAATATTTTGGAACCACATAAAATTATTAGGCAGGAAGTTAACAACAATACAACAACATATCCTAGACGAAGATGAAAACAGACTGGAAGGAGAAGCGACAAAAAATTACATTCGAAAAATAACAGCCGAATCTTTCCAAGGTAATGACGAGGTTGTATTTGAAGAAAAAAAAGAGCATGAAAGAAATCCAAGTGGAAAAGGAGCTCGTGCTGACAAATTTCAACTGGAAGGAAGCGGAAGAGAAAATTCCGAAGCGCACAGCCACAGGCCTAGACGAGGTTCCCGTTAGGCTGAATAATGAACTAGGACCAAAAAGTAAGAAAGCTCTGGTGAAAGCAGTGGAACAAACTTTAAAAGATAGACGAATACCAGGCAGTTGGCGACAAAGTAGAATGAACTTAATTTATAAAGGCAAGGGGGCGAAAGATAGAATTCACTCGTACAGAGCGTTGACCATTACATCGGTAATATACAGGCTAGCAATGCAGGCAATCAAATCAAAGCTTCAAACTTAGGCAGAGAATAATGGCATTTTGGGAGAACTTCAGAATGGCTTCAGAATAGGTAGGCGTTTAGATGATAACTTATTTGTTCTTACTCAGTGTATTGAAATATCAAAAGTAGAAAGCAGACCGTTATATGTGGACTTTTTAGACATTACAGGAGCCTATGACAACGTAGACGGCAAAATTTTGTGGGATATTCTGAAAGGGGAAGGCTTAGGTGACAATTGTCTACAGCTTTTGAGAGAGATTTACCTAGAAAATACCGTTTGCGTTGAATGGGAAGGGATGAGAAGCGAGGAGAAAGTTCCTGTCAACAAGGAACTGAGACAGGGGTGCCCTTTATCCCCGCTGCTGTTTATGATGTACATGGTGAGGATGGAGAGGGCACTAGAAGGAAGTAATATCGGGTTTAATCTCTCATACAAACAGGCGGGTACAGTAGTTGAGCAGCAGCTCCCAGGTTTATTTTATGCGGATGACATTGTGATGCTAGCTAAGAAGCAAAGTGATTTGCAACGTCTGGCTAATATCTGTGGACAGGAAGGCAACAATTTAGGTTTTAAATTTAGTGTTGGAAAGCAGGATAAGGGCGCACATATGGTGGCTCATGTTACTGCGTGTGGGTGTGGCGCTCGATTTTCTGAGACGACCGTTCTGGGCAGGAGCGGCAACGCCTCTTCTGGACTTGCACTGGAGGCCTTCTTTATCAAGATGAACTGAACTGGGTGTATAAGTGAGCCTTCCATCTCATTACTTGATGCTGAATTTGACTTCTTGCGCAACCGCCTTTGATATACATGTGCCTGGTCCTATGGCTGGGTAGGCGCATGCGTGACAAGAAAATATGTATGAACTATTCTTTCCTTCAATTACACAGTTGTGAGTAGCGCTTGTCTTTGTCCACTGTTCTTGTGTCTGCGGTTTTTATTGCGCTAAGTTACTTGACCAGTGTGTTGACACTACGCGACCTACGCTCAATCCCTTTATGCCAGGGAGTGGTTTTTACAGCGAAGCTGTTAGTGACTTGGTTCAGGCGGATCTCTTTTCCATGGACATAGGCCAACAATTTTTCATACGTGGGCTGATCACGGACGGACCCACGGTGGAGGTGAAGCAGGCGTTAAGCGCTCCCCATGCGTGGGCCAATCCCGAACATAGTGTAATGCCGGGCCGACCCGCGGTGGAGTTGAATCAGCCGTTAATCACTCGATTCCCATACGTGGGCCGATGCCGAAGATTGTGCAATACCGCGTCGATCCGCGGAGTAGGTGAAGCAGGCTTTAAGCACTCCCCATACGTGGGGCGATCACGAAGATAGTGCAATGCCGGGCGGACCCACGGCGGAGGTGCGGTTCGCCATAAGGGTCCCACATTCATAGCTTCTGTAAAGGCTACTCAACAATAGACCATATTCACACTATGAATCAGGTGATAGAGAAATGTGCGGAATATAACGAACCCTTATATATTGCTTTCATTGATTACGAGAAAGCGTTTGATTCAGTCGAAACCTCAGCAGTCATGGAAGCATTACGGAATCAGGGTGCAGACGAGCCGTCTGTAAAAATACTGAAAGATATCTATAGCGGCTCCACAGCCACCGTAGTCCTCCATAAAAAAAGCAACAAAATCCCAATAAAGAAAGGCGTCAGGCAGGGAGATACGATCTCGCCAATGCTATTCACAGCGTGTTTACAGGAGGTATTCAGAGACCTGGATTGGGAAGAATTGGGGATAACAATTAATGGAGAATACCTTAGTAACTTGCGATTCGCTGATGATATTGCCTTGCTTAGTAACTCAGGGGACCAATTGCAATGCATGCTCACTGACCTGGAGAGGCAAAGCAGAAGAGTGGGTCTAAAAATAAATCTGCAGAAAACTAAAGTAATGTTTAACAGTCTCGGAAGAGAACAGCAATTTACAATAGGTAGCGAGGCACTGGAAGTGGTAAGAGAATACATCTACTTAGGGAAGGTAGTGACGGCGGATCCGGATCATGAGATGGAAATAATCAGAAGAATAAGAATGGGCTGGGGTGCGTTTGGCAGGCATTCTCAGATCATGAACAGCAGGTTGCCATTATCCCGCAAGAGAAAAGTGTATAATAGCTGTGTCTTACCAGTACTCACATACGCGGCAGAAACCTGGAGGCTTACGAAAAGGGTTCTACTTAAATTGAGGACGTCGCAACGAGCTATGGAAAGAAGAATGATGGGTGTAACGTTAAGGGAAAAGAAAAGAACATATTGGGTGAGGGAAGAAACGCGAGTTAATGACATCTTAGTTGAAATCAAGAAAAAGAATGGGCATGGGCAGGACATATAATGAGGAGGGAAGATATCCGATGGTCATTAAGGGTTACGGACTGGATTCCAAGGGAAGGGAAGCGTAGCAGGGGGCGGCAGAAAGTTAGGTGGGTGGATGAGATTAAGAAGTTTGCAGGGACGACATGGCCACAATTAGTACATGACCGGGGTTGTTGGAGAAGTATGGGAGAGGCCTTTGCCCTGCAGTGGGCGTAACCAGGCTGATGATGATGATGATGATGATGATTCATAGCTTCGCTGGTCATCGTTCTTCATGGAGTGGAAGGGCACTGAATTTATCTATGTATTCCTCTGCGTGGGTGGACCAGTGTGTTGAAAGGCCCTCTACCAAGGAGCAAAAGAGAATGTGGTTGCCCGGATTGTGTTGAGTATAAGAAGGGCCAGCAAAACGTCACGTACAAATCTTCTCTGTCCTTGCGTGCAGGAGCACGCACGCCGAACGTTTCTGTACTTCTGCTTGGAGCTCACCCGTAACACTGTATTAAACTTCTGTTATTTGTACACTTCAGGCAAGCGCACGTCTAACAATCCGTTCGTCTTTCTTGTGCAGTTTTTCCTCGGACTGCTTCCCGCCATCAATGGAGGCACCTTGCGGTTCGGGTAGAGCCCCACTGCGCAGTTTGACCGCGTGAGGTTCTACCATGTGCCAGTGATTCCGTCCCGCACTTTACCGGAGCTGTTGCCTCATCATTTGCCATTATCCCGCCTGGTTCTGTCAGCGCATGATCAGCACCCAGCACCATCCCACGGCTCGCCTACAAAAGGACGATCAACATACTCGACGCTTCTGGGGCACGGCAGCACTTCGGGCATGCCGGACGTCTAACAATCCGTTCGTCTTCCTTGTGCAGGTGAGGAAACAATACGGCAAATGTATGCGCTGGGACAACCCTTTCTTGCTTGTGCTGCCGCGTCCACGGTGCTTAGGTGTCCTATGTAACGTCAAACTGCTCCTGCGGAAATTAATGCTCCAGTGTGTCGACATCGAAACGAATCCAGGACCTACCCTAGACAAAATGGCAAGCTTGTTAAAGGAAATTGCTGTGGATATTAAACTCATCAAGGAAAAGCGGCTTGCTGACATAGATAAATAACTAGATGCCTTAACAAGAATCGAATATGGTGTTAGGCTGCTGAGCACGAGGTCGCGGGATCGAATCACGGCCTCGGCGGCCGCATTTCGATGGGGGCGAAATGCGAAAACACCCGTGTACTTAGATTTAGGTGCACGTTAAAGAACCCCAGGTGGTCGAAATTTCCGGAGTCCTCCACTACGGCGGGCCTCATAACCAGAAAGTGGTTTTGGCACGTAAAACCCCAAATATTTTTTTAACAAGAATCGAAGAGAGAGTTGGCTTGTCTCAAGAGAAAATTGTCAACATGAAGCGCGCATATGAAAGCTTGGAAAGGAAAGTCGACGACCTAGAAAATCGGAGTAGGCGGTCGAATTTAAGTCTTTATGGCCTGCCAGAAATTGACGGAGAGACGAGTGAAATTATTGAACAGACAGTGAACAAAACTTGTTCAGGACACTCTCGACTAAAATCCAGTTCAAACGCGGACATTGTCAAGGAAGAGCAGAAGGGAACAAGAATAGGACAGTAATTTTCAAACTGCTAGATTTCAGGCAGGAATCCGCCATACTTAAAGTAACGCTATAAACTGAAAAAGATCTACTTCTCAATCGGAGAAGATTTTTCACCCAGAATCAGACATTAGAAGGAAGCTGTGGAATAACTCCAAAGAAAACCGCGAGAAGAACGATAAAGTATCGTTAGCATTTGATAAACTGTTCATTAACAATCGAGCCTTCTTCTGGGACGATGAAAACAACGACAAAGTCCCTCTCCAAAAAAAGGACGAGGTACAACTAAGTTCGCAAACTCGCCAAACTCATCAACACGTAAAATTAAAGCCCTAACCATTTTAAATGTTTACGCGAGGAGCGTTCTGAACAAAATAGAAGCTCTGGAAAGTCTCCTACTGGAACATGATCATGATATAGTAAGGGTTACGGAAACATGGCTTTCTCCCAAAATATTTGATGATGAGCTTGTTCCTTCCAATTATGTCATTATTCGCGAATAACGACCTTCCCGTAGTGGTGGCGTCGCTTTAATCATTAAAAAATGCCCTTCATATGTATGCCTTCCCGTTGTGACAGACACCGAGGTCGTTTTCTGCCGGCTTCTTTGTGATGGCACCCCCATATTTATTGGATGCATGTACCGAAGGCCGTCATCAGGTTACGAGTGCATCACCACAATTCAAGACTTCATGCAATATCACATACGCAGCTCTCGTGTCCTCCTAATGGGAGGCTAACATTCCAGACATTGATTGGACTACACTTAACCACACATCGGTTGCCGCGGACGCACTGATAGACCTAATGTTGAACTTTAACCTTCATCAAATCGTATCATCTCCCACGCGCACACATAACGCAACTAAAAATTTACTTCACTTGATACTTATTAGTCAGCACTTTCCAATGGACCAAGTTCGAACTCATGTAGTTGAAGGCATACCTGACCATAGCATACCTATCTGTTAGCTGCCGCTCGACTTTAGCTTTGCACATCAACATCGTGGATCAACTGTAATCGATTTCAAAAGGACAGACGATAACAGTGTGCTCACCTATCTCCCACATCAGTTTGAATTGTTTTCAGAGCTAGCTTCCGACGCAGCCAGTGATACTAATCGACTTTGGCTCAGGTTCAAATCTGCTGTTATCCACTGTATTACTAACTTCATACCAACGAAACTGAGGAAATCAACAGTGAACAATCCTTGGATAACATGTGAAGTGATTCAGGCAAAGCGGAGAATAAAAAGGCTGCGCAGGGTGGTGAAAAACAAAAACTGTGAGCCTTCCATTCGGCACAAACTACACAGCGCGAAAGCAGAATTCAGACAGAAAGCAAGAAATGCCAAACATTACTACTTCAGCGTCACCCTTCCTAGTTTTATTAAAAGCAATCCTAACAGGTTTTGGAAACACCTTGGCACTAATAATTTCACGGCGTCGCACGTGGGTCCAGAGGAAAGAGAAAAAAGCTAATGCATACAACAATTTTTTCCGCTCAGTTTTCACCACAGACAGCGGTATGATGCCTCCCATTTTATCCTTTGGTTCATCAAGCATCGATTGCCTTGAAGTCACAGATGCAGGAATGCTCAACCTACTGCTTAACTTCGATCCTAAAAAATCCAGTGGCTCAGGCGATATTCCAAACGAGTTCCTTAGAAAATATGCGGAATAGTGCAACAAGTATCTGGAGCTAATTTTCCGCAAATCAGTTACTTTTTCTCAACTACCAGACGACTGGAAAATTGTAAAAATAATACCCATTCACAAATCTGTAGATAAGTCTTCAGTACCAAATTGCCATCCGATATCTCTTACTACCACTTCGTGTAAGTTATTCGAACACAATATGCTAAAACACATAACCAGCTTTTTGATAAACTAAATTTCTTGTCCCCTAATCAGCAAGGAATTCGTAGCGGTTTGTCCGCTATTTCCCAGCTAACCGAGGTAGTTCATGACCTCGCACCTAACATCAATAATCGCGGCCAAATGGACATGATTTTGCTTGATTTATCAAAGGCCTTTGATTACGTATGTCACAATAAATTATTCGCGAAACTAAGTAATGTAATCGGAGAGGGATCCGTTCTTTCATGGATAAAAGATTTTTTTTAACAAACCGCTCACAGCTCGTGCTTTTTGAAGGTGTTAAATCAGAAACAGTCACTGTAACTTCAGGAGTTCCTTAAGCTTCCGTCCTGGGACAACTATTATTTCTAATCTTTATAACTGACATTACAGAAAACATTGACTGTAGTATCAAGCTCTTCGCGGATGACTGCATTATTTATCAGGAAATTCACAGCATCACAGACCATCTAAACTCAATGCATCACTTGATAAGTAAGTAGACTGGTTCGCTAAATGGCAAATGTCCATTAATGTAAAAAAAAAAATCTGTAACCGTTGCAGTAACACGTAAACAAAACCCGTCCCAATTTGCTTACACTATTCATGGTAAACCACTAGCGAATGTGGAACAACACAAGTATTTAGGCGTTACGTTGACGTCTGACCTGAGATGGGACACACACGTCGCCAACATTACGGCAGCCGCACTACGCAAGTTGTTCTATGTAAAAAGATGTTTAAGAATGGCACTCGCGTCCGCAAAGCAACTAGCATACAGTACATTCGTAAGACCAATGTTAGAATATGCTAACACAGTTTGGTTCCCTCATTCCCTAACTAGTATAACAAAATTGGAGTCAGTACAGCGCAAAGCCATAAAATTTGTGTATAAGAAGTATAAATGCACGGACTTTCCCACTAACCTTCTGGCTTCTTCTGGCATTAGGACACTATCCACAAGGGCAAAACAGGCACGTCTCAATTTTTTGTACCAACCGCTGCATGACATCTATAATATAGATGCGTCTAAGTATGCCGCATTTTCACAGGCCTGCCCTACTCGTCATAAGCATAAATACACATTAATTGAATACTCTTTCAACAGTGACACGTTTGGGCAATCATTTTTTCCACTTACGATACGCAAATGGAATCAGTTAAACCCAGATGTCACGGGCGCCGAAGCAGTGTCCGCTTTCACTGCAAAGTTAGAACATACATCTAACCTCTAGAACCATCGCCATTGCCTTGCACACTCTCTCATTTGAACGCTAGTTCCGTTTCCTTAGATTCCTGCACTTATACAATGTATTTCCTTTCCTAATATTTGCTGGTGATGGCAGACGAAATGTGTACCGGTTGTCTTGGTGTAAGAGATTGCTTATGCTATCGCACATAACTTTGTTCTTGTACTATCGCTTGCTTCTTTATTCCATTCCCATTTTTGTAACATATTGCAATCCTGTGTCTGGTTGTGCTTCGCTTTTTTATTTTCAATACTACTTCGTGGCGTTTGCACATTGCGCATGATTGATACGGCGTTGATTCTCTTTGCTTGGCAAACTGGTTGCAAACCTTCCTTGTGGTTGTGCTTCATTTCGTGCGCGCAGCATGCATGTTTTCGACATGTTAATTTGAATTTGTGAGTGATTTTTGCCTTAAATGCTCTGTATAGAAGCTTCCTTTCTTTGATTTTTTATCGAATACATTTTTTTCCATAATGTGGTTGATTGTGCACTGTTAAACTTTATTACAGTATTGATGTTCTTGCTTGAAAAACTGCTTAGACAACATTCATTTCTTTAATGCTACCCTGGCGGAGGTGCTTCGGTATTTGCTTGTCGATTCCTTTTTTCTGTTTTTTTTTTTCGTTTTAAACATGATTGTCTTCGTAATGCCCACCTGCTATGCACTCAACTGAGAGTGGCAGTACTGAAAATAAATAAAATAAATAAATCAGCTCGTTTTCCCTGCCCAAACATCTCCGATGGTCAACCGGTTGGACCTCCAAGTAGACGTTGCTGAAGGTCACCGAAACCCCGTCACCGTAACCACTGGTGCCAGCCGTAACAGCTGGCAAGCAGGGGAGGGATATGGGTCTGAGTCTCATCTACTAAGTGGCAACCTAATGCAACGTTTGCGATGGTCTACACCGGATTCTTGGCTGCAAGGTGGTGAGTTTGTGAATTTCTCTGTTCAGTTTTGCCAGCTTTTGTTGAAGGGTTAGAACAGAACGGGTAATTCAAGCTTTGTTGCCACCTACTTTGGCTGCGGCAAGATAGTTGTCTACAGTAGAGAGAGCAGCACTTAAAACAGCCATGACTTTGAAGTCATTGCGCAAACCGGAGTTGTTGGAAGTAGCGAAGGAGTTGCACCTGAATGTCATTGACGCACTCCGAAAACGACAAGTGATTGAGGCTTTTCTTGCTCTGGAGGCTGTGGATGATGAGCTTACGAAATGCCTAGAGATCATTAAAGAGAGGGAGACCTCAAAACGTCAGGCAGATGAGCGTAAAGAACAGAAAGAGCGGGAACATGAAGAACGGCAATGTAAAGAACAGAACGAGCGGGAGTAAAGCAAACACGCACTTGAATGGAAGAGACTCCAGATTGAAATGGAACGTTCTCGAGCAGAAGAGCGAAGGAAACACAGCAGGAGAGCATCATCATCATCATCAGCCTGGTTACGCCCACTGAAGGGCAAAAGCCTCTCCCATACTTCTCCAACTACACCGGTCATGTACTAATTGTGGCCATGCCGTCCCTGCAAACTTCTTAATCTCATCCGGCCACCTAACTTTCTGCCGCCCCCTCCTACGCTTCCCTTCCCTTGGAATCCAGTCCGTAACCCTTAATGTCCATTGGTTATCTTCTCTCCTCATTACATGTCCTGCCCATGCCCATTTCTTTTACTTGATTTCAATTAAGATGTCATTAACTCGCGTTTGTTCCCTAACCCAATCTGCTCATTTCTTATCCCTTAACTTTACACCTATCATTCTTCTTTCCATAGCTCGTTGTGTCGTCCTCAATTCAAGTAGAACCCTTTTCGTAAGCCTCCAAGTTTCTGCCCCGTACGTGAGTACTGGTAAGACACAACAGTTATACACTTTTCTCTTGAGGGATAATGGCAACCTGCTGTTCATGATATGAGAATGCCTGCCAAACGCACCCCAGCCCATTCTTATTCTTCTGATTATTTCAGTCTCATGATCCGCATCCGCGGTCACTACTTGCCCTAAGTAGATGTAATCCCTTACCACTCGCTACCTATCGTAAACTGCTGTTCTCTACCGAGACTGTTAAACATTACTTTGGTTTTCTGCAGATTAATTTTTAGACCCACCCTTCTGCTTTGCCTCTACAGATGAGTGAGCATGCATTGCAATTGGTCCCCTGAGTTACTAAGCAAGGCAATATCATCAGCGAATCGTAAGTTACTAAGGTATTCTCCATTAACGCTTATCCCCAATTCTTCCCAATCCAGGTCTCTGAATACCTCCTGTAAACACGCTGTGAATAGCATTGGAGAGATCGTATCTCCCTGCCTGACTCCTTTCTTTGTTGGGATTTTGTCGCTTTTTTTGTGGAGGATTACGGTGGCTGTGGAACCGCTATAGATATCTTTCAGCATTTTTACATACGGCTCGTCTACACCCTGATTCCGTAATGCCTCCATGACTGCTGAGGTTTCGATTGAATCAAACGCTTTATCATAATCAATGACAGCTATATATAACGGTTGGTTATATTCCGCACATTTCTCTATCACCTGACTGATAGTGTGAATATGGTCTATTGTTGAGTAGCCTTTACGGAATCCTGCCTGGTCCTTTGGTTGACAGTAGTCTAAGGTGTTCCTGATTCTATTTGCGATTACCTTAGTAAATACTTTATAGGCAAAGGACCCTAAGCTGATCGGTCTATAATTTTTCAAGTCTTTGGCGTTCCCTTTCCTATGGATTAGGATTATGTTAGCGTTCTTCCAAGATTCCGGTACGCTCGAGGTCATGAGACATTCCGTATACAGGGTGGCCAGTTTTTCTAGAACAAATCTGCTGTTATCTGATCCTCCCCAGCTGCCTTCCCCCTTTGCATAGCTCCCAAGGCTTTCTTTACTTCTTCCGGCGTTACTTGTGGGATTTCAAATTCCTCTAGACTATTCTCTCTTCCATTATCGTCGTGGGTGCCACTGGTACTGTATAAACCTCTATAGAACTCCTCAGCCACTTGAACTATCTCATCCATATTAGGAATGATATTGCCGGCTTCGTTACTTAACGCATACATCTGATTCTTGCCAATTCCTAGTTTCTTCTTCACTGCTTTTAGGCTTCCTCCGTTCCTGAGAGCATGTTCAATTCTACCCATATTATTCTTCCTTATGCCCGCTGTCTTACGCTTGTTGATTAACTTAGAAAGTTCTGCCAGTTCTATTCTAGCTGTAGGGTTAGAGGCTTTCATACATTGGCGTTTCTTGATCAGATCTTTCGTCTCCAGCGATAGCTTACTGGCATCCTGTCTAACGGAGTTACTACCGACTTCTATTGCACACGCCTTAATGATGCCCGTAAGATTGTTGTTCATTGTTTCAACACTAAGGTCCTCTTCCTGAGTTAAAGCCGAATACCTGTTGTGTAGCTTGATCCGGAATTCCTCTATTTTCCCTCTTACTGTTAACTCATTGATCGGCTTTTTGTGTACCAGCTTCTTCCGTTCCCTCCTCAATTCTAGGCTAAATCGAGTTCCTACCATCCTATAGTCACTCCAGCGCACCTTACCGAGCACGTCCACATCTTGTACGATGCCAGGGTTGGTGCAGAGTATAAAGTCTATTTCATTTCTGACCCGACGTAGTTGCTCAGTGGCTATGGTGTTGGGCTGCTGAGCACGAAGTCGCGGGATCGAGTCCCGGCCACGGCGGCCGCATTTCGATGGGGGCGAAATGCGAAAACACCGGTGTACTTAGATCTAGGTGCACGTTAAAGAACCCCAGGTGGTCGAAATATCCGGAGTCCTCCACTACGGCGTGCCTCATAATTAGAAAGTGGTTTTGGCACGTAAAACCCCATAATTTAATTTTATTTTATTTCATTTCTAGTCGCGTCATTCGGGCTCCTCCACGTCCACTTTCAGCTATCCCGCTTGCGGAAGAAGGTATTCATTATCCGCATATTATCCTGTTTTGCGAAGTCTACTAATAACTCTCCCCTGCTATTCCTAGTGCCTATGCCATATTCCCCCACTGACTTGTCTCCAGCCTGCTTCTTGCCTACCTTGGCATTGAAGTCGCCCATCAGTATAGTGTATTTTGTTTTGACTTTAGCCATCGCCGATTCCACGTCTTCATAGGAGCTCTTGACTTCCTGGTCATCATGACTGGATGTGGGGGCGTAGACCTGTACGACCTTCAATTTGTACTTCTTATTAAGTTTCACAACAAGACCTGCCACCCTCTCGTTAATGCCATAGAATTCCTGTATGTTACGGGCTATATGCTTATTAACCAGGAATCCGACTCCTAGTTCTCGTCTCTCCGCTAAGCCCCGGTAGCACAGAACATGCCCGCTTTTTAGCACTGCATATGCTTCTTTTGTCCTCCTAACTTCACTGAGCTCTATTATATCCCATTTACTGCCCTCTAATTCCTCCAATAGCACTGCGAGACTCGCCTCGCTAGATACCGTTCTAGCGTTAAACGTTGCCAGGTTCAGATTCCAATGGCGGCCTGTCGTTGAGCGCGTATCGTTAAAGATAACAGAGCTAATGCGGCCTTTTAAAATTCGAGAGGACATTGGTTTGTTCTTAGTGACTTTCGAGGTGACGTGCGAGAAGCAAGGGTTCTCCCGTAAATCGTGGCCACAGTGTCTGCGCATACTGTTACCGGTGTTGTGGATTCGGGGGTCAATGTGGCTACGAATGTGCTATAGATGGCGCCGTGCGAGGTGCAGTGAGAAAGAAAAGTTCCGAGTGAGAACAAGGTTTATATTCAAAGGCAGATGAGTCAGTTTTACAAACACGGCTCCAACTCTCGGAGCACACTACATGCTAGAGTCTTTGCATCTCCGAGCCTCTCTTCTACCAGCCGTCCGGATCCGATTTTTATGTCGTTTAGTTCCCTCTTTCCCTCGTCGAGGGAATTCGCTGGCCATTCACAAACCGAAACGTTCACCACCTCCCGTTCCCCAACGTCTCATATGCCTCCAACGTTGCTCATACGAGGCAACCACGTTGCAAACTGTGAGCCTACGTCAACGCTTTCCCCTGGAGTTCTCGACAATAACCTTCTGATCAATCAGTGACCTCTTTGTGATGATCAGGAGGGGGCGACGTTGTTTTCTTGAAGTGAGTGATGAAGTGTGAAGCCGAAGACGTGGAACCTGACTGCTTGTCCGCAAGAGTCAAGTGACGCCAATTGAGTTGCCTTGAGTGAGCGATGAGGCATGATCAGCACCCGTGACAGTTGCACGTCTGCCGGTGAAGCGTCCTTAGCTCCGAGAAATCACCAGATGGTGCATCGGGAAGTCGAGTTGTTCGATGCAGCTCCGCCGGGCTGATGCTTGCATTGCTCAAAGCCATGGGACCGCAGGTTCCGATAATGAAGATCTTCTTTGCAAAGGTGTCTTTATAGGTGGGTTCTGACTGGACTGCATAAATGCAAGTTGACAAGCTCGAAGGCACAACCTTTGTCAGCCACACACAATGCCGGAAGCGCCGCATGCGAGCCACTCTCATTGCCTGCCTGCCTGCCTGCCTGCCTGTACAGTCGTACAGGCAGGCAGGCAGGCAATGAACTTTATTCAGGTCCTGGGGAACGACTCCGGAACCCCCTTACGAGTGAGGAGCGTGCCTCGGGCCGCTCCGACATCGGGACGGGCAGGCCGTGCCTGACCGCCGCGCCGCGGGCGCTCTGGACGGCACCTACAAATTTAAAAATCCCACCACCCCCTGTCTAAAGGAAAACCCTGAAACACAAGATTCACGTTGATCCAGACAAGGGCCAAGAAACTTCCAATTATGCGTCTTCGCAGGTGTACACAAACGGGATTTATGTAATGAAGCTAAGTAGTCATGAATTAGAGCTTCCACAGATCATAAATGCAAAGGGAGAATTGGCCTTGATTAATTCAAGTCCGTAACACTTGGCACAAGAGAGCTACATAATCATTACATAATACCAAATTTCGAAATCAACAAAAGAAAAAACCATCTTAAACCCTTATCATGTTCCTAAATTGGTTCAGAAGGCCAGACTTATTCCGCCTTTCTTCTCGTGCACTTTTAAGTTGTGCTAATACGACGCAGTGTGATTAGAATGAATCAACAATATCACAAATATTTAAAACTTACAAAAAATATCGTGCGAACTATCCAAAACAAGTCGCAATCAAATTTATACTGAGGCTCTTTTTCTTCAGCCTACCTCTCCCTGTAACTAAAGAAAACAAAACGATGAGCAAAACGAGAACAAGGTGAAAGCAGGAGCCAACGTTTGGACAAGTTGACTTGTCTTCTTCAAGCTTCAAAGAAAACAAAAACACTGACACTTTCCTTTCTCGAGCGTTCAGCTGTCTCGTTTTCATGAAAGCAATCAAACTAACTAAAAAAATTGCCATAGCACGAGCGGAAGCGACCCACGATAATCTCTGTCTAACAAAAGCTGCTCAGACTTAAACGTTCAAAATATCTAATATCCTCGAAGAAACGGAAGCTCAGAAACGCAAGCTCAGCTTTATAGGCACAAAAAGTGCCTAAAAAGGCACTCCTGCGAAATAAAACAGGACTCGTTATAACTAGCGCTAAAACATAACTCATCAACTTGCGAAACTTGCGCGTGACCTTCCTAATTGTGTGCAACATTGACCCTGTTTGCCTTACATTACAGTCCTACACGTGTCCTCACGTAAACTTTCGATTTGAAATTGCGGATCTAACCTGAATCGAAAATACTAACAAGCTACAAAAAATTTTGGTACTCCGTGCGCTTTTCAAAAATTGAGCGCACAACTAATATCCTACAACATGAATACAAAAGAACAAAACCATTTGCAACGCGTCTTCCTGACTTCCTTTTCAGGCCTCAAACGAACCCTTTCGGGCCTCAAACGAACCCTTTCGGGCCTCAAACGAACGCTTGACGTGCTCGCGCATTCCGGTGTTTCTGCAAGGTGCAGTCTCGAAGAAGGCAAAAGCGGCTAATTTGCCTGGCACACCTCGTAGCTGCAACTTTAGGACAGCAGCCTCCAAGTACTGAGAGAAGGGTACATTCACAAACTCGCGCGCGCACTGTCCCCTTATGTGGTAGGCAGTTGCCTTTCTTTGCCCCCGTGAGTGACCGGCTCTTGTAGGATCCTACAAGACACTTCTCTTTCTCCCTCTGCTTAGAACGAGAAGTCCACAATGCGGTTAAGTGGCGGTTACTACGCTTGAATGTTCGCGAAACTCTCCTTTTCGCGACGTGCGTCACGCCGATCCCCGATCTGCGCAAACGCCTAAGCTTGCGATTTGCCGTCTTTCGCTTTTTCACAGTCTCCGGCTGGATCCTGACCTTCGCGCATATGCCTCTGTCGCCTTGTCGCTTCGCATGTTTGATTTTAGACGCCTCGACCGCGTCCGCCTTTCTTCCCCTGGGCCTATGCCTTTTCTTCACCATCTGTTCTGACCTATCCGAACAGCCATAGGTGACCTTTCCTGGCAGGCTGGCTGAACTTGCCGCCTCAGCACATACTTGAACGGGCCCTCCGTTTCTTCTGCGGGGAAACCGCCGCTCTCTACTGCGTTCCCCTCGCTTTCGGTTACTAACACGTTTGACTCGTCACTGGGCGCAGCTGCCTCGGGAATCTCTCCATGGTCCTCTGACCACTGCTCAATATAGCATACGCCTATCAGTCTCTGAGTCTCCACCCGTGTTTTTGCCCTGAAAGCTGCCACAATGGAGAAGGATTCGCCTCGTTCCGTCAGCGTTTGCTCCGACCTATTCGATGAGCCATAGCTGGCTTGCTCTGGCAGGCTGGGCGAAATGGCCGCTTCCGTACACACTTGGCTGTTCACCGAAAGCTGTCCCATATATGGCTTCAACAGCTACAGGTTGTTATCGGAGTCCTAAACTCTGGCAAATATCAAGGCAATTTGTTTGCCTTCAAAATTCACCCTTCCTTAAAACTGAAATTCGCTGTTTAAAGAAGGTGAATTTCCCCAAAACAGTGCCCACCAGAAAACACAAACATACTCTCCTAGCATCGGCTTTCTTCTACTAGAGAGAGTTCTGGCAACATGAAGAGCAAACATCAGGCACTAGCTAGCCCGTCCTTATCACTATTAACAGTAGTTTGAAGAATATCGCAGCACTCCTTCCTTACAAAGTAATTTTCCTGGCCTCACCGGCCTCCTCCCAACTCATCTCCTCATTCTTCAAAAGCGTTAATTGCTGCCTTTTGCCGTTCGCAGAGCCAACCGAAATGTCCATCTGCTCATGACTTTCGAGGAGTTTTGGATTTCAAACTTATCCATGCTCACACTGCACCCTATTCTTCTTCCCCACAAGTAATTTAGCCCGCGAGACACTAAATTCTTGGTCTACGAGACAAATTCACTAACAACAAAACACCATTACCGACCGACTGCCGGCGCTTATGAGTCTGGCGAAAAGAGAAGCAATCACGTGGCACTCACCCCACCGATGTAGCCAACGCCGACCCATCCCACCTGCCACCACTTTGTGTGTGACTGTGAAGTCGGGGGTCCGTGCGGCCACGTAGGTTCCATGGATGGTGTCGTGCCAGGTGCCGGGAGAAAGAAAGGCTCCGAGTGACGTTTAAAGAATGAGAACAAGGTTTATATTCAAAGGCACAAGACTCAGCTTTACAAACACGGCTCCAACTCTCGGAGCACACTTTGCATTTCCGAGCCTCTCCTCACAGCCGTCCGTATCTGCTTTTCATGCCGCTCTTTCATTTCCCTCTTTTCCTCGTCGAGGGAATTCACTATACAATCGCAAACGCCGAATCATTCCCCACCTCCCGTTCCGCAATGCCCCATGTTGCTCCAACGTTGCCCAATACGAGGCAACCACGTGGCTAACATTCACTGGCCAATCACAAACGCCGAATCGTTCACCACCTCCCGTTGCTCAACGTCCCATGTGTCTCCAACGTTGCACAATACGAGGCAACTACGTGGCAAACTGCGAGCCTGCCGTCAATGCTTTCCCCGGCAGTTCTCGACAATCACCCTGTTATCAATCAGCGGCCTCTTCGTGATAGTCTGGAGGGGGCGACGTTGTTGTCTGAAGTTAGCGATAAAGCGCGAAGTCGAAGATCTGGAACCTGACTGCCTGTCCGTAAGACTCAGTTGACGTTGAGGGAGTTCTCTTGAGTGAACGATGAGGCGTGATCAGCACCCGTGACAGCTGCATGTCTGCCGTTGAAGCATCCTTTGTTCCGAGGGATTGTCAGGCACAACACCGGCCGTGGCAACGGTCATCATCGCTCGCTAAGCAAGAGAGGAAGCAGAAGATTATGATAAGGTAAAGTCCAGTTTGCTGAGGAAGTATAGGCTGTCAGCAGAAGCGTTTCAAAGGAAGTTCCGCCAAATGGAAAAGGCTAGGAATGAATCCTATACAACATTTCCGTATAAGCCTATGTCAAACATGGAGCAATGGCTCAAGGAACTATGAAGATGATGCGAAGGTTGTTAAGTGCTTTGCACTTGAACAATCCTATAACGGGTTACCTGAAAACGTTAGGTACTGGGTTCTAGATAGGTCAGAAGTTAGCACTGTAGCCAGAGCCGTTTAACTAGCCGAAAAATTTGTGACGGCGTCGGGCTCACGAAGCCAGCGATGGTCGAAAAGGCTATCCCAGTTTCAGGCTCGGCAGGCCGAAGCCCAGGCTGAAAAATAGAAATCAAAACACTATGATTGGGGGTACCTCAAAATGTAATACTTCAAGGTGGGAAGAGACCCCTGAAGGTAAGATATTACCTTTGCCTTCTTACATTGCTGCGCAATGTAACAAGGCAAAGGTAGTGTTTTTATCGACCGGTTGCCATGACGAAAACACGAAGCTGCTCGGAACGTTCATGCGCGACCTTGAGTAAACGGGAAACCATGTCGCGTACTCCACGACTCCGCGGCTGCTATGAACGCGGTTCACAGCTCTTATATGGAACCTGAGATGCTCACACGTGAGTGCTCTTGGATTAGGCACGCTGTAGAAGCTCACAGTCCATGTCTTCCAGTCGCAAAGTTATCTATTAAAGGTCCTTTCGGCACACTTGCGGTGGAAACTGCCGTATCGCCTACGCTTCTTCCACAGCACCCTTACCTGTTCTCAAATAGGTCGTATCAGACTCTGCGCGCAAAAGAGCCACTGCTCGGGTAGGCTAGCGTGATGGCACTAGTGAGATCGAAAGCTCGTGAGTTATCTGCAAAGTAGCCGCGGAAACCGCACTGAGCCGGATGGCTGTTCGGAAACTCAGACAGCGGAGATCGAGAATGCCGCCGTGTTTGAACCGCAGGTGTTTGGATCCGCCCAGTCAGAGGTCCCTGTAGTGGCAACAGCCGAGTTTTTGGAAGAGTAGTCGTCATATTTGTTTGTAGTGCCGACGACGCAAGGCCTACAGCGGCTCTTAGAGATAGACAGTTCAGCCTTGAAGTCCTAGCAAAACAAGGACCCCAGCCTGCGGAACATCTGAAGCAACATAGGGAAAGGTGTCGCACGGGTAAATATTCCCCAAGAGATTCCGATAGAGCTTCCGGGGCTCATGTCAGTCACTAATGGAGAGGCCGTAGGGAAGAACTAATAAGGGAACTAGTCCCTAAAGCACAGCTGGAGCCTGAACCAATGACGGAGTCGGAGGAAATCCTGCAGGAGTTTCAGGACTTACTTGTAGATATCAGGAAGGACATCGGTTCTACATACGACATCGAGCTCACTTCGGAACCGGTACGCTCAAAGGCTTATCGAATGTCCCCGCGCCAACATTAGATTATGAATGAGGAGGTGGAAAAAAATGTTGACTCTATAGTGTGATCGTGCATTGCGATAGCGATTACACCTCGCCTTTAATCTTAGTTGAGGTGCTAGGCAAGGATGCGCGTCCTTGCGTACATTACCGCAGGCTAAGGACGATCACTTAAGATCAGATTTATAAAAATATGTTTATTTCTTTATTTCTTCATTTATTTATTTATATATACACCACAGGTTCCAATGGGAACGTTGAGTGATGGGAGAGGAAATACAACATATACCGAACATCGAAGAGCGCATCGAGAAAGTTAGTAGCGCCCGATTCATTTCCCCCCTGGATCTAGTTAGATGCTACTGGCAGGCTCCGCTCAAAGAGCGGGTTAGCAGATATTCTGCCTTCATATCTTCGTTGAGGACGTTCCGCCCAAAGGTCCTAAGCTTTGATTTGAAAAATGCAGCGCACTGTTTTTCAAGCCTTATGGACAAACTATTGCGAAGACAGGAAGAGTTCGCCTTGCCTTAGATGTTGTCGCGATATATTCTGCATCCTGGTCGGAGCATATGCAACGTCTAATGGCAGTGTTGGCCCGCTTGCACAAAGCAGGCTTAACCGTCGAGGCACCAAAATGCCAAATGGCGCAAGCGGTAGTGATTTATCTCGGTCACGTAATTGGACAGGGCCGTCACCGTCCCTTTGAGCTAAATGTGGCTGTGATACGAGATTTCCCGCAGCTTCGCACAAAGACTGATATCCGATCTTTCTTCGAAGACGCTGGGTCAGTGGTACATCCCTAGGTAGTCTGAACTAGCTAGCGCTCTAACTCATGCTCTTCGAAAAACGGAGTCACAGACTGTCCTCTGGGACGAAAAAAAAGGAATCCTCTTTCAATGCCCTGAAGAGCACGCTGACGAGTCTGCCCATGATAAGATCGCCGGACTACACGAGGAGATTTGTGGTTCAATGCTATGCCAGCGAGCAAGGTATGGGCGTCGTACTATGCCAAAAAGGGGAGAGTGAGGAGGAACACCCCGTCCGAGACTCGCTAGTCGACAACAGGCGTACAGCGCCACTGAGAAAGAGTGCGCATGTCTCGTGCGGGCTGTTCAAAAATTGTCTTGCTATCTTGTGGGCTCAAGGTTCGTCGTTGAAACGGATCATTGTCCTCTCAAATGATTGCAGATAATTTCTTACAATGAATGAACGAATGAATGAGTGAATGTATATTGTTTAGTGGCGCAAGGGCCAGGTATGGCCAAAGAGAGCCAAGACAGTTATTGGTTTCGCGGTGGAATGATGAGCTCTGTGAAGTTGATGTGACGTGGCTGTAAAGGGGCCTAAAAATAGTCGATGTAAAGTGCGTAAAATCTACGTGCAATAAGATTATGGCGATGTCTAATGATGAGTACTATGAGCCTTACACTGCATTGCGGAAGAATGACATGATATACAGAACATGTAAGATGCAAAAATTAGCTACAGCACAACTGCCTCACCAGAGCCCTTGAAACACAAGGGCCTGGAGGCATGTGCTCTGCAGTATGATTATCCCAGCGGCATCCTCTAAAGAGAGGAAGCGCTACGAATGTATGGGACTAATAACTTGTTAGACCACATCTCTGAGGAAACCTAGGACTGTGTCTGTATTGAAAAGCGGTTCTGGACCGAGACACATTGCAGTATGAAGAGGAATATGCTGCCGGTATGCTAAGGGAAAATGTTTCTTTCTCTCAGATTTGACTTCCCGACACTCCAGGAGGGCGTGGAGTACGGCCAGCCTCTCCCCGCATCTACCACAGGTTGGAGGCTCACTTCCGGTGAGTAGAAAATTATGGGTGCCAAATATGTGTCCTATTCTGAGACGACAGAATAGGACATCCGTTCGTCGCGATTTTGTAGTAGAAGGCCAGAATCCTAACCCTGGCTTTATCAGGTGGAGCTTATTATCCGTTTCCGCGTCCCACATATGTTGCCAGTGGTCTCGCAGCCTCCTTTGCAAGAAAGGCCTCAGATCTGTGACAAGCACCTCAGCGGTAGGGTTAACAGCTTGCGATGCGATTGACGTGGCCATCTCGTCCACCAGAACGTTACCCTCGATGCTCCTATGGCCAGGCACCCAGCATATACAGTCGCCGACTGATTTCTCGGATTCCAAAAATTCGGACATGCTTATTATTCGGTCTGCTTCGCTGCACTGTCATTCTCCCCATAGACCATAATGTATAACAACTGCAGAAAATTCGGACACCTTGCAACCTCTCGTCTGATTTTTCGGACACTCCTTGAGCCAACTCGATCGAAAGCACCATGCACCGACTCAGACCGGTGCATGGTTCGACTTGCTGAACGCCATTTTTGTTTTGAACGGAGCCTCCTTGCTGCCCCACGAAGTAGCGCTACTGCAAATTCCCGCTCATCATCATCGTTTCTGCCTGGTTCGTGGCTACAGCAGTTCCGGTCTCAGCTTAGTAAGCGATGTCAAGACAATCCAGCAGCTGATTTGTTTGTTTCTTCATGCACGACGCTGCGAGTAGGCCACGTTTTTTTGTTTGTGCGACTGGTATCGGCGTGACGGCGTGGTGATGTTTGCTTTGTGTGCTGTGTCGAGGTTGCGGTGATGCAACGTGGCATACGGAAACATCGCGTCAAGTGTCTAATGGCACCGACAGTGCCCGCGCAGACTGCGCTGGGGAATGCCAGCAAGCGGGTGCCGGGAGGCCTGGGATTTGTCGCCTCCGATGTGTACCCTACTGACGCCGAAAGTGTTCTGCCGAGACCTGCGCAGTGGTTCCGGTCACAGTCTCATTTGACAGTTTCACAGGTGCTCACACTGCTGTACTGACATGCGCAGAACTCGATGATAGCGAGATCATTCGTCAGGTTTCTGCTGCACCGCCAAACGATGACTCCGAGTTGGAAGATGACGCACCATGTGCTACGCTGCCGTCGCATGCGGAGCGTGCAGAAGCAGTGACTGTGCTTTCAGCCGCCTATAGTGACCGTACGAACCTCTCCGAGATTCAGGCATGTCTGACTGCGCGTAAACGGAACAGCGTGCAACGATTTCTTCAAGCCCACTGCCGAGCCCGAATAAGTGCGTGGAAATAAAGATATTTTTTTCTTAATCTGCTTTTTCGGACACCTGTTTATTCGGACATTTCCGCAGTCCCCGTGAGGTCCGAATAAACGGTTGACGACTGTAATGATATGCTGGTTAGATATGTACGCTTTACACAAGACGGAATAGAGTTCATTAAGTACTGGATTTTTGTGTGTATAGAGTGACATCAAGGCATTCACGACGCTTAGGGAGTCTGTATATATCGCTGATTTTTGAAGTTTTGTTTTTCTTACATGCTTCACAGCAGACACTAATGCATAGGCCTCAGCCGTAAAGATACTTGTTTCCGGGTGCAATACATCGAATTCTGAGAAGGATGGGCCGACGGCAGCATAGGACACCCCGGCATTTGACTTCGAAGCATCTGTCATACGGAAACATCGCTGTGTAGAACTCTGTGCAGGAGTGCTTGTGCTGGAGTTCTAGGAAATGCATTCAGATTTCGATCTCTGGTGCATGTTTGGCTACTTCTAAAAAGGATATGTCACTTTCTATCACCTGCCACTCCCAAAGTGGTAACAGCTAGGTTGGATGCATTAGGCGAAGCTCGAGGAGTGGGACATGCATTTCATTACTAAGCTCCCTCACACGAAGCGAGAAAGGCTGTCTAACAGAGGGACGATTATGGAAAAGTGTAGTACACGTCGTATCGTTAACAGTGTTAAAACATGAATGTTGATGATTGGAGTGTATTTTGAGGAAATATGTAAGGCTTATGTAAGTTCTCTGTAGATGGAGTGACCATTCATTTGATTCCGCGTATGAGCTTTCAATAGGGCTTGTCCTGAAAGCACCAGTGGCTACGCGGATACCAAGGTGGTGGACAGGATCTAGAATCTTTAGTGCGCTCGGAGTGGCAGGGTTATATACGACGGCACCATAGTCCAATCGTGATCGAATTAGGCTCTTATGAACATTCATCAGACACTTCCTGTCGCTACCCTTTGTGGTGTGGGATAGAATTTTAAGTAAGTTCATTGTCCTTAGACATTTTTCTTTAAGATGTTTAATGTGCTGAATAAAAGTAAGCTTGGAGTCAAGTATAATACCTAGAAATTTGTGTTCTTTGTTGATAGGTATTTGAGGTCCACACAGTTGTACGCAATGATCTGAAACCAGGCCTCTCTTTCTAGTAAAAAGAACACAATAACTTTTGTGGGGGTTGATTTTAAATCCGTTTTTGTCTGCCCACTTGGAAACCTTGTCCAAGCCCTGCTGCACCTGTCTCTTGCATACAGTATTTGAAGCCGATTTGAATGTCGTCCACGTAGATAGAAGAATGGCAGGTGGTAATCAAGCACGAAGCGTGTTCATCTTCACGATAAAGAGTGTACAATTGAGCACGCCTCCCTGGGGTACACCTGTTTCTTGCGTGAAAAGTCGCGACAATACGTTGCCGATTTTCACGCGGAAGATACGATTCAACAAATAGCTTTCCATTATTTTCGGCATATTTCCACAGATGCCCATTCCCGACAAGTCTCGCAAGATCCCGTAACGCCATGTTGTGTCATGCGCCTTCTCCATGTCAAGAAATATTGATAAGAAAAATTGTTTATGTACAAATGCATCACGAATATATCCTTCAATGCGTACAAGTTGATCTGTTGTCGACCGGCCTTCTCCGAACCCACACGGATAGGGATCAAGTATATTGTTGAGTTCAAGGAAATGTATGAGTCTTCGATTAATCATTTTTTCAAAAAGCTTACAGGCAGCTTGTAAGAGCTATTGGGCGACAGCTTGCCGCCAGGGATGAGTCTTTCCCCTGCTTCAAAACAGGGACCACAATTGCTTCTTTCCATGTCTGTGGAAGGTATCCGGCAGCCCAAATAGTGCTGAAGAGTGCGAATAGTGTAACTTGCGTGTCAGTGTGCAAGTTTTTGATCATGTCATACATGACTCGGTCAGGTCCCGGTGCAGTGCTCTTGCATGAGATTAAGGCAGCTCTCAACTCGGCAATACTGAATGGCCGGTTATACGCTTCGTCGTGTCTGCATTTACGTACGAATGGCTTAAGTTCTTCTATTTCTTTGTATTTAAGGAAAGATTCAGAATAGTGTATTGAGCTCGACACACGCTCAAAGTGTTCCCCAAGAGTCTGCCTGGTCTTGCAAGGTATCCCCTTGGTCGTTCACCAGAGGCAACGGATGGATTTGTTGCCCTTGTAGCTTTCTCAAGCCATTCCACACTTTTGCTTCCTGCGTGTATGAATTAATGCCGGAGAGGAACCTCACCCAGATTTCTCTCTTTGCCTGACGTCGTGTCCGCCTTCCCTGTGATCTATATTTCTTTAAAGTGAATTAGATTTTCGGCATTAGGCGATCTGCGCAATACGCCCCATGCCTTGGTCTGTCTCTTTCGCCCCTCTCTACAGTCTTCATTCCACCAGGGAACACATCTTCTTAGTGAACCACCATTCGTCTGCAGGATAAACTTTTCGGCTGAATCAATAATAAAAGCGGTAAAATATGCAATGGCATCATCTATAGTAAAATTATTTATAAAATCTGGTGGTAAATAAGATGTTTCTTTAAAATGCTCCCAATTCGCCGATGCTAATTTCCATCGAGGAATATGCGGAGGGTTCTCATGCAGAGTTATCACGTTTAAAATTACAGCGAAGTGGTCACTTCCATACAATTTATTGATCACGGACCATTCTAGGTGAGGCAGAAGAGAAGAAGAACCGATTGCTAGATCTATTGCTGAATATATGTGTTGTGTTGGACACTGTAATACGTCGGCTCCTTCTTATTAAACAGGCAGGCACTAGAGGTCAAAAGAAAATTTTCAATTAATAGACCTCTCGCGTTGCATCGCGAATCTGCCGACATCGTGTTTTGGGCATTAAAATCACCCACAAGTATGTAGGGGTCAGGAAGTTGATTAATTAGGTTATGGAAATCGGTCTTTTTTCAGGTGATAGTTAGGTGGTATGTATAAAGAGCACACAGTCACCAGTTTGTTAAAAAGGATTGCTCGAACCGACACGGCCTGAAGGGATGTCTGGAGGGCGATCTGTTGACAAACTACAGATTTATCCGCAACTATGGCAACACAGCCGGAGGCGTTAGCCTCGTCGCGGTCTTTACGATCGACTATGCACTGACGTAAAAAGTTCGTCTGTGTGGGTTTCAGATGTGTCTCTTGAACACACAGCAACTTGGGATTATGTTTGTGTATTAGTTCTCTAATGTCAACGAGGTTACGTAGTAGTCCTCGTACATTCCACTGTAGTATTTGTGTTTCCATTTTGATAAATGTGTTGGGTGCTGTGTGTTTAAGAGATTAAGATTAGTTCACGGGCCCTTTCGAGGCGCCGTGACGGGACTTTTGTCTCTTTTGGAGCAATGGAGAGTGCCCCGCCGCTCCTTAGGCGCTGGTGGCGCCGTCTGGCTGGTCGTTGTGTCCATCGCCTCTTGCGAGGTGCTGGACACGCGCTCTTCCGAGTGCTTTGCTTGGCGTGAAGGTCTCGGCACGTTGGACGAGGCCTTTGAGGCCACCTGCCCGGAGGTGGATGGCCCCTTCTACTGGGTTGGCGTAGCAGCGCTAGCTGCAGCCACCGGGGGGGGGGGGGGGGGGGGGGGGGGGTCACTGCCGCATCACTGGGTGTGGGTCGGACAGCCGCCGGAGACCGTTGTGGCGCTGCCCCCTGACGCGCCACTTCGGCAAAGCTGCTCTTAGGCAGGTATGACACCCGCCTACGTTCCTCCTTGAACGATATATTTTATTTCACTTTGATCGTGACAAATTCGTTTTTTTTTTTTCAAGACGGGCACGACCGCGAGTACACGGCGTGCTCCCCATCACAGTTTACACAATGCAAAGAGTTCTCGCAAGCTTCAGATTTCTTTCCATCGGCACTGAATTTCGCACAGGTTTGGCGGCCTCGGTAGCTCTGCGAGTTGTGGCCGAAACGTTGGCATTTGAAACATCTGAGGGCATTTGGCACATATGGCCTAACACGGAGCTTTATGTACCCGGCCTCTACAGACTCAGGCAGAATACTCGAGCCGAATGTGAGTATCAGGTGTTTGGTTTTGATTTCATTGCTGTCGCGCCTAATCTTAATTCTTTTAACATTGATAACATTCTGGACACTGAAGACCTCCAAGACGTCAGCCTCGGTGAGCTCCAGCAAGTCATCGTCCGAGACAACACCACGGCGTGGGTTCATCGTACGGTGCGGGGTTGCAATTACTTGGGTTTCCCCAAATGACACTAGTTTTGGCCATTTCTTATACTGCATCTGATCGCGGAGCGCCAAGAGGAGATCACCGCTTGCCATCCTCGACGCCTTATAACTTGGACCAAAGACTTCAGTAAATGACTTCGAAACAAGGAAGGGTGAGATTGTTCGTACTGGTTTATCTGGTTTTTCAGAATGAATGACATGGAAACGCGGGAAGGATTCTTTTTGCTGACCAAAAAACTGCAAAACCTTATCGGTGCGCCCTCTTTTCTGAGGGCGATCAGGGTGTGGAGGGAAGGAACTATCCATAGATGAATGTGTAGTTTTCGGCAATAACGCCAGCCACCCACCGTGGAGCCCTACAAGGGGACGCTACAGGAACTGTAAAATCAGGTCCTGCAAACGCCAGCTGTACGTTATCACTATAACCAAATATGAAATAACCTAGGTTGGCTATTCGCACAAGGTTAACCCTTGCTGCCTGGAAAAATTGGAAGTAAAGGGAAGCCAGGAGAAGACAGGAAAGGTGGAAAGTAAGAGAAAGACGAAGATTGGAGTGAGAGAGAGACAGGAAAAAGCAACTACCGATTTCCACCAGGTGGGTCAGTCCGGGGGTGCCGTCTATGTGAAGCAGAGGCCAAAGAGGTGTGTTGCCTCCGCCGGGGGGCCTTAAAGGTCCAAACACCCGGTATCGGCTCAACCCCCAGAATCCCCCTTTCCCCATACACGGCTAAGCCGCGCACGGCTACACGCGGGAGGGTCCAACCATCGCGTGCTCGGGTACGTGGTGTCGCAACACACCAAACGCCTGCTGACGCAGACGCCCCTGCGGGGCAATTTCTTCCAAAAAGGTCCGTCTCCTGTGCTGGAGTCTCGCTTTACAGCAACATTGTTTTGAGATAGGCTATAAAAACGGGACTCTCTATGGCAATGTTGAGGGCTTGAGCCGAAGCTCCTGGATCGAGAATCAGCCTCAAACGTTTCCGAAAACTCGTGCTTTTTTTTTTCCTGACATAGGATTTCAGGGGTCTTATTTTAGTTTAAGCAGTTAGGTCGAGTCATGTCTTGTCAAGCGTATAACCAGTTGATGTATGTATTTAGTGCTGCTGTAAGTTCTGTAAAACTGTCACTTTTTAGTAGAAAATAAGCCTGGCGGAGCTCAGGGAGAATTTTCTCGCGCTTATTGACTGAGCGGCTGAGTCTCGGTGTAGTTCTCCTGACGCATGTTATGAACTAGAAACTGTTGCAGACCATTCTGACGCATCTAGACTCAGTTCGAGACGTTGAGCGACGTGGGAAAACGCCGGTAATGTTTCGTGCTCCAGAGAGCTGTGTGATAACCGAAGACGACTACAAGCACTGACCTGCGTCATCCCTCGGGCAAGCGCATGTCGCCTGCCCATCGGGATCTCCTTCGCCGGCGGGGCACTCTGCTATGGTTCACTTTGTGCGGCAATGAATGGAACGGATGCGAAATGCCTCAGACACTACGTACCTAATCGTGAAAAGACTTGTCCATCGGGTTTGTGCGACGGGATTATGCGCCAGTGCAAATCCTACTCTCATCTGTTCTCTGTTCACCCCTCTAGCCAGGGAGTGGTTTCTCTCCGAATTCCTCTGTGTGGGTTCACCAGTGTGTTGTCGCGACGTGACCTACGTTCAAGCCCTACACGCCAGGGAGTAACTTTTCTCCGTATTCTTTTTTGTGGGTGGACCAGTGTGCTGACGAGGCCCTCTACCAGGAAGCAAGGGAGAATCATGTTGCGCGGATGGTGTAGGGTATAAGAAAGCCTGTGAGACGCCACGTACAGATATCTGCCCTTGCGTGCAGGAGCACGCACGCCGAACGTTTATGTACTTTTGTCTTGGAGTGCACCGCTCACCTGTAACGATGTATAAACTTCTGTTATTTGTTGTTACATCATCTCGTCTTCCCTGCCGGACCCTCTCCGATGGTCAACCTTTCGAGCTCCATTCAGATGCTATTGAAGGTCGCCAAAATCCCGTCTTCGCAACAACTGTTGGCAGCTGCAACACTACCCAGATAGCTTCAAATTCGCCAAAGTTCTCCGATACAGAAAAATGAGAACCTCAGCATTCATTAATATCACCACCCAATATCTGTTGTGACCAGCATTACGATAGCTTTTGACAGTCATCGCAAAATGGGTCATAAAAAATGTTTATTTATTATTTACCTATTATTTTTAAACACACCACAGGAACATTGAGTGATGGGGGAGGAAATTCAACATAATTACATAACATATAAACAGGAACAAATGACCATAAGTAATGATCATAAAAATTCTATACAAATAATTAACACACAACTTTATGAAAAGAAGTCGCAGTTTCGCTCGCAAGGCGAAGCATCGGTTGCAACAGCAAAGTAGTGCACAGCTATGCGAAGTAAGGATAGTAGTTTTATCGGGCGTGGAAACATTCGCTTCCTAACTAAATTAACAAGCGCATGGTGTCAGCGCGCACGAGCAAACATGAACACATCACACTCGATGTGCGCGGACATTCGCTGTCAAAGCGTTGGTGTGAGCAACGCGGCAGCAGCAGCGAGCGAAGTGACCTTCATGCGGTCTACCGCTTCAACCGAAGAGCGGCGAGCACACAGCGCGCACAAAGGTATGAGCCCTCTGCATATATGCAGCCCTCTGCATACGGCCGTACAAAGTACAGACTTGGTCGAAGACGCCGTCCCGCCCCCCCCCCCCTCCCTCTCACGCTGCCTCCCCGCTTGGCTCTATATGTTTGAAGGAATAAGTCTGTTTTAATTCAAGTGACACTAGAGCACCGGTTGCAGTTGGATGAAATGAATATGGCGGCTCTGTTTTGTACTGCTTCTAACATTGAAATTACGTGATCGTGATGAGGTGACCCGATTAACGCGGCGAATTCAAGCTGCAGACGGACGAAGGTTACATAAGCTAATATGCGTGTGCTAGCAGGTGAGTGATGTAGGTTTTTTGCTTTTTTTGTTAAAGTGAAAGGGAAAGTTTATTTTCTTTTCAACAAAAAGAGGGAGCCAAGACAAAAGGCAAGAGCCTGACAAGGTCTTAGTCACCCGTAGAACAGCTGGCATTGTGCGCGAGCACTTCACAACAAATTCACAATGAATTTCTCAAGCGTCGTAAAAAGCATGACGCAGTAAGTTAACATGCATGAAATTTGTACTAGAAAAGGATAAATCGCTTACACAACTTATCGTATGGACGGTATAAAGATACATAATTTTTTACAAACATAAGAATGTCAGTCCGAAAACACAGAAACAATATCACGAAGCTTACAACATGTGCGTTGAAGAAGAAACATTGAAAGGTAGTAAAATAAATACAAAGCCTGTCGATTAAATAAATATCTCATTCCGTTTGTTTCAATACGTATTTTTAATTGTAGATTTAAAACGTTTTTGTGGAAGGTAATATTCAGTCTCAAAGGGAAATTGATTTATTACCATGGGAATTTGGTAGCTTAGTGTTTGCTTGCCATAATTGGTGCGTGTGATTGGAACAAGCTTACGTTTCGTGCGAAAAGCATATCGGCTGCTGGAGTTATCTGCACAAGAAAAGAACAATTTATGATGATGGATGTACTTAAGTAGACAGAAATTATATACTTCTTTTACTTTAAGGATACCATGTTTCTGAAATAAAGGTGACGTAGGTAAATCTGAAGGTCTGCCATGAAGCCCCCCAATAGCACGCAAAGAGCGTTTCTGAACTGAAATTAGTTTAAGGTAATTGCTGGACGCCGTAGTTCCCCAAACAAGGCTACAGTATGATAACCTTGAGTACAAAATTGCGTAATAAAAGGATATCTTTAACCAGGGGGGCAACAAATGAGATATCTTATACAAACAACCGACTGTTTTACTTAGATCAGACATTAATTTGGTGGTGGTGAAAATTCCAAGAAAGATTCTCGTTGAACCAAACACCAAGAAATTTCTGGTTTGAAACTCTTTTTAACTCAGTATGCTCGTAGAAAATTTTCAGAGTGGTACTGTCTACTGTATTAATAGGATGAAAAATAATGTAGTCCGTCTTTGATAAGTTAAGGCTTAGCCTATTGGTCAATAACCAGTTATCTAGCTTTCTTAGATATGCATTTGCCGTAGCCTCCATTTGGGACAAGGAGTGGAATGAAAAAGATATATTCGTATCGTCAGCGTACATGACCAGATTAGTCGATATGGATATGTTAGCGATATCATTTTGACGTAAATAGCCCAGTGTTTCTGATGCCTTAGCACATATGCTAATGATATGGGTTTTACATGAAACATTGGACGTAAGATTTAAGCCTAAGTGCTTATATGACGGCGTCCGAGCCACTGAAGAGTTGTTTACTGAGTAGGAAAAGTTTGAATTTGACTGTTTGCAAAAAAATAAGACTATTCTGCGCTTTGACTAGTTGAGGGTCATTATATTATTACAACACCAGGAATGGATTAGGTTAAGATCAGTTTGGGGGCAGGTGTGGTCAACAAGAATTTTAATAGCTCTTTATATAATGCAATCGTCGGCAAATTGTCACATGCAGGAGGACATTTAGAGGGTAAGTCATTAATGTAAATTAGAAAAAGCAGATGACCCAAAACACTACCTTGTGAAACGCCAGAAGTCACATCAGAAAAAGAAGAAGAGTGTACTACTGTTAACTGCCTACAAAATGCCAAGAAATTTCGAAGGCAAGATAGCGTTTGTAATTAAGTCAAGTTCAAGAGCAGACAAATTTGAAATGAGTCGAGAGCAGGTGACATGATCGAATGCTCTTGAGTAATCTAGAAAAATACAATCCAGGTGAAGGTCATTATTCATGTTAAAATGCAAGTAGGATGTGAATTCAAATAGGTGGGTGTCACACGAAAATGATTTTCTGAAGTCATTATTAAAAACGTTCTTAGACTCGAGACGGTTTATATTTTCGAGCGATTTGCAACACAAGGAAGTTAGTGAGATAGGGCGGTAATTTTCCGACGAATTCTTGTTACCACTTTTGAACACAGGAGCTATTTTGCCAACCGTCTAGTCATTCAGGAGCAGCCCTGATGATAACGATTGCATGAAAATTATGCATAGGATTTGGCTGAAGATGGACAAGGTATTTTTAGTACCTTGGAATTTGTGTTATCTATGCCTGTGGAAGATGATACTTTGAGATTTGAGATGCGTTTTGCTATCTCTTCTGCTGTAATGTTAATTGGCGCCGTGAATCGAAAATACAGATCAGAAATATCGGGCACTCGGGAATGATCTTCATTGGTGAATACTGCTATAAAGCTGCTAAGTCGAACGCAGATTGTTGATCCGGCATCACTGTCTGGTCATCATTAAGGAGCGTTACGTTGTGTGTGAGACGATCAGGAGCAATCGTTCGGCAAAACTTTTTCGGGTCAACCTTAAGAAGGGAGGCTAGATCATGTAATACTTGTTTTTAGCCGACAATATTTCGGCACAGTAATTCTTTAGGCAATCTTTGTAACAAGCCCAAGCGGAAGGACAGCTCGAATTTTTAGCTCGTTTATGCAGCATTTTTTTGGCTCCGTAAAATACGAAGGTGCTTGTTAAACCAGCGTTTAGACTTATCATTAGTTATCGTAATTGGCCGAGCGTGCTTATCTACTAACGCTATAAGAGCGCCTTTAAAGGGCGCCGAGTTTTCATTAACTGAAGGACAGAAAAAAAAAGGGTAGGTATGTATCACTATAAAACGTAGTTAGATTATCGTTCATATCAACATACGAGCAGAAAACAGCGCTAAGCAATAGTACGAAGAGGGGGACAGAGCACAACTTGGTTGTTAGCCAGCGCTGTTGTCTGCGTCCCTCTCTTCGTCCTGTTGTTTAGCGCTGTTTTCTGCTCATAATCATGAACCAACCAGCCCAAATGCGTAATTTTATGCATATCAACATAGTTAGCCTTATTATATACACGGATTCATTTGATAGTTACGTCTGCAAATGGTAACACAATATTAACCTGTAAATGCAGTAACTTATGGTCGCTGAAACCTTCCAGACAATAAATGAGGTCAACTGTTTCGGGAACATTAGTCAATAACGGATCGAGGACATTCGATCCTCGTGTGGGCTGAGGCGCTGCATGAAATAGGCTCAAATATAATGCTAAGTTCACGAACTCAGCCGAACTTGGAGTGCTAGAAGACAGCTGGGACCGATCGATATACGGCTGCTAAAGTTCACCGAAAATTTAAATGTTATTCGGAAAAAAATTGCTGGATAGAACTTTCAATACTGTTGCGCAGCTGTTGAACGAAAATGGGGTCCTGATCAGGTGGGCGGTAGCAACCACAGTCCTAACGGATGGGGACGAACGTGCAAGGCAGACATTCTTCACCAGATTACAATCGGTATGAACAACAAAGGATGAAACGGCCTTTTTGATAGTCATCAAGACGCCACCTGCTATTTTTTCGGCGCGGTCATGTCTGTGTGCGTTATACAGAGTGCTACCACCACAAAAAGAAATCGTAGTTTGTTATGTCGGGGCGCAGCCAAGTCTCAGTTACGAAAAGTATATCAGAACAGGTATCTTCAAGGAACGAGCAAAGCAGCTCGCACATGTGCAGCAGGCTACGAATGTAAGTGAAACACAATGATAATGAATATAGTGGCGGGTTTGGCTGGGTTTTTCCTTCAACACGTGAGCAGGTTGTCTCAGCTAGCTATCTGGAAGATAAGAGGATCGTTTTAGCGGAGTGTTCATAGGTGTATCTTTTTCTGTTTTCATGCAAAGCTTGTCCACAGACAGCTTGAAGGGCTTATTTTGACTTTTCGCGAACTGAATCAACTTTTTGCAAACTCAATTAACCGACATGAATTAGTGCTAACACCTAGCCAGCGTGGTTTTAGAGCAAGGGGTCAGCAGCCACTGCTGGGTCATACGTTTCAGGTATTGTAAACACCTATTTGAACAATAATACCATTGTATTAGCTGCGTTCATTGACATAGAAACAGCTTTCGATACCGCTCATCATCAGATGGTACTTAGGAAAATAAAGGTTACGGCTTCCATGATGTGTGTCTAGAATTTGTTTCGAAGATATCTCACCAATAGACACGAAAAAATGCGACTTCTTGATATTGATTCAGATTTTTCTGAAGTCACTGCGCAAGTTCCCCAAGAACCAGTGTTGTAACCCATCTGAATTTCAGTGTACGTGAAGGATATTTATTAATACACAACTTCATTCCTGCCATGTACCCAGACAACACTTCTCTCATTTGTGCAGATACTTTCGGAACAACTAACAAAGAAATTAAGCTTATTTCTGATTTGTTTAATGCTAATAAACCTTTGACTCGTGTGTGCATCAGATTGAAGGAGTGTTCATTGAACTTTTCAGTATTGTGATATATTGAGGTGTAACAGATCATCTCTTTAACTGGAGAATGCTCATTAAGTGGCTATATGGTACAAAGAATATAAAAAGGGACAAGGTGCCTCAGAAATGCTGGCCAACGTTTCCATAGAACGACCTATCTTCGTCAAAGTCGGCCTCGTCATACTCGGGAGGTTAGGTTTAACGAGTTAATAGAGTGACGTCACATGCAGTCGTTGTCGATGGCGGCTGTCTGTAAAGGGAGAGACTGAAAAGAAAATTAGCGCTGTCGTTTGACGTCTCTAGGCGTGGTTTCTACGACGAGGCGACTAGAGCGGGAGAGGGGAAAGGCGGCAGAAAAAGAAAGAGAAGGACACAAAAGTGTGGGGTGTTGGGGGAGCGAGAGGTTACGAAGCTTTCGGAGGTGTCGTTCAGAGGTATCACAAACGCACGCCGCCTACGTAAACAAAGTAGAACAACGTGAAGCGTGTGGTCTCCTGCGTAGTGGTGTTCGACGCAAACGTTACGTACTGAAGTACTTCATCCCAGGTTTTGGCTGTACTTCTACGTACATAGACAGCATGTCAGTTATCGTTTTGTTAGCCTTTTGGTCAGGCCATTTGTCAGCGAGTGACAACAGTTGTCTTTCAATGCGTCGTGTAACTTAATTGGAAAACGTCTTCAATGAGCCGTACCATAAATACCGTTCCTCAGTCTGTAATGGAGCACAATGGCACACGTTGGGCGCACGATGGGGCGCCATGTCGCAGTGCAATCTTGTCTACAACAAAATTGCGCAATCTCGGTAGCAGTGGCTCGATGCAGAGCCTTTGCTTCAGCATAGCGCATATTCTGTGGCTATGGTTATCCACTTGTTTCCCGAATATGACCGAGGAAACGGGCCCAAGAGACCCATGCCGACTTGGCGAAATGATCTTCGAGGAGGGTCAGTGGGTTTAAGTAATCCCGCAGGCTTCACAGCTGGCGACTTCCGGCGCTGGCACTCACGACAGGCTTGGACATACAGTTCACACAAGTCGCGAGTTTCGGCCAAAAGTACGATTTTCGCACTCTAGTAGGGCTTCTGGTGCAGTATAGGTGGTCAGACGGCGGCTCGTAGTCGCAGGCGAACAGACTTTTCTCACAAAGTTCTGCTATCAATATCCACCGAAACCGAAATTGATGCGCCCATAGCACGCCTTGTAATACATGTCAAAGTTTTATTGGAAAATGAAGTGTTCTAGTAAAGAAATTTCAGAAGACGAGGGAGGTTCCGAACAACAATAGAACCAATGGGGCGGCTATTTGTCGGATTCAAACGCAGTGATGTGAACTGTGATGCGTGCTCTCTGGTTTTGCTTGTCCAGAAAGGTTGGCGAAAAAAAAAAGACTTTTGTTTCCCAAGGCAATAAAAATGTGACATTTGGCATAGGCAGTGCCACAATTCGTTGACTTTCGCTAGAATTTTTTATGTGTGAGAGATGTCAGATTGTACTTTCATGGTTAATTGCCACTAATTACATGTGGCGTGCAATTGACCTAAGTATTTTCTATGAGATTTTGCGTGTCTTATTCTCTAAAGCAATCAAAAGTGCCAGTGCATGGGGCATACACTCTGAAGAGGAAATCTTTATTTTTTTAAATACTACAGCCTGACATGTCCAATGCGAGCAAGACAATGCGGTCGCAGGAACACATGAAAGTGGGCGAGTAACTGAAGGCTGGGGCAAGAGTTTTGACAAGGCCGTCAAGGCGCTGGCGAAGACTCATGGAATGCAGGCAGTCTTCGCTTGTTCGCCTTTTGTTAATTCTGCCATACGCCTGTTATTTCGGGAGCCGAACGTGTAGTACTTGTAAACGTGAAATACAAAGGCGCAGCAAACGTTCGAAATTCGGTCAACTCACCTCAATGTGCTCTGCCTTGAAAACTGTGACGCATGGTCTTGAACCAATGTAGAAGCAGAACATGCCTTTTTCTTCAAACTGCTTGCAGAAGCCAAGACGTGTCTGCATGATTACTGTAATGAAAGAGCATACAATATAGAGGAGCCCTTCAACTCTATGGTTAAAAAACCCGCAGCAGCTCGAGAATCTTACTAATAGGAAAGGCAGTGGAAACTTTTACGGTACATCGGACAACAAGCAAAGCATACCAGCAGGACATATTAGGTGTTTCTTTTCTTAGGCTATACGGACTAATAATATAGTCTGTGGCAGGTAGAACAACAAGAATATTTCAGCTGGATTACGTGAAGAGGCTTGCACAACATATAGTTTTGCGTCATCGACGAATTAAATCAAATTTGACAAATCATATTTTAAAAATATGCCTTTACGGCCTTCATAAGAGTTAAAAAATTGCAGCGGGGGAGTTCGCAACCTGCATCCACATGGGTCGGATTATGTGGATGGCACTAGGTTCGAGATATGCTCCATCAAACTTATAAAACAACACTGTTTTTCCACTTGCATTTTTAATAAAACGCCTCTTATGCATTGAACCTTTTGCTTTTGTTGTGAGCGTTATGAATTATTCACGGTAAATTGCCTGCTGTCCTGACAGAATAAAAGAAGCTTCATGAGATCTAGGTTTTTTCGCGAATGAGTTCAACTAGGCTAAAATTTTTCTAAGTCCTATGAGCCATCTCGTGAAAAGAACAGTAACCTAATGACGTGCCTATGTGTTAACAGTGTCATAACAGTTATATTGGCGATCTTATGTGCAAGAGTGTAACTCTAACTAAATACGTTTGTGCTTTTCTATAAATGACCTGTCGGAAAAAAGCCGTTACGACTATTTCATTTGCAGCTGTTGGACCAATGAAGGATGTCCGGTTCATCACTTTGCATTCAGTTTCGTCATTTTTGTTCACATCATAGCAGTCATACTCAGCAGCAAATAGTTAAAGTCAGCGCTATTGACCCACGAGCTGCCACGAAGTAGTCTGAAAGCCGTAGCTGCAACATGTTTTATTGGAGCTAACAAAAGTGGGCATTCTGTAAAATTCATGAAAAATGCTTCGGATTGATTACGTGCTTCTATAATTATGTTTAAAAACTGTTTCTTGCAAAGACAGGACTGATTTTATTCTCCTTCGTCCTCAAATAGCAAAATAGTTGTCTTCATCAATGTTAAAAATGGTTAGTGAACATGCCCTTATTTTGACACACCTGCGGCTGTATTTGAAAAGACGCACACTCAGATGACATTCAGAAGCAATGTTGCGATTTGCACACTAGGCAGCGTTCAACATCTATTGCTTCGCTAAAAGGAACGTCGCAGACTGATACTTGTTTCATGACATCACAACTTATATCCGAAAGGGGCTGAAAACCACATGCGTTGCGATGTAAGGCTTGCTTTGTCTGTATTGTCTGAGCCTGCTGAGCATGCTATCAGAACTTATGCTCTGGACATTGCCCCATATGCTGTGCATATTACTTGCCACAGAAAGACGAATTTGTAAGAAATTCTTCCGCACAGCACAACGCGTTTCCTTAAATTTCTCACAACCTTGCTCATAATCAGTCACTAGACAGCTATATACAAAATGCATTGGTTGCGAATTGTTGGGCTTACGTTAGCAAGTCCAGTCAAAATGTGTTGGGTTGCTTGAAACTTTCTGTCAATAAAACAGTTATCAAAGGTTAACCATTCATCTAAAGTTGCTAGCCCAAAATGTGCTTGAATTGGGAAGAGTCATAAGGCACATTTATTTCACCTTCTTTTACTATCTTTATTAACAGACACATAGAAGACAACACGGGCAGTGTTTTAACTTGCGGCAAAAAAACATGTCTTTTAGCAAGTACCAACTATACCAACAAGCAGTTCTGTAGCGGAATGTGTTGTTACTTCCTAGTACTCTTCTCCCACCGAACATCGTGGGTTCAAGTGCCGTAAGTAAATCTATCTTAATTAACTTCGCCTTAACACCAAAGGTCGTGAGTTCGCCCATGAATGGAGGCAACATCAATCTTGGTGCCATTGAATTTCGCTTAACTTTTTCTTAAGACCAAATGTCTTGGGTTCGACTCCCACAAATGGTCGTGCTTTGCATTATCAATGGTGGCACCATTCATTATGATGCCATTGAATTTTGCTCCCACCAAAGGTCGAGGGTTCGATTCCCACCAAAGGTCGTAGGTTCGGCTCCCACCAGTGGTCGTTGGTTCAGCTCCGACTAGAGGCCGTGGGTTCGAGTGCCTTAATTAACTGTATATTAATCAACTGCTTAAACCTTACCTTAATTAACGCGATATGCCATGGGTTCGACTCCCAACAAAGGTAGAGGATTCGAATGTCATCATTAACTTTATCTTAATTAACTGGCTTTAATGAACCCGGCCTTAATTAACACCACAAGACTCCCAACAAAGGTCGTGGGTAAGAGTGCCTTTTTTGCTCTCTTAATGAACTGTGCCCTAATAAACTTGGCCTTAATTAACAACGAAGGTCCAGGGTCCGACTCCTACGAAGGTCGGGGTTAGAGTGCCTTAATTAACGCTATCTTAATTAACGGTGCCTTAATTAACTTGACCTTAACATCACATGCCGTGGGTTCGACTCCCACCAAAGCAGGTCCTCCTCTCGTGAAGTACGTACCCAGCTGGACTAAAACTGCGTCCGCTACTTACAGATTGTGCCGTATGCGTTAGCCTCAGCTTCTCGGTGTTTGATCAGTCACCGTTTGTAACCAATAACAGGGCCGAAATTTGTTTTTCTCATGGGAACATCAGTGATCTCGCCCATCCCGCATTTACCTTGATCGTACAATTTGGCCGTATGAGGTCCTTTGTCATTTGTCATGTGATATATGTATATATATATATATATATATATATATATATATATATATATATATATATATATATATATACATACACAACATAAAAAGAAAAAAAAAGAAAGACACTGACGTTTCGGTCGGGCGACTGGCCTTCGTCGGAGCTACAATTCGCTACGACGAAGGCCGATGCATGGCGCTCTTTGGCCACATCTGGCCCTTGCGCCATTAAACATCAAATATCCATTCAAGGCCGATCCTCCGGCAGAAACGTCAGTAGAAACAACACATGCCAGAACGTTTGTCTTTTTTCCTTTTAGAACGTTTTACCTTCGGGTCTGGCGCGAAATCCTTCCTCTTGTGTGTATATATATATATATATATATATATATATATATATATATATATATATATAGTTCAATTCACAAGCATACAGCATAAAATAAACGCACAAGTAGAAAGAGACCGCCTTGCGTTGACATTAAGATAATATATTAGTATCGAGATTGGTTATAGTGCAATCACTAAAGCGGTAACAAGAAAATGATTTAAAGAGCGGTTTTTTGTATAACTTATTTTTCCTTAGGCAGAAATAATGTTTGTTTTTGTGGGGTAAATTGAGAAGTTCATCTGTTTTCGACCCTTTGCACGTGTCACTACAGTTATGCACGGAATGCCTTACCATGCAATGTATAACGTTCGCGTGTGCTCTGATGGCGGACTTAGGCCCTTCATGAGCAGGCCTTAGTCCTGCCCGAGTCCGACCCAGGCCTGCCGAAAAACGTTTGTGCGCCGGGCTGGGCCCGGGCTTACACTAGCCCAGGTCCGTGCAATAATATAATCAATCTATGATACCATGCCATAAAGGGCACCTTATATCTGGGTTCACCGCTGGCGTTTGCTGTAGATGATCCCCGTAAGCCCACCGCCACAAACCGTAGTAAAACAAACCGAAAAGCGCGGCGCGGGCCATCTGGGCTTTCGTCTCGACGAGCTCATCGCCCACTGTGCCAACTGAGTAATGGGCGTCGATGGGTCACACAGATCGTCCACGCAAGTAGAATGAGCACGCAGCTGGCACTACTAACTGCCGCAGAGCGGAGAAAAGCACCGCCGCCACGTTATCAATCAGGCTTGACAGTTACGAGAGGCCTCAGACCTCCTTCTGCGGTGCGCTTTTTTTTTTTAACCACCGCAGGCATTTTCCCCGCGCGTGCCAGGCGGACGGGTGTGAAAAGGTTCACAACTTGAGGTTGCACCAATTAGTTAAACAGGCGGCCTCGAGTGACAAACGACCCGTCCCTCGTGCAGTCGTTACCAGCCCACTGCAGAATACAAGGCAACGTCCAGGCTGACCGTGCTGCCAATGCTGGACACCATACTTTGAAAGAAATGGTTCAGATACGTTTCTCGCGAAAAGACGCGGTGAAACTGGTATCTGCACACGCTTGGCGTCTTCAGAGATCCCTCTGGAAAGATACCAGCTATCAGTACGGACCCCTATACAAAATAGATACATAGTGTGACTTTTACATGCCGCGAGGCCTCAATAGACAAGAGCAAGCATGCCTTCGCCGTATTATATTCAACGTAGTCTACACAAACTACTTCACGTGTAAGATTAGGCTCACAGACTCGCCAATGTGCTCTGAATGTAACGTCCCTGAAGACCTGCAAAATGTTGTGTGCGACCGCTGCCGCTACTCGTCAGACTGAAGACGGCACCAAAGACGGCACTGTACCTTCAACGGGACTCGAGCTTGGCACTACAGCACATTCTCGGCCCATGGCAAAGCACCTACTGTGCGTTACGCTCTACGAAAGCGCTGCTGACGTTCTTGTGTGTGTGTGTGTGCGTGTGCGTGTGTGTGTGTGTGTGTGTGTGCGTGTGCGCGTTGCTAAGTGTTTATCGATGTGTATTGGCGGCGAGGATTTACGGAGTTGCCATCTGTCGATATAATTTCTTGGGCAAACTGAAGGCACAGAATCGTCTACAGACGCTATGTCTTTACCGAATACGTACAGTGAACGCCACTGCGCGCGGTCGCCGCGATGGCATCTTCCGAACCGGCTTCTTGCGCGAAAGGTAGGCAAACGCTGAGAGTAAACTATGTGAAATATGTTCTTATAGTGGGCTGTCTGTATAGCCAAATGGAGCATAACAGAATGAAGCCTCAATGCAGAGATCGCACGGTTTCGCAGCGATCGAATGCGCGTCTGCATGCATGTCCGTGCACAACGTTTTGCTTTCGCTGTGAGCGCGCTTTCGCACCGTGCCGTGAGGTTTAGGCCGCAGCATGTGAACATTTGACTGTACAGTAGCAACCATTGTTGCATGGACGCTATCAGAACTGTTCTAAAATAATTTCGGTATAGAGACTTCGACGACTACGGCGACTGTGATGTGGCGTCGCGACGACGGAATCTTTTTTTTTGTTTCTCTTCTACATTCTTGGACGTTTCAGTATTACTTGTCAAGTTGCGTCGCACTGTATGCTCATCGGTCTTCTCAGCGTGCGATTTCCCTCTGCTTCTTTTTCGTAATCCAGTGCATTCATTCATAACACAAGCATGATCACATGCCATGCCTTTCCGTTCCAGTGAACTTGCCAGTATCTAGCATCAAAAAGTTCATAGACCAAACCGTCATGACATTAGCCGGGCAGCGGGCGCGGGCGAGCGTCTCGTTTGCGCGTTTTCTGCTGTATATACTCACCGAACATCGTGCAGTCCCGGCGCCGTAGCAGAAATATTCCTCGCGTCTATGCTTGCTGCATACCCGAGTTGTAGCCGATGGCTGTCTGCCAGTTCTAAGTTTCGCCAGCCAATCTTCACACAACTACTTGCCCTGCGGCTACGTGTGAATAAGGCTGACATCAGGCTCCGTTGCGTACGTCCGGCACTGCGGCACCGAGCAGTAACCTACCATGGTGCACGCCTCCAAAGGCTGCACTACCTATTATAGTACTTTCAAATGTTGTCAAGGAGACACCCAAGGCGGTAAAGCCTAACCACTTAATCCGAACCGCAGCGCAGGTGGGAGTTTATTTCGTTTTCAACTCGCTTCGGCGCTTCCGAAGCAGCCGACGCGGCCGCTGTGTCCCCGTGATCCTTCATGGCAGGTCACGCCGACGGTGGCGACAGCTTTTCCAGTGGTGGAGCTCGCCCCCATAGCCGCCATACCTCCGAGACTCTGCCGCCGACGTAGAATGCTTTCAAAATAGGGTGCGCGCGGCCATGCAGTGCGCATCTGCTGCCGTAGTACAACATCGCCCCTTTCCTCCCCTTCCCCCGGTGCAATGCGCGCGACGGAAGACGGCGCCCCCCCTCCTCACTTGCCTCCCTTCCACGCGCGAGGTTAAGTCGCGATCGCCAGCGCCTCTCGGGCGCGGTCGCGCATGAAGCCTGTTTAGAGAGTACTAGGGGGCCGTATAACGTAAAACTATTCCAATATATTTTTATTCCAATCTCGTGACGTCAAATTTGCGTAACCGCCGACGCAAGCATTGGGCGGTCACCCGCAGGGTTGTCTGAACAAACCAATCAAATGCTCCCCTCGTTCATAGGAGGTTTTGTTTGCTTGAAAAACGAATAACATTGCCTGAGCGGCTTGTCTTCTCTAGCATGCTCAAGTGGAGAGGGATTCGATGCGGCCGAGCCACTGCACTGAATATCGATAACCGGATGAAGAGGGTGGTGCCGGCGTCTGCGATTGGTCCGCTTTCTCTTACTTAGCTTGCGGTGGCTCATCGACAATCGCGGCGGTATGCAACGGAAGCTTAAAAATGACGCTAAAACGAATCCTCAGCAAAGAAGAGTTGGCAGAACGAGGTCGTAAACGTGCCGAAAGTTCTCAAAAACGTTACACGGCCACGCAAAAAGTTTTATTACACGCAAATAAACCCATGCTCTTCGGCAGGGGCGAGTAGCAAATGCCGGAGCTATCGGCGGCAGCCATCTTTTGTTCCTTTCGGAACGGGGCAGCCTGCGGCTATTCAGATGAAAATTCAGTTTTGTTCGGCATATTAATGCATCTTAACCGCGTACGCGTCACTTTGACGCGGTAAGTTGTTGCGGTTCTGTGACATTCCGTGAGAGGCAGGTGAAGTGGTGCAGCCCGAAAACTTTTGACCCATAGCCGTGGGCTAAAGACAAAAACCGTCGAATCAGAAATAACTACCTTTGTTTTGTTCGGTCAACTTATGCATAATCAGTGTGTACACGTCATGCCAGATTGGGAGCTATCGCTGTTATCGTGCCGTCGCGCGACAGACAGGTGAAGTGGGGGTGGTTCAAAAAAGGTTTTGACCAATCGCGGTAGGTTTTTTGCAGAATTTGAATAGAAAAGTTTGGAATAGTTTTACGTTATAGCGCCCCTGGTGAAAAGAACCTCGAAATCTTATGGGGTGGACGAGCGGATACAACGGAAAATCGCAGATGCTGTACTTGTGCCCAAGGTATTGTACGGTATGAATTACCAGCAGCGCACAAAACAATGCAACTTATCGAACACAGGTGTCGGGTACTGACAGGTCTTTTCAACTTTACCGAGCTTGAAGACATTACGAGTTAGATCAAACAAACACGCCCCTAGACCGAGCAAAGGTGCACCCTCCGGCACAAATTCTTTACCTCAAGAGCTCGGAACCTGGTTTCAGGACGCTATGCCAGCTAACATATGCGCTGCATAGACAACTCCTCCCTTCAGAAACACAGCAGGCCCATAACGTGCAATATGGGGATAAACACCTAGGCTAGGAGACTGTTGCAACTACCACGCACACAGAGGAGGTTTCTAATCAAAAAAACACAAACATCAGGCACATGAAGTATACTGATGTGGCAATAACAGCGTAACAGTAGTATGGAAGCACATAAAATTAAATACCATACACGTGGGGACAATTTCAGGACATCGTACACCCAGAGAAGCTGAACTGAATACAATCAAAGGAGCACTTGCAATGCAAACTTGCATTGCAAGTGCCTGCATGGATTCACCAGAAACTGTCAGGGCCTGCACATCACACAAGATTTTCAGAAAAATCGGGAGACTGACACGCCACGTGCAAGCACATGGCCAAGAAATTGAATTACAGGGCACATAGTCCATGCAGATGTTCCAGTACACAAGCAGGCTCGTGAGCCCGACATAAGAACTGAAAACTGGACGAGTTGGTGTGTATCCATTATAAACTATATGTTACAGGCAACGGCCAAGAACAAAGCGCTTTGTGTGTTAACTTCGTTCTGGTGCATTGTCATTATGTTGTGCTGTAGTTAATGAATTCGTGACGCTGCACAGGTCAAGAACGATACCCCCGCACAAGGCCCAGATTTCACATCCAAATCTACGCATACACACATAAATGATGCAAGGGCGCATAGCATGAAGCACTATCAACAGGATGACACCAGACAGGAAAGAGGGCTAACTTCCAACTAAGGTTTAATGTGAAAACGAGGCGATTTATACAGTTTACCATAAAGAATTCAGCAAGAAAGACAGGTAAAAATGGGTGTTTGATGCAGCCAAACAGAAATAAGAACGTCACAGAAAGAAAATATGGATAAAAATCCGAGTGCAGGAAAAAAACAATCATTACAGTTGCCAACCGTGCATGTCAGCACCTTTCAAGAAACACGCTTTTTTTTTAACCATAAAGTCTGACAGCTTGCTTATGCAACCACACTCTTCTAGTTCCATGCCATTGAAAAAAAAACTGAGTTTCTTGGAAGGTAGTCGCTTGCGCTGTTGGTGATTAGTTTTTTTCTTTGGACTATGTACTTATTTGTATTTTCTCGCTTTCCTGTGTTTGATTGTTTGGTTCATCAAGCATTGGTTTTTATTGGGCGTTTTTGGTGTACTAATTTCTGGTAATCTTTATAAATCACTGCATTTTCACAATAAAGCTTTTAATTAGAAACTAGCACACTCTTTTCTTACTGCTTTACACTATACGCTCTTGCAACATTGCCGAAATGAAAACATTTACAAGGTACACAGGAGCATCATGAGGGCCATTAAAGTGGCTTGTTGCAGTCTAGAAAAATAAAGAATAGCCTGGCTGCAAACGACACCAGAGAGCGCATAGGACGAAGAAGAAAACCGAGATGACCTAACAACCGAAAGTTTAATGAACATGCCAAGTAAATGCTCGCTGACAAGCAATAAACCGAACATACACAAAAAGGGGAATCCTGTAGAAGGATCGATATTTGGGCGAGTTGGCACTGGTTGAACATCTTGAAGGGGCAGCGCAATATGACGAAGACAGAAGGCAGGAACACACAGGACACAGGTTGTGAGGTGAGCGCTGTCCTGTGTGTTCCTGCCTTCTGTCTTCGTCATATTGCGCTGCCCCTTCAAGATGTTCAACAAGAAGGAGAAGCGAAAACTAATCTTTGCTTCCTGACAGGAAACACATCGATCTGTAACGGAGGCCATGCTGCCGCAAGAATCTCCCATCTTTTTGAGATCTACAGCTTCCATTATATCTCTAGGCAGCTGACCAGCAGATCTGCACAGAATGGTAGCTTTTTCTCGTTATTTTTTTTTTGTTTCCTTACACAATAAATCAAAGGGTCCCAGACGAAGGGCGCTTCCTTGCACCTGACTGGGTTGGAGGCCCGTACAAACTGTGCACGGAGCAAACAGCGCGATACAAATCGGGTACATATTTCAGTTTATACTCACATGGAGAGAAAGAAATAAAAACAAAGTGTAGATGTAAAGCAGCAAGCAGACAGTACACAGAATTGATAACACTGACGTTATCGTCGTCTTATCTGGCTACACACGGGCACAACGGCACACGAGGAACAAAGAAAAATGAAGCCAAAGCATAGATCTGTCGCGAAAAAAGGAAAGCAAAGTACGTTTAAACACAACACCCAATAAGCTTACAGAAGCACTGCTTCGGTGAAGGCACCTTTAAGAGCAGCTGGTGACGAGCGCCGTTCAATTATTGTAATAAGTTCTTCATTCTCGTTAAAAAGGTTAGGTATTTTATATTTTAGAATTTGTTCATCAAAATTTGTTCGCAGTTCTGGTACTCGGTATTTTATTGTTTAAGATCAAAACTTCGACTAATTACCATGAAAGATAGTTCACAACTATTAAGGCCTTTCTACGTTACCGGCACGGCAACTCGCCGCACGCCGTTTGCCGTTCACGGACCGCCGTTCGACGGCGGTTTTGCAAGTGAACGGCAAGATTTCTTTGCCGCAGAGAAGATGAGACCGGGACCCATTTGTGCGGCAGCAGTACAGCGAAGTGCCAAATCAGCGACCGACTCTGGCACCGCCGGCAGGTTCTCACCGCGGCTGATCGCACGGCGGCGCCGATATCGTCGCTAGGCCTACTCCTCTTCCCTTCAAAGCTAAAGCTGACGGCGCTTCGGAATGGATCACCGACGCTTACAAGCCGCAATATTTTCTTACTGATGTTGTCGCTCTTCGGAATAATAATACATAAAGAAGAAAATGCGCTAATATTAGCGGCGCCGCCGCCCGCTGCGATGCGAGCACAGCTGATCCGGTCGTCTGCCGTCGGTAACCGCGCACTGCAGCCGAGCTCGACAAGTGCCTGAGCTCTCGTTTGTGTTTAACGTTTAATAGTGGATATCGTGTTCCATATAATTGAAAATTTGCGCATCACTTTACCTGGCGGAAATTATTTTGCTTGCGGTAGAAGTAAATATGTTTGCGACGCCGGTGGCGGAGGTGCGCATCGTCGCGGTCGTCGATTGGCCGGTCGTTCGTGCGGCGGGCGGTGCTCAGGCCGAACTGCCGTCTACTTTGGACACCTCTCGCGCGGCAGACGTCCTACGGCACCGGAGACCGGTTCGCCGTTACGGCATGTTTGCCGCTAGCGTGCACGTGCCTTCCCTAGTAGCACGCTTTGTTGCCTCAGTGTGGCCACAACGTTAGCTTCTAACATTGCCTTAACGTGGCTAGCGTCCTCTTTTTGCAACGTTAACGCAACATACATAAGACAACGTTGAGACAATATTGCTCCAATGTTACATCAACTTTCAGTCAATGTTAAAGCAACTTCTGGAGACAATATAAATGCAACATTGCTACAACTTTTTATTTGCACACATGCAACGTTCCCACGACAATGTCACTGCAATATTGCCGCAATGCTGTCATAACATTTCAGAAACTTTGAGACCGCATTCTAAATCACTGAAATATTTCAGCTATCAATGGTTGCTGGTCAATAAAATAATCTCGTGAAAGGCTAAACAGTCTGCAATGGTATCCTCATACCACAACGGTTACGGCAGTTTAAGGTCGCAAGAATGAGCAACTGACCATTACTCCTTGCTACACAGTGATGCGGTGCTGTGCTATAGAATACAAATACTTACAAGGCTGCACAGCACAACACATTGTTTTTCCATACTTTTCAGACCGCTTACTCTAAACAAGTTCTTTATGTAATATTCATCAGCTCTCTACTAGTGCTCTTGATCATCTAGATGCTACAAGCTGCCGTAACCTGAAGATACCACTGCACGTGGTTATTCTGACAATTAGAATGATTTATATATATGGGTGCACATCACAAGTAGCCATCATTTGTTTCTGATAACGCTATTTTATTTGTCAAGAACTGAATCAACTACACTAGCATCAAGCTTCAGACTGCTGTATAACTGCACTTTAGCTTGGCATACAGCTAGTTTCACAAATATAACTTAGAAAAAGGAAGCAGACATATAATACACTTAATATTACATGAACACATTAGCACAGCTTGAAAAATGTGCCATGTGAGCTTACATTTCACTAATATGATTTATATTATTTAATTACTTTATAAATATGATTATATTATTTAATTACTTTACAAAGAAACTTGCAACAATCTACAAAACAGCACACATGCAGCCTATTTTGGCTACTCAGGAACAAAAACCATAGCTAATGTTTTGAACAGTTTGAACAAAGAATGAAGGCAGGTTCCAAATTTGTCGAGCACTGCAGTGACTGCACACAGATTTTCAAGTGTGAAAATCATTAGCAGAAGCAGACCACAAACCACATGTGAAGTGACAGAGGCGCATTATATTAAAAATGCTGGTTCACAATATGTGAGCAATACTTCAGTTGCATTATATAACATAGAAATAGTGTTTCTTTAACGTTTTTTTTGTGATAAAGTTGTGATATGTTCCTTTTTCCTTGTACGGTGTGCGCCTGCGCTGGACTGAGGGCATTTAAGTAGTGTCTGCATCATTAAATAACCAGTTGTCAGTGAGCGCCATGTTTTATCCTTCTTCCCAACTTAAGTAAAACGGCGAGATAAGCGAATTTGTACATACTTGAAGAAAACAGTGCAGCAACAGGGACAAGACAGAAGACTGTACAGGTGCTGACTAGCAACTGAAGGTTTATTGAAAAGGAAAACATAAAATATACTCCCTTTACAACCTAGAGCACGCATGGTCTACACCAACAACTCTGATAAGCTGTCAACTTCAGTCATGGTGGTCAGCTACAACAGGTAACAGTCATGAACGAGGACGGATGGGGTGATTACGCATGTGTTGCGGACCCCATCCGTCCTCGTTCATCACTGCGAACTGTTGTAGCTGACCACCAAAACTGAAGCTGACAGCTTATCAGAGTTGTTGGTGTAGACCATGCGTGCTCTAGGTTGTAAAGGGAGTATATTTTATGTTTTCCTTTTCAATAAACCTTCAGTTGCTAGTCAGCACCTGTACAGTCTTCTGTCTTGTCCCTGTTGCTGCACTGTTTTCTTCCAAGTCTCCTTCATCCCTTGTTTGGCCATGTGCCGTTGCACTGGAAAACTACAAATTTAAAGTACTGTCAACATTTGCCTCAAAAATTCAGCACATCTAGAAACTTCTTGTCCCCTTGTCCCCTGGTGGCCTCCAGCTGCTCATGATGATGGTCTGATTCATGACATCAAAGGCGAAGCTGCATCCCTGCAAAAAAATAAATAAATATGTAAAGAACCAAAAATTTTCTATCATAAGCATCTTGGTGGACACACTTCCAATAGCAAAACCTCTAACAACAAAAAGTGCAACATTAAGTGCAGGTTGCTGACACTGCTCAAAAATATGGATCAAGGATGAGGAAAAGTAAAATAACATATATACTTGCACTAAGATATCTTCCAAATTAACAAAACACTTCCTATTTTGTCTGCCCCCAACTTAAAACCAGAGGTTATTTAAACTCCAGTAATGCATGCAATAAAATGCACATATTTATTAGGAAATATTTAGTGTTGGCGCCTCTAAATTGCTGATCTATAACTGCCAATCATTAAAGTACTGAACTGTCTCTTACCGTTTCTTCTGTCTTGATGGTGCATAACGGAGCCATTCGGCAATCGAAAGATGTATTTGTGACTCCGTGGCCTGTGCGAAATTGCTTTTCAGCGTTTCTGAAAAACAAATGAAAAAAAAAAAGAGAATGAATCATCAAAGACAAGGCTACATTGGTTGGCTTGGAGAAGAGGGTTAAAGTAAGATAAGAGAAAGCCTCATGGCTTGTGCTGAACAACGGCCTCATCACCCTTCGCTATAATAGGCAAAGCAGAAAACCAGCAGGGTGATGGCATGCCAGGAAAAGCCCATGCTATCAGTATAAAAAAATATACTGCTTATGTTCCTTACACAGGAAATGCATTCAGTGCTTCAAGCCTATGCATTGTTAACTGACAGCTAAAAATCATGGCATGCTGAAATGCGAATGTGCGTATGCATGCTACACATGAGAGATATATAAATATAGCACCTGTGAGGACTTGGAGCAGGTATAGCCCAATAAATGGCCTTTTTCCTTTTCTCCCAGTCAGAGAAAAGTCCTGGGCCAACGTGTCACACATGCATCTCCGCATAATTTTGCGTACAGAATCTTGCACTGATGTGCCACCGATTCGCGATAAATGGGCCATCTAGAAAAAAAAAAGACATCCACATAAAATTTCATGCATGTGTACTTGCAGAGCAAAAATTTAACTTACGAGGTCTGTCCTGTTTTTTTCATCATGAAGCTGCCACTCCAATTCTTCCAGCCTCTGATGAGTTGCCAGGGGAAGCAGTTCAAGAATGGCACTGCTGACAGGTTGTGCACACGGTTGTTTATTTTCTGTGATGGCTTGCTCTATCCTTTGGATGGATTTTTCCAGGCCATCTACCTGAGCTCTTATTCCCTTCACCTCCTTGAGCAACTTTCCAAGCATGGCTAAAACAAAGAAGAGAAAAGTAACTTGACCAAGCTAAAACATTTCACTGTAATGGTTTTAATCTTATGTAAGCAGTAACCTAAGTATGTCTTCATTCTTTCTACAAGCAAAGCAATCCACCTAAGAAATAGTAGTAACAGTTAAATAAAGGATTCCTGCCATTTCTTTCTTTAACCAATAATCTGCAAAGGGCCTAACTTAAGTTGCATGAATAACACTTTGCATTTCCAATACAAGAACACCATGCAGAAACATGCACACGTAACTTCACAGGATCCTTAACACAGCCAGAGTACTCGTGCTGCAATGAAAGGTATAAGAAATGCAGATATAAAACAAATTATTCAACAGTCAGACTTAAAAATGGTGAATTAAACATATGCAAATATTCTACTGTTAACATAAGTGCGTTTTCCCAAAAAGTATTGACTAAATTTAGGGGATCTACAATAACAGTGAACATATTTGCTTGTAAACGCACTGAAATAAATTAAAGACCTATTGCACTTTGAAGACTTACTATTTACATTCCACTCTCACTTTTGCTATAGCTCCACATGGAGCTGTAGAATATTTAAGTAAATGAATAAAATTAAATAAGATTAACTTATGGCAATGACCAATATGTGATCATGTGGCTGCTACAACTGAACAGACCAACTTTTCCATGCTAAATTGTAACACCATGGTTGGATGCAACCTAAGTGCAGTGAAGCTCCGCCCACATTTGGGACCCCCACACCGAATTCCACTGCAAAAAAATGTAGTCAACTGTTAAAGCTTTTGTGACCTAAACAAGAAGCTAATCACCAGACGAAATGATAAGACCAAGAATTTTGATGCTCATGCTTGCTTGATAAATTAAAACACTAAAAGCTGCTCTCATTTACTGTGCTGATTGGCCAGCAGAGTAATATAGAGAATGTGAACCATGGCCCAGTGTTACCAACTTCTTTTTAAAATTGTATCCTACTACGGTAAAGCTCACAAATGCGGCAGGCACCTGCATATGACACCAACAGATGCATCACCAAAATTAAACACATTCAGTAAGGCAATGTTAGAGCAACACTGTCTATAAAGTGCCTAATGTAGAAACATTCGCATGATCATGCAACCTGCACCTTCCCTGTATGGCGGCCAGAAATAAATACAGAAAATAACAATACTGCCAAAAATTTACCGATCTTACTGATAGTACACGAACTTAAGCTACCAACTTGAACATGTTTTTAGAAACTTGGGCAAGAAGCTTACCACATGTCCACAACACTCGACATCTGTAGCTAGTCCAGTCGCTTGATGGTGGTTGTTGCTCTTTGATGGCAGTAGTTATCTTTGCGGTGCTCTTAAATGGTGGCCACCTAACTGTGTTTTCTGAAATCCACGAAGTGGGCACGACGGAAACTTCATCTTCATCTTCAAAAAGAACGATGCTGTATGTCTTCCCCCCTGAAATTATAAAACAAAGAAAACTGAATTAATGCGATGGAATCCTAGCCACGGTGGGTGCAGTTTGATGAAGGTGAAATGTGAAAAACATGTATGTGGCGAGTGATGTCAGTGCAGATTAAAGAACCACTGGTGGTTAAAATTTATCAGCAGCCCTCCACTATATGCCTCTCGCCCGCCTTTAAACTCACGTCATTGTGAATCAATTCATGTGCCTTATCTACCCTGATAGGCAAGTTTTATATTTTACGAAATCAACCAGTGATCCCCGAAAATATTGCCTTTCCTATTATTCAGCAATGCAACTGCTACACTTGTACTGCAGGTAATGATATGGTGGAATGAGAGGTTTAACATTTCGAAGCTGCACATGGATTTTTTAGAACACAAAAGCGGAAGGCTGCCAATTAATTTTTGACCACTCAGTGTTCTTTATAACATGCACTGACATCACACACATTTTCACTCCATCAAAATGTAGCCACTGTGGCAAGGATTCAATCTCATGACCTTGAGAAGAGCAGGTCCAATGAAATGAACAGTTTAAATTAGCAAGTATACCAGCACAGGCTATACTTGTCTCATTTAGTCCATTCATTTCAGTGGACCAAACCATGGCATGTGTGCAATAGAGGAAATACTGCATAATTATCTCCTCCGCTTGGCAAGCACATGCATTTATTTCTAATTTCATCAACAGGCCACACAGAAAGATCTTGTGAAAGGTCTTTAGCAGCAAAAACCAGGAGCTCTGAAGACGGCAATGGTTGCGAATACAAGTCAGCCAAAGTTGTGAAATAGTGCCCACAGATGCTGGCCCCCGACACCGATTGCAACATATTAGTTACTAATACAATGTGACCTTCTTTAAGCTGGACACAATTATCCAGCCTGCCAAGCTTTAGCACAGTTCCTTCAAACTCTAGCAAAGAGTACTGTCTGCCTTGAAACCCTGGTGGCACAGGTCCATTAGAGTGCTCTCCTGACAGTCTTGGGTATGAATTGAGAGAACCTGTGGAAACATTACTAAGAAAGCGTTTCTCACTGAGGCGCTTGATAACCTGCTGAAGAGCTCGAGCCTTCGTCCTTACTAGGGTCTTAAGTTTATAAAGGAAGTTTTCAAAAACGAAGGCTGAAAAGTCATCAAGAGGGCCAAATCTTCTGGCATCGTCAGCTAGATGCAACAATGAGTGCACGTTATAGACATAGATCCCCTTTCCATATAGGGAGCCAGCCTCAGCTACAAACTCTTGAAGAAGGTGCTCCGCCAAGTCCACGTTGTGCACTGCGTAATCTGGGCATGCAAGGATAGCAATAGCAGCACTAAGCTTCATAAAATGGTCGTAAAACTTTCTTTCCAAATTTCCTTGGAGGACAAGTGGTCCATAGTACAGTAGAAAGTTCCTAAACTCAACCGCTTTCCACTGCTCCAAAAATTGCAGTGATCGTGGCCTGCGCTTCATGTCACTTGGAACATACAAGTTAAAACTAGCAAGCATCGTGGATACATGAAGCTTTGACTGTGATGACATTTTTGAAGCTGATGGCTTTTTAGAAGCCCAATAACAAATGAGTAGTTTCTTCATTACTCCCAAACAAACCAGGTGCATATAGTCTAGTGGGAACTGTGTGACCATCCCAACACCAAAACACTGCAGCGGAGACTCGCTATGGTGGTGATGTTCTTGGGCAAAGCTCCTGAAATCTTCATCAGTGCGCAAGGGACTGTCATGGGAATCAAAAATGATTTTCCTGTCAAGTGCAGAGTATGCACCCTTTTGAGTGCACCTTTCACATCCAAAATAGGCTGTATGGCCCTTAATGCATTTGATGTAAGCCCTTGCTGGGGCATCACACACAAATGCATGGATTTTCACAGCATAGACCTTGCCATTGTACATAAGGCCCTCCTCAAGCAGCTTCCTTATTTCGGAGACAAAATCACTTAAGTACAAGGTCACATCTCCAGGCTTGCTGTCACCCTCATAGAGAGCAGCAACAAATGGAGAGGAGTGTGAACTTTCCTTTACAAGCACGAGAATCGGCCAGAATTGCTTTCTCGAGCTGCGGGAGAGCGGAAGGCCGTCTACGTTCACAATGAGTGACAATGTCCGACAATCTGCAGGAACATGTGCAACATGTTCTTCCAAAGAACGAGAAATTCCAAAATAGTGGTAACGACCACCGGTCATCACTGCCAGATCAGTATGCCTCTGCGTCTTTAGCAATGTTCTAGCATCCGAGGGTAACTCTGGATGGTATGGCTTGAGCACTTTAAGCAGGGAATTCAGGTGTGAAGCAGGCAATTTACTATTAATAGCCCATACACGCAAGTCGTACTCTAGACACTGAGTAGCGGCACCAGACTCAGGTGTCATCCTATCTTCACACTCCACCAACTCGTCATCGTCAGAAATCCGCGACAAGTCTGACGTTGCACTTCCTATGTCAGAGATGCCGCTAGAGGTGCCAAAATCTGACAAGTTGGAACTGCGGCTTTCATCTGCGTCCTCGCCTGGCACTGATAAAGAGGATAAAACGACATTATGCGACAAAAAGGCGTATTGATCCTGCTCTGCTCCTGATGCGCACAATCTGCTGTCACGACCATTATCAACAACGGCCAAACAATTTTCTAGTTCGCCGTGAACAGCCTCTGCTATTCTTCGGCGTCGTTGCCGAATGGACACTTCACTTAGTGAACGCTTCACTCTCTTCATGATGCAACGAATGTAGCACTTAAAACCATCACGAAGGGCATGGCTAAATTTGTGCCAACCAACACGTGTTACAGCACAACAATGAGTAGAAATCACTTACCACTGAGGTCATCCTCGGAGCAAGCCTGCGCCATTTCAGTTGAATTGCAGAGAAGCTACAAGAAAAAAAGCACAGGCACGGCGACTGCAAAAAAAACTATGCTAGAACAACAAAAAACGCGGACTTTGACACGACTGCCGCTGAGTGGCACGTTTTTAGATGAGCGCGCGTCGCAGGGCTGGCTGTCGCATGGAAGAAGGCATGGAAGAAGGAAATGGGCTCTCGGCTGTACCGCGATTTGGATTTGTGATGATCTCCATGGCCATTAGACTGCGGAGCGTCAGTGAAACCAGAACTCAATTTTTTCAGCAGTTTTTATTTAGACCGCCTGCTTAATAAAAAAACAGATATTTCAGCTGTTTAGAAATATTTTCGATACAGGTATATATTTTTACATCAGTGTGACATAGTTAAGTACACTTGCACTGCTCGCCAGCTGTATGCACACCACATGCAAGCTTGCGCTCGAAGCAAAAAAAAAAAAAAATTAATGTAGTAATGGTGAGGAGAAGTGATCTAGCTGGTACCGGCTTTTCTATTTGGGCTTCAGAAATAGCCCGAGAGGGCAGACAATTAGCCTATAGCATGAATGTTATAGCAATGTCATCGTAGGTGGTTCAACATTTATTCATCATTTGACAATATTGCTGCAATGTGAAAAAGACCACTTTAGAGCAACGTTATCAGCATGTTGCTTGGTAACATTGCAGCAACATTATCTAATGTTGAAGAATGTTAGCGCAACATAATACAACATTGGCAATGTTGTTGCAACGTTGCAGTAACATACTGTGCTACTAGGGTTTACGGTCTTTTTTAGTGGGACGAGCATCGAGTGACGTTCTTGTTTTTTGCGCAGCACTTCCGGTTCACCCTCTGAGACGACCGGGGTGAAATTCAAGATAAATGAAAACTAAACAAAGATAGTACAGCACATAACTCATGCATTTCATTATAGACATAATATCAGAACATAAGTTTAGGTTGAAGTTTAGTTACGGAAGTAACTGGAAAAATTACAATTAGAAATCACTGATTACCGCGCAACAAAGCACAAAATCGTAGACTTTATAGACCCGCCATGCGAGCACAACTTTGTCGAAACCCGCAAGTACAAAGCGAATGTAATGACGTTACCAGTGACGCCACACACAAGAAGGTGGCATGATATTTAACCGGCTAATTAATGGAAAACAGTTGCCTGGCGCCATGGAGGAAGGAAACTCAGGAGAAGCCCTGACGTCACTCTTTGTGAAGCTAAAGTGAAGCCGGAAGTTGGCGCCTCTCGGGCCAGCTCTCCTCTCCTGTTTAGGTTTCCCGCGAAACCACGCCGCGCTGCGCGCAACCGGGCTGCTCGGACGCGCGCGCTCCGCAGCAATACTACACAAAATCATGTAATCGCGATGTCTCAGTGCATTACCGTTTCCGAAGTCATGTTGAAAGAAGTTTACAATGAACTTCGCAAATTCGGCCGTGAGGTCGAATCAGCTGCTTTTACCGGATTTTATGAAAATAAACATGCTTTATCAGGCCAGCCAAATGAGCTATTCTCATCAACCGCGGGTACTGGCCGCTGCCCAGTTCTTATGCGATTTTAAAAAAGGTCACCTTTATCGCTGACTTCTACTTGCTTTTCTCTGCTTGGACTTCCTGGGGCTCTCAGACGGTCTTGCGAGATAGACGTATGGCGATACGAAAAAAATGTACGCATTCTCACTGCACTGCAAGAACGCACTGTAGACACGTACGTACGACACAACGACCCATTTGCAATCCATTTGGAGTTTATGAGCACAAACACATTCTCGCTTGAGGAATCGTCGTGCGTTATTGAACAAAGTTCGGGTGGCCGCGCATCACTACGACAGCGCGGCGGCGAGGAGGCAAAAGGTCATTTCTGATTTCGCGCGCCCAGGTGAAAATTTGCAACTGGGATGCAACTGGTCCCAGTTCAACTGGTTTATGGAACAATTCCCAGTTAGTCCCAGTTGCAACTGGTTCCAGTTCCCATTGCAACTGGTCCCAGTTGGTCCCAGTTGGTCCCCATTGCAATTGGTCACAGCAGAAGCCTACCAAAGGTGTCTTCTGCTGATGGATTTCACGCAACAAAGGCAGTTCAGCTTTTTTATTTATTTGGATTCCACCTTTCGAAGTGCCTTCGAAATGTCCTGTATTTTTTGGTGAGGAACCGTGACAAATTCTTCAATGTTTCGGACACATCCACGTTCTTCTGCTGGTCCAAGTGCTGGATTGTAGCTGAAAAGAATTATAATGTTTCTGGTATAAGCAAAAAAAGAACTTCAAGAATCATACAATGATAAAGTGATGCAAGTGCAATATAGAAAATATTGTCATTATGACAAATGCTCTTATCTGTGTAAATTGTGTATGTATCTGTGTATGTGTAAATTACATTATCTCCACTAGCAATAACCTAAAAATGAAGTGTCAAATGTACCACTGTTTAATTTAGGGAGAATTTGTATAGGTGCTTCAGTCAATTACACTTGCTCGTTCCCATGACACTATAATAAAGGCATGCTTTTTTAATACAAAACATTTTGGCCTTGTAAACAAACTTTCTAATGTGCCAAAAGCTAGGACTAAACACGACCCTGGTGTCCTTTTATGAATGGTTCAGTTTAAACTCACTTCAGTCCACTTAAGGTCACTTGGGTTATGCATTTCCAGAAGTTGTGCACTTCAATGTAATTAAAATTTTATGATCATTACATCAAAGATGTTCGTCTGAAAATTATGACTGTTGCCAAGTCTTCCAGTGTTCATTTGTCTGTGACAGTGTATACCTTAGCTTTCTGAAATCATTTGCTGTGACTTCTTGGTTTGCAAATTATAGTAATATAACAACACAAGACACTCCCATAGATGAAAACTATCAGCACATCTTGAGAACTACATTTTCAAGCACGGAAGCACAGAGAAAAAATGCTGTCTCATTCTGTAGCAGGGCCTTGCACAAGGTTCTTAGGCTGTCACCAAGCAACGTAAAGCAGAAGCAGTACAAGAAATTCAAAGCAATGGAAAGAGATACTGTGCTGTCTTCCATCATTTCAGTATAACCGCAACCTACCCAAATGTTTACTGTTGAGTGCGCTGCAGCATTCAAACCCAAAGTTGTATATTTAGTGGTGGCATTAATATTCTGTGACAGCTTACCCACTACGACATCCACCTTCTTTGGGGTTAACTGCTGTTTCGGCAGCTCGCCCAATACCCTCTTCCTGGGGGCTACATTCCCGCTGACGCTCCTTGTGGCAAGGACCGTGTTACTCCACAGAGCCTGCACAGTATCCTTACACACAAGCGTCCCTTTCTTGTTGGCAAAGATTTTAGCCGCTTGCGCTCCAGAAATAGAGAAGCCATCCTTCAAGTGAGACTGCAAAAACAAAACTGCAACGATCAATGACCTTCAGACTAGTTTAGGTAACATGTACACACACAACCCATGAAAATAGAAAAGGGGCAGTCTCCAAATTACCTTAACAGAGTGTCACATAGAGGCTACAGGTTCTGCTGCTACGAGCAGGCTAGTGCATTTTTTTTCTTTTACCATGCTTATTAAAGACAAAAACAATTCCTGCCATTCCTACCTCCAAAGAGTGCTACCTCCCAAACATTTCCATTCAGTTTTCACATGTTGCTTGACCTTGTTGAAGTTGGCTTACAGTACTTACACAAGTACGTCACAGCTTTCTTCTGCCACAAACACATATTATGGCACAACCAAGCTGACTGTGACAATTTCGCTTGTTTGCTTACATAACACCACAAGGAAATCATCACACTAACAACGAGCACAGAAAAACATGAAAGGACTGGGCGAGCTGTAATTAGTTGACTCGTTTGTAAAACGCTTCAATGGAACTATGTTGCACAAAACTAATGCAGTGTTTGTGCTATACATGAGCAAAAGACTTCTGCTATTATTCTATGACAAATTGCTAAGCAGTGGTTAAGTAACAAAATATCACTTACAAAGCCGTCTTCCGTATATGAAAAGTTTGGCTTCTCTGCTGTAAGCAGAAAAAGAAACGTTTTTAGCAGACAACGGTTGATATCTGGCCTTGTTGGTATGGCATTCTAACAGGTTTTAAATGCTAGAAACTAGAGGAGTGAGACAGAAGCTTCCATTCAATGAGTGACACTGAGGCACATATATATCTATTTACAACACATATGCCTTTAAATGCCGCAGGTAGTGATAAGACTTTTTGTGCCAGAAAACTGTCAGTGTCAGAGCACAGACTATGGCCCATTAAAAATGACAATTCCTTTTCTGACAGAAGATGCGGCAGAGTGAAGCTAACTTTGCAATTTTCGCTGCTTCTAATTACTAATCTTATTATTACTCTGTGTTTTGCAAAGCTAAGATCCCTTGAACGTATGGTTCGAACCCAAATGTGCTACAACGAAACATAAGCTGCTCACTGCATTCTGTCCTGACATTATAATGCTCTCTTAATTTAACATTCAGGCAATGGCCCAACTAGCTGGCACAGAGCTTCCCAAAGAATTGTGGTATCCGCTAAACAACTGCTTCTTTGCAATCCACAAAAAGTACTAAAAGCCTTTTTTTTTTTGGAAGAATACGTATGTCCTATCTGGTAGTGGACTAGTACTCTTCTTACATATTGTTTTTGACCATCTTGAAACTGAAAAAAAACTACTTTAACAACACATTCTGTCAGACCTCTCAAACTGTGCAAGATTTTACGCAAGTAAAACAGCACAACAGCAACAGTGCTGCCCATAATGTTGACTTGAAAAGGCTGGAAGACTGCGCTATTAAGGTAGCTTTTTTCAATTTCAATTTCAATTCAATTCTTTATTTGCAGACATAGAATACACAGAAATACCAGAACTGGTTGGACCCATAGCCACAGGCTAGTGTCGGGTCCAATGAAAAATGAATAACAATTGCAAGTACAAAGCAAATAAAATACATCATGTGTATACACATGTTTGTCGCATACCATTAAGTTGCACGAGCGTACACAATGAAATGCGAAACAGTGAAAAGCATCTTATACTATTAAATATTTCTAAGTAATCACAATACACTAGTTAGGAGGATTGCAGGCAAGTTTCTGCATTATTATGAACACACAATATTAATCTAGACAAAATCGAAACACTAAGATATGTTCAGCAGGTGTCAGCGAGTTACTAAATAAAAGAAAGGACATCATTATTGTTACCATTGAAAAGCATTATTGAGGCTAAGCAAGTATTTCTTAAGTACAGATGAAAAATTATTTGCTTGTTTTATTTCTGCTGGTAGTTTATTCCAAATTTTTGACCCTGAAAACTGTAGCAAACGTTGTCCGTAAATATTTTTAGTTGGAGGAAGATTAAAATTACCGCACGTTTGATTTCTGGTCGCACGATAAGATGAGTAAAATATAGAAATATGAAAAGGGAGGTTGTGTTTAACAATGTTGAAGACACACATGGCAATTTTTAATTCGTGTATCTTGTCATACGGCAACACATTCATTCTATTAAATAAAATCAGACTTGGTTTATCGTAACTTGAATGGGTAATTATTCTCAGGGCGCGCTTTTGAAGTTTGCGTACAGGTTCAAGATAAGTTTTGTATGTCGTACCCCATGATTCATTACAATATGTGATATGGCTATGGATGAGTGCAAAATATAAGATACGCAGTGTGTTAGTATCGAGACTATGCCGTGCTTGTGAGAGCGCATAGCATCCTGATGCGAGCTTTTTACAAACTGCGCTTATTTGTTCTTGCCAGTGCAGATTGCTGTCGAAAATCACGCCAAGATATTGAAATGAATTGACTTCGTCTAATGGAAAATCGTTTATTTCTAAATCTAATGATTTAGCAGGAAAGGTATTGTTACGCGTTCGAAATACCACATACTTGGTTTTACTAACGTTAATCGTAAGTTTGTTCATTGAGAACCATTCACTTGCTTTTTTCAACTCTTCGTTTGCTTTAGTTTCAAGATCACAAGTGTTATCGGCTGTTACTACAATACAAGTGTCGTCGGCGTACATAAGGGTTTCACTTGTACCAAAAATAAGTGGGAAGTCGTTAATGTATAATGAAAATAAAAGGGGGCCCAGGACGGATCCTTGAGGGACTCCAGTGCGCATATGCTTAGGCGATGATGCAATATTGTTCATTCTTACTACTTGTACTCGTTCATGAAGGTAATCAGTAAGAAGATCTAATGAGCTACCGCGGAAGCCATAATGTTGCAGTTTATGTAAGAGTATGTTGTGATCAACTGTATCGAATGCTTTCTTTAGGTCCAGGAATATGACACATACAAGTATATTATTTTGCAAAGCTTGATTAATCATTTGAGTTAACGTTAACACTGCTGACGAAGTTGAATGATTCGGACGAAAGCCATGTTGCTGTGGGCACATAACCTTGTACTTATCAAATTTGTGGAACCGATGCGTTAGAATTTTTTCAAATATAGTATTAATGGTACTGAGCACGGATATCGGCCTGTAATTGCAAGGGTCATTTCGGTCTCCCTCTTTGAAGATAGGGACAACCTTAGCTATCTTCAGCTGAGACGGATATCTAGAACAGTTCACGGAGTGGTTAAACAAGTGGCATAATACTGGCCCTAACATATCTATATTCTCTTTTATCATTCGAATAGAAATACCATCTAGTCCGGAGGCTTTAGAGGCTGACATCTTATTGACTGTTGCCATCACGTCTTCAAGTTCAATGGTATACATAACGAAAGTGTTAGGTACGGGACTCTGGAAGATAGATATATTTTCTGATTCACTAAACTTTTCAGCCAGGGATGGACCGATACATGCGAAGTATGTGTTAAAATTCTCTACAACGTCATTATCAGTGGTTTCGGGAAGCAGAGTTAGCTTGCGTTGTTTTCCTGTGATTTCGTTTATAATTTCCCACAGCTTTCTTGTGTTACCAGCGGTCTGTGTAATTAGGTGAGCATAATAGGCCCTTTTGCGCGATCGAATCATAGCGACAGATTTATTCCGCTGTACTTTGAATTGTTGTAAGTAGTATATATTATCTTTATTATGGCGCCATTTGTCATGCCAGTATTCTTTGGCCTTAAGTGTTTGAAGTATGTGCTCTGTCATCCAAGGGCACATGGGCGTATCATGTCGACCCTTCGAGACCTTGCGATTACTCCTATCTACGGCGATATTAAGATATGCAATTAGGTTATTTATTTCAATGTCGATATCCTCGTTCAAAATTTCACTGAAATTAATGCGAAGGATTTCTTCTCGTAATAGCTTGTAATCTATTTTCATTCCAATGCTGTTTCTTTTTTCTTTGGTACTAGTTGGATGATCTAAAGCGGCAAAGATAGGTAGATGATCAGAGATTGGCTCTTGGTAAACGCCTCCGGTAATCCCCTTGTCTAGATTTGTTAATGCGTGGTCAATTAAAGACGAAGATGCCTTAGTTATACGCGTCGGCGACGTAATTAAATTACGATAGTTGTAAGATTGCAATAAATAGCTATAGTCGCGGTTTTGCATGTCATATGTGTTTATGTTCATGTCGCCTACTATCATCACTGGTTCATTTCGCTGCTTTGACACAGCGCAGAAAATTGTTTCCAGCTTATCGAGAAATCCTGCGAGGTTACCGCTCGGTGGCCGATAAACTGCACCAATGATGACGTCACACTCTAGCCGAATGAAAAGCGATTCAATGTCATTGCAACTATATGTGGCCGCTAGAACTTTACTATAGGATATATTTTTTACCAACAATGCAACGCCACCCCCGCGTGAACGTGAGTCGCGCGCGTTTGATTCTGTTCTGTAACCTGGAAGCCTGATTGTTTCACTTTTCCGCAGCCACGTCTCAGTTATTGCAATTACACTGAACGAATGTTCATGTAGCGACAGGAAAGTAGAAAGCAAGTCTACGTTTTTATTAATACTACGGATATTGCAATGAAAAACTGATGTAGATTTTGCTCGACAAAGATTGTCAATCTCTTTGATTGAAAAAGCCATTGTTAACGAATAGGGTGTGCAAGTTATAAAAGTACTTAAACTATTTCTACTAAGTCTTCTTCACGTGTTAGATGCACTACTTTGGAGTTCTCGGATTTCCGCATTAGTATTTTCCCCTCAGAAACCCATGCAAATTTCCATCCTTTCTCTCGTTTTTGTTGGATGGCTTTTCCCAGCAAGATCTTGTTTTCGGGGCACAAGTGTTCGTTTACGTACACTGGATCGCTATTCTGAAAACCCAGCATGGCTGTATTCAGTCGCTTCTTTTTGGCTGCCTTCAACAGTTTGTCACGAACTGATCTGGATGTGAACTTCACAACTACGTTTGGAGGCGTATTGTTCTTCGATGGGACGCGGTGAGCTACGTCAATGTCACCATCAGAAAGCTGGACGCACAAGGAAGATGCGACTTTTCCGATTGTTCCGAGGACGTCTTCATTGTCAGCCTTTGGTATACCTCTTAATTCCAGGTTATTGCGCCTGCTGTACTGCTTTAACTCAATAAGCTGCTTTTTCGTTTCCTGAAGCTCTTTGTTTAGTCTTAGGTTCTCTTTCTTGCATTCCAGGCCCTGGTTTTTCACTTCGGTAAGCTCAAGTCGAAGACTTTTCATTTCTTTGCGGTAATCTTCAAAGTTTTCGTTCATGTACCCGATTGATTGTCTGATGGCAGTGAGCTCAGCTTTCGCTGAGTTATTCGTCTCATCAATCTTGTTCATCTCCTTTTTTAGGTCACCCATTGCGTCAACAAATTTAGAGGACATCTCAACGAGCACCTTTGATACTTCTTTAATGCTAGCTGGCGCCTTTTCAACCAAGGCCTTAGCAATATCCGACAGAGCGTCAGTCTTGCCAGAAGCCATTTCTACAGTTAACTAGGCACACTTGCAAACCTTAACACAACCGGGTAAACACTATAGAGACACACTGTGGTACACTGTGGCAGCAGTGACAGCAAAACTTCAGGAGTTTAAAGTGGCAAAAGAAAAAAATGCTAACCTGCAATGTGAAGCAGGAACCGTTTAGCAGATGCACAGTCGATGCTGTCACTGCTGCCAAATGATGTCTCTCCGGAGCATTGCCGTCTTTATAAGCTGTAAGTTGGTCACGAGGTCCTGGTGTCCAGCGCTGTTTGAACAGGAACGATCCGGCTTTGCGCAGTTGCCCAGCTCAGTCGTTCGTCACCTTTATCGTAGGCCGGTTCGCCAGCGATGCTGATACGGTTTTCGGGCTTTCGTAGGCGGCAAATCTGCAATGTGAAGCAGGAACTGTTTAGCAGATGCACAGTCGATGCTGTCACTGCTGCCAAATGATGTCTCTCCGGAGCATTGCCGTCTTTATAAGCTGTAAGTTGGTCACGAGGTCCTGGTGTCCAGCGCTGTTTGAACAGGAACGATCCGGCTTTGCGCAGTTGCCCAGCTCAGTCGTTCGTCACCTTTATCGTAGGCCGGTTCGCCAGCGATGCTGATACGGTTTTCGGGCTTTCGTAGGCGGCAAATCTGCAATGTGAAGCAGGAAGCGTTTAGCAGATGCACAGTCGATGCTGTCACTGCTGCCAAATGATGTCTCTCCGGAGCATTGCCGTCTTTATAAGCTGTAAGTTGGTCACGAGGTCCTGGTGTCCAGCGCTGTTTGAACAGGAACAATCCGGCTTTGCGCAGTTGCCCAGCTCAGTCGTTCGTCACCTTTATCGTAGGCCGGTTCGCCAGCGATGCTGATACGGTTTTCGGGCTTTCGTAGGCGGCAAATCTGCAATGTGAAGCAGGAACCGTTTAGCAGATGCACAGTCGATGCTGTCACTGCTGCCAAATGATGTCTCTCCGGAGCATTGCCGTCTTTATAAGCTGTAAGTTGGTCACGAGGTCCTGGTGTCCAGCGCTGTTTGAACAGGAACGATCCGGCTTTGCGCAGTTGCCCAGCTCAGTCGTTCGTCACCTTTATCGTAGGCCGGTTCGCCAGCGATGCTGATACGGTTTTCGGGCTTTCGTAGGCGGCAAATCTGCAATGTGAAGCAGGAACCGTTTAGCAGATGCACAGTCGATGCTGTCACTGCTGCCAAATGATGTCTCTCCGGAGCATTGCCGTCTTTATAAGCTGTAAGTTGGTCACGAGGTCCTGGTGTCCAGCGCTGTTTGAACAGGAACGATCCGGCTTTGCGCAGTTGCCCAGCTCAGTCGTTCGTCACCTTTATCGTAGGCCGGTTCGCCAGCGATGCTGATACGGTTTTCGGGCTTTCGTAGGCGGCAAATCTGCAATGTGAAGCAGGAAGCGTTTAGCAGATGCACAGTCGATGCTGTCACTGCTGCCAAATGATGTCTCTCCGGAGCATTGCCGTCTTTATAAGCTGTAAGTTGGTCACGAGGTCCTGGTGTCCAGCGCTGTTTGAACAGGAACAATCCGGCTTTGCGCAGTTGCCCAGCTCAGTCGTTCGTCACCTTTATCGTAGGCCGGTTCGCCAGCGATGCTGATACGGTTTTCGGGCTTTCGTAGGCGGCAAATCTGCAATGTGAAGCAGGAACCGTTTAGCAGATGCACAGTCGATGCTGTCACTGCTGCCAAATGATGTCTCTCCGGAGCATTGCCGTCTTTATAAGCTGTAAGTTGGTCACGAGGTCCTGGTGTCCAGCGCTGTTTGAACAGGAACGATCCGGCTTTGCGCAGTTGCCCAGCTCAGTCGTTCGTCACCTTTATCGTAGGCCGGTTCGCCAGCGATGCTGATACGGTTTTCGGGCTTTCGTAGGCGGCAAATCTGCAATGTGAAGCAGGAACCGTTTAGCAGATGCACAGTCGATGCTGTCACTGCTGCCAAATGATGTCTCTCCGGAGCATTGCCGTCTTTATAAGCTGTAAGTTGGTCACGAGGTCCTGGTGTCCAGCGCTGTTTGAACAGGAACGATCCGGCTTTGCGCAGTTGCCCAGCTCAGTCGTTCGTCACCTTTATCGTAGGCCGGTTCGCCAGCGATGCTGATACGGTTTTCGGGCTTTCGTAGGCGGCAAATCTGCAATGTGAAGCAGGAACCGTTTAGCAGATGCACAGTCGATGCTGTCACTGCTGCCAAATCCTCCATGCAAGTAAGAAACAACAGAAACAATTCACAAGAGTAGTCCACAACCAAATAGAACATATGTATGCTTGCAAGAAATGCTATTTAATGCCTTATGTGAATCGCAAGAAAGCAGTTGTTTAGCAAGTTAGCCAGATGGGCCATTGCCTGAAGGTTGTATTAAGCAAGTGTTATCATGTCAACAAGGACGTAATAAGTGGCTAGTGTTGCATTTAGCACGGGTGGATGCAGACTATTTTTTTTACAAACCTCAGTTTCGCTTAGACAAAGTCAAAGTAACAATAATAATAGCTGTAGAAGCAATGATTGCAACTTTTAGGTGCTCTTTGTGCCTCCCTCTGCCACAAAAAAAAAAAGTTTATACCACTGGTTCTGGTGTGCATTACGATATTTTGCCCGTTTTTTCATGTACCAAAGCAAGTCTTCCCAATATCCATGGCATTTGTGAAGGCACATGTGCATCCTCAGTGTATATGTGTGCCTCGGTCTCAAGTAAACCATTTACCATAAATTTAGTGCTCGTTCACACTACCAGTCATGGAAGCATAGTCTGAATAAGCATATGTAGCCACATGTAAAGCAATATCATTTACTGTGACAATGACACAAGCACCGTGGCATCGACAGGGACCTGATTGCGGCGATTCAAAGCATTACCCTTTTCTGAAATTCGCAATGCTTTAATGGCAATATATATGTTGGAAGGAGGTCATGCAATCTAAACCTTTGCAAAAAAATGGACCCCTGGCTTAAACCACAAGGAGCACTCAATCGTACTCGAATGTGTTCCAATAACAGCTCTGGAATTGACAGGAAGAAATGCAATGAACATTTCACTGAATGCACATTTGAATGATGCGAATGGTTATGACATATGAATAGCATTTGTAGTACAAATTTATGCTGTATAAAATTACCTTCAGTCTGGGCAGGCTGTGATGCAGTGGGTTCAGCATGCGGAATAAACCGCGGCGCTGGTGGATTTTCTGGCAGATCTGCACGAAGAATAAACAAAAGGATATATATATTTCTCCCACGGCTTTCATCAAAGATGAACATGCTTCTTCAAAAGCACATAAGCCAACAGCAGCGATGTAAAGCTAAAAACGTCTCTTTGAATGGCTACATTGCTTAGGCCCCGCACAGCTTACCATGTCTTTCGTCATACCCTTCAAGTGGCATCTGGGCCCTTTCAGAGCCTGCAGGGCTTGCAGGCACGCCAAATGGGAGGAATTTAAACCTCGTTTCCACTAGAACAATAATTAGAACGCATGATTTATGTCTTTTATAAACTTGTAATTGTCAAGTGTGCATTCCTTGCAATGGAAAGTTGAACATCAGCATGAAACCATAGTTAGAGGCACTTACAGTTAAATATCTGGGACTGGAGGCAGCGTTGCAATGAAAATGTTTGCTCAAGTAGTTTTCGATTTTGGTTCTGGAGATCGAGGGCTCTTTGCTTCCAATTTTTTTTCTTTTATTGGTTGAAGCAACTCGCTCCTAGAGCAAAGCGAGTCGCTTTCACATGACGAACTCGACGGAGTTCGTGTCCGTTTCGTGCCCTGCAGGCAAGATAAATGTCAGCCTTACAAGACATATCAGCTATATACTAAATTCATGTTGCACTTATCTTTCTTTGTACAACTTAGCTGGTTGGAACGCAATCGTTCCTGATTAATGCAGCCTTCACATTTGATTGCAAAATTTTTTCGTATGCCATTGTTTTTGCAGCGGCACGATGATGCTTTCGCCTCTACAGACATAAAAAAAGAAGGCATGCACACTTCCCTCGAAAAACTATTGGTGGAGCAGCACTACATGCAACGGCTCATACATGTGTATGCAGGAGTATAACTTTAATTTAGGCTAAACGAAATGTGCAAACAATGCATGCTGTACTTTGTTGATGTACTTGGCTTATACTCCTGTGACAGTTGGTCAAATATCATTACCTTTCTTTCTTTCTTTTTGTCTTCTTCATCTTCAGTTGTGTCATCGTCCACAAGAGCTTTGGAATGTGCACCCTCTTTGACGTTTGCCGTTTTTCCACGCCTTCTCGTGCGCCTTTAACAAAAAAACAAAAAATAGGGCATTATGTTTATTGGTTTCCTAAAAATTTTCACCCAACCTCCTAGCAGCCAAGAGTATGCTTTGAAGAAGTTTGTGAAAGCAGCCGAAGTCCCGTGATGTAATATTTATTTAACCAGCAAGATGAGTGAATGTATTACTCCCGCATAATATTACCATAACTCCATCAATCAACTTCCCGTCTATCACAGTTTTAATGTTACTTTTCTATTTTTACTTGCACACATGCGCATATCTGCTTTACTGCCATGTATTTTCGAATATCTTCATTTACAGATGTATTTTCGAGATATAGCGTAGCTTTTTTAAGTTTATTACCGGTCCTGCATTCCAGCTTCAAGGGTGATCGTCACAGTTAAATGAATCAGCGCTAATTAAACAATAATCTACAATAACTTGCATGCTGTCTACATGCGTGTCACATTTTGTAAGTAATTGTTTGCGTCCCGGAATGGTTTTGTTCGCAAAGCACGGTCTCCAGATATGCAAATGATGCGAGCGACTTTAAAATTTTCACAAGTGGTAGAGAAATAGAAACAACTTTATAAACGAGAATGTTAGCCACCTACGGTCCAACATCAAGATCTGTTCACTGTAGGTTCCTGTGTTTTCTTCGTTGACGTCGTTCCACCACATGACAGAATATAGCAGTCTATTGTCAAAATTTGTTTCGTCATTTGGGTCGAATTCCTTGATGTCGCTGATGTGCACGATATGTAGACGGTTGTCCTCTTCCTGAATAAAGCGTACGAGTGCGAACATGATCGACTTAACACTAATAGTAATTAAAATAAAGAAAACAACAAATGAGCCAAAGAGAAAGGGCAGCGGATACTAGACAAATTCGGAAGGCAAGAGACTATTAAGAGGGACAAAAGCTGAGCGATATATATGAACTAAACGACGAGCGAACAAAAGACAAACGATCGAGAGCACACAACTAACCACTGACGACGACAGGCAAAAGAAAAATTGGAAAGGCCGATGGCAATAGTACGCAATAAGCGACACATCGGCTTCCATGATGCTGATGATGTCCATATCACATCCGCCGGCCAAATTACTTCGAGGCCATATTCGGTTCAGTGACTTCTTATTATTTCTTTAATTTCACGCTATTTTACACATTCGCGCACAACGTTTGACACAAGCTAATTTTATATAATGGCACTAAACAAAACTGCGGGCAAACATTTTTTGCTAAGCGAATGGGTATGTAATACCCTTCAACGGAAGGCCTTTAGGATATACTGAAATAAATAAATGAATAAGTACGGCTGGGTAATAGTATATATTCATAATGAATGTGTATTATAGATATCTATTTGTGGTCTGGTTTATTATTCTTTTTTCTTGTATGGCTAGAGTTTTATTGTAGATATTCACCGCTAACTGTACAGATTACCGCCATCGTCATCGGCGCTATGCTGTGTGGGTTGACTGTCGTGGTCGGTTGTCGTGTGGAGCCCTGGTACAGTGAACTAAAAGTATTGTAGTACACTGTAGCCCTGTGGTCGGGGTGATTGTTGTGGTGTGTATCCGATCGTGGTTCACCCTGAAGAACATTGAGGCTCGATGGCATGTGCCATAAGTGTGTTAAATTGAGCGAGTGCAGTCATTCTGCGCCGTATTTCTGTGTGTAAATCAGTTTGTAAACTCGTTACGTTGTGTTGCACTGTATAAAGCATTACGTGTCGAAGATGAAGCGGAGGAAACGCTATTTCGATTGTGGTGATAGTAGTAGTGTCGTGGATCTCCCGCAGACAACCAGATTTCGTTTGATGGGAACTCGTTCACGTGACCCGCCCGTGGTAGGCGCACAAAGTGCCTCTGCTGTATCGCTGTCCACTGCTACGCCACCACAGCAGCCTGACTCTGACGCAACGCCCCTTCATACAAACAGCCATGCAGCAGAATTAGGCGATGAGGGCCAAAATGAAGCTGAACTGTTTTCCCAGTTTTCTGATATCAGTGAACGTTCAGCCGTGTCTGGTGACACTGCCAATAGAACAGATCACTTTTTCCGATCTGATGACCCGAGCGTTACCGGAACAGCTTCTGAAGAAGATGATGGTGACCATGAAGACGCACACAAAAGCCTCACGCCGCAAGACTTGCCTGTTTTATCAGTGAATTTCGCTATAGAGTTTGGGCTTCCCTGGAATGGCGTCGAAGCTCTCCAGAAGCTGATCGCGTAGGTTCTGGACAGGAAAGATGTTCCTGCAACCAAATACCTTCTAAAGAAGTATGTTGGTGCAGGTGTCGAAGCCGCGAGGTTTCACTTCTACTGTGCAGAATGCTTGACGAGGCTAGCTGAAACTCCAGGAAAACTTCAAGAAAGAAACAGCGTTGAGGGCTGCTGTTCAATCTGTCATAAAAAGTAAAGTGGCCGCAAAATGCTCCTCGATAGCCACTTTTTCTTGACGTTGCCACTCCAACAGCAAATCTCTTCTCTCCTTGCTGATACATCTGTGGCAACTGCCTTTTCCAGCCAACTTGAAGACATTGCTCACAACAGAAATAACAGCCAAATGACTGATTTCACTGACGGTCAGTTGTATAAAGACATTAAGGCGAAGGTTTCACGTCACGACCTAACACTACTGCTCAGTGTAGATGGGGCACCAATTTTCAAATCATCCAAGTATTCAATTCGGCCTATTCAACTTACCGTAAAGGAGTTGCCACCACATCTGCGTAGCAAGAATGTTCTGATACCAGCTTTATGGTATGGACTGTCCCATGCTGACATGACTCTGTTCGTAAAGTCATTCGTGGAGCAGATGAATCAGCTTGAAACGGCCGGAGTCACATGGAAGGCTGAGTCGCAAAGCATTCACTCCAAGGTAATTGAGCTCAGGCAGATGTCTGGGATAACTACTTAACAGTATTTTAATCTCACCTATTACTTTGTCATTTCAGGTATACTGTCTAAGTTGTACTGCTGATGCACCGCAAGAGTGCTCCTCCAGAACAGCGTCCAGTTTAATGGCTACCATGGCTGTAGCTGGTGTCTTCACCCAGGGGAGAGTGTAGATGGTGCGACCATCTTTGTGGCTATCCGTTTTTTGTTTTTTTTTCACTCTCTTCATCCAGCTTTTTAATGCTGCTCTTGCGTTGTGGCAAACTTGAATCTGTTTAATTTACATCCTTATCTCTGTGGCATATGTATAGACTTCATTTAAGCCAAAGATACTGTTCAAATTAGTACCTTTTATCAAACGTTCAATTTAATGTAATGCCATCAACCCAACCTTCAATTTAACAAAATTCATTTTGAAGGAACTTGGGTGTGATTTCGTAGGTTCATTTGATTCACCGGCACCAATGTGAACCCGTCCACAGCAAGGCTTGAGACCGTCATAAATGGTGCGGCTGGATTGCAGCAATGCAAGCAAAACGCTACACTTGAAAACAGAATGCTGAGGTGCAGATGTAGTGCAGGCCTTATGTATGTCTACATAATGTGCGGTGTCTGTGCAAGTTTGGTAGGCCTTAAACCACAGGCACACGGCAACTTCTGAGATGTTTGGTCTTAAATACAGCAGGAAGGAGTATACATGTACATGGTACACATATGGTTAACGAATAAGCATTTTTACGCCACAAAAGAACAAACAATGTTGAACATAAACATGTGATGCCTGCACTGGCAAACGTGGATGATTCTTTTTCCCTGTAATTTTATCGCTTGGCTTTAGAGGGCAAAAAGTACACAATAAAACTACCTGCGCTGACAATTTACAGACATTATGTTGTTTAATCCGAAATAGTATTGCTAATAGATAGGCACAAACGGTGGAATTGTGGGCTATGCAAATACACTTACACAACATCCTAGTATACATGTCTGACATAAACAGCACACCCCACATTGCACAGGCACAGCAGATGCATGCGAGCAGTTTCAATGGGGCTTGTGCCCATGTGCTGCATTGTCTGCTTTGTATCTGCATGCCTGTGCTAATGTGGTACTGTCAGTAGGAAAGTTGCAGAAAAATCGAGAATCAGCCCAGCATCTTTTTCTGGCATTGTTCAGAGGCTGCCGTTGCGACACCGCTGAAACAAATGGCAGGGTGCAGCACCTCGTGGCTGGCTCAGGTGGTGCAGGCAAATCAAACAGACCTCATATAGTGATGCATTGTAGTTTGATGTGTAATATATCATGAAGATTTTATTTTGTAATCTTTTAATTTTGCAGTCCTCTAAACCTAGAGCATATTGTATTCAACACCAATTTGTTTTAGCTTAATCTTTGAAGTACCTATATTTTTTACTAAAATCTTGCAATCTTTTCAATTTCAGTGAAAAGTCAAGTCGAGGATCTGACGAAATATCGTCTGGTCGGGAAGAATGATGGCGAGAACAGGAAACAGCCAAAACAAAAAGATTGAGTGCGTCAAAAGTACTGCAGTCTGTTGTGTGGTATGGTTAATTTATACTTTTATGCACATGCATGTAGGAACCATCAAGCACCCAGCAGACAACATTGCCAAAGAATGAACGCATGACCTAACACTTCAACAAATGGCTGAAGCTGCATCACATGGGACATCAAACAGTGGTATCAAAGGGCCGTCTCCTCTCATCAACCTGAGACACTTCGATATAATTTGGGGATTTACTCCTGATTATATGCACTGTGTGTTGCTTGGAGTGACTCGGCAGCTCACTGATCTATGGCTAACAGATGTCAATGAGCCATATTATATTGGAGCACCACAGGTTTTTGAACTGCTGGACAACCGCCTCCAAAGTCTAAAGCCGCCACTCTGCTTTGTTTGCCTTCAGCGTTCTTTGGCTTTGAGAAAGTATTGGAAAGCTACAGAATGGGGGGGGGGGGCAACAGTGGCTTTTGTATTTTGCACTTCCATGCCTTCAAGGAATTTTGCCATCAGAATATACGAAACATTTCTCACTTCTTGTAAAAGGCATTTTCCTCTTGCTGAAGGACTGTGTGTCTTCAAGAGATGTCACGGAAAGCACACATTGCCTTGCGAGATTTGTTGTAGACACACAGTTTCTGTACAGCAAGAAGCAGATGACTTTTAATATGCATCAAATCATGCGCTTGCCAAAGAATGTAGTACTTCAGGGACCACTTTGGGCACATTCATGCTTTGCATTTGAAACAAACCTTGGTAAGCTGGAAGAGCTAGTGACATCAGCCAAATGTGTTTCATTGCATATTGTTGAACGTTTGCTGATGAGCAACAGCAGCAAAAACCTGAAAGCATTGGCCACCATGCAAACACAGAAATTCATGTCAAAAGCTAAGAAAGCCGCGTGCAAGAACGCAGTGCTGCAGTTAGGCGAACCACGAGAACTGCATGAACCACTCCTTGGCTTTGTTAAATCTAAGCTTCGTGACATTGTAAGTGATTCTATTGTTGAACATGAAAGAGTTGAAGTTTGAGGGTATGTGTTCCACAGTGAACAGTACAGCAGGCCACACAAGACAGATTCCACGGCTCTCATAACCTCTTCGGGTTTGTTTGTAAAGATTGAGCACATAGTGTCCTTTAAGGGTACATCAGCTAACTTAAGGTATTTTGCAGTCTGCAAAAAATTTGTAGTAACACCAGCACTCATGACTGCACATATCTTAAAGGCACACCATCTGCCCCAGAAGAGCCTTGTAGAAATACTCCCTGGGGCATTGCCATGTATATATACAGACCTTAGGGCCAAAACCTGTTTTGTAAAAGTAGTGCGAAAGGCTTTGCATATAAATCATTGATCACTTGTTTTTTCTACATGCTACTGACCTCCGTCTACCACTTCTTGCTATAAGCTTCATGATGCCTCGAACAAAATATATATAGTGTGTAACATAAGTGTCAAAGAAAATTTTTTTATCGTGCAAAATTCGTAAGAGCACCAAAGACTTGGTCAGCTATGAAATTGCCTCTGACACATTCAAGAAATATTTATGGGATGCTAATTATCAGTAGTTTAACCTCGCAATGCCCAGCATATCACGTTTGCTATGCTTAACTTGATACTTCAATATTCAAATTTAAGCATTACAAACTTAATGAATAGCCTATCCTAGCATTTTTGATGTACTGGAGTGAGTTTTCACTTGTAGATACTTCAGTTATTAATTAAGTAATTACTATAACAACTCAGGTGTTGCTCAAATAACACTTTATTTTGCTCATATGTACTCTCTATGGCAAGAAACAAAGCTGCCCAAGTTCTCGCTTTGTTTGGACATTATAAGGCTAATGAATCTTTGCTGACTGTGATAAAGAGAAATCCTAAGAAGTTTTGCAGTGTTGCAAGATTTATTTTGATGGCTTTTTTGACATCATGTGGACCTGATGGTACAAACACAAAACTGCATAAAAATACAAACACTCCCTCAGTTATGAAGTGTTCAATCTCAAGAATGGTGGTTTAGGCAAGGCAAGTTCCATGATGTTCTTTTGACATTAACGCAGCTCTAAGTGAAGGAAAAATAGGGAAAAAAACTGGAGAACAGTTTATTACATGATACCTGTGAATTGCTTTTATAAAGAGTGTGCAAAACGAAAACTACTCATACAACACTTTCTGACAGACCAAGAGATACCAACTCCTTGCATAATAAAGGTGCAGCCGGCAAGCTCGCACGTCATTCTAAATCATGCTATGGTTTCTGCTCTTGTAATCTCGCGTGTAAGCGGATCGTAACTATTATAAACACTGCATCTGCTGAAGTTGTGGGTGCAGGCACAACGCTTGCATCATGCAAAAAATCTTGCATCGGACAAAAACCATTTGTTAGAATTTTCCACTGTTGCTTTCCTGTCCGACTTATTTTGCCTCATACTATTTGTAAACAAGTGCATTTTGTGTGCCTGTACAGCTTGTGCATGTATCCCACTTGGATTTATATGTGGTCTTTTCATGGCGTACAAGTAAAGCAGTTTCATCCAGTTTTGGTGTCTTCTATTACAATGAATATTGATTTCCATTTGAAAGCTCAGATGGCATGCCATGCTTCAATAAGTCCACCTGTGTTTATGACGACCAGTCACACACACGGTTTCTTCTAAATAGGTTTAAGTTCACTTTCCAAACTGAATTACTCAGTATAAGTAAGACTAGCTGCTCCTGTCTTTGCAAGCACTGCATGTTACTTGCTTTCAGTTAAACTACTGATTACCATTCCATTTGGATCCCAACTGGAACCAGCTCCTACCGGTACAATTGGCCAATGTTTCAGTTGGATGTTAACTGGAACCAGTTGCTACTGATACTGGTCAAAGTTCCAGTTGGAACGCAACTGGAATCAGTTGATCCCAGTACAACTGGTGATGGTTCCAGTTGGAATGCAACTGAAACCAGTTGATCCCAGTACAACTGGTGATGGTTCCAGTTGGAACGCAACTGGAACCAGTTGATCCCAGTACAACTGGGGGCACGCTACCGCGCAGGCACCTGTCATGACCGTCCCTTTCTTGACGCAGGCCTTCCTTGTGTTGGTCTTTTCAAGCCTTCCCGCCAACCTTGCAAGCATCGAGGGCACAGCATATCGCCGCTTCACAGTTTTTGGCCAACTTTTCAACGGAACAAGGACAGGAGCTGCTACGTTGTCGCCGATTCCTGCCATTACTGATGCTCTCATCTTGCAACCTGGAGCCACCTTGTTCGCGGTCAACGCCGCTGGTCTATTAAACCCGCATCCGTTCCGCTGCCAGTCGGGGCACGCTACCGCACAGGCACCTGCCATAACTGTCCCTTTATTGACGCAGGTTAGTTACTTACCTTATGCTGCTTCATTTCGCAGCAGCAACCTATTCTTGCTTGCGGTATCGTGCCCCCCTGGAATGCGCGACTTTTGTCGACGTTTGCTGAAACTGGTTTATTTGTATGCAAGTGCTGCTGTCGTGGCTTTTACGCTAATTTTGTCTGGGGACGTCGCACTTAATCCCGGTCCTGATCATAACACCGCACCGTCCCTTGAATCCATTTCTAATACCTTGTCGCGACTTGAAGCATCGCAAACTACCTTGTTATCTGAGGTAACAATGATCCGGGTTGCCCAAAGCAATATTGAGCACCTGGTCAACAGTCTTTCAAGTCGTGTTGATGCCTTAGAAAAACTTGCTGAAAATAACAATTACGCCGCTTCAGATCAGTCTCCTCCCCAAATGCTGAAATTGCCAAATTTACTGCTGAAGTATATGCCTTAGCCGGAAAGTGCGACGACTCAGAAAACCGTCAGCGCCGGTCAAATCTGCTATTTTTCGGAATTCCGGATGAGAATGGGGAGAGCTGGACGCGATCAGAGTAGCATGTTGTCTCATTTTGTGCTGATAAGCTAGCCATTACGATTAACAGCAGTGATATTGAAAGGGCGCATAGACTAGGACGTTACCAGGTTGGAAAGAACCGTCCGATAATTGCAAAGTTTGCAAGATTTAAGGATAAAAGTTCAATTCCTTTGCCGTTCGCGAAGATTACTCGGCACGTGTCAGAATAGCCCACCAAAAACTTTTTGCACGTGCGCAAGAGGCTCGGTCCACTTCCTTTAATATTCGTTTTGACAAGCTAGCAATGAACTGCAAATTATTCATTTACGACTCCCTGACTGATACCGTTGGAGAAGTAAAGTCGTAGCGTTCATCGCAAACGCGCTCGCTGTTATCCTGCCACACTACATGGCCACATTCACACCAACCTAAAGTCCCAGTATACGACAGTATTTCATTCCTTCTGGGAAACGTATGAAGCTATCTTCCTAAAAAAAGACTTAATAGAAGCCGTTATTGATGACAGTTTTGCCGACATTGCAATATTTACAGAGTCATGGCTTACTACTGATATAGACACGCAAGAACTTTTGTCCAGTGACGTGTTCAACGCCTTCAGAATTGACAGGGTTGGTCGCAGGGGGGGGGGGGGGGGGGGTGTTCTCTTACTGATTAAATCTGGTCTGTCTTCCTCCGCAATACCAATCAACAACGAACAAGAAATTCTTTGCGTTAAAGTGTCTTTTCGTTTTTGCACAAATATTATTATCGCGTGCTACCGTGCGCCCGACTGCGATAAATATTTTACGAAAGACTTACACAACTTGCTTTTTCATTTATTTGCTACATTTCCCAAAAGTAACTTCATCTTCTGCGGTGATTTTAACCTTCCTGACATTAACTGGGATAAAATGACGGCATTTTCTCAGCTATCTAAAGAATTTCTTGATCTTGTTCTAACATTTAACTTCACACAAATGGTGTCTACGCCGACTCGCGGTGCCAATATTGTTGATTTAGTTTTGGTTTCCGACCCCGATGCTGTTCAATCATTACTGTGTATTGATGGCCTAAGTGATCACAAGGTGGTGTTATTTGACCTGGCCTTTCTGGTACCAACCAGTCAGCCTTCAACAAAATATATCTGCGATTACAACAAAGCAGACTTCTCAAAAATAAATGGGAAATTAGATGCTTTTTTTGTGTCTTTTGAGCAGTCCACCTCCTCGCGAAGTGTAGAGAGCAATTGGCGAATTTATAAACAGAAGATATTGTCTCTTGTCGAGAAATATGTGCGACTTGTCTGCATTCGGGGCGATGTCGATAAACCATGGTTCACCAACTCCCTTAGGAAGCTCCTAAACAAAAAGAAGCGCCTTTTTCGAGCAGCTAAACTCTCGGACTGCGATTGCAAATGGGAAAAGTATTTCGCGTGCCTCCGCCAATACAATAATTTGTTAAGGCAATCAGAAAAGAAAATTTTTCATATCGACCTTCTTAGTGTCCTTCGTGAAAACTCACAGAAATTTCGAAAACTTCTACCTACAAACTGCAGTGCTTCTCACAATATAACTTTGTCATATCCTGATGGATCACCTGTCTCTACTGATCGTCGATCCGATGTCATGAATTCTTATTTCTCTTCCGTTTTCACTCAAGAACCCGCCCTAGGTAACAGTACCCTTCCTGACTGCAACTTTTCATGCATACCATCAATTGACGTCACATCTGAGGGCATTTTGGCCCTGATCGATAACATCAAGGTCTCCAGTGCTCCCGGCCCGTATAACATTCCCGCTAAAGTCGTCAAAAGCACTAAGGTGCTTACTAGTAAAATTTTACAAATCATCTTTACGCAGTCCATAACTACCAGTACCATTCCTAACGACTGGAAGTTAAGCAAGGTTGTCCCGGTTTTCAAAAGTGGCGACAGAACTGATCCATCGAATTATCGCACGATATCACTCACCTGTATTGCCTACAAACTTCTTGAACACATAATCTATTCTCATGTTGCCTTTCATCTTGAAGCTAATTCTTTCCTTTTCTGTAACCAGTATGGCTTCCGACCAGGTCACTCATGTGAAACTCAACTCTTTGAATTCACTACTGACCTCCATTTAAACCTTGATTCTCTCTTTCAAACAGACGTAATTTATCTAGACTTTTCGAAAGCCTTTGACCGCGTACCTCACGAACGACTAATGATCAAAGTGAACAGCTTGTGTCTCCATCCTCTAATCACGTCTTGGATCAGGTGCTTCCTAATTGGCCGATCACAGAGTGATTGGACACCGTCACTCTACAGTCACCGAAGTATTATCTGGAGTAGCGCAAGGTTCAGTCCTTGGACCACTTTTGTTTTTAATTTTCATTAATGACCTGCCCTCTGGTATTTCGTCATCCATCCGGCTCTTTGCCGATGACTGCGTGCTGTACCAACGCATAAACTCATACAATGATCAGTTGCTTTTACAGTGTGACTTCACTACAATTTAAAAATGGTGCACAGCGTGGCTCATGCAGCTAAACGTCAAGAAATGTAAGTTCATGCGCGTATCGCGGAAACACTCTCTCATGTCATACTCTTACTCTTTGCATTCCCTTCCTATTGAGCTGGTTCAATCATACATGTACCTTGGTATTACCTTCACTAGCAAGCTTACATGGTCAGAACATATCCAAAATCTGGTTACTGCCATTAATCAATCCATGGGATTCATAAGACGGTCACTATGATCATCACCCCCTGTGATCCGTCAACTAGCATATGAAACATTTATCAGTACTAAACTGGAATTCGCGTCGGCAATATGGAATCCCCATCAAGCGTACCTTGTTGAGCTACTGGAAGCCGTCCAAAATCGCACAGCTCGGTTTATTACTTCCCAGTACGACTATCGGCTAAGTGTTAGAAACATCAAATGATCCCTACACATCCAATCATTAGCACATCGCCGAAAAATCTCACGCTTATGCCTCTTTCAAAAGCTCTATTACAATTTCCCGCATTTATGCGACACTCTTCTTTTGCCACCCAACCGTACTTCACGCCGTCTCTCAAACACCCTCAGTATTCAACGTCTTCGCGGCTCTACTAAATCCTTCAACAGCTCTTTCTTGCCGGTAGCTATTACAGAATGGAATAGTTTACCGGACCGCGTAGTAATCGAACGTAACCCTACCAAGTTTCGAAACATACTAACGAACTTACTGAGTATTGATGCTTAATGGATTTGACTTATTTTTACTACATCACACTTTTTTGAGTGCATTGGTTATTACTTTTTGTGTTTGACATTCATTTAATTACACCTTCTTTACCCCCTTTCTGAATGTTATTGTTATTGTTTCTTACTTCAGCCATGACTGTTTGTACGTTTCTTTTTCTTATGTATGCTCCCCCCTTATGTAATACCACAACAGGGGCCTTTAAGGGTCAATAAATGATGATGATGATGAACTGGTCAGATTTCCAGTTGGATCCCAACTGCGTCCAGTTGCTACCCAGTTGGTTTCCAACTAGGACCAGTTGGTGTGCAACTGGGACCAGTTGGTTTCCAGCTGAGACCAGTTGGTCCCAGCTGAAACCAGCTGGATCCCAGCAGGAAATTTTCACCTGGGCGTTTAAATTCATTGACTGCGGCCTTAGGTGCCTTCTTACCACGGTAAGTGAAGCATCACGTGACGAAAGGTTTGCGATAGCCGGCACAAGGTGCAGAACAGTACGCGCGTAGAACCGGCCGACGTGCGACCATGGAACAGCCGTTTGATGTGTTCGCAGGCGTACGTTCTGTGGAGCCTGGCCGACCCTTGCAGCGCATCCGCTAACCTTCACTTCCCTGCGCTTCTCGCGCGCACAGATAAGATACGCCTGCCGTAGGGAGCATTCGTTCCGTAAGTCAAAGCAGCCGGTTCTTTGCCGTCTTCCAGGATGAAGCGTCGGCTGGCAGGCGCACGGTGCCAAGGGCAGCAAAATGCAAATATTCGGCGTAACGCTCTATCAGCACGTGTATTGAGGTACACCTGTGCAGGTGTGCATGAACCTCGAACGCGCTCTGCTTGAGACTTCGTGCTGCCGCGGGCAGTGCGAGGAACAAGCAACAGTTAAGCCACATGTGTTTTAATATGCACAACAGCAAGTTGCTACTGAACACGAACTATGTATTCATAACGTACGTCTACGTGCCGCAAATGCACCATATGCGCTGTCGAAAGCAGGAATCACTGACCTGCAAGGCGTTCATTGTACAGATTCTGAAGCGCATCGGTTTCGGCCTGCGATGGCACGTTAGCATGATTCCTCCAAAGGAGCAATATTTCCCGCGGATATTCCTTCGTCCATTGCCGTGGCACGGTACATTGCGTACAGCATTGCATGCGCGTTCATTTCACGCACTTTAGTCCCTCCTGTCCCACCTGGCCACAGCAACATCTGGGAGAGCACGGTGCAGATAACGCAGAGCAACAAAACACGGAGAAGAACGCAAACCTGCCCGGTACGAAACCTACGGAGTCACACGTGTGAGCGCACAGAACCAAAACAAAGCCGCCTATGTGGCCCGAAAGGCGTGGCCGCTACGGCAAAGAAATAAAAAAAATGAGCAAAAAAGAGGAGAACCTACTACGTCATTTCCTCCACACTTTTCTCGTAGCGCGCAGAGGGGGTAAGGCCTCTCCTCAGTTTCCTTTACAGTGCACTAGAAGATATTGGACTTCTAGTTCACTGTAGTTTCCTTCTTCCATGCCTGGCGCAGAAAAGCAGAGCGGATGTGACGTCATGCCCCTGTCTTGCTTTTCCTCTTCCGGCGCGCACTGCTCGCTCGCTGGCTCGCTTGCTCGCAAAAACTACGTGCGTGCGCTCGTTACATGCTCTGAGGTCAGTACCGGAGAGAGCGCGTAATGCTGGCTTCGTGCGCCGGTCGCTAGGGGGCTACGCCCCTCCAGGTGGCGCGCGCGGTGCTTCCTCCTCGCCCTCCTTTGCTCCTCACTCGCATATCGTGCCAGGGCAAAATATGTTTGCTTGCTTAACCTAAAGAACACCAACGCCGAGGTGCAAATGCCACTAAGAGACACGTAATTCAAAGATTAGGGTCGCCTACCATTTTTATTTCTGTATGCACGTAGGTCGCAAGCTTGCGCTTGTAAAGCTTGTCTACTAACAATATTCCGTGGCAGTCTCGGAAAGACTGCGTGCTTTCGTTATGTTTTAAGCCTTCTAGAGGTCTAATTGACATTTATTTGTGCGATAAAACTGTTTTCTACATTGGAAGCAGTAGTGGTACACCATATCAGGAGACAATAATAAATATGTGAATGAAACATTAAAAAGTAAAGAAGCGCTCTGAGTTTCCTGGGAATTAATGTTTTTATTTTCCATAGTACTCCTATTTCTCAGGATAGTTTTATTTCGAGGTAGTTAATATGTGAATTCCATGACAGGTTCTCATGAAAAAAACATCTAGTAATTTCATAGAATCCACATGCTCTATCACATCATTACGAAAATATAAGGAAATATTGTTAGCGATAGTATTCCGACTTCTAAAAAGGATGCACTTTGTTCTATTTGTATTCAACTCTAATTCATTTGCATCTAGCCATTGAGAGAGTTCGCGCAGCCAATTATTCGCATCTGTTTCTGGTATTGATAGATTAGTGCCAGAAGAAAAAAAAAGAAACGTTGGTGTCGTCGGCGTACAGGAGTGTTTCTTGTGTGTGTGGGATAGATGCTATATCATTTATGTACAGAAGGAAAAGCTGTGGTCCCAATATCGAACCCTGGTATGCACCCGTTAATATTGGCTATATGTTTTAGGAGGCTGAATCATATATCACACACTGTTTCTAATCTTTTAAGTAGCTTTCCATAAGTTCAAGGGCGCGTCCTTGTTTGCCGTATCTGGGAGGTTTATTTAGTAAGATATGATGTTTCACTGAATCAAAGGCTTTCCTTATACCGAGGAATATTCCAATTGTTAGCAATTTTGTTCAATATTTTCTATAAGTGTTTCTTTTACATACAAAAGTGTTAATTCCGTTGATTTGTTCGTTTGGAATCGAAACTGGTATAATGAATGATATTAACTTGAATTTCACTACTCAGACGTGCAGTCAACAATATGTGACACGTTCGATAACTATCGAAAAAATACCTAGCACTGATATCGGGCGGCAATTGATGAAGCCATTCTTAGCGCCTCCTTTGAGAACAACACTTACCCGGGCTATTTTGAGCTCATCCGGAAGCCGCCCATCTTGAAGCACGCAATTGCACACATGAGGGAGCGGGAGAGCAATCAGGGAAGCAACCGCTTTAATTGGTTCAGCTTTAATCTCATCAAGACCTTCTGTACTACTATTGCTCAAGGAGTTAATATTGTGCATAATTTCCGCCTCATTCGTAGGCTCTACGAAAACGCTCTTGTATATGAACGTAATCTATGGGATCAGTTGCTCGTGCCGTGAGGTTCCTTAATTTACCGGAAGATAAGGAGTGATCATTAGACCTACCTGGCAGCTCAGTTGTAGAAAGGGTTACTCCATCAATAGCCAATTCTTCCGGTAACATATCAAGGCTGCATGTACCGCAAACCTCTTTGTAAGCTTTCCAGAATCTATGTTGATCAGTAATATTGTCAAGCTTGTGCAAGTTATAGAAATCTTTAGCCTGTCTGATTTTGGAGTTCATTTTATTTCGAAATTTCTTGCATTCTTTAAAATTTTCAGCATTCTTTGTTTTGAAGAACTCCTCGTATAACGTATTTCTTTATGTATGCTTTTATAACGTGCCAATGATATCCAAGGCTTTCTTGCATTTCTATGCTCTTTTTGCAAATGTGAGGCGGAAATGCGTGATCATAGGAATCGACCATTATTCTGTGAATGCGAGAGGAAGATGCTACATTACTGTCACTGATCACCTCAGGCAAGTCGGTGTGCATCATCATATATTTAAACGTTTCTATTGTTGTTTCGTTAAGTTTTCCGGCGATCCGCGCAGCGGCAAAATATGCAAAGTATAGGAGAATGGTGCTTACATCAATCAATAAAACGCCGGAATCAAGTTTTTCACTTGTATTAGAAAAGCAAGTCTGAATTTGTGTTTCAGTAGATGTTATAATCCCTGTGGTAGAGTTATTAAGGCTTTCAAATCCATATCGCAACAACGTGCTAAGGTATTCGGACTGAGCATGATCAACAGACAGTCAATGAATGTTTATGTCTCCAATAATCACTGCTTTGAACTCCGAGGTACATACAAAGATAAGAACATTTTCCACATGCTTTAGAAAACTCTGAATATTTCCGGAGGAAGGCCTGTATACAACTATGTCCACTACATCATTACGCATAACTGTGAACATTTCTCAGTCATAAGTAACCAAGGAGTGCTCGAGTAAAACGGAGTATTGCAAAGTACACTTCACATATACAGACACGTCGCCCCCTCGTCTATTTTGTCTACAGAGTCTGTGCTGATAACCTGGAAAGCAATACGCGTCGTTTTATGCAGAGTACCATGTCTCCGCGAAACATAAAATGTCAAATTTCAGTGCTCATGAATCAAGGTGCAATTCGAGCTGGTCACCCTTACTGCGCAAGCTGCACGCATTCAGGTGGGAAACAGACAATGAGCTGTGGGTCATCTTCTTAACATTTACATTGTCGTTCAATTCTTGAATGAGTCATTCCATTCATTTCATTTCATTTCATTTATTATTACCTTGAAGGCCCGAAGCCATTACACAAGGGGGGGGGGGGGGGGCAATACAAACACGCGTAAGTTGTTTTCCCGTCATGATGTTCAACATACCTCATTTTTTTTCATAAAATTTACTATCACAACAATCATCTTCCTGAACAGTTCATTAAAACACCTCCTTTCATATCAGCTAGAATTGATCACCTAAAAAGTTGATGTTCCTCGTTGCAGAACTGTGACCTATTCACATGCATTTCTACCTCCGACCACTTCCGAATGGAATCAGCTGCAGCCGGTAGCAGCTACTGCTATTACGGATACATTACGCTTCAATGAACTGTTCAGGAAGATGATTGTTGTGATAGTAAATTTTATGAAAAAAATTGAGGTATGTTGAACATCATGACGGGAAAACAACTTACGCGTGTTTGTATTGCCCCCCCCCCCCCTTGTGTAATGGCTTCGGGCCTTCAAGGTAATAATAAATGAAATGAAATGAAATGAATGAAATGACTCATTCAAGAATTGAACGACAATGTAAATGTTAAGAAGATGACCCACAGCTCATTGTCTGTTTCCCACCTGAATGCGTGCAGCTTGCGCAGTAAGGGTGACCAGCTCGAATTGCACCTTGATTCATGAGCACTGAAATTTGACATTTTATGTTTCGCGGAGACATGGTACTCTGCATAAAACGACGCGTATTGCTTTCCAGGTTATCAGCACAGACTCTGTAGACAAAATAGACGAGGGGGCGACGTGTCTGTATATGTGAAGTGTACTTTGCAATACTCCGTTTTACTCGAGCACTCCTTGGTTACTTATGACTGAGAAATGTTCACAGTTATGCGTAATGATGTAGTGGACATAGTTGTATACAGGCCTTCCTCCGGAAATATTCAGAGTTTTCTAAAGCATGTGGAAAATGTTCTTATCTTTGTATGTACCTCGGAGTTCAAAGCAGTGATTATTGGAGACATAAACATTCATTGACTGTCTGTTGATCATGCTCAGTCCGAATACCTTAGCACGTTGTTGCGATATGGATTTGAAAGCCTTAATAACTCTACCACAGGGATTATAACATCTACTGAAACACAAATTCAGACTTGCTTTTCTAATACAAGTGAAAAACTTGATTCCGGCGTTTTATTGATTGATGTAAGCACCATTCTCCTATACTTTGCATATTTTGCCGCTGCGCGCCTCGCCGGAAAACTTAACGAAACAACAATAGAAACGTTTAAATATATGATGATGCACATCGACTTGCCTGAGGTGATCAGTGACAGTAATGTAGCATCTTCCTCTCGCATTCACAGAATAATGGTCGATTCCTATGATCACGCATTTCCGCCTCACATTTGCAAAAAGAGCATAGAAATGCAAGAAAGCCTTGGATATCATTGGCACGTTATAAAAGCATACATAAAGAAATACGTTATACGAGGAGTTCTTCAAAACAAAGAATGCTGAAAATTTTAAAGAATGCAAGAAATTTCGAAATAAAATGAACTCCAAAATCAGACAGGCTAAAGATTTCTATAACTTGCACAAGCTTGACAATATTACTGATCAACATAGATTCTGGAAAGCTTACAAAGAGGTTTGCGGTACATGCAGCCTTGATATGTTACCGGAAGAATTGGCTATTGATGGAGTAACCCTTTCTACAACTGAGCTGCCAGGTAGGTCTAATGATCACTCCTTATCTTCCGGTAAATTAAGGAACCTCACGGCACGAGCAACTGATCCCATAGATTACGTTCATATACAAGAGCGTTTTCGTAGAGCCTACGAATGAGGCGGAAATTATGCACAATATTAACTCCTTGAGCAATAGTAGTACAGAAGGTCTTGATGAGATTAAAGCTGAACCAATTAAAGCGGTTGCTTCCCTGATTGCTCTCCCGCTCCCTCATGTGTGCAATTGCGTGCTTCAAGATGGGCGGCTTCCGGATGAGCTCAAAATAGCCCGGGTAAGTGTTGTTCTCAAAGGAGGCGCTAAGAATGGCTTCATCAATTGCCGCCCGATATCAGTGCTAGGTATTTTTTCGATAGTTATCGAACGTGTCACATATTGTTGACTGCACGTCTGAGTAGTGAAATTCAAGTTAATATCATTCATTATACCAGTTTCGATTCCAAACGAACAAATCAACGGAATTAACACTTTTGTATGTAAAAGAAACACTTATAGAAAATATTGAACAAAAATTGCTAACAATTGGAATATTCCTCGGTATAAGGAAAGCCTTTGATTCAGTGAAACATCATATCTTACTAAATAAACTTCCCAGATACGGCAAACAAGGACGCGCCCTTGAACTTATGGAAAGCTACTTAAAAGATTAGAAACAGTGTGTGATATATGATTCAGCCTCCTAAAACATATAGCCAATATTAACGGGTGCATACCAGGGTTCGATATTGGGACCACTGCTTTTCCTTCTGTACATAAATGATATAGCATCTATCCCACACACACAAGACACACTCCTGTACGCCGACGACACCAACGTTTCTTTTTTTTTCTTCTGGCACTAATCTATCAATACCAGAAACAGATGCGAATAATTGGCTGCGCGAACTCTCTCAATGGCTAGATGCAAATGAATTAGAGTTGAATACAAATAGAACAAAGTGCATCCTTTTTAGAAGTCGGAATACTATCGCTAACAATATTTCCTTATATTTTCGTAATGATGTGATAGAGCATGTGGATTCTATGAAATTACTAGATGTTTTTTTCATGAGAACCTGTCATGGAATTCACATATTAACTACCTCGAAATAAAACTATCCTGAGAAATAGGAGTACTATGGAAAATAAAAACAATAATTCCCAGGAAACTCAGAGCGCTTCTTTACTTTTTAATGTTTCATTCACATATTTATTATTGTCTCCTGATATGGTGTACCACTACTGCTTCCAATGTAGAAAACAGTTTTATCGCACAAATAAATGTCAATTAGACCTCTAGAAGGCTTAAAACATAACGAAAGCACGCAGTCTTTCCGAGACTGCCACGGAATATTGGTAGTAGACAAGCTTTACAAGCGCAAGCTTGCGACCTACGTGCATACAGAAATAAAAATGGTAGGCGACCCTAATCTTTGAATTACGTGTCTCTTAGTGGCATTTGCACCTCGGCGTTGGTGTTCTTTAGGTTAGGCAAGCAAACATCTTTTGCCCTGGCACGATATGCGAGTGAGGAGCAAAGGAGGGCGAGGAGGAAGCACCGCGCGCGCCACCTGGAGGGGCGTAGCCCCCTAGCGACCGGCGCACGAAGCCAGCATTACGCGCTCTCTCCGGTACTGACCTCAGAGCATGTAACGAGCGCACGCACGTAGTTTTTGCGAGCAAGCGAGCCAGCGAGCGAGCAGTGCGCGCCGGAAGAGGAAAAGCAAGACAGGGGGCATGACGTCACATCCGCTCTGCTTTTCTGCGCCAGGCATGGAAGAAGGAAACTACAGTGAACTAGAAGTCCAATATCTTCTAGTGCACTGTAAAGGAAACTGAGGAGAGGCCTTACCCCCTCTGTGCGCTACGAGAAAAGTGTGGAGGAAATGACGTAGTAGGTTCTCCTCTTTTTTGCTCATTTTTTTTATTTCTTTGCCGTAGCGGCCACGCCTTTCGGGCCACATAGGCGGCTTTGTTTTGGTTCTGTGCGCTCACACGTGTTACTCCGTAGGTTTCGTACCGGGCAGGTTTGCGTTCTTCTCCGTGTTTTGTTGCTCTGCGTTATCTCCACCGTGCTCTCCCAGATGTTGCTGTGGCCAGGTGGGACAGAAGGGACTGAAGTGCGTGAAATGAACGCGCATGCAATGCTGTACGCAATGTACCGTGCCACGGCAATGGACGAAGGAATGGACGAAGGAGAGGCCCTATACCCCCTCCGCGCGCTAGAAGAAAAGTGTAGAGGAAATGACGTAGTAGGTTCTCTTCTTTTTTTTGGGGTGATTTTTTTATTTCTTTGCCGTAGCGGCCACGCCTTTCGGGCCACAATGGCGGCTTTGTTTTGGTTCTGTGCGCCCACACGTGTTGCTCCGTAGGTTTCGTACCGCGTGGCAAAGGCGCCGTGCAGGCAGGTTTGCGTTGGTCTCCGTGTTTTGTTGCTCTGCGTTATCTGGACCGTGCTCTCCCGGATGTTGCTGTGGCCAGGTGGGACAGGAGGAACTAAAGTTCGTCAACGCTGTACGCAATGTACCGCGCCACGGCAATGGCAACCGACGAAGGAATATCCGCGGGGAATATTGCTCTCTTTGGCGGAATCATGCTAACGTGCCATCGCAGGCCGAAACCGATGCGCTTCAGAATCTGTACAATGAACGCCTTGCAGGTCAGTGATTCCTGCTTTCGACAGCGCATATGGTGCATTTGCGGCACGTAGACGTACGTTATGAATACATAGTTCGTGTTCAGTAGCAACTTGCTGTTGTGCATATTAAAACACATGTGGCTTAACTGTTGCTTGTTCCTCGCACTGCCCGCGGCAGCACGAAGTCTCAAGCAGAGCGCGTTCGAGGTTCATGCACACCTGCACAGATGTACCTCAATACACGTGCTGATAGAGCGTTACGCCGAATATTTGCATTTTGCTGCCCTTGGCACCGTGCGCCTGCCAGCCGACGCTTCATCCTGGAAGACGGCAAAGAACCGGCTGCTTTGACTTACGGAACGAATGCTCCCTACGGCAGGCGTATCTTATCTGTGCGCGCGAGAAGCGCAGGGAAGTGAAGGTTAGCGGATGCGCTGCAAGGGTCGGCCAGGCTCCACAGAACGTACGCCTGCGAACACATCAAACGGCTGTTCCATGGTCGCACGTCGGCCGGTTCTACGCGCGTACTGTTCTGCACCTTGTGCCGGCTATCGCAAACCTTTCGTCACGTGATGCTTCACTTACCGTGGTAAGAAGGCACCTAAGGCCGCAGTCAATGAATTTAAACGCGCGAAATCAGAAATGACCTTTTGCCTCCTCGCCGGCGCGCTGTCGTAGTGATGCGCGGCCACCCGAACTTTGTTCAATAACGCACGACGATTCCTCAAGCGAGAATGTGTTTGTGCTCATAAACTCCAAATGGATTGCAAATGGGTCGTTGTGTCGTACGTACGTGTCTACAGTGCGTTCTTGCAGTGCAGTGAGAATGCGTACATTTTTTTCGTATCGCCATACGTCTATCTCGCAAGACCGTCTGAGAGCCCCAGGAAGTCCAAGCAGAGAAAAGCAAGTAGAAGTCAGCGATAAAGGTGACCTTTTTTAAAATCGCACAAGAACTGGGCAGCGGCCAGTACCCGCGGTTGATGAGAATAGCTCATTTGGCTGGCCTGATAAAGCATGTTTATTTTCATAAAATCCGGTAAAAGCAGCTGATTCGACCTCACGGCCGAATTTGCGAAGTTCATTGTAAACTTCTTTCAACATGACTTCGGAAACGGTAATGCACTGAGACATCGCGATTACATGATTTTGTGTAGTATTGCTGCGGAGCGCGCGCGTCCGAGCAGCCCGGTTGCGCGCAGCGCGGCGTGGTTTCGCGGGAAACCTAAACAGGAGAGGAGAGCTGGCCCGAGAGGCGCCAACTTCCGGCTTCACTTTAGCTTCACAAAGAGTGACGTCAGGGCTTCTCCTGAGTTTCCTTCCTCCATGGCGCCAGGCAACTGTTTTCCATTAATTAGCCGGTTAAATATCATGCCACCTTCTTGTGTGTGGCGTCACTGGTAACGTCATTACATTCGCTTTGTACTTGCGGGTTTCGACAAAGTTGTGCTCACATGGCGGGTCTATAAAGTCTACGATTTTGTGCTTTGTTGCGCGGTAATCAGTGATTTCTAATTGTAATTTTTCCAGTTACTTCCGTAACTAAACTTCAACCTAAACTTATGTTCTGATATTATGTCTATAATGAAATGCATGAGTTATGTGCTGTACTATCTTTGTTTAGTTTTCATTTATCTTGAATTTCACCCCGGTCGTCTCAGAGGGTGAACCGGAAGTGCTGCGCAAAAAACAAGAACGTCACTCGATGCTCGTCCCACTAAAAAAGACCGTAAAGGCACGTGCACGCTAGCGGCAAACATGCCGTAACGGCGAACCGGTCTCCGGTGCCGTAGGACGTCTGCCGCGCGAGAGGTGTCCAAAGTAGACGGCAGTTCGGCCTGAGCACCGCCCGCCGCACGAACGACCGGCCAATCGACGACCGCGACGATGCGCACCTCCGCCACCGGCGTCGCAAACATATTTACTTCTACCGCAAGCAAAATAATTTCCGCCAGGTAAAGTGATGCGCAAATTTTCAATTATATGGAACACGATATCCACTATTAAACGTTAAACACAAACGAGAGCTCAGGCACTTGTCGAGCTCGGCTGCAGTGCGCGGTTACCGACTTATTATTATATTATTATTCCGAAGAACGACAACATCAGCAAGAAAATATTGCGGCTTGTAAGCGTCGGTGATCCATTCCGAAGCGCCGTCAGCTTTAGCTTTGAAGGGAAGAGGAGAAGGCCTAGCGACGATATCGGCGCCGCCGTGCGATCAGCCGCGGTGAGAGCCTGCCGGCGGTGCCAGAGTCGGTCGCTGATTTGCCACTTCGCTGTACGGCTGCCGCACAAATGGGTCCCGGTCCCGTCTTCTCTGCGGCAAAGAAATCTTGCCGTTCGCTTGCAAAACCGCCGTCGAACGGCGGTCCGTGAACGGCAAACGGCGTGCGGCGAGTTGCCGTGCCGGTAACGTGGAAGGGCCTTAATAGTTTTGAACTATCTTTCATGGTAATTAATCGAAGTTTTGATCTTAGACAATAAAATAGCGAGTACCAGAACTGCGAACAAATTATGATGAACAAATTCTAAAATATAAAATCCCTAATGTTTTTAACGAGAATGAAGATCTTATTTGAACGGCGCTCGTCACCAGCTGCTCTTAAGGGTGCTTTGACCTAAGCAATGCTTCTGTAAGCTTATCGAGTGTTGTGTTTTAAACGTATTTTGTTTTCCTTTTTTTGCGACAGATCTATGTTATGGCTTCATTTTTCTTTGTTCCTCATGTGCCGTTGTGCCCGTGCGTAAGCCAGATAAGACGACGATAACGTCAGTGTTAGCAATTCTGTGTACTGTCTGCTTGCTGCTTTACATCTACACTTTGTTTTTATTGATTTTTTTCTCTCCATGTGAGTATAAACTGAAATATGTACCTGATTTGTATCGCGCTGTTTGCTCCGTGCACAGTTTGTACGGGCCTCCAACCCAGTCAGGTGCAAGGAAGCGCCCTTTGTCTGGGACCCTTTGATTTATTGTCTAAGGAAACCAAAAAAAAAAGAGAAAAAGCTACCATTCTGTGCAGATCTGCTGGTCAGCTGCCTAGAGATATAATGGAAGCTGTAGATCTTAAAACGATGCGAGAATCTTGCGGCAGCATGGCCTCCGTTACAGATCGATGTGTTTCCTGTCAGGAAGCAAAGATTAGTTTTCGCTCTCCTTTTTCTTCAAGATCTTGAAGGGGCAGCGCAATATGACGAAGACAGAAGGCAGGAACACACAGGACAGCGCTGATCTCACAACCTGTGTCCTGTGTGTTCCTGCCTTCTGTCTTCGTCATATTGCGCTGCCCCTTCAAGATGTTCAACCAGTGCCAACGCGCCCAAATATCCATCCTTCTACAGGATTCTCCTTTTTGTGTATGTTCGGTTTATTGCTTGTCAGCGAGCATTTACTTGGCATGTTCATTAAACTTTCGGTTGTTAGGTCATCTCGGTTTTCTTCTTCGTCCTATGCGCTCTCTGGTGTCGTTTGCAGCCAGGCTATTCTTTGTTTTTCTAGACTGAAGCAAGTCACTTTAATGGCCCTCATGATGCTTCTGTGTACCTTGTAAATGTTTTCATTTCGGCAATGTTGCAAGAGCGTATAGTGTAAAGCAGTAAGAAAAGGGTGTGCTAGTTTCTAATTAAAAGCTTTATTGTGAAAATGCAATGATTTATAAAGATTACCAGAAAGTAGTACACCAAAAACGCCCAATAAAAAACAATGGTTGATGAACCAAACAATCAAAAACAGGAAAGCGAGAAAATACAAATAGATACATAGTCCAGAGAAAAAAAATTGTAATAACCAACAGCGCAAGCGACTACCTTCCAAGAAACTCAGTTTTTTTTTCAATGGCATGGAACTAGAAGAGTGTGGTTGCATAAGCAAGCTGTCAGACTTTATGTTTTAAAAAAACGTGTTTCTTGAAAGGTGCTGACATGCAAGATTGGCAATTGTAATGATTGTTTTTTTCCTGCACTCGGATTTTTATCCATATTTTCTTTCTGTGACGTTCTTATTTCTGTTTGGCTGCATCAAACACCAATTTTTACCTGTCTTTCTTGTTGAATTCTTTATGGTAAACTGCATAAATCGCCTCGTTTTCACAATAAACCTTATTTGGAAGTTAGCCCTCTTTCCTCTCTGGTGTCATCCTGTTGATAGTGCTTCATGCTATGCGCCCTTGCATCATTTATGTGTGTATGCATAGATTTGGATGTGAAATCTGGGCCTTGTGCGGGGGTATCGTTCTTGACCTGTGCAGCATCACGAATTCATTAACTACAGCGCAACATAATGACAATGCACCAGAACGAAGTTAACAGACAAAGCGCTTTGTTCTTGGCCGTTGCCTGTAACATATAGTTTATAATGGATACACACCAACTCGTCCAGTTTTCAGTTCTTATGCCGGGCTCATGAGCCTGCTTGTGTACTGGAACATCTGCATAGGCTATGTGCCCTGTAATTCAATTTCTTGGCCATGTGCTTGCACGTGGCGTGTCAGTCTCCCGATTTTTCTGAAAATCTTGTGTGATGTGCAGGCCCTGACAGTTTCTGGTGAACCCATCCAGGCACTTGCAATGCAAGTTTGCATTTCAAGTGCTTCTTTGATTGCTTTCAGTTCAGCTTCTCTGGGTGTACGATGTCCTGAAATTGTCCCCACGTGTATGGTATTTAATTTTATGTGCTTCCATACTACTGTTACTCTGTTATTGCCACATCAGTATACTTCATGTGCCTGATGTTTGTGTTTTCTTGATTAGAAACCTCCTCTGTGTGCGTGGTAGTTGCAACAGTCTCCTAGCCTAAGTGTTTATCCCCATATTGCACGTTATGGGCCTGCTGTGTTTCTGAAGGGAGGAGTTGTCTATGCAGCGCATATGTTAGCTGGCATAGTGTCCTGAAACCAGGTTCCGAGCTCTTGAGGTAAAGAATTTGTGCCGGAGGGTGCACCTTTGCTCGGTCTAGGGGCGTGTTTGTTTGATCTATCTCGTAATGTCTTCAAGCTCGGTAAAGTTGAAAAGACCTGTCAGTATCTGACACCTGTGTTCGATAAGTTGCATTTTTTTGTGCGCTGCTGGTAATTCATACCGTACAATACCTTGGGCACAAGTACAGCATCTGCGATTTTCCGTTGTATCCGCTCGTCCACCCCATATGATTTCGAGGTTCTTTTCACCAGGGGCGCTATAACGTAAAACTATTCCAAACTTTTCTATTCAAATTCTGCAATCAACCTACCGCGATTGGTCAAAACCTTTTTTGAACCACCCCCACTTCACCTGTCTGTCACGCGACGTCAAGATAACAGCGATAGCTCCCCATCTGACATGACGTGTACACACTGATTATGCATAATTTGACCGAACAAAACAAAGATAGTTATTTCTGATTCGATGGTTTTTGTCTTTAGCCCACGGCTATTGGTCAAAAGTTTTCGGGCTGCACCACTTCACCTGCCTCTCACGGGATGTCACAGAACCGCAACAACTTACCGCGTCAAAGTGACGCGTACGCGCTAAAGATGCATTAATATGCCGAACAAAACTGAATTTTCATCTGAATAGCCGCAGGCTGCCCCGTTCCGAAAGGATCAAAAGATGGCTGCCGCCGATCGCTCCGGCATTTGCTACTCGCCCCTACCGAAGAGCATGGGTTTATTTGCGTGTAATAAAACTTTTTGCGTGGCCGTGTAACGTTTTCAAAAACTTTCGGCACGTTTACGACCTCGTTCTGCCAACTCTTCTTTGCTTAGGATTCGTTTTAGCGTCATTTTTAAGCTTCCGTTGCATACCGCCGCGACTGTCGATGAGCCACCGCAAGCTAAGTAAGAGAAAGCGGACCAATCTCAGATGCCGGTACCACCCTCTTCATCCGGTTATCGATATTCAGTGCAGTGGCTCGGCCCCATCGAATCCCTCTCCACTTGAGCATGCTAGATAAGACAAGCCGCTCAGGCAATGTTATTCGTTTTTCAAGCAAACAAAACCTCCTATGAACGAGGGGAGCATTTGATTGGTTTGTTCAGACAACCCTGCGGGTGACCGCCCAATGCTTGCGTCGGCGGTTACGCAAATTTGACGTCAGGAGATTGGAATAAAAATATATTGGAATAGTTTTACGTTATACGGCTCCCTAGTACTCTCTAAACAGGCTTCATGCGCGACCGCGCCCGAGAGGCGCTGGCGATCGCGACTTAACCTCGCGCGTGGAAGGGAGGCAAGTGAGGAGGGGGGGGGGGGGGGGGGGGAGCGCCGTCTTCCGTCGCGCGCATTGCACCGGGGGAAGGGGAGGAAAGACGGCGATGTTGTACTACGGCAGCAGATGCGCACTCCATGGCCGCGCGCACCCTATTTTGAAAGCAATCTACGTCGGCGGGTGAGTCTCGGAGGTATGGCGGCTATGGGGGCGAGCTCCACCACTGGAAAAGCTGTCGCCACCGTCGGCGTGACCTGCCATGAAGGATCAAGTGGACACAGCGGCCGCGTCGGCTGCTTCGGAAGCGCCGAAGCGAGTTGAAAACGAAATAAAGTCCCACCTGCGCTGCGGTTCGGATTAAGTGGTTAGGCTTTACCGCCTTGGGAGTCTCCTTGACAACATTTGAAAGTACTATAATAGGTAGTGCAGCCTTTGGAGGCGTGCACCATGGTAGGCTACTGCTCGGTGCCGCAGTGCCGGACGTACGCAACGGAGCCTGATGTCAGCCTTATTCACACGTAGCCGCAGGGCAAGTAGCTGTGTGAAGATTGGCTGGCGAAACTTAGAACTGGCAGACAGCCATCGGCTACAACTCGGGTATGCAGCAAGCATAGAAGCTAGGAATATTTCTGCTACGGCGCCGGGACTGCACGATGTTCGGCGAGTATATACAGCAGAAAAAGCGCAAACGAGACGCTCGCCCGTGCCCGCTGCCCGGCTAATGTCATGACGGTTTGGTCTATGAACTTTTTGATGCTAGATACTGGCAAGTTCACTGGAACGGAAAGGCATGGCATGTGATCATGCTTGTGTTATGAATGAATGCACTGGATTACGAAAAAGAAGCAGATGGAAATCGCACGCTGAGAAGACCGATAAGCATACAGTGCGACGCAACTTGACAAGTAATACTGAAACGTCCAAGAATTTAGAAGAGAAACAAAAAAAGGTTCAGTCGTCGAGACGGCACATCACAGTCGCCGTAGTCGTCGAAGTCTCTATACCGAAATTATTTTAGAACAGTTCTGATAGCGTCCATGCAACAATGGTTGCTACTGTACTGTCAAATGTTCACATGCTGCGGCCTAAGCCTCACGGCACGGTGCGAAAGCGCGCACACAGCGAAAGCAAAACGTTGTGCACGGACATGCATGCAGACGCGCATTCGATCGCTGCGAACCCGTGCGATCGCTGCATTGAGGCTTCATTCTGTTATGCTCCATTTGGCTATACAGACAGCCCACTATAAGAACATATTTCACATAGTTTACTCTCAGCGTTTGCCTACCTTTCGCGCAAGAAGCCGGTTCGGAAGATTCCATCGCGGCGACCGCGCGCAGTGGCGTTCACTGTACGTATTCGATAAAGACAGCGTCTGTAGACGATTCTGTGCCTTCAGTTGGACCAAGAATATTATATCGACAGTGAAAAACTTCCCTCGATTTGAGAGTACTTGCATAAATGTCCAGGAGGGCTGCCGCGTGGTGTTTTTATTGAGCGCCGTAAGCGAAACCTATGAGGAGCGCGCCGCGTGATCCCTCATACTACGCAAGGGAGGCGCTTCCGACAGATGGCAACTCCGTAAATCCTCGCCGCCAATACACATCGATAAACACTTAGCGCGCACGCACACACGCACACACGCACGCACGCACGCGCACACGCGCACACACGCGCGCACGCACACACGCACGCGCACACGCACACACGCGCGCACGCACGCGCACACGCACGCACGCACGCACGCACGCACACACACACACACACACACACACACACACACGAACGTCAGCAGCGCTTTCGAAGAGTGTAACGCACAGTAGGTGCTTTGCCATGGGCCGAGAATGTGCTGTAGTGCCAAGCTCGAGTCCCGTTGAAGGTACAGTGCCGTCTTTGGTGCCGTCTTCAGTCTGATGAGTAGCGGCAGCAGTCGCACACAACATGTTGCAGGTCTTCAGGGACGTTACATTCAGAGCACATTGGCGAGTCTGTGAGCTTAATCTTACACGTGAAGTAGTTTGTGTGGACCACGTTGAATATAATGCGGCGAAGGCATGCTTGCTCTTGTCTATTGAGGCCTCGTGGCATGTAAAAGTCACACTATGTATCTATTTTGTATAGGGGTCCGTACTGATAGCTGACATCTTTCCAGATGGATCTCTGGAGACGCCAAGCGTGTGCAGATACCAGTGTCACCGCGTCTTTTCGCGAGAAAGGTATCTGAACCATTTCTCTTAAAGTATGGTGTCCAGCATTGGCAGCACGGTCAGCCTGGACGTTGCCTTGTATTCTGCAGTGGGCTGGTAACCACTGCACGAGGGACGGGTCGTTTGTCACTCGAGGCCACCCGTTTAACTAATTGGTGCAACCTCAAGTTGTGAACCTGTTCACACCCATCCGCCTGGCGCGCGCGGGGAAAATGCCTGCGGTGGTTCAAAAAAAGCGCGCCGCAGAAGGGGGTTTGAGGCCTCTCGTAACTGTCAAGCCTGATTGATAACGTGGCGGCGGTGCTTTTCTCCGCTCTGCGGCAGTTAGTAGTGCCAGCTGCGTGCTTATTCTACTTGCGTGGACGATCTGTGTGACCCATCGACGCCCATTACTCAGTTGGCACAGTGGGCGATGAGCTCGTCGAGACGAAAGCCCAGATGGTCCGCGCCGCGCTTTGCGGTTTGTTTTACTACGGTTTGTGGCGGTGGGCTTACGGGGATCATCTACAGCAAACGCCAGCGGTGAACCCAGATATAAGGTGCCCTTTATGGCATGGTATCATAGATTGATTATAGTATTGCACGGACCTGGGCTAGTGTAAGCCCGGGCCCAGCCCGGCGCACAAACGTTTTTCGGCAGGCCTGGGTCGGACTCGGGCTTGAAGTCACGGGCCCGGGCAGGACTAGGGCCCGCTCATGAAGGGCCTAAGTCCGCCCTTAGAGCACACGCGAACGTTATGCATTGCATGGTAAGGCATTCCGTGCATAACTGAAGTGACACGTGCAAAGAGTCGAAAACAGATGAACTTCTCAATTTTCCCCACAAAAACAAACATTATTTCCGCCTAAGGAAAAATAAGTTATACAAAAAACCGCTCTTTAAATCATTTTCTTGTTACCGCTTTAGTGATTGCATTATAACCATCTCGATACTAATATATTATCTTAGTGCCAACGCAAGGCGGTCTCTTTCTACTTGTGCGTTTATTTTATGCTGTATGCTTGTGAATTGACCTATATATATATATATATATATATATATATATATATATATATATATATATATATATATATATATATAGTTCAATGTCTCCTTATATATATATATATATATAAGAGGAAGGATTTAGCGCCAGACCCGAAGGTAAAACGTTCCAAAAGGAAAAAAGACAAACGTTATGGCATGTGTTTCTACTGACGTTTCTGCCAGAGTATCGGCCTTGAATGAATATTTGATGTTTAATGGCGCAAGGGCCAGATGTGGCCAAAGAGCGCCCTGGATTGGCCTTCGTCGTAGCGAATTGTAGCTCCGACGAAGGCCAGTCGCCCGACCGAAACGTCAGTGTCTTTCTTTTTTTTTTTTCTTGTTATGTTGTATATATATATATATATAAATGGATAGATAGTTCAAGTGGCTGAAGAGTTTTATAGAGATTTATACAGTACCAGTAACACCCACGACGATAAAGTGAGAGAGAATAGTCTAGAGGAACTTGAAATCCTACAAGTAACACCGGAAGAGGTAAAGAACGCCTTGGGAGCTATGCAAAGGGGGAAGGCAGCTGGGGAGGATCAGGTAACAGCAGATTTGTTGAAGGATGGTGGGAACACTGTCCTAGAAAGGTTGGCCGCCCTATATACACAATGCCTCATGACCTCGAACGTACCGGAATCTTGGAAGAACGCTAACATAATCCTCATCCATAATAAAGGGGACGCCAGAGACTTGAAAAATTATAGACCGATCAGCTTACTGTCCGTTGCCTACAAAGTATTTACTAAGGTAATCGCAAATAGAATCAGGAATACCTTAGACTTCTGTCAACCAAAGGACCAGGCAGGATTCCGTAAAGGCTACTCAACAATAGACCATATTCACACTATCAATCAGGTGATAGAGAAATGTGCGGAATATAACCAACCCTTATATATAGCCTTCATTGATTACGAAAAAGCATTTGATTCAGTCGAAACCTCTGCAGTGATGGAGGCACTACGGAATCAGGGTGTAGATGAGCCATATGTAAAGATACTGGAAGCTATCTATAGCGGTTCCACAGCCACCGTAATCCTCCACAAAAAAAGCAACTAAATCCCAATAAAGAAAGGCGTCAGACAGGGAGATACGATATCTCCAATGCTATTCACAGCGTGTTTACAGGAGGTATTCAGAGACCTGGAGTGGGAAGAATTGGGGATAAAAGTTGATGGAGAATACCTTAGCAACTTGCGATTCGCTGATGATATTGCCTTGCTTAGTAACTCAGGAGACCAATTGCAATGCATGCTCACTGACCTGGAGAGGCAAAGCAGAAGGGTGGGTCTGAAAATTAATCTACAGAAAACTAAAGTAATGTTTAACAGTCTCGGAAGAGAACAGCAGTTTACGATAGGTAGCGAGGCACTGGAAGTGGTAAGGGAATACATTTACTTTGGGCAGGTAGTGACCACGGATCCGGATCATGAGACTGAAATAACCAGAAGAATAAGAATGGGCTGGGGTGCGTTTGGCAGGCATTCTCAAATCATGAACAGCAGGTTGCCACTATCCCTCAAGAGGAAAGTGTATAACAGCTGTGTCTTACCAGTACGCACCTACGGGGCAGAAACCTGGAGGCTTACGAAAAGGGTTCTGCTGAAATTGAGGACGACGCAGCGAGCTATGGAAAGAAGAATGATAGGTGCAACGTTAAGGGATAAGAAAAGAGCAGATTGGGTGAGGGAACAAACGCGGGTAAATGACATCTTAGTTGAAATCAAGAAAAAGAAATGGGCATGGGCCGGACATGTAATGAGGAGGGAAGATAACCGATGGTCATTAAGGGTTACGGACTGAATTCCAAGGGAAGGAAAGCGTAGTAGGGGGCGGCAGAAAGTTAGGTGGGCGGATGACATTAAGACGTTTGCAGGGACAACTTGGCCACAATTAGTACATGACCGGGGTAGTTGGAGAAGTATGGGAGAGGCCTTTGCCCTGCAGTGGGCGTAACTAGGCTGATGATGATGATATATATATATATATATATATATACATATATCACATGACGAATGACAAAGGACCTCATACGGCCAAATTGCACGATCAAGGTAAATGCGTGATGGGCGAGATCACTAATGTTCCCATGAGAGAAACAAAAATTTCGGCCCCATTATTGGTTACACACTGTGACTGATCAAACACCGAGAAGCTGAGGCTGACGCATACGGCACAATCTGTAAGTAGCGGACGCAGTTTTAGTCCAGCTGGGTACGTACTTCACGAGAGGAGGACCTGCTTTGGTGGGAGTCGAACCCACGGCATGTGATGTTAAGGCCAAGTTAATTAAGGCACCGTTAATTAAGATAGCGTTAATTAAGGCACTCTAGCCCCGACCTTCGTAGGAGTCGGACCCTGGACCTTCGTTGTTAATTAAGGCCAAGTTTATTAGGGCACAGTTCATTAAGAGAGCAAAAAAGGCACTCTTACCCACGACCTTTGTTGGGAGTCCTATGGTGTTAATTAAGGCCGGGTTCATTAAAGCCAGTTAATTAAGATAAAGTTAATGATGACATTCGAACCCTCTACCTTTGTTGGGAGTCGAACCCATGGCATATCGCGTTAATTAAGGTAAAGTTTAAGCAGTTGATTAATATACAGGTAATTAAGGCACTCGAACCCACGGCCTTTAGTCGGAGCTGAACCAACGACCACTGGTGGGAGCCGAACCTACGACCTTTGGTGGGAATCGAACCCTCGACCTTTGGTGGGAGCAAAATTCAATGGCATCATAATGAATGGTGCCACCATTGATAATGCAAAGCACGACCTTTTGTGGGAGTCGAACCCAAGACATTTGGTCTTAAGGAAAAGTTAAGCGAAATTCAATGGCACCAAGATTGATGGTGCCTCCATTCATGGCCGAACTCACGACCTTTGGTGTTAAGGCGAAGTTAATTAAGATAGATTTACTTACGGCACTTGAACCCACGATGTTCGGTGGGAGAAGAGTACTAGGAAGTAACAACACATTCCGCTACAGAACTGCTTGTTGGTATAGTTGGTACTTGCTAAAAGACATGTTTTTTTGCCGCAAGTTAAAACACTGCCCGTGTTGTCTTCTATGTGTCTTCCTTTTGTGTGTGTTTTAACTTGTGGCGAAAAACATGTCTTCTCACAACACATTCCAATGAGAATTCCAAGTAATTTAATTAATGCCTCGTGAGCGCGCAGGCTTTCGCCTTCATCCTCGTTAGCGTACGCTGATGTGACGGTCGACTTTTTTGCCCAATGCACTGCCTATCTTTAAACAAAAACTCAGTGCCCTTCCACTCTCTAAAGAAGGATGACCAGCGAAGCTGTGCATTTGGGCCCCTTAAGAGGAAGCTTTAGCTGGGGACTAACTCCAACGCGGCCTATTCAAATACATGTAAAACGTAACAACGTTTCTCTGAGGTAACCCCTGGACCGATCTTATTGAAACTTAATCCATTTCAGAGATAAAGTTAAATACTAACGACCTTTCGAACCAGAATTTCGATTTAGGGCCTGAATTTTGTTAAAAAGGTTTTCACAAATTCGAAAGTCTGAAAGAAATAGAAGCACGAAGTTTATGAATTAAGAGCTCTGCATCAAAAACAGATATCGCGGTTCTGTAAACGGCATCCATTAGATCATTGAAAGCGGACAATTCGACGTGTCATTTTACATCTTACGTGAATTTTTTACGTTGTGTACAAGGGTTCTGCAAAAGCTCTATTTTCATAATACTACATTTTTCGAGATTCATTTGTAACATATCAATTTTGTCCACTTTAGATGTACTATTGATGCAATTCATAGAACTGTGAGATTGCTTTTCATTGCTGAATTGCCAGAGTTGTAAACTTGATAGTTTCGTTTTCTGAAAATTTTCGATACTTGCCAATTTTTAATAAAAAATTGACGATCTAAATCAAAAATTCGAAACTAACAGTCGCTGGATTTTAAGTTTTTTTTTTTTTACATGCAACAAACCTCCTCTAACTTGGTGCAGTGGTTGCCGAGAAAAACGAACTCTCCTTTTACATGTATTTAGATAGGAGCACGAGAGCTATAGCTTCCTCGGCGAACTGCACCGAACTGCACCGCATTGCACTATCTTCGGTATCGCCGCACGTACTGATAGCGAGTGTCCGCGCTCATCCAGGGTGATGCGTTCATGTCTGCTTGTGCGCGCTGACACCATGCGCTTGTTAATTCAGTTAGTAAACGAATGTCTCCAAGTTCATAGGGCCGATAAAATTACATATCCTTACTTCGCATAGCTGTGTACTAATTTGCTATCGCAATCGATGCTTAGCCTTTCGGGCGAAACTGCGACTTTTTTTAATCGCGTCGCTGATAGCAGGGGATAGCAGGAAGATAGCAGGATGATAGCGTTGGTGTAGTAAGTCGTCACGAAGATGTTCACGCTTCGATGCAAAATCCTCTTTTTTTTGTGCCTATCCGCTTGAAACAAAGTGCTTGGCTGTACAGGATTGTCACTTTACAATGTTTAACGTGGCTACAAAGAAAATGTTGGTTTGGTGCTTACCGGTTCATTTTCTGTAAACTGATGTGACAAGCCTGTTGTGCATACTTATACTCATATCCAGAAAAGTGATTGCGGCAGCCGAATATGCTGGGAGAATGAGATACTTGGCTGGACTGCATTGAACTGCGAAATGAAGTTCAGTAACTCTTCTTCGCCGTGGGACTAGATTAGAAATACATCATCGATGATTAGTTTGCAGTACATTGGTTTCAGCTCGCAGCTCTCAAGAAGCTCTGATTTCAGTATGCCCATGAATATTTTCAAGTAATTAGCACCTATTTTAATTCCCATTGATGAGCCGTTTACTTGCGCAAAATACTTCTCATTATATTTAAAAATATTTCGGTTTCAGTTTATTATTCCTTAAATACAATGAATTGGTAAGAGACAATATACAGACGAGGGTGCCAAAGTCAAAGACTGCAACGGTACCCTCGGTTAATAATAACAATGTAGAGATGTATTAAAGATGTATGTAGAGATGTACTTCCAATACCAATTTTAACCAGTTGCCTTCTGCCAAAAAACTCACGCACTACGTGACGCCTGTGGTAGATAGGATGTTCTACATCCCTGCCGTGGCCGTAAGGGGTGGTTCTAGTAGACAGACATAAATACCCCAAAAAGAGGATGGGGAAACGGCGCCACGGTATCTGAATTGCGAAGACGGCCACTTGTTTTTTCATCCACTTTTATTTTCATTCATTTACCATGTATTTATGTCAGTCAAGAGCTACAGTTTAACGACTAAGTGAAAGCAGTTAGTCTTGGCGAATTTAGCGTCTGCTTATGACGTCAATCAGGCCTAATAATTTAACGTAATTTTATTTACTAACTGAATTAACTATGCCTAAGCAGTGTTCCACTTTCTTGCGTCGCATTCGAATTTCACTAATTGCGCCATAGTACATGTTGTTCATTGACAGTCCTTGCATCCAACGTGGGCGAACGACGAATTATCGTCCGTGGCCAATGAAACGTCGTACAGAACTGATCAAGTGCATTGCTCACCGGCGTTCGGAGGCACCGCGTGGCGCTTGAGCGCTGCCACGGTGAGCTGCAATTGGAGCACCGTGCGCATGGGGATCACTTCGCTGGGGCCTGGCATGCGCTTCACGTACTTCCACGTACGGCGTCGGCTCGCATGCGCTGCCAACAGCAGCACGGCCGACGCGCTGGCGACAGCTACGAGCAGCAGCAGCAGCAGCAGCAGCAGCAGCATCGCCGGTGAAGACCGCAAGGCCGAGTGTCGCCGCAACCTTCGACTATCACCGCTCTTGCGACTTTCTCGCGAGGCCCCGAGGAGGAAAAGCACGCGCATTGGGGGCCAAATGGCTCTCCGCTTATGTGTGTGCACTCGCTCATGCGTCGCGGCCGATACGAGGTGCCACGTGGGGGCTCTTGTTTTCCTCGATTGCTGAATGTTTTTGCACGCACAGCGTCTGCGCCGAATGAAGAAAACTGCACATTTGTGCCCAACGTTTGCCTCCGTGTCTCCGATAATTCGTCAGGGCCAAGAAAGAAAGCTGCACTTTCTCCTGTAAGAAATTTAAATGCTCCTGGGGTGCTTAGTTAGGGGATGTAATCGGCGTGGTTGCGATTCCGTATTGGCTTGTTCGGCCTCCTCTGTGTCACCGTTCATTAACCGCTTAGTTAGTCGCGGGCTTTTCTTTGAAAGCACCGTGAAAAGGCAATTGGTATTCGTTGCCTGCAAGACGTGTCCTGCGTGCACGTCCTTGAGCGCCTGTAGCAGCTGCCCGTCTGTGTCCTATGAATACAAACAAATCTTATACTGTATTCAAGCCTAAGCGAAACTGAAAGCATTACAGACTTCTTGCTCGAAGCACACGCATTCTTGAAGCAACCAAGCCCCCTGATTTTATACATATATGACGATTATTTTCTGCGTTGAGAAAGCTTTGCGACATGCCAGTCTGCAAGAGCTATTAACGCGTCAAGCAAAATGAGGCATGCTGTATCCCGAATAAGTATCAATCTAGGATTGGTGTAGTGTTCTCTAACAACACTCTGCAAGAAAACGGAATACCTGAGGGAGCAGTACAGCGGGAGTAGGTAACGTCAATTCCCTCCGCATCATACTTCATGAAAGTATTTCACATTATGCCTCTATCAGTAATGCTCATTAGTTTCGCGTCCTGTAAATGCATATAAGTGAGCACTGAATTCCTCGGTAGTGAGTTAATTGTATATGCTTGCCCGATCAAACTGTTTTCGGTTTCATTAGCAAGAAAGAACGCGTTTACCTTCTGAAAAGGATGAGATGTGCATACTTAGTCTCTCACTGAGATGAACACGAAAAGGTGTGACATAGAACGTAGAACAAAGAACGATTTTTGGGCGTCATCTTTGACAGTTAGCTCACAATGGTCCGGCATGTCAAAGAAATATAGATGAAATGTTAAAAGAACGAATATATTGATTCGTTCACATAAATATTCAGGTACGCAGAGGTGGCTGGTGTATCTTAACACTGCTTGTTCCATTTCGCACGGCTTAGAAAAGTACTGTTTAACCGTTACAATTAACTAAATACAGCATTTCAACTAATCAAGCCAGTGAGTAACTTATTCGTTCGATTAGGAAGTTATCTCTAGCCGACAAACCCTGTCCGGAACAAGCCCCAAAAAATATGTTGCCCCTTGAAATGCAGCGATCGTGTGCGATAATATAGGCCGATGGCGGCTACTTCCAACAAGGAAAACACCGAGAAATACTTCCGCAAAGAGGCACAGAGCCTACAGTTATGCGTAAACCGCACCTAAGTGACACCTTGCTTCTGTGTCAGCGAGTACTGGTTGATGATGCTGCGAGATAAGCGAAGATCAGCGAGATAATCGAAGCGGAAAAACGTTCAAAATATGCTTGCCTCAGTACCCCCTCTGTCGCTCTCACAAACACGGTGCGCGCAGTTACCTCCACGTTAACAAAATAATGCTGCGTGATGTCACTTGATTATCTTCTGCGCATGATTGCCGTGCTTCGGTGTGACATGTATGTATAGCAGTGCTTTCTGATAGGAAATAAATTGTTGGAAATTGAGCGCGTTGTTCACGCCTCAGTCACTTATGGTGTTTGTTCCGCTGCCTAAACTATAGGTGATGTTCTATCTACAAGGCAATCATATAAGCTTATGTAAATGCACTTTTCTCGCTCAAACAATTCGAAAACAAAGTAAACTTCCCAGGATTTGTAAGTGCTTTCCATCAACAGTTTCTTCCTGGCTTCAGCTTTTTTTTTTTTTTTTCAGCCAACCTGGTTTGCGTTGACCGGGGGCGCTTGTGTCTTTCTGTCTGTCATTTTCAATGAGTTCTCTCCGAAATTTTGTTGCATATTATTATTGCTAGCAGAATTGCTTGAAAGAACTGCTGTCAATCTGCTTGTTGTTATGTATATGTATTGCTGTACTTCGACGCCTTTATTCCTCTAATACCCCTACGGGCGCTATAGGTACTCTAAATAAATGCATTAGATGCCAAAATTCGGTCGCAGTTCACAAAACAGCGAAATGAGACAGTCCTGTGCTAAATATACTGACCATGAACATCGACCTGAAACATTCCAGAACACTGCACTCTGTCAAATGTGATAGGGAGCACACCGAAAACTCGTCGTGCTGCACATTCTGAAAGAAATTAAAATAATTGTAACAGTCAAAGACAAGTAAAACATATGTCGACCGTGACTACAAGGACTGGAACTGGAGGGGCAAGAAGGCCGCTGAGTCTATGATCTTCAGAGCTCTTCTTCGTTCATTGCGGCCTGAGAACGTGAAAGTGCGCCCTAGGAGAGAGCCTCCAGAGCCTCTCAGGAGGCAGCGTACACAACACCGGCGCCTTTGGAAACCAAAGGCTCTCGCACGAAAAAAAAAAAAATCAAGAGATAATGAGTCCAGGCGAACATTCCTGAATGTGATTTGAATTTCTTGCGGACACCAGAATACATTGCTATAACTATTGTCATTCATATTATATTATTATTTCATTTATCATCCACATTATCATTATAACTATAGCTATGCAGATAACGTATTGCCTTACCAAGCGAGTTATTTGTAATCTTGACGACTTAACAGAGCTACTATCTTAATACGAGCCCAAGTTGTTCTGTGGCCAGGAGACGCATCTAAATTCTAAATTTTCTAATTTCCTGAAGAGGTATGCCATCTCCCGAAAAGACCACGACGATGCTACGGTCTTATCCTGGTGGGTGGAAATTACTGTGGGCGAGTCTGTTGCCTAGCAGTATCGACCACTTCAGACACCGCTCAACGCAGTATCTACACTAGCAATCCAGTTGAACAAGTTACCAATTGCGCCATATACGTTCCACCTACATATCCACCAACAAAAACATAATTGTATAGCCCGATTTATCACCGTCCAGGACCTTACACTACATATTTGACAAGTAGCAGAGCTATAAAGATGAGTACGAAGAACAGCTGGAGACTTCTATGCTCACAACACTCTCTCAAGAGGATCCCGCGACTGCACGAGAAGCCGACTCAAGAAAAACTTTCTGGCAACATCAGGTGCATGCTTATTTATTAAGAAGGAGCCCATTGATTACAGTATGCCACATCGTTTATATTCTTCTGTCTACTTATCGCTTGGCTCTGCCACGCTTCTTCTCCATTTACAATGCAGTATCATAAGAAAATCCTTTGTAAGTGATCATTTCCCAGTAATGTTAAACTTAATAAAGGAGCACGACTGCCCCCGCATCTCCCTCGACGGAAATTTGTGTCGGAGGATACCAAGAGGTTTAAACAAACTACCTGCTTAGCACGATATTTTATTAGCCAATTTACCAAGATAATGAAGCAGCGTAGTATTTCTTACAACGTTTATTACTGACGCAGGCTAGAAGTTCATTCTACAAAGAAACGACAGTTCATGCACAAGACTACTCTCCTCATGGAATGGCTGTTGCAAACAGGGGCGAACAAAGCAAGATAAAACATGGGGAACACTGCTTCGATCATCAAAGGCAGAAACAACAGCAACAGCAACGACAGTAGAGGGAGGAGATGGGGAGAATGTTAGCGAGAGAATGGAGAGAGAGGAGGAGGAGGCAGTTTTGCGAGCTACAACGCTAGAACCCAGAATGGCGCCGAAGCGTGCACTTAGCACCGACAAGACGAAGGCTCGCATAAAGCGTCGAGCGGAGAAAGAACAACAAACACAAGCGGAGCAGACAAAGTAACATCTCACATCCCGTCACGACTGTCGTATGCCGTCACTGTATCACCGCCAAATAACGTCAATGAACTCAAACAGCAGACAAAGCTTCGCTTACATCGATTCCCACCGTGCGTGGGATCTGTATATTTTTTTTTCGCTTTTGTGTTTGTCTGCAGCATCAGGACGATGCTCTTTAATATACAGGAGGCATTGACACGTGTACTCTCTCCGGTGACCACTTTTCATCGGCTACCAAATATTAAACGCTATCGCTCAGCGGCGGACGCGCCTGCATGTATCGCAATTTCTCTGTTATCGATGGTTCTCTCCGTTGTCGCCGAAACTTATGTCATCTGATTGTATGCGCGACGCGAACTGTGTACCATTTTCTGGAAGGCACGCAGGCACTAGCAATTACGCTGGAACCTTCTACGAGTCATGTATGTCTACGCGCTTGACCCGCAGCTCAAATTTTTTGACGGTCGCCGAGTGTGCTGAGCCGCTATCGTGTTGCATTGCGTTTCACTTACTTTTTGTGGGCAAATGTTCCCCTATAGAGTTAGTTTCGGGATTCACAGTTGTCGTTGTGTTCTAGCTTCACTGTCACTACAGCGCGACAGATGTGCATCATGAACTCTAGAAAAATGTGTTTTGTTCGGCCATTTTAAGAAACGGATGGATGGATGGATGGATGGATGGATGGATGGATGGATGGATGGATGGATGGATGGATGGATGGATGGATGGATGGATGGATGGATGGATGGATGGATGGATGGATGGATGGATGGATGGATGGATGGATGGATGGATGGATGGATGGATGGATGGATGGATGGATGGATGGATGGATGGATGGATGGATGGATGGATGGATGGATGGATGGATGGATGGATGGATGGATGGATGGATGGATGGATGGATGGATGGATGGATGGATGGATGGATGGATGGATGGATGGATGGATGGATGGATGGATGGATGGATGGATGGATGGATGGATGGATGGATGGATGGATGGATGGATGGATGGATGGATGGATGGATGGATGGATGGATGGATGGATGGATGGATGGATGGATGGATGGATGGATGGATGGATGGATGGATGGATGGATGGATGGATGGATGGATGGATGGATGGATGGATGGATGGATGGATGGATGGATGGATGGATGGATGGATGGATGGATGGATGGATGGATGGATGGATGGATGGATGGATGGATGGATGGATGGATGGATGGATGGATGGATGGATGGATGGATGGATGGATGGATGGATGGATGGATGGATGGATGGATGGATGGATGGATGGATGGATGGATGGATGGATGGATGGATGGATGGATGGATGGATGGATGGATGGATGGATGGATGGATGGATGGATGGATGGATGGATGGATGGATGGATGGATGGATGGATGGATGGATGGATGGATGGATGGATGGATGGATGGATGGATGGATGGATGGATGGATGGATGGATGGATGGATGGATGGATGGATGGATGGATGGATGGATGGATGGATGGATGGATGGATGGATGGATGGATGGATGGATGGATGGATGGATGGATGGATGGATGGATGGATGGATGGATGGATGGATGGATGGATGGATGGATGGATGGATGGATGGATGGATGGATGGATGGATGGATGGATGGATGGATGGATGGATGGATGGATGGATGGATGGATGGATGGATGGATGGATGGATGGATGGATGGATGGATGGATGGATGGATGGATGGATGGATGGATGGATGGATGGATGGATGGATGGATGGATGGATGGATGGATGGATGGATGGATGGATGGATGGATGGATGGATGGATGGATGGATGGATGGATGGATGGATGGATGGATGGATGGATGGATGGATGGATGGATGGATGGATGGATGGATGGATGGATGGATGGATGGATGGATGGATGGATGGATGGATGGATGGATGGATGGATGGATGGATGGATGGATGGATGGATGGATGGATGGATGGATGGATGGATGGATGGATGGATGGATGGATGGATGGATGGATGGATGGATGGATGGATGGATGGATGGATGGATGGATGGATGGATGGATGGATGGATGGATGGATGGATGGATGGATGGATGGATGGATGGATGGATGGATGGATGGATGGATGGATGGATGGATGGATGGATGGATGGATGGATGGATGGATGGATGGATGGATGGATGGATGGATGGATGGATGGATGGATGGATGGATGGATGGATGGATGGATGGATGGATGGATGGATGGATGGATGGATGGATGGATGGATGGATGGATGGATGGATGGATGGATGGATGGATGGATGGATGGATGGATGGATGGATGGATGGATGGATGGATGGATGGATGGATGGATGGATGGATGGATGGATGGATGGATGGATGGATGGATGGATGGATGGATGGATGGATGGATGGATGGATGGATGGATGGATGGATGGATGGATGGATGGATGGATGGATGGATGGATGGATGGATGGATGGATGGATGGATGGATGGATGGATGGATGGATGGATGGATGGATGGATGGATGGATGGATGGATGGATGGATGGATGGATGGATGGATGGATGGATGGATGGATGGATGGATGGATGGATGGATGGATGCATGCATGCATGCATGCATGCATGCATGCATGCATGCTATGGGCGTCCCCTTTGGAACGGGGCGGTAGGTTGCGCCACCAAGCTCTTGCTATTATACTGCCTAATGTCCTACCTAGGCTAAACAATAAAAAAAACACGATGAACTCCCACAACCACATTTTCTGATCCCCTATTGCGAACTGTGCTTTTGTACGTCTCCGTTTTTTGTCATTTCCATACTTTTCTTCCACCAATCCTTCTGGATGGATGGATGGGGATGGATGTTATGAGCGTCCCCTTTAGAACGGGGTGGTGGGTTGCCCCACCAAGCTCTTGCTATTATACTGCCTAATGTCCTACCTAGGTTAAACTATAAAAAAGGAAAAAAGAGCACTATGAACTAGAACACCCAAATTTTCTGATCCTCTATGGCGAACTGTGCTTTTGTACGTCTCCGTCTTTGGTCGCTTCCCTACTTTTCTTCCACCAATCCTCCAATCGCCTCTTACTAATGCCTATTGCGGACATGTTTACTTTACCACTGCTCCCGCTCAACCCAAGGGCTTCAAGGAGGCCAGTGGTGCCTAAATCGACCGCTGGGTAGACGTCTTCACATTCTCATAAAACATGCTCCATAGTTTCCCTAGCTTTACCGCAGCAAGCACATGCTTCTTCTTCCTTCTTATATCTCGCTTTATAGGTGCGTGTTCTAAGGCATCCCAATCGCTTCCAAATGTAATGAGATTCCCTTTGAGTTATCATAAATGGTTTCTTTCCTGATTTCGTTTTTTCCTCTTAAGTAGTTACTAATGGCAGGTTTCTTTTCCTTTGCCGCCACCCATGAGATTACTTCAGCCTCTCTGACTTTCCGCTTGACCTTCTTTGTTGCTGTATTGCCCACCCTACATGCCGCATACTTGCTGGTAAGCTTCCTAGTTCTTTTCCTTCACTGTGAATCATTGTTTTTCCTGTACAGATACCTGAACACTCTCCCAGCCCATTTACTTTCTTCCATATTCCTCAGCCGTTCTTCTTACTAAATTTTACTGCGAGCTTCCCTCACTTCAAAACTAGTCTAGCCCATATCACCCTGCACAGCTTCATTTGTAGCTTCATTCATTCTTCCCGTGAGCACCCAGTGCGAGGCGACCCACTGACCTTTGGTTCCCGTCGAGTCCTGATTGTACCCCATTTAAATCAAACAACCGCATTTCCAAAAGTAAGTCCTGTAACCATTACACCTTTCCACATACCTCGGAGGACCTCATACCTATTGTATCCGCATAGTGATTTGTGCTTCATTATGTCTGAATTTCTCTTCCCCTTCACTGTTATTGTTTTTTACTGTGTTTCCATATATCTATTGCCTTCGTTTATCCATATACCCAGGTATGTTCTGTTACCCGAGGCATTTCCTGGCCCTCTATCTCCACTGTCTGTTCACTGTTTTCATTGAGTACCATAACACCTGATTTTCTAACACAAAATTTCAAACCTAAATTGTTGCCTTCCTGTCCACAGATATTAGCCAGACGTTGCAAATCACTTTGCTTGTTAGCTAGCAACACAATGTCGTCCGCATAAAATAAACCTGGAAGCTGCTGCTCTACTACTGTACCCGCTTGTTTGTATGAGAGATTGTGGCTATGGTGTTAGGCTGCTGTGCACGAGGTCGCGGGATCGAATCCCGGCCACGGCGGCCGCATTTCGATGGGGGCGAAATGCGAAAACACCCGTGTACTTAGATTTAGGTGCACGTTAAAGAACTCCAGGTGGTCAAAATTTCCGGAGTCCTCCACTACGGCGTGCCTCATAATCAGAAAGTGGTTTTGGCACGTAAAACCCCATAATTTAATTTTTTTTTTTTTTTGTATGAGCGATTAGACCCGATATTACTTCATTCTGGACTCGTACCAACTAGCGCCCCAAGTGGCCGCGGCACGAAGCTAGCGCGTTTTCAATGGAACGAGCAGGTTTTTCGCGAATAATAAAAGCTGCAGGTCGATTGCTGAAAAAGGCAGGAGACAGACATGTTCTAGAAGACAATTCACTAGAGCCAAATGCAGTGATCATGCTGTGGAAAGCTAGAATTTTGTTCCCAGAGCCGTTGAAGATTCAGTAATGGAAGCCTATGGAAACTACGAAAATTCACACTCGATTTTCGAGACAAAAACGGTCGCTGTGATAAAGCTACGGCTGTTATCGTAAAAGCCGCTACAGCGTATGTAGTCCGGAGACTCTGCTTTCGGTTGATGCCTATCTTGACTCTTTACATATGGCGTAACACTGTTCCCGAAAGCAATTTTTGAAACACAGTCGTGAAAGTTCACGTGGTATCTATGAAAACCCGAGCGTACTTTATTTATTTATTTATTTATTTATTTATTTATTTATTTATTTATTTATTTATTTATTTATTTATTTGGGCAAAACAATAAAAGGTTTGCCCGCAAGGTAAGGCAAAAGGAGGGCAAGAACCTCCTAACTAAGGCCTTTACCACGCTGGAGCAGCTGAAGTAGCAGTTTACTAATAAAACGAAATACAACTAATAAGAAAAAGAACATCAAAAGTATTTACAGCAAAATTTTAAACACATTGCAAAGTATCAACCGTTTGCAAAATAGCAAGTAACTAAATAAATACTGCACTGCAAAAAATAAGAACATTCTGTTACTAACAAAAGTTATACATTCAGAATAAAACATTTATAACGTCACTATTGACGTTAAACAATTTAAAATTCCATTAACATTCCTTAAACATGCTGTGATCAGAAAATAGTATGTTTTGTATTGCATGTTAAAATTTGTGACTTGTTCTGAAATTTATAGCTTCGTCAACAATGTTAGGGTACTTATTGCATAAACACATCGTTTCATATTGGATAGTTTGCGTGCCATATTTTGTCCTTGTTTTCTTCATTACTACTGAAGTGTGACGCAGGCCGTGTCCTGTGTCTCTACTGAGGTAGCGATTTGAAAATTGTTCAGTGTTGCTGGAGACATTTTTAAATAGCCGTATGCGGATCTTTGTTTTGTAAGAGTCTCTAATATTAGGAATGTTGTAGCACATCATTAATATAGAAGATCCTATGTATTGCTTTGAGGAGTCAAGCAACCGAAGAGCTCGCCCTTGCAGTACTGCCAATTTTTCTATCTGTTTTATTACCACTTCACCATACAAAGAGGCAATAGCTAAGATGCGAGTGCACAAACAAAAGGTACAGTTGTCTGAGAAGCCTGACAGGCACAAAGCATCGGATCTGTTGTAGCAAGCCAACAGATCGTGCAACCTTAGTGCGTACCTTATGTGCTCTGTCCAGCTTAGGTTTTTATGAAATGTAACACCCAGAAACGCATGGCGTGAGACATGTTCAAATTGCGATCCACAATAAAAAAATCTTTACGTCGTAATCTATTTGCTTATTCTTGGAGTAAAATACTGTAAACTTCGTTTTTTTTTTGCGTTTAAGTCAAGCTTATTTAGATATAGCCACTTGCTAAGTTCTTGTAACCAATGAGTTGCAGTAACTTCTAGTCCGTGAAGGTCTACTCCGGAAAAAAAGACATTAGTGTCGTCAGCGTACAGTATGATTTCATCTGTCAGTGGAACGTTTGTTATGTCATTTATGTAAATAATGAATAATAACGGCCCTAAAATGGAGCCTTGTGGTACCCCATATTTAATTATGCTCTTTTCAGAACTGTACCCTTCCAAGGAAGTATAGTGAAATCGAGATTCAAGCTAGCTATGCGTAAGTTCTAATGCTATGCCTCGAACGCCATATACTTGGAGTTTCTCTAGACAGTTATGTTTTATGCTATCAAAAGCCTTGCGAAAGTCTAGGAATATACCAATGGTAAAATTTTTTTTCGTCGATTTTATTTATAATTCTGTCTCTGACTCTTAATAATGCCATTTCGGTTGATTTATCCTTCTGAAAATCATACTGCGTATCCGCAATAACGCCTTTGTCCACACACAAAAAAAAAACTATTTAGACGCTTATATATTGTCACATAGTAGTGACGTTAAAGAACACAGTAGCAATACTGTGAAAGACAAAACTAGCTTTTACTGGCTGAACCTGTGCCCACAAAAACAAGCTACACTTAAAGCACAACGATAGCGGCGAACACAACCGGCGATCGTCGAAAATCTCTTCAGCGGGTCAAGAGCGTCGGCTTTTAGACATCAGTGGTCGAATTTTCCAGAGTAATCGCTGGGAGCCGCGCGCCTTCTACAAAGTTCTGCACTATTTGCGTCGCGCACACATGCGATCAGATTACACAAGGCTCGGTGACAGACTGCGAATGGAACCATCGATAACGTTCCAGAAACTTCCGATACATGCGGGCGCGTCCTGCGCTCTGCGATAACATTTGTTGGGCGGTGAACCGTGATCGCTCGATAAAGATAAACACGTGCACGTGTCAATATAATACGTTCAGCCACTTTGGAAAATACCGACAATACCGAAATTGGTCCATAATTATTCAGGTCATTGTGTGTACCACCCTTAAAGTTACAGCGACAAGAGCTATCATTATTTTTTTTTAGGAAAAATTCCACTGGATAATATACTGTTACAAATGTGTACCATCAGGCCACAGATTATGCGAGCAACTGCTTTAATAGGCTGGACTTCATACTCATCCTCGCCAGCAGCTGATTTGTTACTCAAAGAATTAAAACAGAAAAAAATCTCACTTACAGATGTAGGCGTAAGAAATATAGTCTCGTTGACGCGATGATTTATATAACTTCCAATATTATGTTCAGGGCAGAAAGCAGATATAGAAGTTGAAGCACCGACATTAACAAAATGATTAATAAATAAATTAGCTGCATCGTTACCCCAGTACTTACCTCCATTTACAACAATTTCGTGTGCGACACTCGGTAAAGATGACCCTATTAGCTCGCGGTATACATAACTTGCACGCACGTCACTTCCGGCAGCTTCCGTGACCGCGTCCGCCATTGCCGAGTACCAACCGAACCGGCAGCCGTACGGACGACTGTGTTTGCGTCTTTCCGTAGTCCTTGCTTTATTCGAAATAATGCCTATATGCGCAATATATGGTTGCCGAACAAGAAGCAAGAGTGCTAAGAGGCCCAGCTGCACTGGCTCGAGCGTAGGATTACACAGTTTGCCTAAAATAATAACTCGGCTGTGTGAGAGAACGAGGATTCTCTCCGAAAAGCGCAGGAGCCTCTGGCTTGCTCGTATTAATAGGAGCGACTTGAAGAACCTTGAAAACGTCCGTGTCTGCGGTCGCCACTTCATCACAGGTAAGAAAAAGGCACACCCGCATGCATTTACACACCGATATAGGCAAGCCATGTCGCTGATTGCGATGCACGCACGCAATAGATCTCGTCCACTGTTTACGTACGCGGATCTTTCTCTCGCTTCTGTTACTGTACGCTGCACGCCAGGAATTCCTGATTGCTGTTTACGTACGAATTTCGCTTTTTTCGCTGCACGCCAGCAGTTCTTGAGTGCCGTTTACGTACGCTGCTCACTTTTTCTGCTCATTCTTAAAACGCTGCCTGTGCAACGTCGTGATGTGCCGTCTAAAAACATGGGTGCTTTCGTGTCGGTAGCTCGAAGTCTCGCCACCCTATGCGATCATTACATTGGGAGGCTTCGCGATGGCTCTAAATATTTGCAGGCAAGCCTTCCAAGTTGATGGATGAGGCAAACCCTGACTGGGCACCAATGCAGCATCTGGGTTACGGAAGTGAAAGACCTTTGACCAACGAAGCGAGGTTCCAGCGATCGAAGAAGCGCAGCCAAAAAAAGAAAGAAAAGGATGCTGTCGAAGCCAGCGTAGCAGCGCAACAGTCTCCCGCGGGTATCGAGTTTCCCGAAAGCGGTGCAAGCTCGGAAAATGAGGCAGAATGTCGAATGGAGCTTCCAGTTTCTACTGTGGACTCAGAACCACGCAGACGTAAGTTTGCAACAAAATTTTGTGATACTGCCTACTGTGAATCACTTGAAATTTGGTTTACATTTTTTTCTTCTTTTGCAGGTGATATTGGTGTGCAGACAGATTTAACGGGGCACAACATCCAAGCACTTAAGGCAGACAACAAGAGACTTACTTCTGAATTGTGCACCTTAAAAAAGCAAAAAGAATTGCTTGAAGTTACGGAAGAATCTCTGCGTCAAGATGATGCCAAAGTTGCCTTCTACTCGGGAATGATAAACTATTCGGTCTTGCATGCTATATTCAAACTGGTCGAGTCGGCTGTAAAACATACGCCGCAAAATGGGTTGCCAAAGTTTCAAGAGTTCATTATTTTCTTAATGAAACTTAAGTTCAACTTTCCGCACCAGGATCTTGCCTACAGGTTTCACATTTCATGTGCTACCGTCAGCAGAATTTTTGAGAAGTGGCTAGATGCTGCCTTTTCAAGGATGAGGTCACAAATTGTGTGGCCGTCACGAAATGATATACAAAGGACAATGCCACAAGCGTTTTTTGAATCATTTGGCTCAAAAGTGGCAGTCATAATTGACTGCTTTGAGATCAAAATTGAAAGACCATCATCCTTGCAGCCAAGAAGCGAGACTTGGTCAAACTATAAGAACAGCAACACTGCCAAGTTTTTAATTGGCATCTGTCCACAAGGTGTAATTACATACATTTCTGAAGGTTGGGGAGGCAGAGCTAGTGATAAGCACATAACCGAACATTGTGGCATTTTGAAATATTTGTCACAAGGGGATGTTGTTTTAGCTGACAGAGGTTTTGACATTGCAGACACTTTAGGGTTGTACTGTGCTAAACTCCATATCCCTGCTTTCACTAGAGGCCAGAAACAACTTACTGCGTTGGATGTAGAAAACACAAGAAAACTGGCCAATGTTCGCAGCCATGTAGAACGGGTGATAGGGCTTGTGCGGAACAAATATTTGATAATGAAAGCAGTCCAGCCAATTCACTACGTGGCTAGCAAGGCAGGACACGCATTTACACCACTTGATAAGATTGTAACAGTTTGCTGTGCCCTCATCAACCTTTGTACATCGGTAGTTCCTGCAAATCCAAAACTGCCCTCGTGAACAGCGTTGCGGACATTCTTGCTGTTTACAAGTATGGTTGTATGGGCTTGGGCTAGTTGGTTACATACAGCAATGGGGGTCATAGCACAAAGAATGTGGTGCATCGCCTTGCCATATCGTGTGGGAAGGTTTACATTGGGCAGTCGGAGAGATGCCTGAATGATAAGTTAAAATAACATAACCAAAAATTGAACCGATGTAGGGATGGTCATGTGTCTGTGCATTGCGGTGATTGTGGGTGTAAACCCTTGTTTAAGAGTGCTCTGTTTTGTATAGGAATGTAGATGAAGTTATATGAGGTGTGTTGAAGCTGCATTGATTGCGAGGGCCGCTGATACCTGCATCAGTTCCCCTTCGGTTGCTCTGACGACAAGCAAATTTGCGTTCCTGGAAGCGGCTGGTTTTCATGTGTGGTGATTGGGCCGTATCGGTGTGCGGACCTACAAATACATGTTTTTCTGGGAATAAATACCCAGTTGAAAGTTAGCGCTCATCCTTGTTGTCTCGCTCCCATCCGTGTCTTCTGACCCCCATTGCCATTCTTTGCTGATTGCGCATTTTCATTTGTGATTTCACTGAGTGATTGCTTCCATTGTTCTCCCATTGCATTGTAAACAACTGCATGTTGCACAGTAGGCAGTTTGCAAAGTTTTACTCAAGGCATTCTTTTACAAGTATGAACTTTTCACAAGTGCTTTTACATTCGCACAAGTATTCACTCAAGCACTTGGTGTGTGCCTACACACATGCATCTTCAAACAAACATGTGCTTGTAGATATGTGCTGAATCTGATCTGCAGTGTGTGGTCGCAACATGTGCATATTCTCCCTGTAGTTTACTTGTGACACAGCTTCTCTTTTCATAGTCCATTTTCTGATTCCTGTACGTTGACAATAAAGTGTGCACTTTTGCTGCTTGCTTATCAATGAACATTTTGTCGTTTGAATGATCTTTATGTGTGTGTACTTGTTCGTCCACTTAGTTGCAAGTGCCTTCGCACCCCAAATAAGTTTTGACTGCGTTCTTGAGTACAATTGGTCTTTTTACTCTCTGCAATACCATATTGATTGTTTTAGTATTACCCACTCCTGTCCTGACTGCAAAATGGTAGCTTGCAGTATTGTGTAAATAAAAACAGTAAGTTTATAAATAACTTCTTATTCTGAAACTTTTTCAATTTCAGCAAGAGAAAGCTAAAATTATGGGTATTGGACATAAATATGGCATACCAGTTCATATTGGTGCATTTACACACTTAAAGCTATTCTTCATTTAGCAATAGTTGTTTACGTGGATCTAGCTGTACATGCAAAATTCACAATGTGTAGTCTTGATGTTTGTTGCTGTATACATAACGGGCGACAAGGCTTCACTTCACTAAGCTATCCTGTGTTTACACTTGTCGCTGTACTGGCCGCTTCAGGTGTAGTCTTGACAACGTTTGACAAGCAGCTGAATGGTGCTGCAGCTCTGTTGGGGTTTGTAGCTTTCTGTTGGCTATTTCCAGTGGCACAGTCCTCACAAAACCACTGTTTCTGTTTTGGAGCCCTCTTAATACCAAGACAAACATAGTGAAACCAGCCATACTTGCAATTTTGGCCTTCGCATGCCAGCATTTTGCCAGATTCAGGCCCTCCGCAGAAACAGTACGAGGCTTCCTCTTTGCTATTTTGGCTGCTTTCTGTACTTTTCCTGGTGAAATACTGTGCAAGCAGTTCTGGCATGATCACTTGTGTAAAAAATTTCTTTGTAGAGGACAGCATGGAGCTCAAAAAGGTATTGTCCTTGGCCACCCTTTCTATGTACACTGACAATGGGGTCCAAACAACAAAATCGCAATATGTTGTCTCGCATACCGCCATTTGTGTTTGCACTTGAAAGTAGTATGGGTGCGTTCGTTTCAATGTCAGCTTTCCATTCACATTCTCTAGACAAACATTTGGGTCATTGCTCGCCTCTTGTATTCCTCTCCTGGCCAGTGTGTACGGGCATTTAACCTCAACAACGCCTTTGCCGCAGCATGTGCAACTGATAAAAGCATCTGGTGTCGCTGCAAGGTATGGGTACTGTGTGCTCAAGTAAACTCCCGGCTTTAAGAGTTCAAAGTCACTATGATGCCGCTTCATTTCAGACATGTAGCTCGTGATTGCGTCACACTCGTGCTCCAATCCCCATGTTGTTGATGTGCAGGTGAACTGCTGCTGCTCAGGATAACATATTTTTTTCAACAGACTTATAGAAGGCTTTTTCAAGCTCGTCGAGCATACACTTTTTGTCACAGAAGCAGTGATTCTGCCAGCACGGTACACAAACCACTTTGGACAACTTGACTGTCCTCTTGTGGCACTTTCGACGTGGTCCACCATTTCTTGACTGATGTGAAGCTCACTAAGGAAGTCCTCACCCCGTTTAATCAGTGTTTCCAAGTCCTCAGACCGAGCTTCTGCAAATGAGAGATCACGCAGAACACGTGGTTCTAGCATTCTTGGTTTCCCAAACATAGCGCTGTACCTTGGGTGGACCATGAAGACAGCTGGTGTAGCTCCAGCATCAGCAAGACGTGAATGGAACAGTTGTATTGACTCTTCAGTAGGAGCTAGTGGCAGGGCTTGTGGGAGGCACGTTGATGTGATTTCAACACCTTGCTGCAGGTGAATCGAGTCCATTTTTCTCTTCCTCATCTTGGATGACGAGAAATCTATGTCTCTTAGGTACTTGGGCTGTGTGCCAGAGCAATTGGCTGGGAGCCAGGCATTTTTTCTTCCTGTGCATGTTCTCGTTTCTCTTAAGCGCACTGATGTCTCTACAGCAAATAGCACAGCACCAATGTGTGAGCATGCTTCCCCTGCACCTGCCATGCAGGTGCAGTGCGCTGTTATGATGCTGCCATCTGCGTTTGTTAAGCACCACACTTTCAGGTCTGGCTCCCGAAGCCGCTGAGAATGGCTGACCTGAAAAAAAAAATGTTGCTTAGAATTAGTTTTCGAAAGTTTTGTTTGGTTAATGACCCTATCGCGAAGCTTTATATTGGCGCGTACAACGGTTGCGGCATCTAAACGTGCAACCTGAACTTTACTCTTGGGCACCTAAGAAAAGCTGCACCACGTTTACATTTAACTGCTCTGTGCACAAAGACTGAACAGAAATAGCTAGTGCGGCAAATCGGCTGCATCTGAATGGAATCGTAGAATAAAAACGAGATATTTCGCTGTCGTCTACGCTTCCTCGTGCACAAAAATGTGTTTTCATTCGCTGTTGCCTTACCTCGCCGAGTACGATGACGCGCTCCGACTGGAGCCGCATTGCTGCAATGTTCCGCACCCAGCCGCTGGTGAAGTAGTTGTGTGCATCCAGCGATTTATACACCTTCATCTGCTGCAAGGTAACGTAGCTGGTTGACAAAACCAGGTAATTGATTATGTCCACCTGCGTTGTAGCTGGCAGCAGCTCCACATCTGCAGTCGCATCCGCGCCGACTCTCAGTGTGTAAGGGTCCACGCCGTCGCAGAGTTTGGTCTTCGTCTCGTATCGTGCCCGCGTAGCGCCGACAAGACCTTCGTAGTACGCAGGGCAAAACTCCGAACACTTTCCTCTTAGCACCGCCACGCTTCAACCGTCGTACACGCCTGTCACAGACGCGTTGTACTTCACAGGCAAAGAGAAAGCGATCCAAACGTGGTACCGAGCAATGGCGGGCGGTCGGTGCAGACGACGGAGGTGACGTCACGTGAAAGTTATGTATATGTTCCACGTTCTCTGACCATCACTCATAGAGGCTTCAAATCGATGCGCGTAATAATGCAATTTTGCTTTCTTGAGATCACTGCTGAGCTTGTTTCTAACTTGTTTAAACTCTTAAAGCATTTCAGGGTCGCGAGTCTTTAAGAAGTTATTGAATCATTTGTCTTTGTGTTAAATGCACTTGTATAGTTGTTGATTTACCTATTCCTTTCTAGCTGTTTTTTTTGACCACAGGGACGGAAGGAAATGCTACATGTATATTTGTTTCACTTTGGACACGAATGCATCGTATGATGCATCGCACTCTCGGAATCGCTGGAAGCGGCGGCCGAGTCGTTTAATCGCCCGCGCCTATCGTTCCGCGTCATGATGGCAGTGGTTCGATGCCGCCCTGCGTGGCTTCCTTTTTTTTTTTTTTTCGACGGCACGTAGGACTAAGTTCGACAGTCTCCCACCAGGTGGCCACAAAAAAAAAACCTCAAGATTTGGTTTCGGTTTTTTCAGGAGTGCTTGAAATATATTATCTATTTTTACTTCCTAAAACGTAGCAATAGGTTGCTCATTTGTTAAGTCATCGCTTTTATTATCAGATTTAATTCCTTGGGCAAGATAACAACAAGCATGCACATGTCTTTCAACGTTAAAAACTACAAAAAAACCATCGTGCCTTATAGCATGGACATATTCAGGAATTCTGGTCATTGCATCATGATTGCACCTTCACCATTCTGTGGAACTTCACGGCAATGCAAATGCGTAACTGAATGGGCAAAATTTTAGAAAATTTTGTTTAAATATATCGACCGAGTATCAGCAAGTTTCAACTGACTGCGCTTAGAGAGTACTCCCTTCTAGCACATGCATTTATGGCACTTCGTCGGAACATTGGTGGCGCGTTAAAGCAGTGTTTTGGTCAGGAATGGGCAGTTATGTCACACAATAGGAGCAAATGGTTTTGCATCTTCTCGACAGAGGGCACATTGACTTGAAGAAGCGCCAAATTTAAACCGTAATGCAATTTATTGCAGCTGGAGTTTGAAGCGTAATTGCAGAGCGAGTGTCATTCAGTCTGTTTGCACGCGCATGTTTTTTGCAAGGCAACAGGGAAGGAGAGGGAGTTATATGGGTGCGCACACCTTGAGCGTGCGTGCGTGTGTACTTGCATTTGCGTGTGAGCGCGTTTGTTTCCATATTTGAATCTGCGTGCGCACGATTGCGTGTATGCGCGTGTGAGCAACGCACTTTTGTGCGCGCATACTTTTTGTGCGTGTATGCATGCGTGGGCCTGTGCAAATGTGAATAGACATCCGCACGCCAAGTTTCATCCTAGACGCCAGCGCTCGTTTCTCCCCTGGCGGAACGATTTCCCCTGCCGCGGGTGTACGTTTGCACCCGTTTCCATTCAAGGTCGCGCCCGCGCGCGCTGTGCGAGAAACGTCTCTTGTATGCGATTGCGGCTCTTCGGATGACTGAAAATTATGAATGTGTTGTTAACTGTCACGACAGCAATGTAAATACGAAAGCGTTGACGCCACCTGTGAAATTCTGCCAATCCACAAGAAAATGGTACGAAAAAAGCAGACGACAGAAATGGATTACTGCGGTGCGCCGAACGAAATAAACAACTGGCAAACGAAGCGATCTCGTTCGTTGATCACTCATGAGGATGACGGTTTTTATGTGTAATCCACATGAATGTCATGATTACTGGTTGTATAATTCTTTTATTCGAATAAAAGCGTTCAGTTGTTCGACCAGCGCTTGTCCTGTCTTCTTTCTCTTTTGGTTTGTGTGTGCGCTGCCCAAGAATAGAAACCACTTCTGTTGCATGCGCTAGCAGTGGCCGGAGTTCATGCGTGCCGAAATATTGAATATGTGCACGCTGCATTGAACATGACCGGAGTTCATTCCTGCATCACCGCTGCATCCATAGATCGAGTTACTGGACGATACACGCCCGCGTCTTGGTCGCGCCGGCATTGCTGAAGCAGGAATGATTACTAGTACTTCCGTCTCTTGAGCACTGTTAAAAAATGGCCAAGCTATCTACATTGCTGCCTCTATTATATATTGTAGGGGACGTACTATTTAAAGTTGTGGGCGCATGTCGTATTTGTGCTATGCCGCGATATATTTTGTTTATTTCCGCACAGTGTCGATGGAAGTCCGTTGTCGCCAACAGAGACAACACGGATTTATAGCAAACATTTTGTGGGAAACTGCAAAAATGACTTTAGCTAACATGCATTGTATGTGCCTATTACGTTCTACCGGCCAAAGGCCGGCAGCTACGCGATGAAATCCAGGCCGATTCGCAGAGCAAAAAGACGCTTTATTTCCAGCTCGGAAATATATATAGAAGAGAAAAGAGAGAAAGAAGGAAAGAGGGACCATCGACGCATGCGCGGAGAGGCGCACGTGGCTCCGAATAGGTTATCTGCAGCAGTGCCGATGATTTTTTCGGCGGTACATACGATGTCGTTTCCAATATCCTGCTCAGTGTCACTTACATGGCTAAGCAGACGCTGCCCTTTCACCGCTTTGCAGCCATGAAAATAATCATCAAACGTACCGATCTTCTTAAATGCAAATAGATGCGTGTACATCGTCCTTGGAATAAAACGTCCACGCACATACACGTAGGCACCCACCGCGCGCGGTACAAAACGTGCCCAAGCACGCGCAGTGCAAGAAGCAATCAAGGCAGTGTGAACGAGAGATGTACACCCGCTGGTGAAATTTGCACCGCGTGCGGCGCTCTAACGCCGGCGCGACATAGCCTTCCTGGAAATAAGCGGTGCATACGACAACGTGAACAGGGAACTCCTGTGGAACATATTAAAAGATGAAGGTATCGGTCATGAGGTGATTGATTTCCTACAGGAAATATATCGAGAAAATAATGTTGAAATAACATGGGAAGGAATTAAGAGTACGACAACTGTTGAGGTACACAAAGGATTAAGGCAAGGTTGTCCTCTATCACCGCTGCTGTTCATGCTTTATATGATAAGTATGTAAAGGAGGCTACAAGAAAGCAATCTAGGGTATAATCTGTTGTACAGATTAGGCAGAAAGGTTCTTGAGCAACGACTACCGGGTTTAATGTATGCGGACGATATTGTACTGTTAGCAGATAGCCAGGAAGATTTACAAACTGTGGTTAATTATTGTGGAGACGAAGGAGAGAGTCTAGGTTTCAGGTTTAGCGCAGCTAAGTCCGGTGAGATGTTTTTTAACGATACAACTGATCAGGAGCTTACAATACAAGGCCATGAAATACCCCGAGTGGCCGAATACAAATATCTCGGGGTATGGATAAACAAAGGGCAGATGTACACGGAAAAGCACGAACAGTCTCTCATAGCAAAAGGGCGAAGAGATGCCAGGATAATGAAACATAGGGCATTGTGGAGGTACAACAGGTATGAAGTATTGAGAGGTATTTCGAAAGGAATAATGGTGCCGGGGCTTACTTTCGGGAATGCAGTCCTGTGCTTAAGGGCAGAAGTTCAGCAGAGACTAGAAGTAAATCAGAGAGCTGTTGAAAGATTAGCACTAGGTGCCCATGGGAAAACCACAAACGAGGCAGAACAAGGGGATACGGGCTGGGCATCGCTCGAAGCACGAGAAGCTCAGAGTAAAATTCTATACGAAAAACACCTGAGGAAATTGGACGATAACAGGTGGGCAGCTAAGGTATTTAAATACCTATACAGAAAGAGCATTGACTCACAATGGCGGAAAAGAACTAGGAAGCTAACCAGTAAGTATGCCAGACACGAGGACGGAGAAAGACAGAGCATTAAACAACAGGTTAAAAACGCGGAAGGTAAAAATTGGATAAATTCAATGGAAAAGAAGCGTATTGCTGAATTATATCGATAATGGAAACAGCAGATCAGGAAGGAAGCGTTTTATGATTAAAGCAAGAGGCAGTGCCCTACTCTTTAAAACTAGGTCAGTATGTCTTAGAACGCGCAGCTATAGAAAGAAATTTAACGAAAAAGACAGATGTACTGTGTGTGGTAAATCTGTAGAAACAATGGAACACCTCATACTAAAATGTGATAGTATCCATCCCGATGTCGATGCGGGTACAGTCACGCTTCCTGAGGCCCTAGGGTTTAGAGATAACGATAGTCATGTAAATAAATATGCGGCGGAAATTAGCAAAAAGCGATTGGAAGATTGGTGGCTCAAATGCAGAGAGGTGGCATAAGGTTAAAAGTGTAGGAATACGTATTTAAAGAAAATGGCGAACTTTAATAACTTACAACATAGTAAAACAAAAATAAAAAACTGAGCATGGTGGCAACTGCCATCACCCCGTTTCAAAGGGGACGCTCCTACCTTCCATCCATGGATGGATGGAAGGATGTTATGAGCGTCCCCTTTGGAACGGGGCGGTGGGTTGCACCACCAAGTCTTGCTATTATACTGCCTAATGTCCTACCTAGGTTAAACAAAAAAAAGAAAAAGAAAACACTATGAACTCCCACAACCAAATTTTCTGATCCCCTATTGCGCACTGTGCTTTTGTACGTCTCCGTTTTTGTCGTTTCCCTACTTCCACCAATCCTCCAATCGCCTCTTACTAATCGCTATTGCGGAAATGTTTACTTTTCCACTGCTCTCGCTGAACCCAAGGCCTTCAAGGAGGCCACTGCTGCCTAAATCAACCGCTGGGTAGACGTCTCCACATTCTAATAAAACATGCTCCATAGTTGATGACGATGATGATGATGTCCTGGATGAGTTTGGCGCTTACCCACTCACGGGGATTGGCCAAGAGTCGGGCAGATTTTGCTTATGTGTTAAGAAAATGGAGGTAAAAATCTATAATTTTGTTACATAAATTTAAGCGAGGAAAAATCAAAACGGTTCAGTAGACTGTCATGCTATGAAGAGGAGAAAAAAAATTATCTATAATATATAAATGAGGCAATAGAGGAGGAATGAAAAGAGTAATACGGTCATCAATGAAATCGGTTTGATTCAATAATAAATTTTTCTAAGGCGAAGCACACATTCCTGTATGAGTGCCCAAGCACAGACGCTCCGAAAGACAGCAGTGCCGGAGTGTTCAATGGCAGGCCGAGCAGTGGCACTGTAATTTATAATGTCATTTTCCTCATGGAGGAGAAACGCCGGCATTCCAGTAAGTAGTGCTCAATCGTCTCTAATGCGTTGCAAAAATGGCACAATGGGGATATTGCCAGACCAGATCGGTGCATGTAAAAATTTAGAGATGGGACTCGACAACGTAGTCTCGTTAATGTGACTTCCGTTTGTCTTGTTTTGCAAAATTTCCTGCTCCAAGGGAATTGTAAGTGGTGTAGTTCCAAGGATGATTTAAGGTTTGATTGTAATGTTAAAAGGATGTATCTTCTGAACCTGACGGACGTGATAAAACCCATCGTTGGAAGAAGGGGAAGCACCGGGCCGCTGATAGAAGCCTTGGCCAAGCTGTCTGCCACCTCATTCATAAATATGCCTTTGTGCCCAGGTACCCACATTAATCGTAAACTTCTCAAATGACTTGGAGCCAGTGAGTACAAAGTTTTCAATATGTGTGACTAGCCGGGAACAGTAAGTGAGGTGCGCAGCGACAAAGAATCTGTGATTATTACTGTGGTTGTCCTGGAAGATTGTAGCTTTCGTAAAACTAGGACAACAGCTAGGAATTCCGCTAGGTATATTGGAGTGAAGTCGGGAAGCCGAATAGAAGAAGACCAGTCCAATGATGATGGAAAAATTCCAACTCCTGCCTTTTCCTCACTCTGCGAAGCATCCGTTGCTTTAATTACGTTAGTGTGGAGTTGATTCAAGTGATCATGGAGTAAGCCGTTAAAAATATGCGAGGGAAGCTGCTTTGCATTATTTTGGGTATAGGTCATCATAAGTAATAACTAGTGAATTTGAGATGCTGTTCTCCATAGTTTCCCTAGCTTTACCGCAGCAAGCACATGCTTCTTCTTCCTTCTTAAATCTCGCTTTATAGGTGCGTGTTCTAAGGCATCCCGATCTCGCTTCGAAAAGTAATGAGCTTTCCTTTGAGTTATCATAAATTGTTTCTTTCCTGATTTCGTTCTTCCCTCTGAAGTAGTTAGTCATGGCAGGTTTATTTTCCATTGCCGCCACCCATGAGATTATTTTGGCCTCTCTGACTTTCTGTGTTGCCCACCCTACAGGCCGCATACTTGCTGGTAAGCTTCCTAGTTCTTTTCCTCCTCTGTGAATCTATGTTTTTCCTGTACAGATACCTCAACACTCTCCCAGCCCATTTACTTTCTTCCATATTCCGCAGTCGTTCTTCATACTCAATTTTACTACGAGCTTCCCTCACTTCAAAACTAGTCCGACTCATATCACCCTGCACAGCTTCATTTGTAGTCTTCCGGCGAGCGCCCAATGCGAGGCGACCCACTGACTTTTGGTTCACATCGAGTCCTGATTGTACCCCTGATTTAAAGCAAACAACCGCATTTCCAAAAGTAAGTCCTGGAACCATTACACCTTTCCACATACCTCGGAGCACCTCGTACCTATTGTATCCCCATAGCGCTCCGTGCTTCATTATGGCTGCCATTTCTCTTCCCCTTCACTGTTATTGTTTTTTCCTGTGTTTCCATATATATATTGTTTTCGTTTATTCATATACCAAGGTGTTTATATTCTGTTACCCGAAATATTACCTGGCCCTGTATCGCCACTGACAAGACAGCGCCTCTCGGCGGTGCCGTTCTCGTCTATGCGGGCGAAGCTGTGTCGTCTCTCTCTTTCGCTGTGTGCGTGTGCGTGTGTGTGTGTTTATATATATATATATATATATATATATATATATATATATATATATATATATATATATATATATATATATAGAGAGAGAGAGAGAGAGAGAGAGAGAGCATTTACCCGCTTACGTCTACTCTCGGCGATGAATGGGACATAGAGGTTATTTAAACCCATATTTAGTGAAATCAACAAAAAAAAAACACGCCTGAGCCGTTAATATCGCCGCCCCAGATTTCGCTACGATGACACCGTCACCATCGGCACGGTTTCGTGAGCCACCTAGCGAACTGTTTACTTTCGTTATCTTCCTTCCCTCGGCGGCAGCGCATAGTCTTGATGCCGGCGACGCACTAAATCTGCACCATCATTGCGTCATGCGTGGCTTCTGCGTTCAAGCAAGCTTTCGGCGGTGCAAGTTCGCTGCTCTATTAACATTAAAGCTTTAAACTGTTTGCCTTTGAAAAAACAGCGTGAATGAAATGGAAAGTGGACTGACCACAAGGAACATGCTCACGGAGTCATACATTCAAAAAAAAGGTTACACCCTTTGGGGCTTATTTTGTCCCCAAGCAATAATCATGTACCTTGCTTGCGTTTACTCTCTTGAAAACTTGGCGCTCGCTACTTTCCTGTCGAGAATGCTGCGTCAAGCTGATAAGGCGCAAGCCGTTCGTGACTAGGAAGTACCGGGCTCGCAGCGTTAAAGGAAGGAAATGCGGCCAAGACAGATGACGATTGTTGTTTGGGGACAAAATACAGCCCAAAGGGTGTAAACTTTTCTTTAGGGTGTACTATTTGTGACATCACAATAGGTTAGGTGCGGTCAAGTTGACTTTACAAGTTCCCAGGGGTTGACTGACGGGCTAGTTGGTTCATTATCACAGAAAGAACAGCACTTCAAGTTGTTAGAGCAGTGTGTGTGTGGTTCCTCCTTGGTACCAAGTCCAGTCTTGAAGCGCTGTTCTTTCCGTGACTTTCCAGACGTTCTTTTCCTGCGTCAGTTACACTTTCCAAGAGCGTTTAATGGGAAAACTTTTGTTCGCATGGCTCCTGCAGAAGCTTGTTTAATCAAAGTTTTTTCGCTCAGCTAGATAATCTCGAGGACGGGCTCCAAACTACTCATTTTCTTTAGCCACCTTAGATCAATTATTGAAAATTTAATTAACGTAGCTTAGTTATTGACGCACACAATTTCCCAACTCACTCCGTACCTAGAGGTTACCAATCTGAACACTCGAATGATAAAATGATGTCACCAATATTTCTATTGGTTTAATAGTTTTGTTTGGTGCAGTTAAAAGCAGCCGGAATATTGATGGCGCATAGGCTTCTTATAAAGCAAGTATGAAAACTTGGACAGGTTATCTTGGCGCAAATAAACTTCATGAGCTTAAGCACATATGCCCAACCGTGCACTTCTGCCTTTACAACCGATTCTCCTACATTATACACTCTAAAAACTAAGGGAGTGCCGGGCACTCTCTTTGAGGGAGTAGCTGCTTGTCCCATATTTCACTCTCTTTTCGAGAGTAGATCGACCCTCTTTGAGAGAGAGTAGGTCAACTCCTCCTGACAGAGTTTTGTTACTCGACCGCAAGGGATTGCTAGTACTCTTCCGCAGAGTGATAATACTCTTCCCACAGGGAGTGCTAGTACTCTTCCGCAGAGTGCTAATACTCTCCCCTCAGGGGAGAGTATTAGCCAGACCGAGTACTTCTACTCCCCCAAATAGAGTGCTTGTACTCCTTCAGAACAGAGTGCTAGTACTCTTCCCAATGCCCTCTTAGCCATGTCCTGTCACGCATGCAGGCAGGAAATCAGATCAAATTAGGGCCGCTGATATACTGTTCCCTAGGCGGCTCCTCAGAGACACTGGCCCGATTCCAAGCGGCCTTCAGAATAGGCGTGAGCAAAGTTATGCAGGATTTTAAAGTCATTTTTTCCTGGCTATTTGCTGCCTACCGTGAGGCGTGACTGCTCTGAAGCGGCCTATGCGTATGCGTCACGAACGCCACTGAGGAGAAAAAAAAGCGAATTAACACTTAATCTGCGTATATCTCCGCAAATTTCACAATCAGGAGTCACACAATCTAATTAGAATACAATTGTCAAGGAAGTCACATACTTATCAAGAATCACAATGCTCTATACATCACGTGAATTCGAACCCGCGTACACTCGCGTTTGTAGAATTCTAAACACACATCATAACCATTACACCACAGCGCCGCCACGCCCAGTCGTGTTCTTTTAGAGGTTACATATATACCAAACGTATTTGATGAATCGGCTGTGGTGGGTGGGGTTTCTCTGCAGTGTGCTGTGCTGTTGTGTACTGGAATACGTGTGCGTTTGCATCATTTCCATTCATTGCTACGACTAACGAAGGAAGACAACGTAGACGACAACGTGAGAACTATTCACGGCTTGTCGTCACTGCAGGAAAATAACAAATGTGCCGTTCAGCTCATGATCGAGTGCTTCTCCAGTCCATGTTCTCCAAAATACGCGGATACAAAGTATTGCGCCAACCATCCACGTATCTGAATTTAATTCGCGCGTATACTGGTGAGCAACTGCGACACCAGTACCAGGCATTTCGACGTTCCTCACGCTGCCGTGTAGGCGTTCTTTTCAAGTGCATTAGTTTAGAGTTTGGTTCAGTCCGCTGTGAGCTGTTGTCCTGCATTAGCAGCGGATCGTTAGCGTTTTGAAGCGCATGCATTCCAGCATTTGGAGACTGCTTATGCCGATAGCCGCGTCAAATGCATTGGCACGCATGTTTATATGACTAATGTGTCCACTTGTTACGCGTGCACTGCTCGTATCCTGTGGCAGTGCTCGTTCTAAAAGCTTCGAAGACCATCCACACTCATGCGTGTGTTCAATTTATATATGCACAGGATGGACTTGCCGGCTAGTTGGTTGAGCATTTTAGAAGAAACAGCGCAACACAAGGACGACGCAAAAACATGCCACACCACGAAGCGCTGGTGTGGTTGATGCTTTTTTTCGTCCTTGTGTTTGCGCTGTTTCTTCTTCCACGATACACGCACACCACAGGTACGCGAAAGTTTAGGAGCATAAGTGGTTAACTCTGTTTTCCCCGTTTTCTCGCAGTGTCAATGGCACAGTGCGTTGCCCGGAATTGTGCACGCTTACCCCCATATGCAGAAATGCATCATAACTTGAAGCCCATGCTTGACTTGATCTAAACGACGCAAGTCGTGAACGCACCAAAAGAAAGGCAGTGAGCGTCTTGGGGACGTTCGCACCAGGCGTCGTTTATATCAAGTCAAGCATGAGCTTTGTATTAAGATACATTTCTGAATACGGGGGCTAGACATCTGCTTCTTCCAGAAAATGTCGAAGAAACGCCCGCCAAAACCAGGCACATTCGTAAACTTAACTAGGCAATACGAAGCTCCATAGAAAAAAAGAAGAGTGGTATTAAAAGCTTTCAGTATTTTTCTTTACTCCAAAATAGTTGCGCTCTCGTGGCTTCACTGTACAGAGATAGTGCAGCGTTAGCTAGAAAGCATGAATTTCCTAACTCCATGCCAAAATAAGCTTGTAAAATTATTTAGGTGCTAGAATCCAGGGTTTGTAGCGATCCTTGAAAATCCTTTATTTCTAAAATGCCATTTTCAAGGCATTGAAAACCCTGGAATTTTTAGAAGTACTGGAAAGTCCCTAAATTTGTACACTTGGCTAGACTTAGCAGACATTGCCAAGCGCTTTTTTTCCCTTCTGTGACACTCTTTCGCATGTCACAGAAAATTGTCTCTGGAGGTAATAGAAGGAAAGCGACATCCTTAAAGTTGAAATTACAAAGGAGCTGCAGATACCAGTTTTATGCACATGGAACCGGCGACAAATGTGCTTGGAGGAGCAGAAGCAGGAAGCTCAACAGTCGAGGCATTCGAAGAGAAGCCGTGAAGAGTAAATTGAGAGCGACAGACACAATAAAAAGAAATTAGAAATGACTATTGCTTATTTGATGGTGAAAAAAGCTGAGGCAACAGATGACATCACATACACTGTCAAACCAAACAGTATTCAAAAACTGCAAATGTTGCAGGTCCAAGTAGTTAATTGTGCTATTGCAGAAAAACTTTGAGCGCTTTCTTGAAATGCTTCCTTGTGTGCGTTTAGTGGTGGGCGGTGAAAGGCAAATTAGCAGTCTTTCAAATGTTTGAAATCACTGAAATGCGATTTGTTTTGTTTTCTTTTGTTTGCATTAAAGTTAACGGTGTTCTTGAACAAGTTATTGCCTGTCCAAACTACGACACACATTGCACGAGGTCCTTGAAGTTACTGTGTCGGGGCCTCGAAAGTCCTTGAAAACCATTGAATTTTTTTCTTCAATATTGCTACGAACCCAGTAGAACAACTGTCATGGAGTAAAAACCTTGGCTGAACAGGGGCTTATACGCAGAGCACAGGAAGACTAGAAATGCAGTAGTAGGCATGGAGGGCCCTGAAAAAAATGTGCCACATCCGCTCGTCTGCCTTATGTTTCTGCACCGACTGTCGCATTTTCAATAGACGTGAACTTTCTGTTCTACTCCAATAAACGCAACATTACGAACTCCAGTGTGGGGCAGTCCTTCAGCCAGTGCAGAACTTTTTCTGTACATCCGAGTCAGCTCTGTCATTTTTCCAGCATTGTAGTACAAGATTTGTTAAACTGGTTTAGCAGAATATGAGCAGTATACTCTTAAATTAGCTGTTTATTTGTATGCACAAGTTCAGGTCCTCAGTTTGGTTGCATGACAAATTGCCATACCTCAATAGATACAAGAAACAATTTTATTACAGTTTAATAAAATCCAAACAGTAATAATCACAACAATATAATGACATACATTTCTTTTGGTACGTATACAGCCCATGTCTTGGCAGTGTATAAATTCAACTATACACCGCAAGTACTGTGTCCTGACCACTATTATTCACATGTGTAAAACCATCACAGCAATTCAACAAATATCACAGTAATTAGTGACATACACTTTGTAACTGCTTTACATGAGCATAATGTATACAAATGGTCCCTGTGTACCTACACATGACTAGTGCCACCCGAGTACTATTACTCACAGGTGTAAAACCAACAAAGCAGTTCTTTAAAAAATATCACAGCGCTTAGTGACGTACATGCTGTAACTCCCTTGTAGAAACTTAATACAAACACGTGAGGACACAGAAAGCTAGCAGTGGGCATACATGGGAATACCACCGCCTCAATACTAATTCACAAGTGTAAAACCAACCAAGCAGTTCTTTAAAGAATATCACAATGCTTAGTGACATACATTTTCTAACTAGCTTATATAAGCTTTATACAAACATGAGAACATACACAAAGCTAGCGGTGCACCCGCATAGAAGTGCGGCCATCTGAACACGATTATTTGCAAGTGTAAGCTCAACAGAACAGTTCGTTATAGTGACGCACATTTTGTAACTGCCTTATACAAGCTTAGTGCAAGCACAAGAATGCAGAAAAATATAAATTAAAAACTTGCTCTATGCATACACAAACAGATCAACACAAATGGTAAACACGGCTTTGAAGACAAATGTGACTGTGGCAAAGCGCAGTGCTGTGCCGGTTGAAATTGCCACCCACAAAAGTATTGAGCAATGCTTAAACCACAGGCAATAAAGTGCTGAAAGACTGCGTCTCTAACGTAACTATTTTAATTCAAATTTCTTGAATATAGGGCTCGCTTGCAGATAAGGCATCTGATCCAACTGACCTGATTTTACACCTGCTACATGGATACAATGCACTCAGATATAACTGGTAATAATAATTATAAAAGGCATTTAAAAACTTGATAGTATGATGAAGATGCATGACTAGAAAAGTTCTGTCCTCCTCGTACTTGTTAAAAAGGTGTAACTACGACACATGTTCTTTTTTTCCTCAATTTTTGCATTAATGGACAGCCGGGAACCTCGAACCGACACAAAAAAAATATACTGCTATGTTAATAGTGTTATGAATAATTTTTTGTGAAAGCTTTTTTACAGACAAGTTGCAGTCTCGTTTCTGGAGGTTGAGCTGTATCTTGCAAAATAACTTGAAAAGTGGTCACATGGGAGCATGACACTATATCATAATGTTAGTTTCAGTTGACTCTCTTGCCCTACAAGTCGCTCCTCACCGTGGCCAGTGATGCAACAGCAGTGTCTGTGTGATTTTCATCACACTTCTGTCCTATGCCATTCTTACCAGAGTTGGCGGCAGATAGATACCCAAATTTTGATAGTGTTGCTTTCTCAGGTGGTTGCTTTTGATTTGCTCAATATCAGTTGGCACTTCAGCTGCATCAAACTTCTTTTTTACCTCTTCAACAACAACATCAACAACAATCTTATGACACCTGTGTTGTCCTTCTAGTTGCCTACAAAGACCAGTCAATCTAGCAACAACACTGACAGTCTCTACTATCTTGTAATGGGGGAGAGGTGTGTCCCACCATGTGTTCCACATTGTTGTCACTATGTGGGCTGGCTGGGGAGGCAACAACTGTAATATGTTTGCATTTGCATATATTAAAGTGATGCTTGTACTGTGTTATAACACCTAACTTAGTCTTGCACTTGCTGCACAAGAACACTGGCTCACAGTCGTGAAAAGCTTTTGTATGTTGAGCAAATGAGTTGTATGCACTACAAAAAAAAGTCGCAGTGATAGCACACATGTTGCTCTATCAGGCCTGGTGTGGTTCCTTCTGACACTGCTGCTGCTTGCCTCGTACACTGTTGCAGCTGCAGTAGACAGGCAGTCTCTGTATCTATTGCTGCCGTGTCATCTGTCATGGTAACTTCAAGTGGTATCGGGCTCACTTCTGCAACAGAGATGTCGCTTGTCCCTTGAGTGCTCTCGTCATCAGGGCCAATAATTTTGTAAGCATTGTCTCCTGCATCGAAGAACCAATAAGAACAGCCTGAATTAATAAATATAGCTCTAAAAAGTACGGTCATCAAGACTTAACCTCAAGCTTTGCACATCAGTGACCGGGCTTAATGAATAATACTTGCAGGAGAAGTTACACAATTGTGTGTGTATATTACAGTAAAGCCTCATTAGAAGAGACACTCAAGAGGCACGGGCAACATGTCTCTCGAAACCAAAAATTTTAAAACACTGAGGAGCCAGACTAGATCACTTTATTATGCATCATCACTAAAGTATGTTTAGATATATCTGAAGGAATAGTTGCACAGGGTGGCTTAAAGGGCCCCTAAACCACTTTTCGACATTTTTTGAACATTTCAAGTAAACACGCGTATCGAAATCAGAATGCCGTCACAATCGGCGATGCCAAACGCCACAGTGCGTAGCACTGCGGGAGCACCACAATATGAGGAAAACGATCCTGTGCGCCTCTCTGGACCTATCCTGCACCCCCCAGTTTGTCCTGACGTCACCAGGCTGTCTCTGATGATGTCACCAGTTTCCGGTGCTGTCGATTGGTCGAACGAAAGTGTACGACTGCCGGCAAGGCCTGCAAGCAAATACACACACTCCTTCTTCCTCGTCGCGTTGCTCGCGATGCCATTGTGGGCAGCCAATGGGGGCAAAGAACAGAAACGCCAACAGAAGGGTCTCCCTATGAGGCTCTTCAACACGAGTCACCATACAGTTCCATTGCATTGGCGAGGTCATTAGCGCCACCCCTCGCAGGACGACGGGCCAGCGCAGCAGCAACAGAGCTCGTTGGTGATGGCCTGTCCCGTAACATTTGGAGGTGTACTAGGCGACGAAAACACGATACTGTCCATATGGCGTGTACCAGATGAAAGAGTAAAATGAGTGGGGACTACTTTTCGATAATCAAACACACGTAGCTCCACTATTACTGCACCGTTTCGAAAAATTCTCGTGGCTACCTGTTCGTTGCCTTATTGTGTAGAACTGCAACACCGCAACTAAATTTCAACCTCGGTGGTTTAGGGGCCCTTTAAAGAAGACATTCACAGCTTTTTAGTGACTGTAGATTGTGTTAGCTTCCTTCCCAACTTCTGGAATTTAAACACTTCACTTTGCAAGCCTTGTTGCTCGCAGTACCTTTGAGGTGCTCTTAGACGCTCGTCAGCTTCAACTGCCGACACTTTCTGCCCTGCACTGTCCTCGTTGCCCTCCTTTTCTGGTTCATGCTAAAAGAGACATGCGCGATTGACTTGTGTAAGGATTGTGTGATCTTTACGCCCTTCGGAGCACACAAGGTGCACAAAGTGAATGTGTCTGGGTTGTGTCCCTTCGAAGTAGTGAATACTTAAAAAGTCATCCTTAGTAACAAAGGTGTCTCTTGTATACAGTACTGTTAACGTGGCAAACATCGGAAAACCAACCAAACCATTTTCAGATGTCTCTTACACCAAGTGCATCTTGTAATGAGATTCTACTGTACTGAATATTTTTCAACTATGGATCATCTGCATGTACATATAGTCACAAAGACATGTTGTGTGGAATAGCGAATCGGGAAACAGTTCGTACTCTTACTTTTTGTCCCTAACATAAGCAGCTGATAACAATATGATAAAAAAGCAGGCAATGAGGCTAGAATGGAACATAATCTTTCAGCTCTAAACAGTTTTTTGGGCCCACATCATTCCCTCATATGACATAAGGAAACAACTTGATTGCAGTAATGGCTGCATGTGATCTCAGTTGATTGAAACAAACTATACGTAAGGTTGTCCTGTATGTAATTTTATCAGAGCGCTTTTTAGATGTCCTGCTGGTGATCCTGGCTGCGCGATGCTTCTCATGCTTTTTGGCACGATTCCTTTTTTTCCACTCCACTTTTTTTTCAGATTTTCTCCCCTTTCCCTTCCCCCTTGTGTAAAATAGCACACTTGAAGTATCAGATCTGTTGAACTAACGTGTGTATCAAACCTGTTAACATGTGTGCTTCTCTGTGGTCTGTGTTGTATTTTTGCGCTGCACAATTCAATTCAAGATGAAAGATGGAACGTCCCTGCCTTTAGTTTAATTGTGTGTGTGTGTGTGTGTGTGTGTATGTGTGTGTATATGTCTCTCTCATGTTTTGAAATATATGTACATTCAGGAGTGCCTGCATGCCCTTCTCTCCTGCTCCAGTGACGAAAAGGAGAGCCTGTTTATGTACCGTAGTAAAAAATTCAAAGGTTTTCGGTGTGCCCATTACATCCCTTATCATATGGATCTGTCACAATACAGAGTAGCAGTGGTCCATAATACTAGCCCATCCCAACATAATTATAAATTAACACATATCGACATGCTGCGAAACAGCTGTTGCAAAGCCGCTGGTGAAGGCAATTTCCGCAGCACTGCAGTGGTACAGCCAAGTTCCACCTGTATAGTGACAAATCCATATGCGTGTTAGCAACTCAGTAGTTGCTGATGGTTTCATAAGTTTTACACTACACAATAAAGTAATCTAGACAACTTTGTTGGAACAAATGCACATAATTAGGACACCACTTAAACACTAACACGATTAATTGCCCCCAATCTCTCACTCACTAAGGGATAATACTACTGAAACATCGGTGGAGAGCTCAGATTAACACAGCCCATAAAGGACAAGCGTTCTTTGAGGAAAACAGCTATAACAGCGGTTAGTTTTCTTGATCATATTATGTGGTAGCTTTGATTTAAATGTCATGCAGTACTATAAAATACGAAGTGCCGCATTTCTAGCAGCAGAAGGCGTCGTCAGGCTCATGGTACAACAGATTTTTGCACTGTTTGTCAGTGAGCCGACACATAGAAAGAAAACCGAATTCACACATTCATATACAGTGTCAAGTGCACTTCTCCTTCTGAAAACGCAGCCACCAGTTCCAATGTTGCTGAAAGGAAAGGTTATATAAAGTGCCAGACTGCATGGAACTGCCACTTATGACTGTAAATGTATGGTCTGCTGATTGCAGAGGTAGTCACATGCTATTTCTAGTCTCTTTTAGAAGCATTACTAAAGAATAAATTAAAATCTATTCATAAGTCACGAATTTCATGCATCCACAGTTTCGCTAAATAACCTGTGAGAAAAAGACATGTTTACCTGGAATAGCAACCTTTTTTCCTGCTGCAAAACTTTCCTTCGAATTAATGAAATAACTTTACAGCGTCATAATGCGTTTCTCGCAACTACTTGCCAGCAGTGGCGAGTTAGTGTTTATATCCGACTCATTGGGCGACAATACTGCCAAACACAAATGCTTCACGAACACGAGAACACGTCCCTCGCAGAGAATAGCAACCATATATGCCTCTGTGAGACATGATCGCACCTTTGTGGTCAAAATGTACATTAGAACGACATCACCATCTCATTAAAAAAAAAGCCTCCGTACAAGGCAGCCGCCAACTGCATAATGTGAAATTGCAACTGATGTCCACTTACTGGTGGCCTGTGTTTGAGTCACTTTTGGCAGTTGACTGGGTGCTGAGAAATGCACGTCCTGGGTTGTCCCTGCAAAACATACAGGGTTATGTCAAATGTTGAAAATATATATATGCCGGCATTTCATCAGTCGCAAAACAAACGAATAAACTAATAAACAACTGTAATGTAAACAGAGTACACATCATAAGATAGGCTGTCAACTGTTAATGCATTACGCAAAAAACCTAATGCATAGGAAAGACTATATGTATACACAGGAAGCTGACACACAATTTAATTCGCTCTAGGTTTTTCCGTGCAGTATATTCAAATTATTATGTCTCGTGGTTAGAGCAAAATTAGTGTAAATTACGAACTAAATTATCTACCCTGGAAACTTTTCTTCAATATGCACCTGTGCGCGCTTCGAACGAGTAGCGTTGTAAAATTTACGTACATGGCATTTAACATAGTTACTGAACACGGATTTCCTTTGCCCTGTGTCGTGTACAGTGAGCTACATATATCTGCCCCCCCCCCCCTTTTTTGTACTAGCCATACTGCGTGCCACTGCACCTATACGCGCGTGAATAAACCTCACGACACAGAAATAAAAAAAGCGCCAATCACCCATGCCTGCATGTTGTAGTGGGCCTAACCTAACCAAGCATGGGCTGTTGCTTTTTATAGTAAACACAGGCACCGTGGTCATTGCAAGTATGTATCATGTCGCTAAGCAAATATGCAATTTCATTGTACCACTATTTTTTTATCACATGGATAATATCTGTTGAGAGGCAAGACAAAAAGCAGTCACTTCTCAGAACTAATCAGCTTTCTTAAAACACATTTTTAACTTTTCAATCACACTTGCTGCTATGTGTTTGTCTCCAGAGAGCATACTTGATTTGACTTTCCAATCAGAGACATTACATAAATATACCATGTTAAGATGACTGCCTGGAGCACGTGAGAATTTTCATCTTCGTGTAACATACTGTATCTTGATTTTGTTGACATTTGGTCAAATGGTACACCCAATATACCCACATACTAGTTTTCTTGTCCAAATAACATGCCAATGTATTTTGATTTTTTGGCATTGGCTCCTCTGCACTACGTGAAGTCGCGCTGCACTGGCTCTTTCACATCCTCGTGTCCTTGCAGCTGCCTTCTTGCGTTATATAAAGCGGGTGCCTGAAAAATATCGTATGCAAAAGTCAACACAAGGGCATGGTGCAAAACAACATCAAGACAGTCAAGGCCATGGCAATAAAAAAGTCTTAGCTCTTAGTCTTCCTAGTGAAATGCATGCAAAACATCCAAATGACTGCAACAGTCAACTGCTAAACTAACTTCAATTTTTAGATTTAAGCAAAAAAACAAATAAACCACAGTTCATCCTTGTTTTTCATGAATGTTAGAATACTTCTGCTAATGAATAGAATATTGGTCATTTTCAGACGTCATAGGTCTGTCATGAGCCTGGTGTATCGCAAACACCACTTGTGACACATCCTAAGCACGTGCCCAGAGTGCCCCCCCCCCCCCGCACCATCCCTGGTTGTGCCACTGCTGAAGCCATAATTTGAGGATTATAGCTGCAAACATGATGCTCAGTAGGGATGAAAATATTGTCCTTCAGCTCAATGGATATATGGATGTGCCTATAAAAAAGGGCAACAAGGCTTGTTATGGCAAGCTTACCCACATTTCAATACTAACAAGTTCACTGCGGCCTGCATCTAAGCTTACTAAAAGGCATGAACTTATTTTCATGCATGAGGTGCGCAGTGGAGTTCATTTTTGACAGACCCGACTACTGCTGCAGTTTGAAATCTAGCATTTTAGATTCTTGTAGGCATGTAAAAGTTGCAGTTAAACCGCAGTTATTAGTTTATTACACCAACCTATTGTTCTGTGTACGACAGACTGGTAACACGGAATTAAAGCAACATTTTATTTTGATATTTTATTTCTCTACTAAAAATATTCAAGCGATAAACACATCTTGATCTGCCATGCTATAGCAAAATGCACACATTACGCTTGTAACCCCCAGAGGAAGGCTGATTTAGCTGTTCATATGACATAACTCTGACACGCCAACTCATATTAGCAAATGCACAGGCATGTCCAAAACAATAAGCGTATGCAAAGCGCCCCTGCAATTGTAATTCCACACAGCAGCCGTTATATTCGATGCCGATGCGTAACTAGCTGCTCGACAATTCACCGAGTTCGTAGACCATAAGCATCCTTTCAGTTTCGCACCGTGCACGAAAACCGCAACAGGAGACAAAACCAGTCCTATAATCACACCATTTCAACATGAGCAAAAACAGTTCAGTCTTAGGGATAAACACTGTGAGAGCGATTTAGTGCGCGACGGCGACGGCTTCGAGCGACAAAACGGGCCGTCGCTTGAACAGATGACTCGGTTGAACAGATGACCCAGAAGTGCTATGAGCGACTAGCCAATAGCGCGAAGCCGCAACTGGATGCACATACATCGCTCAAATACTACCGATTGTCGCGCGGAACGAGCAAATGATTCAATTTTTATACGTGCAAGGATAAGAACGTACTGCAAGACCTCCGGAAATATTTTATGCTACTTTTTATAGTAAAATACATCAACGTAAATTACTAAAGCACGCGTCACGCGTGACTGCAGCCCTCATGCCGGCAACACCGGGGAGGCGTCGCTCAAAATCGTCGCTCGCACGGAGTACGACTTGTAGGCGACGAGCGAACGCGACAGCCATCTCCGTCGCGTCGCTTGTAGCTGCCGCGCGCAAGATCGCTTATATGGCGTTTATACTTTTTTCAGCATAAAACATGGATTCCTCATGCGTTTTCAGTAAGTTCAAGATAACGCGCCCAAGTGACCTCTTGCAGCATGCAGCTGAATGCCTGCGGCAAAGTTTCTAACTAGCACTGGTGCTGCACGTAACTTCAGTGGTCGCAGATTCCCCCTGCGCGAGACACCGTCAAGCGCGCGGTTTATTTATAAAAAAAAAAGCATGCTGCCAGGAAAATGACGCCTTCTGTTATGTGATTCCTTAGTTCAACAGCGTTCCGTACACAGTAGACTGCCAAACTGAATAAATTCAAACACACAAAACGCACGCTAATCACGCTCCGCATAGGCTCGGAATCACGGGCTGGTGAACTAACCATTTTAAGCGTCCTCTCGCCTGGCGTCTTATTGAACATACCATAGTTCTGGCAGCGTTTGCGATTTTTAAAGCTCTTACAGACAACGGCAAAGTGATAAAATCACATGCAGTTATCGCGACGACTGGCTTTTTCGATTGACATCGAGAGACGGCGCGTACGCCTAGTCCTTTGTCAATCGCGTCGACTAAGCGCAGCGACGACTTCCTGGCGATAGCATGACATACGGAGAATGTGCACCTAAGTTAGAATTCACTTACCGTGGAGGATTTGTTGTTATATCCAAGGCATGACGAACGACTGTCGTGTTTTCGTGGCGACGCGAGATGGCCGACACACGATCTCCCTCGGCTGGCCTTTGCTCGCTGAACGGATCAGCTCTCTCCGGTGCTGTGTTGTTCCGCGATCTTGAGCGCGCGCGCGCGCGGTGGAGCCACTCCGAGTGAAAAAGTAGAGCGCTCGCTACGCGTTCCTTTGAACTGCGGCGGCCTGTTCTCTTAGAAGCAAAACGATGTGTTCTTTGCTCAGCGTGCATGAATGATACATTGCCATGTTCGGGGCCAGCCACCTACAGTTGAAGCAGAAGATTACGCTACGTTTTGTTTTCTGTTGCCGCAAGAGTCTCTCTTTTCTATTGTCGCAAGAGTCTTTTCACTCCCTCTCTCTGAAGGGGAGAGTGAAAAGCACATTTCACTCTCTCCTTGGTGACAGAGTGAACAATGCATTTCACTCTCCTCGACATTTTGCGAGAGTAAAACAACGCTTTGAAGAGTGAACCGGCAGCTTCACTCCTGCGATACCCTTCCTAGTTTTTAGAGTGTACAAGAAGCACCTCATCGCTACGGAACATCACACAAGGTGTGCGAGAACATTGTGCGCGCTCCCAATTAAATTTTTGAGCGTTGGTGGTATCAGGCTCGGTTTCCTGGCATCATCAGGAATAAAAACAGCTGCCTGGGGGAAAGCATTGGATACATTTTCAGTAATTATTAACATATGAAGCAGTGCGGACACGCACGTTTGAACGAAAAGTGCTGAGGTACTAGGATGAAGGTTTTGTTGCGTATATTTTGGCTGTCTAATGTTAAGACGTAAAGAAGAATATACTGTGAATTTGTCGCAATTAATGCTGGCATACGTACAGTCACGCGAAATATGAACTCTGACACAGTGCACGTGGTGGAACTGGCCCCTGGTGTATACACGGCTACATTGAACCACGAAATGTTGGTTTGATGAATACCAGTAATCGGACAGTGTTTAGCTCTTGAATTTTTGGCATGTCGGCGCCGCTGTGCAGTCTTTGGGGCCCTTTCTACCACGAGTACTATGCTTCAGCTAATATTTAAAGCAACTGCTCATTATTACTTTTTATTTTTGGGTGAGCTTCTTTTAATGTCTAACCGCTGTTCCAATGATATCGGTTAGCTCAAGACGCGCCTGCATGTATTTCTAATACCCAGAATGTTGTCAGGAATTCAATAGCTAGCGTTATCTAATCAGATTGCGCGCGTGAAGCGAATACTGTCGTAAGTACATTCTCGGTCACATATGAGCGCCCGAGTTTGGCTGCAATGTATGAGCATTCCAATCTGATGAACCGATGCCTTGATCCGTAGAACAGATTCAGAGGAAGCACTACTTCGCGCGGAGTCATCATTGTGCTTTGAGTGTTATTTGTTTTTCAGTGCAAGCTCGCCCTATAATGAGTTAGATTCGCGACTCCCTCATTTGGAACTGCCTTGTTCTTGGCATCACTACAACGTGACAGTATAGGCGGGCTACATTTTCATTGAGTCAATACAGGAAAATGAATTAGGACATTTTTTTTTTTGCGTGTGCGTCTACACATTTAACACAGTAAGTTATTATTCACAACTTACTTATTAGTTTAGGAGATTGTAAAAGAAAGCAACCTTGTATTAACCAGAGGTCTTAAGAATAAAAAAAAAATAATATGCTTATTGGTCGGCTTTCACCTCATCGCAGGGAAGGAAATTTAAAAAAAATCATCCTTATGATAATTAAAAGCCTATCCGATTGAAAACGTTTCATGTGAGTTGCCACTTTGCAAGCTGCATAAACCGACTTGAAGGTGGTTCGCATCGTGGGCCCTTGACATTTGTCCAACCGTTCAACAAAGGTTTATTCCGAATGTTTCATTTCGGGAAGGCGTGTTACTCTCCTGCCCTTCACTCCAGTTCACAACCACGCATAAGACGAAAGTACTGCGTAAAGAGCGTCGTTAGCACGAGGTCGCGGGATTTAATGCCGCCCACGGCAACTGCGATTCGATGGGGACAAAATGGGAAAACACCCGAGTACTTAGATTTAGACTTAAGTACTCGGGCGCCCCATAATTCTATAACCCCATAATTCTGCCAACACTTCTGCCGCGATGCAATGTACCATGTGAGGCAATGACAAGGCTCAACCTCCTCACAGGTTATAACCAATGGCGCACAACAATGCCTCAAGCAAACACGTCTCCCTGTATGTTCTGTGTACTACGCAGGCGAACGGCAGTGGTACACGCAAGGTAACATTTACCATCAACTCACCATATACTCTCGTATTGCACCAAACGCTGAAGAAATGAAATATTCGGTCACCACCACCGCTAAATATCGCCAATCAAAGCAAACAGCACAGAGAGCTTCGCTTACATCGATTCCCACATGCGTGGGATCCACATAATTTTCTAGACTGTGAAGTTATACGCTTAACGATCGCGTTCATTAATGGAATAGTTATATTCGAAGTGGGGAAAAGCAGCTGTCGGGTCCACGGTACATTTGATTTAAACGGCTTCAATCCAATGGTCTTTGCGTGATTGCCGACTTCCGTGGGAATATAGTCGTCAAAATGGGCTACAATTGGTAGTGAATTCAGGACGTTGAGGAACGGCAAGAAGACAGAAGCATGCAGACGACCTCAGGAAAAGAAAAGACTTTTCGAGCTGCATGGTCAGCGGGTAGTGCTATGGTTTCAACGTCCATCAAAATTTCCCCAAAATATGAACAGAGGCCGACAAAAATGCGGGCATCTTGGGAAAGGTGACACCAATGGAAATCTCAGGACAGCACTAACTTAAGCATAAAAATAATTGAAGGATAAAAAATAATAACGTACGTTGCCAGGGAGGCCCAATTTCGGGACAAATAAATTGGATGTTGAAAGAGTTCTGCTGAAACCCGATGGTACGAAATAAGGCGAGAATGTCGGTAAGTGTTGAAGAGAGGTCCAGTACATGGAGGAAGGAAACTGAGGAGAGGCCCTATACCCCCTCCGCGCGCTAGAAGAAAAGTGTGGAGGAAATGACGTAGTAGGTTCTCTTCTTTTTTTGGTGATTTTTTATTTCTTTGCCGTAGCGGCCACGCCTTTCGGGCCACAATGGCAGCTTTGTTTTGGTTGTGTGCGCTCACACGTGTTGCTCCGTAGGTTTCGTACCGCGTGGCAAAGGCGCCGTGCAGGCAGGTTTGCGTTGGTCTCCGCGTTTTGTTGCTCTGCGTTATCTGGACCGTGCTCTCCCGGGTGTTGCTGTGGCCAGGTGGGACAGGAGGAACTAAAGTTCGTCAAATGAACGCGCATGCAACGCTGTACGCAATGTACCGCGCCACGGCAATGGCAACCGACGAAGGAATATCCGCGGGAAATATTGCTCTCTTTGGCGGAATCATGCTAACGTGTCATCGCAGGCCGAAACCGATGCGTTTCAGAATATGTACAATGAACGCCTTGCAGGTCAGTGATTCCTGCTTTCGACAGCGCATATGGTGCATTTGCGGCACGTAGACGTACGTTATGAATACATAGCTCGGGTTCAGTAGCAACTTGCTGTTGTGCATATTAAAACACATGTGGCTTAACTGTTGCTTGTTCCTCGCAGTACTCGCGACAGCACGAAATCTTTTAAGCAGAGCGCGTTCGAGGCTCATGCACACCAACACAGGTGTACCTCAATACACGTGCTGATAGAGCGTTACGCCGAATATTTGCATTTTGCTGCCCTCGGCATCGTGCGCCTGCCAGCCGACGCTTCATCCTGGAAGATGGGAAAGAAGCGGCTGCTTTGACTTAAGGAACGAATCCTCCCTACGGCAGGCGTATCTTATCTGTGCTCGTCAGAAGCGCAGGGAAGTGAAGGTTAGTGGATGCGCTGCAAGTGTCGGCAAGGCTCCACAGAACGTACGCCTGCGAACACATCAAGCGGCTGTTCCATGGTGGAACGTATGCCGGTTCTACGCGCGTACTGTTCTGCACCGTGCGCCGGCTATCGCAAAACTTTGGTTACGTGATGCTTCACTTACCATGGTAACAACACCTCAGGCCACAGTCAATGAATCCAAACGCGGAGTCAGAAATGACATTTTGCCTCCTCGCCGGCGCGCTGTCGTAGTGATGCGCGGCCACCCGAACTTTGTTCAATAAATCACGACGATTCCTCAAACGAGAATGTGTTTGTGCTCATAAACTCCAAATGGATCGCAAATGGGTCAGTGTGTCGTACGTGTCTCCAGTGCGTTCTTGCAGTGCAGTGAGAATGCGTACATTTTTTTCGTATCGCCATACGTCTAGCTCGCAAGACCGTCTGAGAGCCCCAGGAAGTCCAAGCAGAGAAAAGCAAGTAGAAGGCAGCGATAAAGGTGACCTTTTTTAAAATCGCGCAAGAACTGGGCAGCGGCCGGTACCCGCGGTTGATGAGAATAGCTCATTTGGCTGGTCCGATAAAGCTTGTTTATTTTCATAAAAGCCGGTAAAAGCAGCCGATTCGACCCACGGCCCGATTTGCGAAGTTCATTATGAACTTCTTTCATCATGACTTCGGCAACGGGAATGCATTGAGACATCGCGATTACATGATTTTGTTTAGTATTGCTGCGGAGCGCGCGCGTCCGAGCAGCCCGGTTGCGCGCAGCGCGGCGTGGTTTCGCGGGAAACCTAAATAGGAGAGGAGAGCTGGCCCGAGAGGCGCCAACTTCCGGCTTCACTTTAGCTTCACAAAGAGTGACGTCAGGGCCTCTCCTGAGTTTCGTTCCTCCATGGGTCCAGTAGGTCCTATGGCCGACGCCAGCGCCTGGCAACTATGGGGTGACTACACATATAAGCGAGATGCTGTGTCCTCAGTCTTACAGGGTGAGTCCTTACAGGGCGAGACACAGGCATGAAATTTGGGACGCGGACTCCATCACATTAATTACAATGCACTCGACGGTGTCATTCTTTGAAGGCTCACACCGATTTTCACGCAATGACGATGCGAACAAATTGTCCCATGCGTTGACTGTCGCTTTCCTCGAACTGCCAACATTCCTTAATGATGTCCTCGACAGTCGCACAACTCTTGAATGGAAGTAAGTGTGAGGAGTTGTGCGCGAGGCCTTTGAGTGCGTCGGCAGCCTTTTTGGCGTTCGATACCTGCTAGTCTGCATTACGGCTATATTATAAAGGCAGAACGGCAACATGGTAGACAATATGAAGAACAGACAAATCCTGTATGTATTACTGCACAATAATCTTAAATAGTGGTCATCTTTCACGCGCGTGAATAACGGTGACAGGACAGTCTTTTCACAACTAAATGCAAGCACTGTATATGTCACGCCCAAAGGTGTACCTGGCCCGGCGACCAGTAAATGTAACGTGACATTGTGAGCAGCTTTAGCCATATCATGCTAATGGACGACGACAAAGAAACAGTCCGCACAATTATTGTGTCACACATTTTGCCCCAAGGTGCAAAATCAACTTGTTCATGCGTCCATGTTAATACCTAAAAAAACATCTTTTCTCTATTTGCAGCTGCTGCGGTAGGCCATCAGTACGGTAAGCAAAGTTGCTAGGAAAATAATAGGATACCTTAACGAAACAGTTAGGTGAAAATCAAAAGCCGTCCACGACGGCCCTCTCGTACATGCTGCGCGACGCTGAGAAAGCTTTAGCTCGGACCTCGTATCTAAATGCATAAAAATTGAGAAATCGTTTTTTTTTTTTTTTTTGGCAACCACAGCAGCAAACTTGATGAAGTTTGTTGCATTTAAAGTAAAAATTTAGAATATAGTTACTGTTCGTTGCGAATTTTTTATTTATGTCGCCAATTTCTTAATAAAGATTAGTACAAATCGCATATTTTCAGAAAACGAAAGTATCTGCAACTGTGCAATCAAAAAGGATGTCACAATTTTGTCAATTGCACCTTAAAGTAATAAAGGGACATAAAGGTTAATATTAAGTCAACGTGGACTTTGAAATACCATCCCAGAAACCTCGAAAAACTTGTTTCATGCGAAGAAGAGACTTATTTTAAGAGAAAATGCGTTCTGAAGCGTCCGCGTACCTCTAGCGCAGTTCAAATTGCCCGCCCTCCGTTGGACGAGTGGTGACGTCATGGTCTCATAGTGACGTTGTGCCGTCGGTGAGTAAAACGGCGCCCGCAGACGGCGCTACGGCTCTTCTGCGCAAAACGCAAACGCGCGGCCAGAAACAGAGCCAAGACAGAGTCGACAGCAGCGCGAAAGCGGGACTAGGGTGGCTAGCGGAAGGGAAAGCGCGTGACGATCAGCTGCTTCTTTATTTTATCACGCCAACTTTGACGCTCGTTGCAATGGACGACCCTGACAACGACACACTGGCTCGCGATGTTGGGCTCGTTTTCAGCGATTTAAGCACTGATGAACGTGACCTGCATGCTGCTGAGGGCTCGCGCTGCCGGCGTCGTTGCGTACTACGACGGCAACTGTATGTCATGGCTGTACATATTCAAACATTTGTAGCTTTTCCTTCGTGAAAACCAAATGCCGCACTCACCGCTCCGTCTTCGACCTGTAGTTGTTCTTGCGCTTCGGAGAATGCAGGCAAGACCGACGGAGCAGCGCTACGGGAAAGCATTGCTTTGGAAGGCACTCAACACGACTTCAGTAAGTCGGCGTTGAACTCGTAATCCTCTGGAAGAAAGTGCAGCGAGCACACTATGCGATTTTTCGGCTCTTTGCCAACGCGCTGTGGCAGAGGTGCGACACTTAACCACTTCGAACGGAGAGGTTCACTCGTTGGCACACAGTGATAAGTAAGGTTGGATTCGCCGCTGCAACTGCCCTTGGCCAAGTTCCGCGGACCGTTCACGCATCCCACGACATCACATGGACGTGGCATTCTCACTGCTTGTTCCAAATGCAAGTTTCGCGAGCCAGCAGAACCAGCGCAGAACGACGCGATAACGAAACAATTGAAACTCCAAAACGCGCGCGGCGCAGAGTCGAGCGAAAACGAAACCTTTCAACCACCCATACTACTGAAGGGTAACGTCAAAATGTTAGTTTTTCTTAGAATCGAACAGAAGTAGACAAGTAGCATTTTCTCCCGTATTATAACCTAATGAAATGATCTTTTAATACGAGTAGTTGAGTACTAGTGACAAATTATGATGAGGAGTGCCTTCGTCATCGGGCTAGTACCGGAATGTCGCTGGAAAATCGTGTCATGCATTTACCTCAATTTCTCGGTTACTAAACCTTTGTTCGCGATTATATTGACGCCTTAGACGTTCGAAAGCATTGCTTTATCACTTTAACTTGACTTCATAGTAACATTTAGTGTCCCTTTAAAGTACATCTAAAGCGGACAAAACCGATGTATTATACATGACTCTCAAAAATACCACTAATTTGTCAGTAGAGCTTTAGCGAAACCCTTGTAAACAATGTAACGAATTCACATAAGATATAAATCGACATAACAAATTTGTCCACTTTGGATGCTCTCATGGATATGGTTTACAGAACTGCGATATCTATTCTAGGTGCAGAGCTGCGAATTTGTAAGCTCCGTGCTTCTATCTTTTTCAAGCTTAACAATTTTTGAAAATCCCTCTTACGACATCCAGAACTAATTCGAAATTCTGTGCCACACTTTCACTAGAAACTAACATCCTGTTTCAAATGCAACAAATTTCATTAAAATCGACCCAGTGGTTATCTCAGAAAAGTGTTTCTGCGTTTTACATGTATTTGAATAAGCGACATCAGAGTTAGGCCCGAGCTAAAGCTGCCGAGAAGTACTTCCGACGATGATCCTAGCCCATTGACTTCGCAGCATTCAAAAAGAAGAAACAGAAAAAAATACCGTGGCTACTTTTCGTGAAGCCTCTGAAAAGCCCGGAATCAATCACCGCTGCGTTTGCCTCATCGCGACTAACCGTTCTAAGTATGACAAGCAATTTCCAGCCTACGGGCGGCAACTCTTTGTCAAGTACACTGATAACGCCGGCGGGACAAGCTTTGCGGTGAAGTTGAATGCGCAAGGATAGTCTTTCTTTTATTTTTTCGTTGACGTCATCATACGTCACCGCTGGAAGTTTGAAAAGTTTAAGGTTACTACGCCACGTTGTGGCACTCCCGCGAACTAAACCCTAATGTCCAGAAAAGCTGGATACGTACTGTGTTTGATTCTGATGCACGTTTACATGGCAATATTAAAGGTAATTAGAATTACCTTGCTAGAACCATTAGTTCGTTACTTATTTCTTTTATTTCATTACCCTCAGCGCCCGAGGGCACTACAGAGGGGAGTGGGTACATTCGATAAAGTGGAAATCGAAAAATAACAGCAGTAAATTTACATAAAACTAAAAAGAAAACAGGTTACATAAATGCAATAAAGAAGATTAATAAATAGATCACAGTAGATGGAGAAAAAAAGGAAAGAAAAAACCACTGAGCATACAAAGCATAAAGAGACCTTGGGCGCTATAACGTAAAACTATTCCAAACTTTTCTATTCCAATTCTGCAATCAGCCCTCCGCGATTGGTCAAAAACTTTTCTCAACCACCCCCACTTCACCTGTCTGTCACGCGACGTCACGAAAACCGCGATAGCTCCCCATCTGACATGACGTGTAGACACTGATTATGCATGATTTGACTGAAAAAAGAAAAATAGTTATTTCTGATTCGGCGCCTTCTCGCCATTCATCATCATCATCATCATCAGCCTAGTTACGCCCACTGCAGGGCAAAGGCCTCTCCCATACTTCTCCAACTACCCCGCTCATGTACTAATTGTGGCCATGTTGTCCCTGCAAACGTCTTAATGTCATCCGCCCACCTAACTTTCTGCCGCCCCCTGCTACGCTTCCCTTCCCTTGGAATCCAGTCCGTAACTCTTAGTGACCATCGGTTATCTTCCCTCCTCATTACATGTCCGGCCCATGCCCATTTCTTTTTCTTGATTTCAACTAAGATGTCGTTTACCCGCGTTTGTTGCCTCACCCAATCTGCTCTTTTCTTATCCCTTAACGTTACACCCATCATTCTTCTTTCCATAGCTCGTTGCGTCGTCCTCAATTTCAGCAGAACCCTTTTCGTAAGCCTCCAGGTTTCTGCCCCATATGTGAGTACTGGTAACACACAGCTGTTGTACACTTTCCTTTTGAGGGATAGTGGCAACCTGCTGTTCATGATTTGAGAATGCCTGCCAAACGCACCCCAACCCATTCTTATTCTTCTGGTTATTTCAATAATAATAATAATATTTGGGGTTTTACGTGCCAAAACCACTTTCTGATTATGAGGCACGCCGTAGTGGAGGACTCCGGAAATTTTGACCACCTGGGGTTCTTTAACGTGCACCTAAATCTAAGCACACGGGTGTTTTCGCATTTCGCCCCCATCGAAATGCGGCCGCCGTGGCCGGGATTCGATCCCGCGACCTCGTGCTCAGCAGCCCAACACCATAGCCACTGAGCAACCACGGCGGGTCTGGTTATTTCAGTCTCATGATCCGGATCCGTGGTCACTACCTGCCCTAAGTAGATGTATTCCCTTACCACTTCCAGTGCTTCGCTACCTATCGTAAACTGCTGTTCTCTTCCGAGACTGTTAAACAATACTTTAGTTTTCTGCAGATTAATTTTCAGACCCACCCTTCTGCTTTGCCTCTCCAGGTCAGTGAGCATGCATTGCAATTGGTCTCCTGAGTTACTAAGCAAGGCAATATCATCAGCGAATCGCAAGTTGCTAAGGTATTCTCCATCAACTTTTATCCCCAATTCTTCCCACTCCAGGCCTCTGAATACCTCCTGTAAACATGCTGTGAAAAGCATTGGAGATATCGTATCTCCCTGTCTGACGCCTTTCTTTATAGGGATGTTGTTGATTTCTTTTTGGAGGTATACGGTGGCTGTGGAGCCGCTATAGATATCTTCCAGTATTTTTACATATGGCTCATCTACACCCTGATTCCGTAATGCCTCCATGACTGCTGAGGTTGCGACTGAATCAAACGCTTTCTCGTAATCAATGAAAGCTATATATAGGGGTTGGTTATATTCTGCACATTTCTCTATCACTTGATTGATAATGTGAATATGGTCTATTGTTGAGTATCCTTTACGGAATCCTGCCTGGTCCTTTGGTTGACAGAAGTCTAAGGTGTTCCTGATTCTATTTGCGATTACCTTAGTAAATACTTTGTAGGCAACGGACAGTAAGCTGATCGGTCTATAATTTTTTAAGTCTTTGGCGTCCCCTTTCTTATGGATTAGGATTATGTTAGCGTTCTTCCAAGATTCCGGTACGCTCGAGGTTATGAGGCATTGCGTACACAGGGTGGCCAGTTTCTCTAGAACAATCTGACCACCATCCTTCAAAAAATCTGCTATTACCTGATCCTCCCCAGCTGCCTTCCCCCTTTGCATAGCTCCTAAGGCTTTCTTTACTTCTTCTGGCGTTACCTGTGGGATTTCGAATTCCTCTAGGCTATTCTCTCTTCCACTATCGTCGTGGGTGCCACTGGTACTGTATAAATCTCTATAGAACTCCTCAGCCACTTGAACTGTCTCATCCATATTAGTAACGATATTGCCGGCTTAGTCTCTTAACGCACACATCTGATTCTTGCCTATTCCTAGTTTCTTCTTCACTGTTTTTAGGCTTCCTCCGTTCCTGAGAGCCTGTTCAATTCTATCCATATTATAGTTCCTGATGTCCGCTGTCTTACGCTTGTGGATTAACTTAGAAAGTTCTGCCAGTTCTATTCTAGCTGTAGGATTAGAGGCTTTCATACATTGGCGTTTCTTGATCAGATCTTTCGTCTCCTGCGATAGCTTACTGGTTTCCTGTCTAACGGCGTTACCACCGACTTCTATTGCGCACTCCTTAATGATGCCCATGAGATTGTCGTTCATTGCTTCAACACTAAGGTCCTCTTCCTGAGTTAAAGCCGAATACCTGTTCTGTAGTTTGATCCGGAATTCCTCTAGTTTCCCTCTTACCGCTAACTCATTGATTGGCTTCTTGTGTACCAGTTTCTTTCGTTCCCTCCTCAAGTCTAGGCTAATTCGAGTTCTTACCATCCTGTGGTCACTGCAGCGTACCTTGCCGAGCACGTCTACATCTTGAATGATGCCAGGGTTCGCGCAGAGTATGAAGTCGATTTCATTTCTAGTCTCACCATTCGGGCTCCTCCACGTCCACTTTCGACTAACCCGCTTGCGGAAAAAGGTATTCATTATCCGCATATTATTCTGTTCTGCAAACTCTACTAATAATTCTCCTCTGCTATTCCTAGAGCCTATGCCATATTCCCCCACTGACTTGTCTCCAGCCTGCTTCTTGCCTACCCTGGCATTGAAGTCGCCCATCAGTATAGTGTATTTTGTTTTGACTTTACCCATCGCCGATTCTACGTCTTCATAAAAGCTTTCGACTTCCTGGTCATCATGACTAGATGTAGGGGCGTAGACCTGTACAACCTTCATTTTGTACCTCTTATTAAGTTTCACAACAAGACATGCCACCCTCTCGTTAATGCTATAGAATTCCTGTATGTTACCAGCTATGTTCTTATTAATCAGGAATCCGACTCCTAGTTCTCGTCTCTCTGCTAAGCCCCGGTAGCACAAGACCTGAGAACGGTAGGGAAATGGGACGAGAGAGATTTTCTGCGCAACAGATACAGAGTCACATGAGTCATAGTCATATGAGTCGTAGTCATAGAAACCTTGACCCAAGGAGCTGCACAACAAGGTATATAAATTCAAATCTCTATACAGGTAAACCTCAGTATAACGAAATTCTCGATATAACGAAGTATTTAACTTTTCATAACCTCTTCTCCATAGAACACCATGCATTTAGAGCATCAATATAAAGAAGTGTGTTTGTGTGCAATTTCAATATAAAGAAGTATCGCTTCTGCCGCAGAGGAGTGCCAATTGAGACAATCAATGGTAACTTCCGCGGACGCAGATAGTCAGACTGAATTACAAGCGGCTGCTTGCAAACGCACCTCTCAAACTAAGTGCAGCGCGACAAGAACAACAGCTTGGAGCCGCATCATGTTCCGTATAAATTAAGTCCAAGTGCGATCAGATCCTATCGCGCCCCGCGCACTTAATTGTGCTTTAGGTGCGAGTGAAAGTGTGCGAGGGTGAGACAAGAAAGATGGTGGCTTCATAAGTGCGGCTTCCACACGCGAGCAATGGCAAAGTGGGGAAGGAAAGCGAGCTCGCGGTAACGTGATCAAGCGCGCGCGAGGGGGCGGAGTGGGGGGGGGGGGGCGGGGTAAGTTGGCGCGCGTCTCGGCCATGACTGCGAGTGGCTGTAAGCGCGGCTGAGCGCATACGCAGCCGCGCACCCTGCTCTAGAGGTAATCTGCTGCGTGTGGAAAGAGCGGGCATGCCAAGACGGGGTGGCATCATGTAAGCTGTTTTCCGGCACGTTTAGTATTGAAGGTTGCGCAATCTCGAGTTTTGATGACACGTTGGAACGAGAAGCAGACGAAGCATTCGCTCCCAGCTGCCGGCGCTTTTAATGATAGCGTCGTCGCAGTGCGATCGGGCGACGCTTTGGGGGCGGAGTGCACGCGAAAGCATGGCGTCACTTAGTTCGTACCGCTGATGTGAAGATATCGCACGACCGGCTTTATTACTAAAGCCGGTCGTGAGATATCAGCGTGGCATGAAACCGTATCATTCATCGCGGACTCCTAAATTCGTCAAAATAAAATGTTTTCTCATTCAAACTTGCTTTTTTTTATTGCCCAATAATTCGGAAAATTGCATGGCCCCTTTCCGTGCAACAAAAATCGATCGGCGACTGTACTCATTTGCATAACAGATCAAATTTCAATACAAGGAAATTTCTATATAACGAAGCGAATTGCCGATTTTACCTACTTTGTTATATATCAAGGTTTGTATAACGAAATTTCCTGTTCTCTACACGGGGGTGGCAATGTGGGCTTGTTCGTTGATCATCATGGAACGGCATGTAGTGTAGCGCAGCAAAAACACGAACACAAGAAGAAATGAAACACAGACACAAGCGCCTAATTATGTCTGCGTTTTGCTTTTTCTTGTGTCCTTGTTTTCGTTGCGTTACACTACATGACATTCAATACTTTCACTGTCACATTCATGAGCACTGAAAACCTAGAATCAACTAATATCTTGTCTGATTTGCCATAATTAAAAAGAAAAATGTGGGTATAGTAGGTCTAATTGAGTTCTGGTGATTTTAGTATCACTGACATATAGCTTTTAAGAATGTTTAATCGTTTCTTCCATTAAGGCAGAGTACATGCTCAACTGCTACAATAAGTGTGAACGTAGGCAAAAACGACATTTTTGGCTCTTGCATCAATTTTATGGCATGTTGCGTGATCTAATCAAGTGGTTTCAATTTGACGAAATTCTCGATTTAACATAATAAAACCTCACATCCCAATAAAATTTATTAACTAGACTTACTGTACTTTATAACCAAAGTACTGTATAACTATAAGCAGCTACAGCTGCCATGAGTGGCGAGCAGAATTTAAAAGAAATTGCTTTAGTCAAAACACGCCGAGCGCTGCTGCTAAAGTACGCGCCACATGCATTGGGCAACTGCGGGAACCACGGTACCACACGCAGTTATTCAAAGCAGCACATAAAAGTGCCGCGGACTCAAATTGGTTAGTAAATGCATTCGGAACCAGTCTTTCGATTACTCAATTAATATATCAGCCACACACTCGCATAGCGTCGTCATTATTCTGTAGTGATTATTTATGCGAAAGCGTCAAATGGCCCATTGAGCAAAAAAGCCGGCGTCTGTCGTCTCAGCGAAACAGCACCTCAAATCCCATTGGCTGCGACCACGTCACGAGCGCGCCTCTATGAAACAGAGCGGGTGAAAGGGTACACCTGCTGTCGCTATAGTGCACCAGGTGTTGCGTGTGGGGAGAGGGCGTCGCCGCGACGCCACGTCATCCTTGCTCTCGCAAGCCGCCGCCCGGTCCGTATCTCCCCCCTCCATTGGGCTTAGCTGCTGCGCGTGCCTGCCGGCCTTGGTGGCCACTGCTGTTTCCTGGTCTCTGGTCATGCAGCACGTCGGTGGCATGCAGTGTTGGCACCGCAGGCTGCTGCTGCTTGCTAGCTCGGGCCCAATGTAGCTCTAGGGTGCATCACTTGCAGCGTAACACTCGAAGGACTGCTCAGCGGCGTTCAATTGGGCATTAATGCTTTCGCAATCACAACTCAGATAAGACATGCTTAGCTGTGCTCATATGTTTTTCTTTAGTTGCCAAATGGATGCATCATTGTTCACCATTCACAGTCTTCAATCTGTCGTCATCATTGCATTGTCATTTCAAATTAGTTGTAATATCACGCCAGCGGATGCTGCCGCCTTCACACTGTATAGTAGATAGGCAGTCATTGCCATGCATGCACTTATCATCCCAAAGTCGTTATGCCTCAATCGTGATGACTCTAGAATTGTCATCCCATCGTCGATCATGCCATCGTTGTCACCGCATCAGCATCATACTGTTGTCGGCATTTGACAGACGCATTACACAGATTAGCATTACCTTTTCAGCTTCTAGAACAGAATGCACGCGGTGATCTACCGCAGTAATATTATGAGAGACACTTTGGCGGAACAATTGCTGGCCTCAATCGCCAAGCCTCCCTGTAACATCATTTATTTCAATCTCCATAATAATCCTAAATTGTGTCACAAAACTTCTACAACAAATGTCAACATGGTTGCCATAAGACCTTGTCTCTCATGAAAAACACAACTATATTGTCATGTTCACTAACTTGATCTCCTCCATTGAACTTAGTTCTTGCGTTGAATGGATGCTTTTAGCATTTTAAATTCTGCTACTTTGTGCCATTGCCTCCTTCTCCTGAATAAGCTAACTTAATATTGATTCACATGCAATTACTCAAATTCACTGAATGCTTTCTTCATGACTAAACACAATTTGTATGTTAACAACTCCAATTCACAAATCTGTCTTTTGTCACTTCTGGCATGCCACAATGCTGAGTGCTAAGGCCCTTGATTTTTCTCATTTTAGATCTCGCAAAGAACTTGACGTAGAAAACTAAACTTTCTGTTGATGACTGTGTGTTTTGTCGTGAAACAACCAAACTCTGGCAGGTCCGTTTCTGTTCAAACAGACTAAACAAATGGCCCACTGAGTAAAAAAGCCAGCGTCTGTTGTCTCAGCGAAATGGAACCTCAAATCCCATTGGTTGTGACCACATTGCGAGCGTGCCTCTACGGAGCAGAGCGGGTGAAAGGGTACATCTGCCGTCACTCTAGCATGCCAGGTGTTGCGTGAGGGGAGAGGGCGCCGCCGCAATGCCACGTCATCCTTGCTGCAAGCCGGCGCCCAGTCCTGCAACTGCAAGCCGGCGCCCAGTCCACATCCCCCCCCCCCCCCCACTGGGCTTAGCTGCTGCACGTGCTCAGTGGGGCAATGTCTCCACTAATGTCTCTCCGGAGTGCCATCACTAGTTAAAAACCTAACATCAGTACCCTAGCAAAAAAAAACTGATAGAAATTTCTACAAGTCTCTTAGGAATATGCATAGGTTGTACAGGTCCTTCTAAGAGTGATATATATTCCTACCTGACCCATAGAACTCTTTACCAGACTGGCAGGCAGCAGATAGATCTCACTGTGCTGCCTACAAGACCAAATAGCATGATGTATCAGACTTTTAAACCCAGATAGATATCATCATATGACATACAGGAATCTGATTGAGGCACTGATAAAGCATGTTAGAAATAGCACGCATGCCGATGCCCACACGCCTGAAGAGACGTTTTTAAAATGAACTGAATATACAACCCTGAATGCATTGCCTGCCACGTGAACAGATTAACAAACACAGTTGGGATATTAGAGTATCAAATAAAAATGAAGTGTGTAAACTGTGCAATTACCATAACTTTTTACAGCTTGTATGCAGATATATTATCCTAAACATGTTTCAACATAAATTAAAGCACACGTTTTCAAAGCACAGTAGCGTTACTTAGCCTGTGAAACTACATTGGGGAAGTTGCATGAGAAAAGTATCAGTCCATCTTTGCAGCAGGTGTGCTCCAGTTCTTTTAATACAAAATTACATTTACAAATTTTGCAAGACGGATGTGCAACATTTAATGCATATCCAAAACAGGACTACTGTCATCATCATCATCATCATTATATTTATGTCCACTGCAGGACGAAAGCCTCTACCTTCGATCTATAATTACCCCTCTCCTGCGCCAGCCGATTCCAACTAGCACCCGCAAATTTCCTAATTTTGGCGCACCACCTAGACTTCTGCCATCCTCTACTGCGCACTTCCCTTCTCTTGGTACCCATTCTGTCACCCTAATGGTCCAACTGTTATCTAATCTGCGCATTACATGACCTGCCCAGCGCCATTTTTTTCTCTTAATGTCTATTAGAATATCATCTATACCCGTTTGCTCTCTTGTCCAAATTGCTCTCTTTCTGTCTCCTAAAGTTATACTTAGCATTCTTCATTCCATCACTCTTTGCACGGTCCTTAACTTGTTCTCAAGCTTCTTTGTCAGTCTCCAAATCTCTGCGCCATATGTCAGCACCCGTAAAATGCACTGATTGTATACTTTCCTTTTCAATGATAATGGTAAGCTCCCAGTCAGGAGCTCACAATGTCTGCCGTATGCGATCCAGCCCATTTTTATTCTTCTGTGAATTTCCTTCTCATGGTCAGGGTTTCCTGTGATTAGTTGACCTGGGTAGATGTACACCTTCACAGACTCTAGAGGCTGACTAGCGATCTTGAACTCTTGTTCCTCTGCCGGGTTATCTATCATTATCTTTGTCTTCTGCATATTAATCTCACACTCTTACACTCGCCCTGTTAAGGTCCTCAATCATTTGTTGTAACTCGTCCGCAGTGTTGCTGAATAGAACAATGTCATCGGCAAACCGAATGTTGCTGAGGTGTTCGCCGTTGATTCCTACTCCTAAACCTTCCCAGTTTAATAGCTTGAATACTTCTTCCAAGCACGCAGTGAATAGCATTGCAGAGATTGTGTCTACTTGTCTGGCTCCTTTCTTCATAGGTATCTTCCTACTGTTGTAATAAAGTTTATTTACAAAAGCAAAACAAAGCACTTTCAAGACTGTGGATACTAACTGTAGCTCTAACATGTCAGGCTGAGTTTGTGAATGCCATAAATTAGACACTACCAACGTGATTTCATTAAAGCTACTTTCTGGGCTAGTTGGTGCATACTTGATTTGAAAATTATGACAACGCTAATGCATCCATCCACAAAGGAACAAGGACAAGACACAAGCAACATGACTACAAACATGACTAGGGTTTATTTTACACTCCATTATCTAAAGAATAAGCAAGCAACTTCAGCCACATTTAAACAAACACATAAGAGGAACAACACAGACTGAAGTACCAACTTCACCATGCCCATTTGTGCTCACAGATGCTGTATAGAACACCAGGTCTAATTGGCACATGCTTTTATAATATTACAACTTCATATGAAGCTATTTTCTCTAGACTATGCACTTTTGCATTCATCCCAAAAGTGTTGTGATATGTGACAGAACACAAGTGAGCTTGAGCAAAAAGAACAAACTGGCATGGCACACTTACAGGAAGCAAGGAAACAGGACAAGCATCGCTATTGGTACAAGATCTACAGCAATATATCAGAACATGACAATACAGCAATATTATTTAAGCAAAAGTGAGTACAGATCTGAGAACTTATTCAAGTAAGAACATGGATTTACCATTTTTAAAACCACACATTCATGAACAAAAACAGCTAAACATCAGTGAACATATTGCAAAATCAGAAGACACAATTCTTCACTGGGTGCTAGTTCAACCACCGCACGTCGAAATGTGTAAAAGTAGTTTAACCTGTGTAGCCTTCAGCACGTGACAGCAAAGAAGACTATCAGAACAGGCTTCATATATAGTGCTTGGAGTCTCTGATTCAAACCGTAATACACTGTTAAAATAAAATTTCACAGTTTGCTTGTTTCATTCAGAAAAAAGATAGTGTCTTAGTCATGCCGCCACAGTTAACGGATAAACTTGCACCAGCTACATTGAGTCAAAGGAGAAAATAAAGTGAGGAAGACAGATGCACGGTGTGAAAATGATGCTGTTGTATCAAGTAGCATAACTGCTCACTTAACATTCAGCTGCTTTCCATGCCTCTGCATACAGAGTGAGAAGCTTTACCTCTTCACCATCTGCTAGTGAAGCACTGTTTGTTCACTGTGATCACCCACTCAAGGCAGTCACTTGGTTAAGTAGGGTCCTTCGCTACATGTAAGGACACCGACCTGAAACTGTGCATAAGTCCTGTAAAATATTGTCATGTTTTGGCTACTGCAACTGTTCATCAGCAGCTGCGTCACTACTGCCAACATGCAGACCATGCAATTCCCCAAGCACTTAATTAACAAGAGTACAATATTGAAGAGTGGCAAATTGGGCTAGCTGGTTCATTAGGAAAACAAGAAGCTATTGCAAGAAAAAATAAACACTCTAGAATTTTGATGGCTCTGGCTTGTTTAATATATTCAAACATCAAAAAGCTGATTATTACAGAACGCCATAAAGCGTGGTGCACTGTTACCAACTGTTGTTTTTTAAAGCTATAATCTGTTATAACCAGACATTCATGTACCATGGCTAAAGACATACTGTTCATCGTTGCCATGTCTTGAGCACGGGAATTAGTCTCTAATGTGCGCGCTGTTGCTTTGTTCTGTGTGTAGTAGTTAAGAGAGCCAGTTTAAGGGCGGAGAAGAAGGAAGGAAAGGAAAGTCTCTGAAGCAAAATTACAGCGCCGTGGTTTTAAAGCGCACCCGTGGTAGAGAAACGGAAGGCGATATAAAGCAACAGCGCGCGCATTAGATCCCATAGATGAGATGAATATTTACAATTATTATTAGGGTTATAATTATATTCGAGTGCTGATTGCCGTGCTATCGTTTGCTAACGAAGCTTTCCCTCAACTCTAAATGTTTTAAGGCAGTTTGTCGTGTGGGTATCATGGCCACGCACGCTTATATCGCCTTCCGTTTCTCTACCACGGGTGCGCTTTAAAACCACGGCGCTGTAATTTTGCTTCAGAGACTTTCCTTTCCTGCCTTCTTCTCCGCCCTTAAACTGGCTCTCTTAACTACTACACACAGAACAAAGCAGGTTATTAAACAGCTTTGCACTTAGGATTATTAGATATATCGACGACAGATCGAGGAAGGCGATTCCAACTTGCTGACGTACTGGGAATGAATGAATGAAAAAATGATAGGTCTGGCATGAAGGAATACCAGTCTTATGACGATGGTCGATGCGAGCTGAAACTAACAAGGAAGGGTTACCAATTTATTCTTAAGAATGGGTTTGTCATATATATCTTATGGAACAGGCAAAGGCGGAATATTTTTCTGCGTTGTGATAGTAATGGTAATGGATGTAACCATCCGCCCGGATTCGTGAACGAGGGAGGGCTCGAGGCACCCTCCGTTAGACGCTCCGCAGAGTGGCGGTGATGAACTCTGACTGACCGCCGAGCAGCTGTACTCGTCGGTGTTTATTTGGTGCGGTGACCAATGTTGGCCACCGAGCCTGGCAGGCCAACGAGGATTATGTCCGAGGGGGTGTCACATGTTTGTTACACCCCTTACCCACAGTTTGTTAAATATACAAAAACAAAAACCAAAAAAACGTATACGCTCAAAGTACAAGGCTCTGCCGCCGTCCCAGCTGGGTCGACTGTGCCTGTTATCCAGGAAAGTAACGGTCCGGCGGCCTCCGCCGTCGAGTATTCCACCTGGGCACCGGTGTTGACGGGCCGGGTGTGGCAACGCACGGTGCTGCCTGAGCCAGCCTCGCTCCTTCCGGAAGGTCCGCAGTGGCCAGCCTTGCAAGTGGTGCCGGACTTGACACCGGCCCAACGGGTGCCGCACCACTGGCAACGCTTGTCGCCTCCGAGGTGGGCGGTGCTTCGCTGGAAGCGACTGGTGTTGCCGCTGGTCCTCCTGTGGGCTGAACTTCTGAAGCGGTAGTTGTGGGTGCTAGCCTGGTCCCGAGGCGAGGCCTAACATGGTCGGCGTGTCGGTGCCACGTGGCCCCGTCCGGCATGCGGACGAGCAACGATGAAGCGCTGGCAGGAGATACAACCTGTCCTGCGGACCAGGGTGGGCCAGGACGGAAGTTCTTGGCGAAGACTGGAGCTCCCAACTCCGGCAAAGGCCCGGGACGGCACCTTCGGTCAGCAGCCAGCTTCTGCTTCAGCTGCTTCAGGAGCGCTGTGGATCGGAGGTCCGGATGCAAGACGTCCAAGGGTGTCTTGACCATCCCACCCATCAGGAGCTCACAGCGGGCAGGGCCAGTGACAGTGTGGGACGTGGTCAGGTACTGAAAGAGTACCCGGGCAACCTGCGTCCGGAAATCCTCAGACTGGCTCATCTTTAGCTTGTCCTTGACGGTCTGCACCACCCGCTCGGCTGCACCATTTGAAGCAGGGTGGTACGGCGGATTCTGTTCTTCGTCAGCCAGGCCAGGTACTCTGTGCTGGCGAAAGCAGGACCATTGTTGGACACGATGACGTCCGGCAACCCCTGGGTGGCGAATACCTGTGACAGCGCCGCAATGGTCGCGCCTGCTGTTGGAACCTCCACCCACTTCGAAAAGTCGGCCACCACCACCAGGAAGTCATGGCCCTTGAAGGGCCCCCAAAATCCCCATACAGGCGGGACCAGGGTCTCTGTGGGAACGGCGAGGGGGTGATTTCCACATGACGTGAGGCCCACTGAGGCTCCTGGCAGACTTCGCAGCTCTGCAGCATGTGAGCGATGTCCTGGTCCAGGCCAGGCCACCAAACGTGGGACCGGGCCACCATCTTGGTATTTTCCACGTCAGGGTGATCTGCGTGCAGCAACTGCAGGACCCTGGACCGGAGATATTGTGGGATCACCACCCTGGAACCCCACAGTAGGCAGCCCTGATACAGGCTCACCTCGGTGGCTTTGTGGCTATAGGCCCGCTGAACCAATTCCTCCCCACGAGACACCGCCTTAACTACCTGAGACAGGACTGGGTCCCGGCTGGTCGCCTGCAATACCGCAGACCTGGAAAGTACCTCCAGGTACGCGTGCTCCAGCATGAACACTTCAGTAGGTTCTGGAACAGCAGCAGGCACCTCCGGTAAAGCAAGGCAGCTCAAGGCTTCAGCAGATCCCAGGTCCTTTCCCGGACGGTAAACCAGCTGGTAACTGTAGGCTGCCAGCCTCAAGGCCCAGCGAGGGAACCGCCTGCGCGGGAACCGCCTTGTCAGGCCCCAGCAGCCCCAACAGCGGCTTCTGGTCCTTGTCCGCCTCAAACTTCCGGCCCCACAAGTACAGGTGAAAGCACTCGACCCCGAACATGAGGACCAGGCCTTCCTTGTCCAGTTGCCTGTAGCGTTGCTCTGTAGCATGAAGCCGACGAGAAGCAAACGACACGGGGCATTCCTGGCCATCCTTGTCCCGGTGCGCCAGGACGGTCCCCACGCCGTACGGCGACGCATCTACGGTCAGGACGACAGGCTCGGGCAGATCGAAGTGTACCAGCACTGGAGCCTTGATGATTAGCTCCTTGCTGCGCTGGAAGGCCCGGTCCTGCTCCTTCTTCCAGACCCACCGCTGACCATCTCGAAGCAGATGGAGCGGCTGTAGATGCTCCGACAGGTTTGGCAGGAAACTCCTGTAGAAGTTGATGAGGCCGAGGTAGCTCTGAAGCTCCTTCTTGTTCTGAGGCTTAGACGCCTTGAGCACAGCATCAACTTTGCGGGGGGCCCGGGGCTAGGCCGGCCTGGGAAATGACATGTCCCAAGCAGTGGCGTAGCCAGAAATTTCGTTCGCGGTGGGCTCACGTTGCAGCTTGGCCTCCTCCTTAAGAGGAAGCTTTATCTCGGATGCTCCTATCTAAATACATGTAGAAGGTGAATTAGTTTTTCTCGGCAACCACTGCACCAAATTTGATGAGGTTTGTTGCCTTTAAAAGAAAAACATAAATTCTACTGTCTTCTGGTTTGGAATTTTTCATTTAGAGTGTCACTTTTGTATTAAAAATTGGCCCAAATCTCAAATTTTCAGAAACCGAAACTATCACGTTTAAAACTTTGTAACTCAACAATGAAAAATAATATCACAATTCTGTGAATCGCATCTAATAGTACATCTACAGCGCACAAAATTGATATGTTACAAATGAATCTCAAACAATTTAGCATTATCGAAATATGGCTTTTGCAGAGCCCTTGTGCACCACGTAATTCACGTAAGATACAAATTGACATAGGCCGCCGTTCCTGCGACCCGGTCGACGGAGTGGAAAGGGGGGGTAAGCGTTATAGTGCCCTGGTCGTTCGAACGCTTAGGGCCCGAAAGCGTTAGGTTCACCCAAATAGACGCTAAATAATGGTTTGGCTTGGCTCCGTATATTATTTTTAAATAGGTGGCGCTAAAGCGATGAACGCGACGAGAGCCCTGAATCGGTGCTTCCGTTCTGCCCGTGCGGTATGGTGCGGTCTTCGCTTGTGTCCGTGGCTGTGGAGAAGTGATTTTAGCTGTTTGATGTCGTTAAATGTGAGAGCTTGTGGCGAAGTCATTGAGTATGGCCGTAGAAGTTCTGCCCATGTAGTGTTTTGGGGACTTCACCTGTGCCTGTGACTGATCGTGTTGCCCAATAGCTTTGTGGAAAGCGACGTGGTTTGTGTGGATGTCATCGCAGCGTTTGCCAGCTCCTGGGTGGCCCCTGTGCCAGTTGTTGATGGCGTTGCGCAGTAGCTTTGTGGAAGTTGATGTACCTTGTGTGGATTTCGTTGGCGCTTATGACTGCCTTAATTATAGGTGGTCACGCTGCCTTTTGAAGCGCGTCCGAGCGCGAGAAACTTCACCGAATTTTTTGTAAACAACGTGGACGTCTCGAAATGTTAGCTAGAAATCAACCAGCAGCAACCAAGTCTGTATTTTGTGGCTTTTCGAGCTTATGCTCATGCGAGCAGCAGAAGGACAAAAGATCCGTTACATAATGTCAGTTCCATAAAATCAGCTTTGCCGCAATACAGTCATGTTATGCGGTGAAGCATACGTAATGTATTGCGGTAAAGTGTATGAAAAAGTAGGCAGGGACCACTGCGTTACTGGGGCGATTTTCTTGTATTATGATTATGGCCGTGCGCAAACAAGGAAGAATCACAGTCGAAGCGCATGGCACAAACCTTGCCAATGCTTTAATTGAAAAAAAAAAGAAAACGAATTGGAGTGGGTGATGCCAAAAACAAAGCCTTGACTTTTGTATTATCAAAGCAGTTCCGAGAATAGTCAATCATATTCCAAGCTCCTGCATTATTTATGATTGTTTAAAGTATATGCATATATTGTGCACCAGCCTTAGCACCAATTCTAATGTACTTTAATGATGTAAGTTTAATAACACGTGGCAAATTATAATTTGTGCTGTATGGTGTTGTGCTGTTTATAAGCTGCTGCTTTCATGTGGTAATGTGTACATTGGCTGGAAGAGTTGATGCATCCTCCTTATAGAACTCATTGAAAGGTGAACCACCTGTCAAGCCATCATTGTTCTTGCGGTTGTACACCAGATTTCACAAACATGGGGATAGTTATATAGAAAGAGTAGCTGAGGCTTAACATATCCACATGCATGCACAGGAGTGCGGGAGTCGACCATCTATCTCTCTAACTCAGGTTGAATGTGCGTACTTGAGTAACATGTAACACTTGTTGGGTGTCAGGTTTCTTTTATTGTTAGCCTAGTTTGTGTTCTTTCTCCCATTTGTAGGTTTTAGTGTGTGTTGCTGTGTATGTATATAATTGCTTCCAGAGTGGCTTTCTTGTTGCTAATAAATTTAGAGAAGGCAGCGTTCTTCATTTTGTGCATCAGACAGCAAGTGAGCATGTTTCAAAGGATGTTGGGTTTTGTTGCCATAAGCAACAAAAAGGCATAAGCATATAGACTGCTTGCTAGAGGTACTCTTTATAGCATTAAGGATATTATCATGCTGATAACTCTGTGCACAATAACTAGAAAGATCACATCATGTCTGACATGTCTTCTTGCCACCATGAAATCTTGTCAGATGCATAACACGGGACATACACCACAGATCTTGGCCAGCCATTCTCATTTGTGGTCTCGACCTCCTACCACTGAGCAGACTGGTCCAAGAGACAAAACATGCAACTTTTATCTGATTACATGTAGTGCATGTTGCACAAAATTAGATGTCAGGTGTTATTGTCGACACGGATACATATCTGTGAGCCTCATAAACTAATGTCAAAAGAAAGAGAGTAATACCCATGAAATGCACTCTTGGTAGGATGGCAGGACCATTCTCTTGCAGAGTTAAATAACAACCATGCAGCAGTATCATGATATCAAGCTGAACAATAATTCACTCCAAGAATAGGTTTCTTCATGCAACATTGCACTGATAGTCTTGAAATACAATACCCATTGCTAACAGAAGGCCTTCCAAATTATGCATGACAGGAGGGCATATTTTAGGAAGCAAGAATGAAAACGGAGCCGGTTAACTGAAAGTTGTGAATGCAACTCTGCAGAAGTTAGAAAAATGAACCAAATGGAATAGTTTAAAAGTAAGTGGTTTAGAGACAAAAGGCCGTTATATTCCATGCCAGAAAAGCAAGCATAGGTTGAAATGCTTTCCACATACATACCTTCAAAGTGCATGTACAGGGTCTGTCCTGAGAGTAGTGTCAGTAAGGTGATTAAAAATCATTTATTGAATTTGTTGTTACAAAAAGTTTTAAAATCTTCAAAATACTCTCCTTTTGCGTCAATACATCGGCTCCAGCGAGACTTGCAGCTCTCGAATGCGTTGCGGTAGTCCTCCTCCAGAATGGCCTTTAATGCTGTGGTGCTAGCTGCTTTGATCACGTCCGCTGTCCCAAAATGATTGCCTTTCAGGGGTGTTTTGAGGCATGGAAACAGAAAAAAGTCGGGGGGGAGCCAAGCCCGGGCTGTACGGGGGCTGGGGGATCGTTGGCACCCCTGCTTTAACCAGGTAGTCGGTGACGATGAAGGCACTGTGGGCCAGCACATTATCGTGGTGCAACTTCCAGTTGTGTGCAATGTCCGGCCGGATGTGTTGAACCCTGCGTTTCAGTCTTTCGAGGACATCCACATAAAATTTGGAGTTCACAGTGGTTCCAGGTTCTTCAAACTCATGATGAACCAGTCCGTGGATGTAAAAAAAAAACGATGAGCATGATCTTGATCTTTGGTTTGCTCATCCTGGCTTTCTTCTGGGGAGGGGATGAGTGTGTGTGCCACTCAGATGACTGCCTTTTGGTCTCCAGGTCATATTCAAATACCCAAGTCTCGTCTTCTGTAATGACGTTGTCCAAAAATTTTCGCTCACGTTTGCACATGTTGAGATTTACTTGGCACGTTTCCACGCGGCGTGACTTTTCGTTGTCAGTGAGCACTTTTGGAACCATTTTTGTGCACGCCTTCCGCATGCTGATATCGTTTGTAACAATTTCATGAACTTGAGATTTCGGAACGTTTAACATGTCGGCCATTAAACGAACACTTAATCATTGGTATGAGTTCAACAGTTCCCTCGCTCGTGTCACATTGTCAGTCGTAGCGGTCGTGGATGGCCATCCAGCGCAGTCCTTGTCGTCGCCTTCTTCCCGGCCTTCCAAAAGGCCTTGTGCCACCGAAACACTTGCCAATCTGACAGGGCATGTTCTTTATAAGCAGTCTTGAGCATAGTAACAGTTTCCGCAGCGGTATTGCCAAGTTTCACACAAAACTTGATCGCAAATCTTTGTTCTAATGAGCGCTGCATTTTCACTTGCACAAGAATAAAAAACAGCTCTCACGGACAGGCCCGTCCAACACTCTCCAATGTTCGGAGCACACTGAGTGACGGACCGCTGCTTAGCTGGATTCCGTCACTACTAGTTTCAACCAGTTAGACCGCTCTGACATACAGTCACATCACAATAAATTTACTGACATTACTTTCAGGACAGACCCTTTTTAGATATAAATGTTGGGAACCTGGATGGAGGTGAGAGACATGTACAGTAAAAACAAGATGTATAAGGTCAAAAATTAATTCTTTTAGTCAGAACTTGGTCAGTGGTGTCTGGCTTCTCTTGATCCCTGGCCCTGGATGGTGGATACAAAGTACATATATATATATATATATATATATATATATATATATATATATATATATATATATATATATATAATTGTGTCGTATGGGGCAGAAACTTGGAGGTTTCTTGGAGACAAAAAAGGACATTGTGTTGTCATGTTGGAAAGCACTTTTTCGGAGGAGGGTGTGTCAGCCACTGACATAAATTTTAATGAAATTTATACCAATATAGCTGACATAAATGTTGAGCTGTCACGAAGTTGAATCAGTTTGGTTTGACAACAGTCTCAAATGATGTTAAGGTGGAAAAAGGTCTTCTTTTATGCGCCTTCTTCAGTGCAAAACACACAAGCTTAGGGAATCCATTTCAGAACCATTGTGTCAGAATATAAATCGTGGCTTCATGTTTCAGAATTTCTGCAGACGCACCTTGACAGGCTGGGAATCAACAACCAATTCCTTGCTGCCAGCTCTCAGACTGTTGTACACTTCCTGCAGGAGCATAATCTGGGAAAATGGGCAGGCTTTAGTATAGATGCAGAAGTTCTATACAATTCTTTGCCGCAGGTGCGTCTCTTGCAGTTTGTTAAGGACTGCATACACAATCAAACAGGTTAGCTGGAATTTGCTGAAAGGTGTAAAATTCTTGTTGCAAACTTTCTGGAGCTTCTTGATTTCTATTTAAGGTCAATTTTGGTCTAGTGGGAAGGTAAAATGTGTGTCCAGAATGCTGGCATCTGCATAGGTTCTGGTGTTGCACCAGTGCTCAGTAATATTTTAAGTTATGTTGACCAGAATATAATCAAAACCTGAGTGGACTTGCTCTTAAAATTTTCAGATACGTGGATGGTTATTTGTTTTTCATGAGCAAATGATAACTTTCGCAGAGCTGTCATTGAAGTACTGAAGCTATTTAGAGAACAATAGCAAGGTTTCAACTTCACTTTAGAAGTTCCAGAAAAAATATGTGCTGCAACTTCTTATATCAGGCTTACTTTTATGTGGGATCACGTATGCTGGGGATATCAGTCGAGAACTTCTAAGCCCCTTCTTGATTATAGGTCTAGCCATTCAAAACTTATTAAGTACAGTATTGCCACTCACACAATTAGAGATGCCCCAACCAAGAGCTATCCTCACCTTATCCTTGAAAGTGTAAGGAATCTGGTGACAAGGCTTAATGAGGCAGGTTATTCAGTTTCAGTGGCTTTTTTATATTGAAACACGTTAATTAAGGAACTTAAGGTGCAACCAGGGTGGAATAAGCTTAAGGAGCAAGAGCGGAACAAAGTTGCCATTATCCCCTCTATTAATTGTCGCACAGGCAGAAAAAGGTGGCTTCTAAGTTCCAGGAGAGGATTGGGTTTTCATTTAAATATAAGCTGAAGGGAATATGTGAAGCAATAAACAAGCACATTCTTCACAACAGGTGTCTGAGCAGGGAGGACTGCAAAGTGAAATATAGCATACAGTTTGTCTCTTGCGCACGAAATGTTGTTTATTCGATTCCTTTTTCTTGAAGCCTACAAAATATATATCAGTCAGACTGGAAAGTGCTTAAACATTCGACTAAGGAAATACCATAGTTTCTTTAAGGGTTTTTGCGCATCCACACCTTTCTGTGCATTGTTGCAGCATTGGGCGTCATCCAGTTTTTGAAAGTACTATTCTGCTGTTCACACACGTGTGAAAAGCTCTCACATGAATTAATGGAGGCTTATCACATTAGAAAGAAAAGCTCACTAAGTGTTAGCCAGCCATCCATCTCGCTGCAAGATAGCGAGGTTGCCGTGTTAGATCTTAAGTAAAGCCACTGAGTTGCATTGTGCCTTAGTAATTGTTTTTTTACATTGATTAATCAGCCGTGACATGTGTGTTGCCGTCAAAACATGTGCATTCGGTGATGTGAAGGTTGTTTTGGTATGTATCTGCATATGCTAGGGGGCCGGGTGTTGGGCACGTGATGTGTGTTATATATTGGTTGTTTTCTTTCAATAAACTTCATTTGATAGTGCTGTATCCTGTCCCGTTCTATTACTTTTGTCGGCATCTGTCATACAGTAGCTGCCATGAAGCTTCAACAACTTGCCCAATTTTCTAGTGTATTTTCTATCGTATGGAGCATTAGAGTTACGGAATGGGTGCCATGGTGTGTGTGTGTGTGTGTGTGTGTGTGTGTGTGTGTGTGTGTGTGTGTGTGTGTGTGTGTGTGTGTGTGTGTGTGTGTGTGTGTGTGTGTGTGTGTGTGTGTGTGTGTGTGTGTGTGTGTGTGTGCGTGCGTGCGTACGTGTGTGTGTGTGTAAAGGTAGAATGGTGGTAAGGTGGGGTGGTAAAAGTAAAATGAGATTTTCACATCATGACTAGTCTGTTTAATACATTTACCTACAAAATATAAACACTCTGTTCTTATTAAGCACCTTGTACATAGGTATTCATATTACTAATAATCTTCCAATGCAAATGCATATCAACTTTTTGAGTAATGCTAGTAACTGAACACATGGCTTTTTGTGTTGCAAGTTTTCTTGGACTCCTGCTTCCCTTAAACTTATACTGTATAATATGCTTGTAAGATCAAAACTGGAGTATGCTTCATCAATCCGGGATATACCTACAAAAAACACAACTCTCATATTTAGTTGAAGCCATACAAAACCAACCTGTACATTTTATTGTAGCTGCTTATTCCCATACCGCAAGCATATCAACAATTAAAGGTTGCCTTGATTGGCTAGGCAACAAGAAAACTTACCTGTTTATTTCACAAATTCTCAATTGAAACATGTTTTTATTACCTCCTTGTAGCTCATTGATATATATGTGAGTGCGTGTGTGTGCGTGTGTGTGTTCTGAGGCTGCCTTTTGCAGGAATAGTAAAGATTGGTTTGGCAAGTTGGCACCTGTACCTTGAGGTTGTAGTTCATTCTCAATGAGATACAAGGAGGTAATAACATATGTTTCAATTGAGAATTTGTGAAATAAATGGGTAATTTTTTTTGTTGACAAGCCTGGCCAATCAAGGCAAGCTTTAATTGTTGATAAGCTTACGGTATGGGAATAAGCAGCTGCAATAAAATTTACAGGTTGGTTTTGTATGGCTTCAGCTAAATATGAGAGTTGTGTTTTTTGTAGGTATATCCCGGATTGATGAAGCATACTCCAGTTTTTTGATCTTGCAAGCATATTATACAGCATAAGTTTAAGGGAAGCAGGAGTCCAAGAAAAATTGCAGCACAAAAAGCCATGTGTTCAGTTATTAGCATTACTCAAAAAGTTGATATGCATTTACACTGAAAGATCACTAGCAAAAAATCTGATAGGGCAACCGAATAAAAATTATATCAGTTTTTTTCTATTGCATTATGAAACAATACAACTGATACACTGATAAAATTACTTTTAGTTCTATTCTGGACGTATCTGTGCTATTCTGCTTGTACAAGTCTACTAGTGTATTCTTTTTATTAGTGTAATAGTGTATTCATATTAGTTTGCCAGTTCTATAGTCTATCAGTATCTATGTGTGTTGTATAGTGTAATGTGCTTCAAGGAGAAGCAAGCTTCCTCATTTGCCCAAAAAATGAGTCAGAAATAATGCATTTATATTATCACAAAAGACAATACATATAAATCAAATATGAAGCCCAGGATTCAGAAAGGAAAGGTTGTTGGAACAAATATACACCATACAACAGCTTAGAAGCATAAAAATGTGATCACGTTTAAAAGAGAAAAGATGTTTATATTGGTTCACGACAAAGTTTAGCCTCTTTAAACAGGAGGTTATTGGCAATCAAGCCACCGAATTGGTTCACACGTACACCACGAAGATTATCAGACTTCCCAATCTGGAAAGCTAGTGAATGGAAGTGGTGGGTTCTTCATTATTCATTACCATGCCTTCATAGCTTTTTGCCGGATAAGTATGTCAGACATTCCAGTTTGCTTGTGGAGGGTGTCTATATACTTCTACTAGACACCGTCACTTCAGATGACCATAATGAGATCATCTGATCTTCTCTCGGAGTTTATTGTGAGAGCACAGTCTTTGTATGGATTGGGTGCAATGGCATACAATGTACACCAAATCCTGCATCTTCCTAAAAGTGCGCCTAAACTAGGACCTCATTGATCGCATTGTTCATTTGTATTTGAAGGCGGAAATGAACTTCTTGTGAAATTGGTCAGTGGAGCTAATGATGTTCCTTTACAAATATTGGAATGTTATGTACTTGCTTGTAAGTTACAGGCAGCTAAAGCTAGTTTAAATCTTTCACCAGAAGCAGTGAGTTTTTTTGGTGCACAGGAGAGGGGAGCTGATCAGCAGACAGTTTCGTTAGGCACTGGAAAGCTGTGCCTGAACTTGGATGAAAGTGAAAAACAGGCTGTAGTCCACAACCGTGGCTGTGACTCAACAATTGTCACTGAATATTACCGAATGGTCGTCAACCAACAAACATTCCACTCTCTCCAGTACACTTGAACTATAAAGACTAAAAACAGTGCATTTTTCAGCTTCTCAGGTGCGTTTTCTCTCATTTGTAGAATTCTTACTGGAGCGAATTCTTGTATAATTCTGAAATGCAAGAAACTATTTCCTGTTGAAATTCTCCATGCAAAGCACCTTTCAGTCTGCGTCAGGAGAGAGGAGCCACTAGTTTACGTAACACCCAGCGAAGTTATGCGCCTTTATGTGTTTATAGAAATAGACAACAATATTTTTGAATGGACAATACGAAATCTTTATGAAAGAGACTAATTCCCGTGCTCAAGACATGGCAACGATGAACAGTATGTCTTTAGCCATGGTACATGAATGTCTGGTTATAACAGATTATAGCTTTAAAAAACAACAGTTGGTAACAGTGCACCACGCTTTATGGCGTTCTGTAATAATCAGCTTTTTGATGTTTGAATATATTAAACAAGCCAGAGCCATCAAAATTCTAGAGTGTTTATTTTTTCTTGCAATAGCTTCTTGTTTTCCTAATGAACCAGCTAGCCCAATTTGCCACTCTTCATTATTGTACTCTTGTTAATTAAGTGCTTGGGGAATTGCATGGTCTGCATGTTGGCAGTAGTGACGCAGCTGCTGATGAACAGTTGCAGTAGCCAAAACATGACAATATTTTACAGGACTTATGCACAGTTTCAGGTCGGTGTCCTTACATGTAGCGAAGGACCCTACTTAACCAAGTGACTGCCTTGAGTGGGTGATCACAGTGAACAAACAGTGCTTCACTAGCAGATGGTGAAGAGGTAAAGCTTCTCACTCTGTATGCAGAGGCATGGAAAGCAGCTGAATGTTAAGTGAGCAGTTATGCTACTTGATACAACAGCATCATTTTCACACCGTGCATCTGTCTTCCTCACTTTATTTTCTCCTTTGACTCAATGTAGCTGGTGCAAGTTTATCCGTTAACTGTGGCGGCATGACTAAGACACTATCTTTTTTCTGAATGAAACAAGCAAACTGTGAAATTTTATTTTAACAGTGTATTACGGCTTGAATCAGAGACTCCAAGCACTATATATGAAGCCTGTTCTGATAGTCTTCTTTGCTGTCACGTGCTGAAGGCTACACAGGTTAAACTACTTTTACACATTTCGACGTGCGGTGGTTGAACTAGCACCCAGTGAAGAATTGTGTCTTCTGATTTTGCAATATGTTCACTGATGTTTAGCTGTTTTTGTTCATGAATGTGTGGTTTTAAAAATGGTAAATCCATGTTCTTACTTGAATAAGTTCTCAGATCTGTACTCACTTTTGCTTAAATAATATTGCTGTATTGTCATGTTCTGATATATTGCTGTAGATCTTGTACCAATAGCGATGCTTGTCCTGTTTCCTTGCTTCCTGTAAGTGTGCCATGCCAGTTTGTTCTTTTTGCTCAAGCTCACTTGTGTTCTGTCACATATCACAACACTTTTGGGATGAATGCAAAAGTGCATAGTCTAGAGAAAATAGCTTCATATGAAGTTGTAATATTATAAAAGCATGTGCCAATTAGACCTGGTGTTCTATACAGCATCTGTGAGCACAAATGGGCATGGTGAAGTTGGTACTTCAGTCTGTGTTGTTCCTCTTATGTGTTTGTTTAAATGTGGCTGAAGTTGCTTGCTTATTCTTTAGATAATGGAGTGTAAAATAAACCCTAGTCATGTTTGTAGTCATGTTGCTTGTGTCTTGTCCTTGTTCCTTTGTGGATGGATGCATTAGCGTTGTCATAATTTTCAAATCAAGTATGCACCAACTAGCCCAGAAAGTAGCTTTAATGAAATCACGTTGGTAGTGTCTAATTTATGGCATTCACAAACTCAGCCTGACATGTTAGAGCTACAGTTAGTATCCACAGTCTTGAAAGTGCTTTGTTTTGCTTTTGTAAATAAACTTTATTACAACAGTAGGAAGATACCTATGAAGAAAGGAGCCAGACAAGTAGACACAATCTCTGCAATGCTATTCACTGCGTGCTTGGAAGAAGTATTCAAGCTATTAAACTGGGAAGGTTTAGGAGTAGGGATCAACGGCGAACACCTCAGCAACATTCGGTTTGCCGATGACATTGTTCTATTCAGCAACACTGCGGACGAGTTACAACAAATGATTGAGGACCTTAACAGGGCGAGTGTAAGAGTGTGAGATTAATATGCAGAAGACAAAGATAATGATAGATAACCCGGCAGAGGAACAAGAGTTCAAGATCGCTAGTCAGCCTCTAGAGTCTGTGAAGGTGTACATCTACCCAGGTCAACTAATCACAGGAAACCCTGACCATGAGAAGGAAATTCACAGAAGAATAAAAATGGGCTGGATCGCATACGGCAGACATTGTGAGCTCCTGACTGGGAGCTTACCATTATCATTGAAAAGGAAAGTATACAATCAGTGCATTTTACGGGTGCTGACATATGGCGCAGAGATTTGGAGACTGACAAAGAAGCTTGAGAACAAGTTAAGGACCGTGCAAAGAGTGATGGAATGAAGAATGCTAAGTATAACTTTAGGAGACAGAAAGAGAGCAATTTGGACAAGAGAGCAAACGGGTATAGATGATATTCTAATAGACATTAAGAGAAAAAAATGGCGCTGGGCAGGTCATGTAATGCGCAGATTAGATAACAGTTGGACCATTAGGGTGACAGAATGGGTACCAAGAGAAGGGAAGTGCGCAGTAGAGGATGGCAGAAGTCTAGGTGGTGCGCCAAAATTAGGAAATTTGCGGGTGCTAGTTGGAATCAGCTGGCGCAGGACAGGGGTAATTATAGATCGAAGGTAGAGGCTTTCGTCCTGCAGTGGACATAAATATAATGATGATGATGATGATGACAGTAGTCCTGTTTTGGATATGCATTAAATGTTGCACATCCGTCTTGCAAAATTTGTAAATGTAATCTTGTATTAAAAGAACTGGAGCACACCTGCTGCAAAGATGGACTGATACTTTTCTCATGCAACTTCCCCAATGTAGTTTCACAGGCTAAGTAACGCTGCTGTGCTTTGAAAACGTGTGCTTTAATTTATGTTGAAACATGTTTAGGATAATATATCTGCATACAAGCTGTAAAAAGTTATGATAATTGCACAGTTTACACACTTCATTTTTATTTGATACTCTAATATCCCAACTGTGTTTGTTAATCTGTTCACGTGGCAGGCAATGCATTCAGGGTTGTATATTCAGTTCATTTTAAAAACGTCTCTTCAGGCGTGTGGGCATCGGCATGCGTGCTATTTCTAACATGCTTTATCAGTGCCTCAATCAGATTCCTGTATGTCATATGATGATATCTATCTGGGTTTAAAAGTCTGATACATCATGCTATTTGGTCTTGTAGGCAGCACAGTGAGATCTATCTGCTGCCTGCCAGTCTGGTAAAGAGTTCTATGGGTCAGGTAGGAATATATATCACTCTTAGAAGGACCTGTACAACCTATGCATATTCCTAAGAGACTTGTAGAAATTTCTATCAGTTTTTTTTTGCTAGGGTACTGATGTTAGGTTTTTAACTAGTGATGGCACTCCGGAGAGACATTAGTGGAGACATTGCCCCACTGAGCACGTGCAGCAGCTAAGCCCAGTGGGGGGGGGGGGGGGGGGGGGATGTGGACTGGGCGCCGGCTTGCAGTTGCAGGACTGGGCGCCGGCTTGCAGCAAGGATGACGTGGCATTGCGGCGGCGCCCTCTCCCCTCACGCAACACCTGGCATGCTAGAGTGACGGCAGATGTACCCTTTCACCCGCTCTGCTCCGTAGAGGCACGCTCGCAATGTGGTCACAACCAATGGGATTTGAGGTTCCATTTCGCTGAGACAACAGACGCTGGCTTTTTTACTCAGTGGGCCATTTGTTTAGTCTGTTTGAACAGAAACGGACCTGCCAGAGTTTGGTTGTTTCACGACAAAACACACAGTCATCAACAGAAAGTTTAGTTTTCTACGTCAAGTTCTTTGCGAGATCTAAAATGAGAAAAATCAAGGGCCTTAGCACTCAGCATTGTGGCATGCCAGAAGTGACAAAAGACAGATTTGTGAATTGGAGTTGTTAACATACAAATTGTGTTTAGTCATGAAGAAAGCATTCAGTGAATTTGAGTAATTGCATGTGAATCAATATTAAGTTAGCTTATTCAGGAGAAGGAGGCAATGGCACAAAGTAGCAGAATTTAAAATGCTAAAAGCATCCATTCAACGCAAGAACTAAGTTCAATGGAGGAGATCAAGTTAGTGAACATGACAATATAGTTGTGTTTTTCATGAGAGACAAGGTCTTATGGCAACCATGTTGACATTTGTTGTAGAAGTTTTGTGACACAATTTAGGATTATTATGGAGATTGAAATAAATGATGTTACAGGGAGGCTTGGCGATTGAGGCCAGCAATTGTTCCGCCAAAGTGTCTCTCATAATATTACTGCGGTAGATCACCGCGTGCATTCTGTTCTAGAAGCTGAAAAGGTAATGCTAATCTGTGTAATGCGTCTGTCAAATGCCGACAACAGTATGATGCTGATGCGGTGACAACGATGGCATGATCGACGATGGGATGACAATTCTAGAGTCATCACGATTGAGGCATAACGACTTTGGGATGATAAGTGCATGCATGGCAATGACTGCCTATCTACTATACAGTGTGAAGGCGGCAGCATCCGCTGGCGTGATATTACAACTAATTTGAAATGACAATGCAATGATGACGACAGATTGAAGACTGTGAATGGTGAACAATGATGCATCCATTTGGCAACTAAAGAAAAACATATGAGCACAGCTAAGCATGTCTTATCTGAGTTGTGATTGCGAAAGCATTAATGCCCAATTGAACGCCGCTGAGCAGTCCTTCGAGTGTTACGCTGCAAGTGATGCACCCTAGAGCTACATTGGGCCCGAGCTAGCAAGCAGCAGCAGCCTGCGGTGCCAACACTGCATGCCACCGACGTGCTGCATGACCAGAGACCAGGAAACAGCAGTGGCCACCAAGGCCGGCAGGCACGCGCAGCAGCTAAGCCCAATGGAGGGGGGAGATACGGACCGGGCGGCGGCTTGCGAGAGCAAGGATGACGTGGCGTCGCGGCGACGCCCTCTCCCCACACGCAACACCTGGTGCACTATAGCGACAGCAGGTGTACCCTTTCACCCGCTCTGTTTCATAGAGGCGCGCTCGTGACGTGGTCGCAGCCAATGGGATTTGAGGTGCTGTTTCGCTGAGACGACAGACGCCGGCTTTTTTGCTCAATGGGCCATTTGACGCTTTCGCATAAATAATCACTACAGAATAATGACGACGCTATGCGAGTGTGTGGCTGATATATTAATTGAGTAATCGAAAGACTGGTTCCGAATGCATTTACTAACCAATTTGAGTCCGCGGCACTTTTATGTGCTGCTTTGAATAACTGCGTGTGGTACCGTGGTTCCCGCAGTTGCCCAATGCATGTGGCGCGTACTTTAGCAGCAGCGCTCGGCGTGTTTTGACTAAAGCAATTTCTTTTAAATTCTGCTCGCCACTCATGGCAGCTGTAGCTGCTTATAGTTATACAGTACTTTGGTTATAAAGTACAGTAAGTCTAGTTAATAAATTTTATTGGGATGTGAGGTTTTATTATGTTAAATCGAGAATTTCGTCAAATTGAAACCACTTGATTAGATCACGCAACATGCCATAAAATTGATGCAAGAGCCAAAAATGTCGTTTTTGCCTACGTTCACACTTATTGTAGCAGTTGAGCATGTACTCTGCCTTAATGGAAGAAACGATTAAACATTCTTAAAAGCTATATGTCAGTGATACTAAAATCACCAGAACTCAATTAGACCTACTATACCCACATTTTTCTTTTTAATTATGGCAAATCAGACAAGATATTAGTTGATTCTAGGTTTTCAGTGCTCATGAATGTGACAGTGAAAGTATTGAATGTCATGTAGTGTAATGCAACGAAAACAAGGACACAAGAAAAAGCAAAACGCAGACATAATTAGGCGCTTGTGTCTGTGTTTCATTTCTTCTTGTGTTCGTGTTTTTGCTGCGCTACACTACATGCCGTTCCATGATGATCAACGAACAAGCCCACATTGCCACCCCCGTGTAGAGAACAGGAAATTTCGTTATACAAACCTTGATATATAACAAAATAGGTAAAATCGGCAATTCGCTTCGTTATATAGAAATTTCCTTGTATTGAAATTTGATCTGTTATGCAAATGAGTACAGTCGCCGATCGATTTTTGTTGCACGGAAAGGGGCCATGCAATTTTCCGAATTATTGGGCAATAAAAAAAAGCAAGTTTGAATGAGAAAACATTTTATTTTGACGAATTTAGGAGTCCGCGATGAATGATACGGTTTCATGCCACGCTGATATCTCACGACCGGCTTTAGTAATAAAGCCGGTCGTGCGATATCTTCACATCAGCGGTACGAACTAAGTGACGCCATGCTTTCGCGTGCACTCCGCCCCCAAAGCGTCGCCCGATCGCACTGCGACGACGCTATCATTAAAAGCGCCGGCAGCTGGGAGCGAATGCTTCGTCTGCTTCTCGTTCCAACGGGTCATCAAAACTCGAGATTGCGCAACCTTCAATACTAAACGTGCCGGAAAACAGCTTACATGATGCCACCCCGTCTTGGCATGCCCGCTCTTTCCACACGCAGCAGATTACCTCTAGAGCAGGGTGCGCGGATGCGTATGCGCTCAGCCGCGCTTACAGCCACTCGCAGTCATGGCCGAGACGCGCGCCAACTTACCCCCCCCCCCCCACTCCGCCCCCTCGCGCGCGCTTGATCACGTTACCGCGAGCTCGCTTTCCTTCCCCACTTTGCCATTGCTCGCGTGGGGAAGCCGCACTTATGAAGCCACCATCTTTCTTGTCTCACCCTCGCACACTTTCACTCGCACCTAAAGCACAATTAAGTGCGCGGGGCGCGATAGGATCTGATCGCACTTGGACTTAATTTATACGGAACATGATGCGGCTCCAAGCTGTTGTTCTTGTCGCGCTGCACGCAGTTTGAGAGGTGCGTTTGCAAGCAGCCGCTTGTAATTCAGTCTGACTATCTGCGTCCGCGGAAGTTACCATTGATTGTCTCAATTGGCACTCCTCTGCGGCAGAAGCGATATTTCTTTATATTGAAATTTCTTTATATTGATGCTCTAAATGCATGGTGTTCTATGGAGAAGAGGTTATGAAAAGTTAAATACTTCGTTATATCGAGAATTTCGTTATACTGAGGTTTAACTGTATAGAGATTTGAATTTATATACCTTGTTGTGCAGCTCCTTGGGTCAAGGTTTCTATGACTACGACTCATATGACTATGACTCATGTGACTCTGTATCTGTTGCGCAGAAAATCTCTCTCGTCCCATTTCCCTACCGTTCTCATTTTGGAGGAGGCCCCCTCTTGATGCTATCCTTGTTCCACTCTTGGCCCACATCATTTCATAATCGAGGCATGTAAGGCCACAGTTCCTTATGCTATGCAGCTCTGACATCATGCGTACCATACATAATTGTACATGAGCCTAAGCCCATGCATAACCATTCTTCTGATCAAATGTTAATTTTTAGACTGACGTCCTTTCCTCTTGAATGACAGTTATCTCTGCTGTATTGTTGCTGCTCTCTCATGTATGTATACCAATAAATTATCTTAGTCAATTTCTTCTTGAACATTGAGTCCAATCTTTGCCAACTTAAGTGTGTGTTGAATGTTAATTTTTTAAGACCTGTCTTCACAATCTGCCTCCACCTCATCCATTTTAGCATCCTCAATTCAGTCACTTCTCCATCCTGACTTCTAGGTGACTTTATTAAAATTGTTTAGGTTCCATACAGTATTGCTGGTCATGTATTGTCTTATAAGTTTATTAGACAGTGAAAATCTTCAACTTGACTGAAACCTGTGTAACATAAATATTATAATGCATCTTTTCAGTTTTTCCAAGCTATGTCAATTCTGCTGATTCTGTGGGCAGTCCAAATTTTCCATGTTGGTGTTTTCAGTTATCATTGAACCAAGGTCTTCTCTATGGCTTACCCTCAAGGCTTCCCTTTCATCTACTCTGAGAAATTGGCATGCGGCTACCAGATGTGGGCAGCTTGCCTCACAACACATGCACATGCTCAGCTACTTTCGCCAACCTTTGTGCTAGATGTCAATCAGCATGAGTGAAGCAGTGAGAATGGGGAATTATGAAATTAAGGCAGAGGTTCGAGCATTAAGGGAAGTCATACTTATGAGGTGAGTACATGTGAAGAAAAGCATTCAGAAATGTTGGGAGTTTGCAGTTTCCTGTTTATTGGTCTATTAAACTCTCCCTAGCTATTTCAGTTATTTCATCATGTGTTGGAATTTTTAGTTGCAATATGTTTTTCTTAAGTGCTGCCACACTTACTACTAGAAGTTTGAGAACCTATATTTCTTATTCACTTGGTTCATTCATACCTCCAAGCAGCAGCCTTTTCACTTTACATCAGTCATTGAATGCAATGCCCAGATATGTTCTCAGTCTACTTCAGTGGGAGTCACTAACACAGTGAATGATCATGAAGCATGTGTGTTCTTAGAAAGTGCCTTTATGTGATGCAGCTGTAAGTTAAGGTAGGGGATGCTTTGGAAAGCATGTTATGTGGCTTACATGAGAATTATTTTATGCCAGAAAGCACACAAATATTCGTGTTTATTTCTGGTGTTCTTCTTCCTTAATTACCTTCTTGATTCAGCGCATATATATGAAGCAAGAGATCCTGGCTTGTTCTTTCTTTACATTAGCAAATTACATTAATCATATAATAGCACACTTTACATAATTGAGCACACTAAAAGTCACTTGGCAAGCAAAACATGTACTTGTCTTTTTGAATATCCTAGCTTAATGTTTTAGTGTGTGCAGTTTGGACGTGATTCTTCCGAAGCACTACATCTGCTTCAAGTATATGAGGTATAATTACTTTTGCTTAAAAATAATCCTAATCTTCCTTGATAGCTGTCCTTTTTTTACTAGACAATATAAGCATGGTGCTGAATTCCAAGATAAATATGCCTGCTGTAACTGTATGCATCAGTGTTTGACTATTCGTTACCTACTATTCCTATTAGAAAAATGTATTTGCCAACCTGCAATTATTTGCATTGAAGTAGTGAAGAGTTTGACGGCAGCCTGTCTGGTTTTGTCAAAAGAGGCACGGTAGGTAGTTTAAAATTAGATGCCAACCATAAAAATGAAAAATAAGAACTAGTTCAACTGGAGCTTTGTTCACAATCTTTGTGAACAAGGCTTTCAAGTGGGAGCCGAAACATCTATCTTGTATGCCCGATCTTCATTCGCTTATTATTATTATTTGAATTCATCTAGCCCTAAAGAGGTGGCAATTTATTTCGAATACTACTCTTTGCATTTTGTTTCCATTGCTGAGTTTTTTTTTTTAAAGTAACTTCATGCACCACACAAGTACAACTCAAACATTTTCATTCTTTCAAGGACGTTACAACTAGTGGAAGGTATTCTGCACTAACATAATTATTTTGAGATTTCCAGTAAATATGTAGTCCTCATAAAAAGTATCTAAATAATTTTGGCCTAAGCGGTTATACATTAACCATGTAGGCTTCATCAACTTCTGATATCACTTGGTCTTGGCAAACTTGTGAGCTGACAAGTTTGAGCATGCAGTCACTTCCCTCCATATTTGTTTCGATGAAGGCTTGCCCTTTGGTGCTACTCTGGATCCACCCCCGTTTCCTGTGATTACCACTACGGGCTTCAAGGCACACACCCTCAGGAAAACTTTTCATGCACCAAACCTGGTTCTTTCACACTTTTACTAAGACAGACATTGAAAGCAAGAATGGCATAGCAGGCATGTTGGTTACAGAAGTACTTTATTAAATAGCTTTGTAAGTATTCATCTAGTGGACATGTCCATATCCTCTTCTGCTGAAGTGCAAATTAGCTGGGGGAGCATGTCTCCTTCTCATGCATATGCCAGCCCAGCCAATCAGAACTTCAGGAGTGGATGAAATGGACATTTCCACTAGATGGACACAGAATACATCCCCTGTTCTCTGTCCTATCTTTCCACCCTTCTCCATGTATTTTACTCAGTAAACTACTGGTTCAGCATGTTGGTCACCTTAATCAATCTTCCAGTAGCTCAGCAGTTAGAAGGTATACAATACAAATAAGGCACTGTAAACCAAAGCAGTTAGGCTGGCGATTGCTGCTGTTATGCACCATACAGGCTGAAGCAATGGCTTCACCGTAGCTTTCTAAGTTAACTTTACTGAACTTTGAATTTAGAGAAAGCAGAATATAAAAACAGACTAGCATTTTTCTTATGTGCTTCACCACTCTGCTTTTTTGTGTTACTAAAATAAGTATATTGAACCTAAATGAAGTAAAAAGACAAGGAAATTGTGTCACTAATTTCATTTCACTGTCTTTTTAAAAGTATAGCAAGATTTTTTAATTGCACTACGAGTTGTTACTTATGTTTCGATCTTAATGTTCATTTCTCATGCTCCAAATAGGGCTACAACTGTTCCCTCATCCACAGCAATCAATGCCTTATGGCAACTTTGGAAGCTCTCTGAACTGAGTAAATGCTATGCATTGCATAATTTCTTAATACATTTTCATGGCTGCCTTTAACCTCTATAGTTCCTCATTAAAGCCAGCATCTCTCTTGTGGCCACCTTAAAGACCTTGTAGTAATGTATGCCTAACAAGAAAGATGGGTGCTTTGTAGTGCTAGTATGCTCTAAGTTAATCATTTTATGCAAAAATTGCTGACATAATTGTCTGACAAATACTGCATCATGTTTGCTATTTTACCTTCTGTTTCAATTTCACTGCATCTATACATTTTACCAGTGCATGAGTAGGGTTCAAGGCTGTTCTTTAAAATGCTCATGAGCACTTATCATGATCAGTTCCCCATATAAGTGGTTTTGCTGAAGAGAATACAGGAATATGAGCAAAATTGACATGGAACCAACATATAGATAACGTCTGCATGACTGCCTATCAAAAGTTATATTTTCTTAGAAAAAAAGACTGGAACGTGCATCGCGTAATGTAAAACTTATTGCATACACCGCCTTCATTAGGATGATACTAGAATATTCAGTGTTGTTTGGAGTCCCCATCAAGTGACGCTTAAGAGGAAGTTGGAAAGGATACAGAGTCTGGCGGCGCGTTTTATTTGTTCGACATACCGAAGGGAGGAATCAGTCACACTTATGTTACAGCGTTGCAACTTCGATCTTCTTGAGGTACGTAGGAAAAAATATAGGCTGAATGTGCTTTATCAAATAATGCAGGATCAACTTCAGATTGATAAGCTCAAATATCTACATGCTCCAGGCAAAAGATACCCGCGAACTAACCACGACTACGTCATAAAGCCGGACCATACCAACAGTGATACACATCGATACTCATTTTTCCTGGATGCGATAGAAATGTGCAACCAATTGCCAAACGCTATTGTTAGCCTAAAGGATGTCACCGACTTTGAAAATGCTGCTGAGGCATATTTATGGGAGTTTTCGATTTAGTTTTGAAGTGCCAAGTGATATGTGCGACTTGATATTCATTGTACGTATTTTGATAAATGTCAGAAGTGTGCTGAACAGCATTCAAGTGAACATCTTATTAACTGTGAATTGACAAGTGTTAAGCAACTTTACGTGCATTGACATTGTCCATATTTGATTTATGTAATTGTATTGTCCTCTCTGTTATGACCCTCTATGAGGGTTGACAGTATTAATAAATAAATAAATAGACAACGAGGAATGTGGGTAAGAACACTTTATTTTCAGCACACATGTTTTTTTAATGAACTGCTGTTATACTGCTAAAATCTGCACATTTAATAAAAGTACACTGCTCTGCTTCATTACTCCATGCTAAGTGCAAGTATCCTGTACCAGGAAGTCAAACCAAGACGTGGGATGTTCAGTCTGTGAAAATAAAAACGAGTTTGAAACATTAACGTGCAAAAACTAAAGCACACTCAAGAAAATAAACACAGCACAGGAGCATATCCAATGAATCAGAATTACCTTTGAGAGCAAACATATAGTTTCTATGGCACAGTGAAGAAACCTTATTCCTCCGGCTTTTTTTGTGCGCGAGAAAATATGAAAGTGCATGCGTTCTCCCCATATTGTGTATCTGTCACCTTTTCACACACAACAAAGATGTCTCAATGTGCCCAACTGTCCTTGCATATTCATTTCTCTGCTCTCATACCATGATACCTACAGTTAAAGGCTGTAGCAATGCTTAGCTTGAATGAACCAACACAAGCTACATGCACTGTGCTGTTGAACATGGCATTGTAAGTTAGATTCACGCACAGCACATTCATGTGCCATAAACATTTGATTGTGATTGTAGGCGAGATAAATAAAAAGAAGGTATGTAAATAAGAATATTCCCTAATAAGCTGTGCAGAAGTGCTCTCCCGTTTGGACAGAACCCGAGCACAGCTGCAGTGAACAAGAAGCCAACTTATACAGCATTTAAAATCTAGGTTATAAATGTGCTACAGATTTTTCTGAATTCATGGTCGAAAATGTAGGTGTTAAAGGTGACAAACATTTAAACAGGTCTCTATTTGGACTGGTAATGCTATGTGTCACCTAGTTTGATAAAATATGCCATATCACTGGTCTCCCAAGCAAGCTACGGCTGCTGTCCAGTTGCAAGTGCAAATCACTCAATTATGTCTAGGGCACGTTTGAGCAAAAGGCAGCCAAGATTACTGTGCCATTGAGATCTATTTCCTGACATCTGATTTCTTCTCAGAAAGCTACCTCTAAAAAAAACCTTCACAACAACATAACCCAAACCTTTCTTGAGTAAAGCCATCACACTGGTCCTTCAACACTAATTACACAGTGGCTGTAATGTTATGTACGTCAGCACCTAACAAAGTACAGGAAAATTTAATAATGGCAGCGTGACAGGTACACAAAAAAGTAAAGGTATAAAACATCACACAGGCTGCCATCAGTGTTCATATCTCCATTTCAATGTGGATGTTTTTAGCAGTGAATACATGTTCTCATTAAACTGAGTCATATTATTACAAAAGCGAAGGGCAAGGGTCTTTACATTCTAAACTGACAAATGTGCTTTATTACGATTCACCGCAATACAGGAGGTGTTTTGCAGTGAACCATCACATAAGGTTTTGGCTAACTACAGCGGGCGTGTCCTGCAGCGGGGCCTCTTGTGTATTGCGGTAAAGCGTATTATTGTGACAAGAGCTAACCTGGCATGTATGGCTTTAGCCAACAAAAGTTCTCAAGACATCATGCATCCTGCCACGAAAATCTGCTTTGATGAGAGTAGAACATTAGGTTAGTCGCTGACAGAAACCATACATTCCAGATTCACGTAAATCTTTCCCAATATCGGCATGCTTCACCGCAACACACAAATATGTTGCGGTGATAACGGTGGTCGAACAGGCTGGTGCAAATGTTTCGACAGGGGAGCGCGCCTTCATCAGGGCAACTGCTTTCCTTGGCCGTTTTCATATACGTGAGTCCCCCCAACTCCCAACAGAGGAGATTTACCTGAACCTTTGCCAAGAGACGTACCGACAAGCGTTTGGTAGTGGCTGGTAGAGATGCAGGAGTCTAAAAAGCGTTGCGAAATTCGGTTCCGTAAGGTTAGCTTCACCGCAATACAAATATGTTAAGCGGTTAGACATACAAAATATGTTGCAGTGAATCATAGCAAGGGTACCTGGCCTTTGATGCAAAGCAGCTTCAAGAGGCACGGTAATCCCGTGGCTAGTTATGCAGTTCCCCGCATGCGAGTGAGTTCCCTGCGTTCGGCGGTTTCCCAGTGACATACAAAATTACATTGATTGACTGTGTTGTAAATGGGCGACGGCCCTATATGCTGATGCAAAAGCGTCGTTTCGCTTTCGAAAACTGCGCTCGACTAAAGAGAACACCTTGACTCGCATATGACCAAAGCAGTTGAACAGGAAACTACGAAATTACGTAGCTATTATGGAAGAAATCAACAGCTCAGAAAAAAAAAATGGCCGTGTAAACATTAACTGGCTTACGAGGTCGACAAACCAACGGTTCAAAGGATCACAGCCACGTCCGAAATAGCGCTGAAGGCCGGCCAGTACACTTAGGCGCCTCGGCGCGCGTAATGTAACAGGAGACGGCAGGTGCACGCGTACATCATTAAGGAACACATATTATTTATGTCGGTGAAAGCAGTCACTCTTCAGTTCTGACATGCTTCACCGCGTAACACTAGTCTACTGCGGCGAAGCTGACTTCAGGACGCCGATTTCTTCAACTCATCTAGCGAGGCAGGTCCGTTTATCACGCTTGGCAACGTTTGACATTTTCTGCCTTAATTTCGTTTGTTCTTTTTAATTTTCTTATCACAGTGACCCTGTATCACGCAGTAGCAGAGCTAGTGCCGCGTCTTAACTGCGTTAGGAAAGGCAAGCGTGTATGCAGCAAGCACGGCGGCATTGGCTCTTGTTTGGAAACTTCAAGAGAAGCTCTTCCGCGCAGCGATGTCATTTGTATTATTAAAAGAATGCAGGTGAGGATTAAATGAGCCGCAGCAAAGCTGTAAAAAAGCAGTAGTAATGCTGTTCTACGATCCTCTCGCTCGAGCGAGATGGTCTTAGAAAAAAAGCGCGATGTAACGCGATCTGACGGAACAGCTCGTCATGCCAGTGTTTTCTTACGTCCTCTTTCTTTCGCGCATTCTCCCCTGAACCAGACTACTGAATGGTTCTGTGCACGCACTGACGATCCTGACGGAGGCAATACCACTCACATGAGCAGCTCCATATAAGATGCCACGGCCCATTCCACATGCCGGCTGTAATTTGACGCGGCCAAGAGGCAAAATATGCGCACAAGGTACCTAATGGTAACGCATCAAACTGCTCACAGCCCCAATCCTTTATTACATGCATATAGCGTGGAAAGGTGAATTACTCACGCTCGAAGTGGGCACGGAATACGGACCGTTTCGCAGCGCAGCCGGCTCCGTAAGACGGCCGCCATGAAAATGAGCGGATGTGACATCATGGGTTATAGCGGACGTGACGTCATGGGTGAACGTAGACATTTCGGGCACCTTTCGTCTGCTGTGCCCCGGGCACAGCAGACACGGCCATTGACATAACCAATTTGTCCGCTTTGACTCTTATAATAGATGCCGTTTGAAGAACCGCGATATCTGTTTTTGATGAAGAGCTTTTAGTTTGTAAACGTCGCCCTTCTATTTTTTTCGCACTTTCAAATTTTTCAAAATATTTTAAACGAAATTCAGGCCCTAAATCGAACTTCCGCTTCCAACACATACTAGAAGTTAACTTTCTCAAATTCAACAAATTCCATTAAATGTTATCCAGGGGTTATCTCAGAAGAGCGTTTCTGCGTTTACATTTATTTGAATAGGCCGCGTCGGAGTTGGGCCCGAGCTAAAGCTTCGTCTTAAACAATTTGTCCAGAGATCAAATACATGAATAATAACTGCATTGCCATTGCCAAAGATGCTGCAAACGAATTCTTGTACGCTACGCACTGTCCAAACAAGTATTATATGTATTTGTTAATAAAGAGATATACTCGTATGTGCGAGAAATTGTGCTCAAAATAACTGATATCAATGCTACCATGTTTTTGTCTGTTTAATAAGTAAAGAAAGTATCAAACGATCCTTAGAACTATATCAGTTCGAAGCCAGCAATGCAGTGCATGCCACTGATATTAAAAATGTAAGGGCTATAAATGAACAAGTTGAGGGCAAATATGTTAATTAAACTTTGTCATTTAACAACCTTGTTTACATTTTTGTACATATGCAACGGCCAGTGGAAAATCTCAATGACGCTGTCATTTATTCCAATGTATTACGCACGGACAGCTGTCACCGGTCGTGTATCGCTATATAAAGCCGTTCTGCAAAATATACGAGGGCGAGTCAAATGAAAGTGAGCCAATGCAAATATATGACAAATGGGTACTTAATTTAAAAGCAGTCTCCATCAGCATTTAGACAATTATACCATTGACTAACGAGTCGGGTGATTCCCGCCTCATAAAACTCCTTAGATTGCTGATTCAACAAATCTGCAACTGATTCTTTCCCGTCATCGTCCAATACGAATCTGTTTCCCTTAAGCTGTTTTTTTTCATTTGCCCCAAAAGGTGGAAGTCGCAAGGCGACAGGTCTTAGCTGTAGGGCGGATGTTGCAGCGTTTCCCACTTGAACTTTGCCAGTTTTGTATTAACCACATCAGCGACGTGGGGACGGGCATTGTGAAAAAATTTAAAATTAAGTTATGGGGTTTTACGTGTCAAAACCACTTTCTGATTATGAGGCATGCCGTAGTGGAGGACTCCAGAAAATTCGACGGCCTGGGTTCTTTGACGTGCACCTAAATCTAAGTAAACGGGTGTTTCTCGCATTTCGCCCCCATCGAAATGTACGGCGGAGGACTCCGGAAAATTCGACCGCCTGGGTTCTTTAACGTGCACCTAAATCTAAGTAAACGGGTGTTTTCGCATTTCGCCCCCATCGAAATGCGGCCGCCGTGGTCGGGATTCGATTCCGCGACCTCGTGCTCAGCAGCCCAACACCATAGCCAGGTCGTGGAACGAGATGGCCCCATTCGTCAATTTTCCACGTCGTTTGTTCTTGATTGCGACACGCAACCGATCTGGCGTTTCACAATATCGGAAACGATTGATAGTCTCTCCGGCTTTAGAAAATTCTATCAGTAATGGCCCCTGACGATCAAAAACAAGTAGCAAACAACACCTTTCCGGCGAAAATGACGGCCTTTGCTTTCTTTGGGGGCGGTGAATTCGAATGTTTCCACTGTAAGCTTTGCCGTCGTGTTTCAGGCTCGTAGTAGTGGCACCATGGTTCGTCCCCGATCACAATTGCAGACAAGAAGTCATCACCCTCATTGTGATACCGGATCAGATGAGTTAAGGCAGCGCAGAACCTTCTTCTGGCGGTGGTTCAAGATCTTGGGCATCCATTGCGCACACAAGAGCCGATGACCGAGATGTTCACGAATTATGGTGTGAACCGAACCGCGACTGATGTTCACACGCTCTGCCAGTTCATCGATGTTTATCCTCCGTTCTTGTCTCATCAGCTCATCAACTTTGGCACTTGTGTTGGGGGCACGATAGCTTTGGCCCGGTCTTCGATCGCCTTTGCAACTTTCACGTCCTTTTTCAACCGTTTGCTCCAATGCTTCACAGTGGCCAATGAAATGAAATGTTCAACGTACACGGCAGCCATATGGCGAATAATTTCCTTTTGGGAAACACCTTCAGCTGTCAAAACATTCACGGCACCCCGCTGCTTAACTTCTGAAGTGTCCATTACGTCACGCAACCATGTTCAATCCACTGTATGAGAGCATTAAAGAACATTTACCCTGACATCTGCGTGTCACTTTTGTAAATGAAAGATGCCTGTGTGCTACGCGCATGCCTCGCAGATAATGAACCGAGCCATTGCGCAGGGTGGTAGGCTCACTTTCATTTAACTCGCCCCCGTTCATTAGAAATGCGAAGATACAATGGAATATACAAATGCTTGATAAATGGCAAAAAAGTGTCACTGGAAAGAAAGTTCACGTATACACAAAGCCTCGCAACAAGATATTTAAATATACGTATCTAAGAAAAAGTATCTGTATATAATGCGTCAAACAAGGCAAATAAACATGTAGCGCAATCACAGATTCACAGAATCCTAGATCCCGCCCCCATTCCATCCACGCTTTTCTCCTTTGCGCACGCAAGACTGGGCCACCATCGTCGGCTCACCCATTCCACCCCCCCTACTCTTTCACTCGCACATACAGCATGCGGTGCGCGGTCACGATCTTATTGCCCTGAGACTTCATACGAAACATGAGGGCGACGGCGACAGCAGGAATGCGCCTGGAGTCTTCATATAATTGCTATCACAATAATGTAATAATAGTATCCGGCAACTGAAGCGTACCGTGGCCGATTACTTTCCGCAAAAGAAGTAACAAAGTGTCACCATGCGACAATTCGCTGCGCTGCAACAATGTATTTCTTTTTCCTTTTGTGGGGTGGGGGCACCGAAATAAAAGAAA